>NC_065881.2:40089676-41289676 GCF_932274485.2 Patella vulgata
TAACTGCATTTCTGGTAAGACATGGAGCTCGTTAGCAAAGTTATCAAATGTTACATTGGTTAAACGAAAGTGTGATTTAAAGTCTTCTAAGGATTGTAGAGCCGGACTATATGTTCTGCATAATATTCTATCCTTGGGGCTTTATTTCGCTTCTCCTGATTTAATTTTCCCAATAAGATGCCAATGAAAAAGTCTGTACCAATGAAAGTTTGTTGGTAGATTATTGTCTGCTCGCCGTTATTTATCAGAACACCAAGCATAATTGTTTGGCGGCGTTTATCTTCCATTTTGATACCTAAAAAAAGCGCCGCGCCGTTCGATTACCCGTTCCCACTGCACATTTCGAATTGTAGTCGAGGATACTGGTCGAGTAAGCCCGGAGCATGTAAGCGAGCGCGATGTATAATATCCGCGTATTAGCCGATCGATACGGAAGGCCATCGGGGACAATCAAATGGGAAAAAAACTATTCTGATATTATAATCACGAGTTAACTATCTCGTACTTACGAGGTAACATTGGCTTTATAGTGGTCAATGAGCTCACGTAAGTAAACGGGTGATTCGGGAATATTAATTAATTGACAAAAAAGTGAGGACCAGGTAACAATCCGGTACTTTCTGTTATTGTTCTGTCTTATATTTTGGCAATTTAAATATGGGGGAATTACAGTAATCTATTCGCGAGATGACCATGGAATTTACCATAGTTTAATTGTCAGTATCCTCATTAATAAAAGATCGAATCTTGCCAAGTCAATAGAGATTAAAGTTACAAACGTTATGAATGTTAGTTATATAAGATCATGATATTATAAAGAGAGCAATCAGAGCATGATATTTTTGAGAGCATGATATTAAAATGTTAACTTTAAAATATAATTCTCTCATTGATATCGGCACAATTTTATGGGGGTTCTCCCACCCGGACAATTTTGAAATTTGACAACCGCAAATCCATTCCCCAAGCATTTCAGACCAAAGCAGAAGAAGGCAAATTTTTGATTTCCTGATACAATTAGATAACAGAATAACCTAAGAGATTAATTTTTCGCGAAAAACTCAAAACTGGCAAGTTTTTGGCGATTATTTCGGCGATAATGACTTATGAAGAATTAAAGATACATTATGGGAGATTTTTATAGAGAGTTGGCCATTCTTGCTATAACAGTTCAAGAGTAGATGATGAAAGAAGAATATATTGAAAATTTCAGTCAAATTACTTTATTCTGAACATAGTTATCATCGTTGTAATATTTGACTAGAAATAGTAGTGAAATATGCCTTCACCTTGACCGATCGTTTGATTGACAGGCGTTAACTCCACCTACATATCTCGATTATCAAGTAAAGTTTTCAATGGCATGCGGAAAGGCTCTACAGCGGCCTCGCTAAGTACACTCTATCATTTAGCCTCGATCTAACTGACGTATTCTCACCAGGGTGCGCCATATTTGAATTTATCAATAAGTGAAATCCTATTTAAATCCGAGCTGTAGCCGAGCCATCCGTGGGTCTACAGAGTTGATTTTGGGCTTGTTGTTTAAATAAAGATCTAATTTATAATTTCTATAACATCTGAAGCCTAAATTAAGACTTGCGATAATCAGATTTTGCTCTTGCATAATGTATGTTTAAGTAGAGGTTAAAAGATGAATTACACGGTTCTCGGTATAATGAGGTAAAACTCATAAAGTTCTTTCCTTGTAGTACACTTCTTTTTTTGTGTTGTTTGTCAGTCATTTTTTTCCTATCTTTTCTTTCTCCTGTCCTGTGTCCTGTCCTCTCCTTCCTTCTTTCTTTTCTTTTCTTTCCTCAACCTCTCTTTTCTTTTTTACTTTTCTCTTTATAGGCTAAGGCCCACTTTTTTTTAATGAGCTTAGGCCCACCTGTCACGAACAGGTGGACAGGTGGGCCCAGTCCGGCACGGGTTCTATCCCTTCTTACGCCCCAACATTGACCGTATAATACCTTGGCCCCACCTTGACGTCACGAAAAATAAATAATCCGACCGACCGTCCGGAGCTAAAATAATCGTAAACTCAAGTATTATTTTTTCGGCCTAAGGGAAAACCGCAGCTGGACAACAGCACCAAAGATCAATGGAATTCCACGGGTAAATCAGCTATTATGGCACACCATAGATATGTGTGTGAATCTAGGGAAAGGGCCATTATTTTGTAATACTATCATAACATAGATTTGACAGCAGAAAAAGAAATGAATCATTTCAAGAGACGTTATTAAACATACATTATGCAAGAGCTAAATCTGCCTATTGGGCTGACCTTAAAAATATCTTTGTTTCACCAAACCCGACCCACAATCGAGGAGAAGGGTCGGTAGGTCGGTTTTTTTTTCAGATTTTTTTTTAAAGTCAGAGAAATCAATACAGAAAACTTATTAGCTGTATACTACAGATTCATTAATTTTGTTTAATGAATTTGGGGTCTGACGTAAAAAGTAACGAACTGAAAGTTTTTATTAAACTTAAGAGCTAATTTGACAGCTTAATAATTTTCCGGGTGGAAACATTCGTCTTCTTTATTGGCAAACAAATCAATGACATCGGGATTTTTCGTGATGATCGACTCGCACACGATTTGCCACGAGCTTGAAGTGTGAAACTCCTTCAACACGTTTTTAACGATAGTGCGGGTTGTGCCTTCATTTTTCTCGAAAACGGATATTGAAAATATCGTCGTCATGTTTAAAACTACGCACCACAGACATAGAGGCAGAATCATTTCGTGGGAATGGACGTGTATTCGTCTGCAACCATTTTGTTGAGAAGCGACACCTATGACGCTTTCGTCTTGATCAACCAGTTTCAATAATGAATCAAACCATAGCCATAGTAAAGGGAAATAACTCTCATGATATATTTCAGGTTGACACACAAAATAAAATAAAAAGATCGTGGAAAAGTACAATAAAATAATTTAAGTCGGGGGTGGTTTTAGTTAGTCGGTCGCGTTAGGCGAAACAAAGATATTTTTAAGGTCAGCCTTGCATATCTTTCTTTAGGCCTGAATTGTTATCTAAATTATTAATTAGACATTAATTAACTTATCAAGACCATAATCAACTCTCGATGGCATCAAGGCTGCCATGTTTATTGGATTAGGTTCCGATTTGCTGTTCGACTTCCATTCACAATTAAATGATGAAATGGATAATCGAGACTATGTTTTTTATCCGACCGACTTTAGTAATGATGATCGAGGTTAGGCTGAAAATTCAATCTCTAAAATCTCAATTCATAGTGGATTAATTTGACTGAAATTTTCAGCTAATTCCCATTACAGTATCTAGTTTTTAACTATTATAGTGAGAACTGCCAGCTTTTTTTAAGTCTTTATCTAATCTCCCATAATGTATCTTTAATTGAAATGAAATGGTGTGTTTAACGTCTTACCTTTCTGCACCGACTGTGCTAATGAATTCAGGACGGGCATTCTATGCAGTGTGTAGCAATATTGCTAGAATTTTTGCTCTTGAAATTAATGATGGCATTATATTTTGCAAGTTGTGGGATTCAAACATATTGTCTAATATGTACTTAAATCAAATTAGTGAATGAATGACAGATATAGTTATATAAAAAAGAGTCATAATATGGTAAACATTCAATTCTAGGTTGATAACAGATACGTTTCCACTCTCCATGTAAGGGTGGGTTTCGACGTCATTGGGCTAATTAACTAATCTCCATAATTATTTACATCATATTTGACCAATTAGATAATTGAACGTCAAAACCCAAAGCTACAAAACTATCATATTTGTGAGAATTCGTCAGACAGCAACTTGATTCTAAAAGGTTTGAGAGAATGACTTTACTGTAATTTACTACGCTTGTATCTATGTATCCAGCTATGATATATAAAAACGAACTGTTGCATTGTTATTCCTGGTAAGACAAACGTCTTAACTTATACTGAGAAGTGAAAACACTAGACGATCACAAGGCTACTAAGATATGTAGTAAGAAAGGAATGCATGTGTCACACGGAGGTGGTGACTAGTTTTAGCGTGTTGTCCGCTCCCCACGTCTGACAGAAAAACCCATGGCACTACAAGTGTGCATGAGCAAAATTTTGCCTGGACAGCCGCGCTTCGGTGTACTCTTATATCGAGTTCAAACTGACAAGGCTCACTTTTTTGTACACGGATGGGACCTTGGTTTTTCGTCCCACCCAAAAAACTTTTTCGGCCATTATAATCGAACCCAGGACCGCCTGGTTTGTGAGTCAGTGCCTTACTTACTCATTATTGTATTCCGAGGCTATAGCAAAAACGGGATAAAAGCGCATACAGCATTGAAAAGGTATATTTGAAAGGTATATTGTGTTTGACTATATTAATTTGTCATAGAGGTTACAATGTGTGAGGGAATGACATTCGTTTTCCCCTTCGTCTAGTGAGCATAGACTACATAATCGTTCGTCCGTTGGGGGTGGGGTGGGTTGTGGGGCGAAGTGGGACAAGAAATCCCGAACCCCCACATTATTGTGTTATACTAATAATATACCATAGAATACACCACATCGAATCTATTTTCTGGGGGTGTGGGTACACCGCACTGGAACATGCGTTTATTTTGTTCTTATACTGGTTTAATGTGGGGGCGTCTTTTTACTACTGCCGGCTACCACTGAATCGTTTTTAAATTACATTGACATCGAAATTAGTTGTTGTCCCTTGCCTTTCGAAGAAAGCAGAGGGCTATTAAAATAGGTTCGTCTGTCTATCTGCCTGTCTCTCCGTCTGCCTGTCTGTCCGTCCGTCACACTTTTCCGGACACAATAACTCTCCCTCTATTGAGTTAGAATGTTCAAACTTGGTGTAGGTGTTTATTAGGTCAATGCCTTGATGGAGTTCGAAGATGAGCATTTTCTGCTGAGGGTAAGCAGGGATAAGCAATTTGATTGGTTGATGCTTTGGGACACGTTAACTTTAGTTCTAATTATGTGAGCGTGGTGAAACTTGGTGTATAGCTTAATTACATCAATACCTTGACTAAGTTCGATAATGAGCATTCTCTGCTCAGGCCAGTGCCGGATTAACCTTGTGGGGGGGGGGGGGACATACCAACTGTGCGGGGGCCCCATTGTTGTTTGTTCAAATTGTTCGTACTGACCGCGTATCGTACTAGTATGTACTCCGCATCCGTATGTACTGAGCATAGGTCAAATCGAGACATAAAATCCCAAACAAAAGACAAGGAGAAAAAAGACGTAAAATTTAGGCAGGAAACATGTTCAGATTATACATTTGTCTGAACTACTATACTATGATTACGTTAATTTCCCGGGACTGGTTGGACCCCAGCAATCACATCGCGGGATGGGGTCCGCGGAACTGGTTAGGACCAGTATGTACTCCGCATCCGTATGTACTGAGCATAGGTCAAATCGAGACATAAAATCCCAAACAAAAGACAAGGAGAAAAAAGACGTAAAATTTAGGCAGGAAACATGTTCAGATTATACATTTGTCTGAACTACTATACTATGATTACGTTAATTTCCCGGGACTGGTTGGACCCCAGCAATCACATCGCGGGATGGGGTCCGCGGAACTGGTTAGGACCTATTGATTGGTAGAACCTCTAAGTTATGTAATTTAGTGAATTTTAGGGCCTAACCGATCTCTGGGCCAGCGAAAATCTGCTGGTACCTACCAGTCCTGGGGCCCCCAATATCCCTTACTGCCCAGGGCCCCAATCCTCGCCCCCTCAGCCCAGGTACTGGTTGGCTCCGTCCGGGATAAAATATTAGTATGACCCAGAATTGTGGGGGGCCCCTACATGTGGGAGGCCCGGGACATTTGTCCCACTTTGCCCCCCCCCCCCCACCGATCCGGTACTGGCTCGGGCTAAGCAAAGCTATACGCAATTTGATTGGTCGAGACTTTGGAACTCAATAACTCTCCTAATTGAACTAGAATGTTCAAACTTGGTCCATTTCGAAGATGAGCATTTTCATTTTCTGCTTAGGGTAAGTAGATATAAGCAATTTGATTGGTTGGTGCTTTGGGACACGGTAACTTTAGTTCTAATTAAGTGAGAGTGGTGAAACTTGGTGTATAGTTTCATTACATCAATACCTTGACTAAGTTCGATAATGAGCATTTTCTGCTCAGATTAAGCAGAGCGATAAGCAATTTGATTGGCTGAGACTTTGGAACACACTAACCCTGCTTCTAAAATCTATAAATGGAGCTTGAACGTTCCAACTTGGTGTAGGTGTTTATTAGGTCAACAATGCCTTGATTGGAGCTCGTAGATAAGCATTTTCTGCTTAGAGTAAGCAGAGATAAGCAAGTTGATTGGTTGATGCTTTGGGACATGATAACTTTAGTTCTAATTAAGTGAGAGTGATGAAATTTGGTGTATAGTTTTATTACATTAATACCTTGACTAAGTTTGATAATGATCATTTTCTGCTCAGGGTAAGCAGAGCGATAAGTAATTTGATTGGTCGAGACTTTGGAACACGATAACTCTCATTCGAATTGAGCTAGAATGTTCACACTTAGCGTAGGTTAGGTGTTTATTGGTTCAATGCCTTGGTGGAGTTCGAAGATGAGAATTTTCTGCTTAGGGTAAGCAGAGATAAGCAATTTGATTGGTTGATGCTTTGGGACACGATAACTTTAGTTCTAATTAAGTGAGAGTGAGGACACTTGGTGTATAGTTTTATCACATCAATGCCTTAACTAAGTTCAATAATGAGCATTTTCCTTTCAGGGTAAGCAGAGCGACAATCAATTTGATATTGGTCGAGATTTTGGAGCACAATATACTTATCTTTCTAATTGGGGTAGAATTGGGGTAGAAACATTATCTGCTACTGTAAGCAGAGCTAAGCAATCTGATTGGTTGATGCTTTGGGGCACGATAACTTTGGTTATAATATAGTAAGAGTGATGAAACTCCCAGTATATATTCATTACTAGCAGGATACCCGGCTTCGCTCGGGGGTCATAACTCCTAAACCGGAAGTGGTAGACTAACGCCACCTGGCCTATGTTACTCCCCGGTCCGAGCTACCCCTATACCCCAAATTTCAGACTCGGGGCAGACCTAGTGTAGCGGCCAACCCCGAACAGACCGACTTCGCTCGGGGGTCATAACTCCGAAACCGGAAGTGGTAGACTAACGCCACCTGGCCTATGTTACTCCCCGGTCCGAGCTACCCCTATACCCCAAATTTCAAACTCGGGGTAGACCTAGTGTAGCCGCCAACCCCGAACAGACCGGCTTCGCTCGGGGGTCATAACTCCGAAACCGGAAGTGTTAGACTAACGCCACCTGGCCTATGTTACTCCCCGGTCCGAGCTACCCCTATACCCCAAATTTCAAACTCGGGGCAGACCTAGTGTAGCCGCCAACCCCGAACAGACCGGCTTCGCTCGGAGGTCATAACTCCGAAACCGGAAGTGGTAGACTAACGCCACCTGGCCTATGTTACTCCCCGGTCCGAGCTACCCCTATACCCCAAATTTCAGACTCGGGGCAGACCTAGTGTAGCCGCCAACCCGGAACAGACAGACAGAGACAGATACCCGGCTTCGCTCGGGGGTCATAACTCCGAAACCGGAAGTGGTAGACTAACGCCAACTGGCCTATGTTACTCCCCGGCCCGAGTTAAACCTATACCCCAAATTTCAGACTCGGGGCAGACCTAGTGTAGCCGCCAACCACGAACAGACCGGCTTCGCTCGGGGGTCATAACTCCGAAACCGGAAGTGGTAGACTAACGCCACCTGGCCTATGTTACTCCCCGGTCCGAGCTACCCCTATACCCCAAATTTCAGACTCGGGGCAGACCTAGTGTAGCCGCCAACCCCGAACAGACAGACAGGCAGACAAACGACAGTCACAAATATATATATATATACTAGCAGGATACCCGGCTTCGCTCGGGGGTCATAACTCCGAAACCGGAAGTAGTAGACTAACACCACCTGGCCTATGTTACTCCCCGGTCCGAGATATCCCTATACCCCAAATTTCAGACTCGGGGCAGACCTAGTGTAGCTGCCAACCCCGAACAGACAGGCTTCGCTCGGGGGTCATAACTCCGAAACCGGAAGTGGTAGACTAACGCCACCTGGCCTATGTTACTCCCCGATCCGAGCTACCCCTATACCCCAAATTTCAGACTCGGGGCAGACCTAGTGTAGCCGCCAACCCCGAACAGACTTCGCTCGGGGGACATAAATCCGAAACCGGAAGTGGTAGACTAACGCCACCTGGCCTATGTTACTCCCCGGTCCGAGCTACCCCTATACCCCAAATTTCAGACTCGGGGAAGACCTAGTGTAGCCGCCAACCCCGAACAGACCGGCTTCGCTCGGGGGTCATAACTCCGAAACCGGAAGTGGTAGACTAACGCCACCTGACCTATGTTACTCCCAGGTCCGAGCTACCCCTATACCCCAAATTTCAGACTCGGGGCAGACCTAGTGTAGCTGCCAACCCCGAACAGACAGGCTTCGCTCGGGGGTCATAACTCCGAAACCGGAAGTGGTAGACTAACGCCACCTGGCCTATGTTACTCCCCGGTCCGAGCTACCCCTATACCCCAAATTTCAGACTCGGGGCAGACCTAGTGTAGCCGCCAACCCCGAACAGACCGGCTTCGCTCGGGGGTCATAAAAACTCCGAAGCCGGAAGTGGTAGATTAACGCCACCTGGCCTATGTTACTCCCCGGTCCGAGCTACCCCTATACCCCAAATTTCAGACTCGGGGCAGACCTAGTGTAGCCGCCAACCCCGAACAGACAGACAGACAAACGACAGTCACAAATATTAGTATAGATATAGAAGATAGATAGATATCATTACCTTGACTAAGTTCGATGATGAGAATTTTCTGCTTTGGCTGAGGTGTGATAAGCCATTTGATTGGTCAAGACTTTGGAACTAACAACTCTGCTTTTGAGACAGAAAGTTTAAACTTGTCGTAGATGTTCATTAAGTGAATGTCTTGACTGAGTTCAATGATTGACATTTCGAGAGAGAGAGAGAGAGAGAGGTGGTACTTTTTACCGCCGACTACCGCCGACCTTCGTGAAATTACCGCCGACCAAATACTTTTTTACCGCCGACCGCATTGTAATGACTTTCGACCGTAATATAATTACCGCCGACCAAATACTTGTTACCGCCGACCAAATGCTTAATGATTCCTTGTTACCGCCGACTATATAAAATTAATTAAATTATTAGTGACAAATAAATAGATTTGGTTAAATACACAGAGTTTGATAAAAATATAGATTTTATTATATATAAATATGGTCGACAACCCTAACCCTAACCCTCGCACTAATAGAAGATAGGCCTAAAATGTTATTTATTTATAACCAGTAGCTGAAACAATGTTGATATTTTTTTATTTGCCCTTCAATATCTAAATTGTAGTTTTGTCCTTCCATATTCTTTAAAATATATATGAATGTTTTTCGACAGTTGTACGTGATTACACCGCAAATAAAAAATAACATTCTTGTTGTATTCTTTTTTATAAAAAAAAAACAACCGTAAAATAGTCGGCGGTAACAAGGAATCATTAAAGCGTGGTTCCCCCTTGTCAGTGATGCAGGACGGAGGGCCTGACAAGGGCAGCTGTCTAGTCCTTCGGATGAGACGAAAAACCGAGGTCCCATGTATACATTGGAATGCACGTTAAAGATCCCTTGGCAGTTGGAATTCGATATAAGAGTAGGCGATAGTGCCGCTGCCCGGGCAAAATTTCCCTCATAGCACACTGTATCGCGTATGCCCGTCTTCATTAGCCCAATTTAGGAGCAGAACAGTAGGACGTTAAACCCCATTTCGTTTCATTTCATTTCGAATCATTAAGCATTTGGTCGGAGGTAACAAGTATTTGGTCGGCGGTAATTATATTACGGTCGAAAGTCATTACAATGCGGTCGGCTGTAAAAAGTATTTGGTCGGCGGTAATTACACGACGGTCGGCGGTAAAAAGCATTTGGTCGGCGGTAGTCGGCGGTAAAAAGTACCACCGGAAAGAAAGAGAGAGAGAGAGAGAGAGAGAGATGGGGTTTAACGTCCACTCGACACAAACTAGGTCATTTCGGGACTAACATATGGTTTAATTTTATTTCAATAATTCGCTTGCATAGGGGTCTTTAGCAGTGGGGGGAAACCGGAGGACCCGGAGAAAACCCACGAGGTTGGACAGGCGATCCTACTCCTTGTCACGTACAACCGGGGATTCGAAACCACGCCAGTCGACTCAATGACAGACTTTATGATACAGCGCGCGCACGCTAACCATTCAGCCATCCAACCCCCCCCCCCCCAATCTGTTTCACAGAGAATTACGAGTCTCGTACAGAGAATTACGAGCCTCGTATAATATTGTCGCGGCCAAGCAAATATTCACTGCGGATCATTGTGCCAACTCCCCTGACATTTCGAGCTAAAGCTAATTCTAATTGCTTAGCAATTTCATTGGTCGATGCTTTGGGACAAGATAACTTTGATTCTATCTGATAGAGAATGATGAAACTTAGTGTATAGTTGATAATCAGTTTGATTGCTTGATACTTTTGAAAAAAATAAATGTGCGATTAATTAATATGTGTCATAAATTTATTTTGGGATTTCCGCGGGGGACATCAGCCTCACTGTTGGCTTGTTTATTTTTTTTGATTTGAGTGTGAGATATGAAACAAAAAGTTTAATTTAGCAGAAAACAATAGATCTTTATCAGGATCATCTTTGAAGAAAACTTGCGTTATTTCCACATTCACCGGAACCAGAATTTAGATGGGCAAATTGCGTTGTCCAAAACAATTATAGAAATATAATCAGGAATAAACACATATACGATTTCAAGTCTTAATTAAATATATCATTTGATAAATTTATTGACCCTGCTTCTAAAATCTAATGGAGCTTGAACGTTCCAACTTGGTGTAGGTGTTTATTAAGTCAACAATGCCTTGATTGGAGCTCGTAGATAAGCATTTTCTGCTTAGAGTAAGCAGAGATAAGCAAGTTGATTGGTTGATGCTTTGGGACATGATAACTTTAGTTCTAATTAAGTGAGAGTGATGAAATTTGGTGTATAGTTTTATTACATTAATACCTTGACTAAGTTTGATAATGATCATTTTCTGCTCAGGGTAAGCAGAGCGATAAGTAATTTGATTGGTCGAGACTTTGGAACACGATAACTCTCATTCGAATTGAGCTAGAATGTTCACACTTAGCGTAGGTTAGGTGTTTATTGGTTCAATGCCTTGGTGGAGTTCGAAGATGAGAATTTTCTGCTTAGGGTAAGCAGAGATAAGCAATTTGATTGGTTGATGCTTTGGGACACGATAACTTTAGTTCTAATTAAGTGAGAGTGAGGACACTTGGTGTATAGTTTTATCACATCAATGCCTTAACTAAGTTCAATAATGAGCATTTTCCTTTCAGGGTAAGCAGAGCGACAATCAATTTGATATTGGTCGAGATTTTGGAGCACAATATACTTATCTTTCTAATTGGGGTAGAATTGGGGTAGAAACATTATCTGCTACTGTAAGCAGAGCTAAGCAATCTGATTGGTTGATGCTTTGGGGCACGATAACTTTGGTTATAATATAGTAAGAGTGATGAAACTCCCAGTATATATTCATTACTAGCAGGACACCCGGCTTCGCTCGGGGGTCATAACTCCTAAACCGGAAGTGATAGACTAACGCCACCTGGCCTATGTTACTCCCCGGTCCGAGCTACCCCTATACCCCAAATTTCAGACTCGGGGCAGACCTAGTGTAGCGGCCAACCCCGAACAGACCGACTTCGCTCGGGGGTCATAACTCCGAAACCGGAAGTGGTAGACTAACGCCACCTGGCCTATGTTACTCCCCGGTCCGAGCTACCCCTATACCCCAAATTTCAAACTCGGGGTAGACCTAGTGTAGCCGCCAACCCCGAACAGACCGGCTTCGCTCGGGGGTCATAACTCCGAAACCGGAAGTGTTAGACTAACGCCACCTGGCCTATGTTACTCCCCGGTCCGAGCTACCCCTATACCCCAAATTTCAAACTCGGGGCAGACCTAGTGTAGCCGCCAACCCCGAACAGACCGGCTTCGCTCGGAGGTCATAACTCCGAAACCGGAAGTGGTAGACTAACGCCACCTGGCCTATGTTACTCCCCGGTCCGAGCTACCCCTATACCCCAAATTTCAGACTCGGGGCAGACCTAGTGTAGCCGCCAACCCGGAACAGACAGACAGAGACAGATACCCGGCTTCGCTCGGGGGTCATAACTCCGAAACCGGAAGTGGTAGACTAACGCCAACTGGCCTATGTTACTCCCCGGCCCGAGTTAAACCTATACCCCAAATTTCAGACTCGGGGCAGACCTAGTGTAGCCGCCAACCACGAACAGACCGGCTTCGCTCGGGGGTCATAACTCCGAAACCGGAAGTGGTAGACTAACGCCACCTGGCCTATGTTACTCCCCGGTCCGAGCTACCCCTATACCCCAAATTTCAGACTCGGGGCAGACCTAGTGTAGCCGCCAACCCCGAACAGACAGACAGGCAGACAAACGACAGTCACAAATATATATATATATACTAGCAGGATACCCGGCTTCGCTCGGGGGTCATAACTCCGAAACCGGAAGTAGTAGACTAACACCACCTGGCCTATGTTACCCCCCGGTCCGAGATATCCCTATACCCCAAATTTCAGACTCGGGGCAGACCTAGTGTAGCTGCCAACCCCGAACAGACAGGCTTCGCTCGGGGGTCATAACTCCGAAACCGGAAGTGGTAGACTAACGCCACCTGGCCTATGTTACTCCCCGATCCGAGCTACCCCTATACCCCAAATTTCAGACTCGGGGCAGACCTAGTGTAGCCGCCAACCCCGAACAGACTTCGCTCGGGGGACATAAATCCGAAACCGGAAGTGGTAGACTAACGCCACCTGGCCTATGTTACTCCCCGGTCCGAGCTACCCCTATACCCCAAATTTCAGACTCGGGGAAGACCTAGTGTAGCCGCCAACCCCGAACAGACCGGCTTCGCTCGGGGGTCATAACTCCGAAACCGGAAGTGGTAGACTAACGCCACCTGACCTATGTTACTCCCAGGTCCGAGCTACCCCTATACCCCAAATTTCAGACTCGGGGCAGACCTAGTGTAGCTGCCAACCCCGAACAGACAGGCTTCGCTCGGGGGTCATAACTCCGAAACCGGAAGTGGTAGACTAACGCCACCTGGCCTATGTTACTCCCCGGTCCGAGCTACCCCTATACCCCAAATTTCAGACTCGGGGCAGACCTAGTGTAGCCGCCAACCCCGAACAGACCGGCTTCGCTCGGGGGTCATAAAAACTCCGAAGCCGGAAGTGGTAGATTAACGCCACCTGGCCTATGTTACTCCCCGGTCCGAGCTACCCCTATACCCCAAATTTCAGACTCGGGGCAGACCTAGTGTAGCCGCCAACCCCGAACAGACAGACAGACAAACGACAGTCACAAATATTAGTATAGATATAGAAGATAGATAGATATCATTACCTTGACTAAGTTCGATGATGAGAACTTTCTGCTTTGGCTGAGGTGTGATAAGCCATTTGATTGGTCAAGACTTTGGAACTAACAACTCTGCTTTTGAGACAGAAAGTTTAAACTTGTCGTAGATGTTCATTAAGTGAATGTCTTGACTGAGTTCAATGATTGACATTTCGAGAGAGAGAGAGAGAGAGAGGTGGTACTTTTTACCGCCGACTACCGCCGACCTTCGTGAAATTACCGCCGACCAAATACTTTTTTACCGCCGACCGCATTGTAATGACTTTCGACCGTAATATAATTACCGCCGACCAAATACTTGTTACCGCCGACCAAATGCTTAATGATTCCTTGTTACCGCCGACTATATAAAATTAATTAAATTATTAGTGACAAATAAATAGATTTGGTTAAATACACAGAGTTTGATAAAAATATAGATTTTATTATATATAAATATGGTCGACAACCCTAACCCTAACCCTCGCACTAATAGAAGATAGGCCTAAAATGTTATTTATTTATAACCAGTAGCTGAAACAATGTTGATATTTTTTTATTTGCCCTTCAATATCTAAATTGTAGTTTTGTCCTTCCATATTCTTTAAAATATATATGAATGTTTTTCGACAGTTGTACGTGATTACACCGCAAATAAAAAATAACATTCTTGTTGTATTCTTTTTTATAAAAAAAAAACAACCGTAAAATAGTCGGCGGTAACAAGGAATCATTAAAGCGTGGTTCCCCCTTGTCAGTGATGCAGGACGGAGGGCCTGACAAGGGCAGCTGTCTAGTCCTTCGGATGAGACGAAAAACCGAGGTCCCATGTATACATTGGAATGCACGTTAAAGATCCCTTGGCAGTTGGAATTCGATATAAGAGTAGGCGATAGTGCCGCTGCCCGGGCAAAATTTCCCTCATAGCACACTGTATCGCGTATGCCCGTCTTCATTAGCCCAATTTAGGAGCAGAACAGTAGGACGTTAAACCCCATTTCGTTTCATTTCATTTCGAATCATTAAGCATTTGGTCGGAGGTAACAAGTATTTGGTCGGCGGTAATTATATTACGGTCGAAAGTCATTACAATGCGGTCGGCTGTAAAAAGTATTTGGTCGGCGGTAATTACACGACGGTCGGCGGTAAAAAGCATTTGGTCGGCGGTAGTCGGCGGTAAAAAGTACCACCGGAAAGAAAGAGAGAGAGAGAGAGAGAGAGAGAGATGGGGTTTAACGTCCACTCGACACAAACTAGGTCATTTCGGGACTAACATATGGTTTAATTTTATTTCAATAATTCGCTTGCATAGGGGTCTTTAGCAGTGGGGGGAAACCGGAGGACCCGGAGAAAACCCACGAGGTTGGACAGGCGATCCTACTCCTTGTCACGTACAACCGGGGATTCGAAACCACGCCAGTCGACTCAATGACAGACTTTATGATACAGCGCGCGCACGCTAACCATTCAGCCATCCAACCCCCCCCCAATCTGTTTCACAGAGAATTACGAGTCTCGTACAGAGAATTACGAGCCTCGTATAATATTGTCGCGGCCAAGCAAATATTCACTGCGGATCATTGTGCCAACTCCCCTGACATTTCGAGCTAAAGCTAATTCTAATTGCTTAGCAATTTCATTGGTCGATGCTTTGGGACAAGATAACTTTGATTCTATCTGATAGAGAATGATGAAACTTAGTGTATAGTTGATAATCAGTTTGATTGCTTGATACTTTTGAAAAAAATAAATGTGCGATTAATTAATATGTGTCATAAATTTATTTTGGGATTTCCGCGGGGGACATCAGCCTCACTGTTGGCTTGTTTATTTTTTTTGATTTGAGTGTGAGATATGAAACAAAAAGTTTAATTTAGCAGAAAACAATAGATCTTTATCAGGATCATCTTTGAAGAAAACTTGCGTTATTTCCACATTCACCGGAACCAGAATTTAGATGGGCAAATTGCGTTGTCCAAAACAATTATAGAAATATAATCAGGAATAAACACATATACGATTTCAAGTCTTAATTAAATATATCATTTGATAAATTTATTGATAATGAATAATATATTAAGGATGCAAGGTGGGACTAGAAAATCGAGACTACTTCTATTGGTACCTGGTTGTAAAAGGCTTACAACGGAAGTACCAATAATAAAACATGGCTGCCCCCATGAAACGAAAATAAATAAAAGATTGAATTTAATTTTTATTTACAGACAGAGACTTAGGAATCACAAACATACAGATAAATAATGGCAGATTCAGATGAAGACCGTGATGAAACAATATCGGATGAAGATGTTAGGGTATGTGACTTGACTGGCCTAGTGTTGTCATATGATGAATGAACAATATTATTTTAAACCCAGACTCAGACAGTGACCAATTTGGTCGCCAATGCCATGGCAATAATAGCCTAATGGTAGGCCTACTGTCTGAACCTTGCTATTTCATAAACGGATTTCTTCGATTATGAACAAACTATTTAACTTTGGTTATTATAAACTTACCTGTGTGTTTGAAATCAACTCTGGTTTATAAACCTACCTGTGTGTTTGAAATCAACTCCGGTTAAATAAAATCCATTGCACAATTAAATATCCCAACGAATAAAAAAGTTCTCTCTTGAAAAATTGAACTCAAACAAACTTTTGACATAGGGCAATACAAAAATGGAAGCCGTTTACGTCACTCTTCGGGAGATATCATTTCGTATAAAGGGGTGACAGCATGCTACATCGAAACGTTTTACGGTACATTTACGACAATTCGTGGTATTAGCCTCGGCTTGGTATTGAGTTTGGTGGTTTGGCCCATATCTCTTTATTTTATTACCATCTATTTACAATTTAGTAAAATCCCTGCAAAGTTTATACATTTTCTTTTAAAATAATATAATTTTGTTTTAATTATTTGATTATAGGTTTTTTGGCATTATACACCCACAGAATTGGCACCTTCGGGGCAGCCTCAACACGCTTGTATATGTTGCTGAAACGGTTATCGTTTCCTGGAAAAAATGATGCACTCGGAAACTTCGGTCGTGAGCTTCATGTTGTTTCTTAAATTATTTATAATACATGTATAAAGAAGATAAGGAAGGTTTAGTTTAAATACGACTTTATTTTTACGAGTATCCGTGCAATCATTGATATTTTCATTATGAATGAAATTTGGTAGACTGGCCATCAATGGTTTCAATATAAATCTTCTATGGTAATTGCCTTTAGTTAAATTTTTCGTCGCCCAAACTCAAACGATCGAAACGATCGCGGTTTGTTTTCATGGCAACATGTGGTTGTCAAACTCGCTGTCAAAACTGAACACCCCCACAACGTCTTTAATGGTTTCGTCCAACACGTGACGAAAGCCATGTTGTCTTCGACTTAGTAGAAAATATAAGTAAACACGTCAAATTTTTCAAGAGAGAACTTTTTTATTCGTTGGGATATTTAATTGTGCAATGGATTTTATTTAACCGGAGTTGATTTCAAACACACAGGTAAGTTTATAATAAAAATAGCAAGGTTCAGACAGTAGGGTTACCCACCATATCTCGACAATTACACCACAATATTTACATATATACCAAGCCTTAAATCAGTTTCACACATTTATAGTCACTCACTAAATAAACGGTCATGTTATATAAGCTATATGACCATTTTTTTTAACCATCCATAGATAATATGCTGAATGATTGTTATGAGTGTCAGCCATAACATCCGGGCACTTGTGAGTAAAAAATAGGTTACGTGCACTTGTTTTGAAACTAGTCTCGCTTAACCAGTCAACCAACCATTCTACGTCTGATTTACAGGTCGGGATAATCAAGACTACTTTTTTACGAAACATAACAGAAATCTGGAACAAGAAATTGAATTAGAAACACGCACGTTAGACAACTGAACAATTGTTTTAAGAACCCTGTAAAAGTAAAATGGAAATACTGCTAGTATCATGTTCTTGCCTAACCCGAGTGTTTCAGAGATATTATTTGTACTAAACCAAAAGATGCTGCTCCTAACGGTACAGTTAATTACAAAGCAATTTAAAAAATGAAACAAACTTAATTTCTGAAGCTGCTGTAATAACCAAAAAGCTAAATATTACTGCTATTCAGAATCGTCAACAATATATTTTTTAGTGTAATAGTTGATAGATGTGTAGAGAATTGCATGTGCGATGGCTATTTATAGTCTCATAGACTCAAGCACTGAGTATTATCATACTGCGTGGTTAGCCAGAAATCACTTCGAGACAAGCCACTGAAGCGTGCACATTCGTCGTGTTGCGTCCTACTTTCTGTAGGAAACATTTTCACTGCATGAGTCACCTACTAATGGCAATGAAATTGATTAACTGTGCCCAGTTTAAACTAATTATGAATTATTCGAATTAATTCCTTAATTTCAGGGGAAATTTAAACATTTTTCACTGTATATATGATAATACCGGTAATGGTAATTTACTAGTCCATATGGTTCCACTGAATAACTTGCTATAAATTTTTGTCCCCCGCCTTTCGAAGAAAGCAGGGGACTATTAAAATGGGTTCGTCTGTCTGTCCGTCTGTCTGTCTGTCTGTCCGTCTGTCTGTCCGTCACACTTTTTGGGACACAATAACTCTCTTCCTAATTGAGCTAGAATGTTCAAACTTGGTGTATGTGTTTATTAGGTCAATGCCTTGATGGAGTTCGAAGATGAGCATTTTCCGCTTAGGGTAAGCAGAGATAAGCAATTTGATTGGTTGATGCTTTGGGACACGATAACTTTTAATTGAGCTAGAATGTTCAAACTTGGTGTATGTGTTTATTAGGTCAATGCCTTGATGGAGTTCGAAGATGAGCATTTTCCGCTTAGGGTAAGCAGAGATAAGCAATTTGATTGGTTGATACTTTGGGGCACGATAACTCTCTTCCTAATTGAGCTAGAATGTTCAAACTTGGTGTATGTGTTGATTAGGTCAATGCCTTGATGGAGTTCGAAGATGAGCATTTTCCGCTTAGGGTAAGCAGAGATAAGCAATTTGATTGGTTGATGCTTTGGGACACGATAACTTTAGTTGTCCCCCGCCTTTTGAAGAAAGCAGGGGACTATTAAAATGGGTTCGTCCGTCTGTCTGTCTGTCCGCCTGCCTGTCCGTCCGTCTGTCTGTCCGTCACACTTTTTGGGACACAATAACTCTCCTTCTAATTGACCTAGAATGTTCAAACTTGGTGTGGGTGTATATTAGGTCAATGCTTTGATGGAGTTCGAAGATGAGCATTTTCTGCTTAGTGTAAGCAGAGATAAGCAATTTGATTGGTTGATGCTTTGGGACACGATAACTTTAGTTCTAATTAAGTGAGAGTGATGAAACTTGGTGTATAGTTTTATTACATCAGTACCTTGACTAAGTTCGATGATGAGCATTTTCTGCTCAGGGTAAGCAGAGCGATAAGCAATTTGATTGGCCGAGACTTCGGAACACAATAACTCTCCTTCTAATTGAGCTAAAATGTTCACACTGCTTCTAATTGAGGTAGAATGTTTAAACTTGATGTAGATGTTCGTCTTGACTGAGTTCAATGATTAACATATCGATCTCAAGCTAAGCAGAGATAAGCAATTTCCTTGGTCGATGCTTTGGGACAATATAACTTTGATTCTGTCTGATAGAGAGTGATGAAATTTAGTGTATAGTTGATAAACAGTTTGATTGCTCGATACTTTTGAAAAAAATAGATGTGCGATTAATTAATATGTGGCATCTATTTATTTGCGGATTTCGGCGGGGGACATCAGCCTCACTGTTGGCTTGTAAAAAAGTCCATATGATAGACACCAAAACAAACTTCATATCACACTTACATTCACTTTTAGACCAATTTAACCAATTAATGTTAATACTACTTTTGGGGGTAGGGGTAACTTTTGTTAACATTTGACCCCACGCCCCATGGTCTCTATACAATAGGCTACCCACAATCTTGAATATGATGCATGCCATTGCATGGAATTATTAAAGGTCTCTATAAGGAAACTTCTGACCAATTTTTGTTGCTTTACCTACAAAACTGAGTGTATGAGAGGTGGTCGGATTTTGGGTTACTTTCAAACTGTAAGTGATTTTTAGAAAAATTTGGCTAAATAGTGTAGTTTTCTGCTGAAAATGATAGTTTATGGTATTAAAACATACTCAAAACATGTTAGTTACATGGATGTCAAAACTCTTGCTGCCAACTCTTGAATTATTTCAAGAAAACATGATTTTGCTATTTTGGCCGATTATCATTAAATTGTCTGTGCAGAAAAAATGTACTTGGTCTGGGAGTGTTACCCAGATTTTTTCCAAGCGTCTCAACATATAGAACAGGAAAATCCCAAGTTTCGCTGTAAAAGAGAAATGTATACAGGAACTCCCCCACAGCCAGGACTATTTATGTGAAACAGTTCAGCTATATTCTTAAAGTTATAAAAACTTGTGAGATATACACAAGTACAAATTAATTATGTTTATTTTAGTTTTATAGAGGTATTATATTAATAGAACAGGTCTTACACACTATTGCCTTTCTCAGAAAGTCTTGAAATATTAGTCAAAGCTGTAAATAAGGTTTCTCCACCAATCAGACATACTTCGTTAAACGCATGATATTCCAAACTAAAAGACAGATCACAGCCCATATAGTCTGATCGAAATGCCATTCACATTCCTTTCTGTTGATTTCATGACTCATTTTTCCTGTCTTAGAAGATCAGTCAGCTTCCAAAGAAAACACAAGGAATCTAACATGTTACACTGAAACTTGGGTATCATTTAATCTTGTGTACCTAGCACTCAAGATTGGATATTAAAGGAATGTGAAAGAAATTAGTGCTAGATACACAAAGAAATGTGAAAGAAATTAGTGCTAGATACACAAGATTAAATGATACCTGGGTTACAGTGTTACAGCACATTAGATTGGCATAGTAAACTTGACATCTCTATATCCATGGAAAGATTTGAGTCTAACGACCGCTTCATGGCATTATACTTTTATAGTCTCCAGAGATGGATGAGATGGAAGGTGTTGATGAACAATATGTCCAAGAAGATTGTTTAACAGCTTTAACCAGTAAAGATTATATCATGGAACCAAATATTTTTGTTGTTTTAAAAAAGTAAGTTCTTTACTATCTTTATTCAAAATCATAATAGAATTGGTAACCTGTAATCTATATGTAGCAGCTTCAGGCATGGTGTTTGAATCAATAATTAGATTTTTTTCTGGTTGTTGCAAATATACTTATTAATAAAATAAATTCAAACAGTTGACCCAATACTTCTTGAGAGAAATTATATTTAATTGTTTATGACATTTTATTAATTTCATGTATATGGCTGATTATCCATTTTCAGATATTTACAAGCTGGAGGATCACCTGAGAAGGTTGTACAATTATTATCAGATAACTATACAGCTGTAGCCCAAACTGTCAATGTTTTAGCTGAATGGCTTATTCAGACAGGTTTGTAAAACCATAACTTAAACTATATGTAAGATGGAGTAACTTATGTATATATTTTTTATGAATATGTCTTTATCCAAACATAGACCCATCAATATATTGCCACTTGTCCAATCAAAGTTAATAAACAATACAAAAAAACAAAACAATTTTATTCATTATTCTCAGGTGTAGATATTAAAGAAGTTCAGGTATTAGTTGAATCTCATTTAAAAGATATGGTTATAAAATGCTTTGATCCAAAGAAAGCTGATTCCATCTTTACTAGTGAAGGTGAGGTAAGTAGAATATAACAAAAGATCAGGTTAAATCAATCTTCTAGAATTTCAGTCACATAACGTCAATAATGTGTAAACAACCTATAGTGGTGATAAATTTGGGAAAATTCTAGCTTTTGTCAGTGTAAATTTAGAAATTGTTAGGAGTTGTGTTGTTAATAACTGATACATTTCCTGTTAACACATGATATAATTACTTTGGATATTAGCAATATTTAGATCTTGTCTTAAAGATACATTATGTAAGATGTAGATAAAGAGCTGACCATTCTTGCTATAATAGCTCAAAAATAGATAATGTAAAATGAAAATATTGAAAATGTCATTCAAATTACTTCATTCTGAACCAAGTTATAACTGTTTGTAGTTTTGATTGGATGTGTGCATTGTGGTAACCAGGGCACTGGTATATTAAATTATATTTTTAAATGGTGAACCGTTCTAATGTAGTTAAAACCTTGAGTATCCGATGTCATCGAGAGTTGATTATGGTCTTGTTTTGTTAATAAATGCCTAATTAATAATTTATATAATATTTAAGACCCAAAGAAAGACCTGTAATAGGCATATTCAGCACTTACATAATGCATGTTTAATTGAACCACATTTTCTGATGATTTTCTATTCAAAGTCAGGGGTTGATAAATTTGATAAGACTTCTTATTGTTTTTTGACAATAGATTCCATCATGGTTAGCTGAGATGATAGAATATCCAACATGGCGGAGTTTATTTTATAAACTTGCGGAAGAATACCCAGATTGTCTTATGTTAAATTTTACGATCAAGGTAGGATGTATATTCACAGCATAACATTCATCAAGTAAAAAATAATACACTCAAACTTTCAAAGCCAGTAAAAACGCAATGAAAAATTCAAAGTTTATTTACTGCAAGAACTTTTAACAAATGTACATAACAATTGACAAAATTGAGATAACAAGTATCTGTGGATAATTTCATGAAAGAATTCACTACAATGCACAGAACAGAAAAATCAGAGAACCATGAAACAAAGCAGGGGTCAGCTGAAGTCAATATCGGGTATGTCCACCCAGAGCTCTTACACATGCCTGAAGTCGCCTTGGCATGGACCGGCTTAGATGTCTCACTACACGCTATGGGATTGTTTGCCAATGATTTTGGAGTGCCTGTGCCAACTCTACAACAGTTCGTGGTAGCACAGCTTGAGTTCGAATCCGTCGTCCAAGTTCATCCCAAAGGTGTTCGATCGGGTTCATGTCGGGAGACATAGCGGGCCAATCCATAACACGGACATGATGATTGTTCAGAAGTCTCTTGTCAACCTGGCAGTGTGGGGTCGGGCGTTGTCATGCTGGAAAACCATCTGTCGACGGACAGCAATGGAAGCAACACTGGACGAAGGATGGCGTCAACATAATGTTGAGCGTTGAGATTGCCTTGGACCGGAAGTTGACGTTGATAACGGCCCAAACCATGACGCCACCTCCCCCGAAACGATCCCTTTCCAGCACGCAGTTACGAGCAAAGCATTCATGTCGACGTTGGTAGATATGGTGACGTCCATCGGGTTGAATCTGAATTCATCCGAGAAGATGACATTTCACCATGGTGTGTTGTGCAGATACCCCTGATTTGTGGTCCATTGCTGTCGGGCAAGTCGATAATGATGCAAAAGGCGTTGACCTTGGTAAGGTCGACGGCAGCGTAAACCAAGAGTGTTTGAGGGCTGATCTGACGTTGCCGCGCAGATGCTGTAGTCAGATGTGGCGATTTTGAGCAGCGGTTGTTACAGGCCTTGCTCCAGGTTGGGTTCGATTGGTAACTCTTCCAGTGGCGACCAAGCGAGCATTGGTCAATGGGTGGACATTAAAGTGTCTGACCACGGCTACCTGTTAAGCCCCCTGATCCAGCATGCCAATAGCGCTGTTCTTGTTTTCTTGTGTAAGGCGTGGCATTTTTCCCTAGTGATGAATGTTAAAATTTTGATCTGTATTTAAAGGGCCAGAGTGCAGGGAATGCACATGCAAAACGTGTGACATGGGACTGCTTGAAATCGTGAAAAAAGACAAGTGTTGCATTTGCACGAATAAAGTTCATTACCGAGAACTGATATTGGGTTTAAACCCAGAACTCCACAAAAAGAAACCCATCACAAGAAAACGTTTACCAGAAATTTTTCGCGAATTGGGCATTGCGTTTTATACGCAGTGGACGCTGTAGAGGCTAAAGTTAATGAGACGAAGAATCCTATTGATTTTCAGCGATTTCCGATAATTACTGCCAAAGTTATGGCCCTTGATCACTTCAAAAAATCTTGTGGACGCTCTAGAGGCCAAAGTTAATATCCGATTGACTTTAAATTTATACACAGTGTTTAATGTCATAAGACGAATTTTTCGCGAATTGGGCATTGCGTTTTATACGCAGTGGACGCTGTAGAGGCTAAAGTTAATGAGACGAAGAATCCTATTGATTTTCAGCGATTTCCGATAATTACTGCCAGAGTTATGGCCCTTGATCACTTAAAAAAAATCTTGTAGATGCTCTAGAGGCCAAAGTTAATATCCGATTGACTTTAATTTTATACACAGTGTTTAAGGTCATGAGACGAAGAAGTCTATTCATTTTCAGTGATTTTCAATAATTACTGCCAGAGTTATGGCCCTTGATCACTTCATAAAATCTTGTGGATGCTCTAGAGGCTAAAGTTAATATCCGATTGACTTTAGATTTATACACAGTGTTTAAGGTCATGAGACAAAGAATCCTATTGATTTTCAACGATTTCCGATTACTGCCAAAGTTATGGCCCTTGATCACTTTGAAAAATCTTGTGACGCTCTAGAGGCTAAAGTTATCATCCGATTGACTTCAGATTGATACACAGGGTTTAAGGTCTTGAGACGAACAAGTATATTGATTTTCAATGAATTTTTATGACTTGAACAGCTAAATCCATGATATTAAAAGTTTTGTATACTAAACATTAGCATGGGGCAGAACTATATAAAAACCAAACAAATTCTAATGGTTTTCTGAATTGTTGCTCTTAATCAGATTTTAGTGTTTTATAAATGTTTCATTACCGAAAAAAGTAAAAATATGCGACAACACTTGTTGACTGCCCGGACGATTTAGCTGCTGTGGGCGTATGTTTCGTTGCCTGGCAACCTATTTTTAATGGCTTTGAGTGTATTAAGATGCAAGTAATGTTACAGAAATGAAGTAAAGGTAATATTCCCCAAGCAACAAACTTGACAAGACTGAATTGGATGGGGGGATCACATGGCTAAGTGGGTAAGACGCTGGCTCGCTAGCCTGGAAGTCGGGTGTTCGATCCCTGCATTGGCTGAGAAAGTTCATTCAGATTTTCCAGCATGGTTTCCCCTTGTCAGTGATGCAGGATGGAGGGCCTGACAAGGACAGCTGTCTAGTCGTTCGGATGGGACGAAAAACCGAGGTCCCGTGTACACATTGGCGTGCACGTAAAAGATCCCTTGGCAGTTGGAATTCTATATCAGAGTAGGCCGTAGCGCCGCTGCCCGGGCAAAATTTCCCTCATAGCACACTGTATGGCGTATGCCCGTCTTCATTAGCCCAGGTTAGCAGCAGAACAGTAGGACGTTAAACCCCTTTTCATTTCATTTCTGAATTGGATGAAGAGTTGTTTTATTCCAAGCCCTTCATCAGCTGTTTACAAAAATAATCCTGTTGCTGTCAAATATCTTATACACTATGCACTCCCAAAGCATTCATTATTCAGTTATTGGATACAGACATTTCCAATTTAGAAATTTGGTAACAAATATAAATTTGGATGAGTGGATTAAATTAAATATTAAACAGATCAAAACTGTTATATACTATGCACTATTTAAAGAATTGTTTGGGTTTTTTTGGATACAGTAATTTCCAATTTAAAATTCGATAAAAAAAAATACAAATTTGGATGACTCGACAAAAATAAAATATTAAATAGATCAAAACTCTGCCTGCGCACCATACAAAGCATTGATTATTTATATTGTGATAGCAAATATATATTTAGATGACTTGACAGTAATAAATTCTTTGGATGACTTGACATTAATAAAATATTTGGATGACTCAACAGTAATAAAATATTAGATAGATCAGAAGAAATATGTTATATATAATGGGTGTTTTACATTAGAATGTTTGCCTTGTTTCATTTATATTAGAAAGCTAATACATTTACCATAGATATTTTACATATCATGTGAAGTGAATGTTAAATAATACACATATCTCTGATTCTTAATTCTAGTTGATATCTGATGCTGGTTATCAAGGGGAAATTACCTCTGTATCGACAGCATGTCATCAGATAGAGGTCTTCTCTCGTGTTCTTAGAACATCCATTTCTTCATTTCTAGAAGGTGGTGAGGAAGCCATTGAAAAAAATCTACAAGAATTTACGGTAAAGAACCACTAAAAACATGTTTAAATAACATAAATTTATAGTCAAATTTTCAATGAATAGTCAACTTGAAATGATTTCATCTTTTAAAAATAAAATAAACAGCTGAATAAATCTAATTTCCTGTTAAATTTTTGATTTTGGGATATTTTAAACATCATTTGATTAATTGGCTATCAGTAATTCCTCTAACTGAAGCAAGGACATGTTATGATATATTGCATTTATTATTTGTTTAGAAAATGGTCTGTCACGGAGAACACACTTATTTATATAGTCAAGTTTTAATGCATATCTTGGCACAAGAACCAAAAGGTGGATTTAATATAAAGAGATTATGTCAAGAACTGCAAAAATGTGCTAATGAAAAGTGAGTGTACAATTGAAATCTAATACATTTATTTGAGGGTTATATTATTAAGAGTCATTCCACGAGAAAACCATGTAATATCATGGAGATGTTCAAAGGTGGGTGTAGGCCGATTGAGTTCATATTCACAGAGTTTGGTCGACCCATCAAGCCTACTCCCCATCCAAAATCGCCGATTACAGCAATCAACTATTTCCGAGATATAGGCCAAGTACGTTTTTTGGCTGATTTTTGCCATTTTAGGCCAAATTTTAGCTATTTTTGTCACACTACTACCCTGGCGAACTAGGTTTTGGTTGTTCATGATAGTTGGGGCTTTGTTCTATCACATTATTATGGTCACCCGGTTTAAGTTCCTTTTCTGTAGGTGTCAGGAGACTACACAAGATACGTGTCTGGAGATACCTGAAATGTACCCTATCTTCAGATCGCAATAACTCCACTGGAGCAGGGTTTGCGATAAAAATCAAAATCAATGTTATTTGCAGCTTGACCAGTTCTAAAAACATAAGAAATAAAAGTGTGGTCCGCTAAATTGCAACAGTATGAAAATTCATGTTGAAAGTTACCAAAAACTTCAGTTTTTATTGGGATACATCGGCTCTGAAAATTCTAAACATGCTTTGAACGACATTATTTTGATAACTTCCTTTTAAAAGCGGCAAGTTTTCCTAAGAAGTAAAGTGGTGCCGCATCGCAATTGTATAGGCGTAGGTACGTATCACTTACCGTCATACAGTCGCGGCTAGATGTAGAGTAACAGAATCTGCCGAGGTTTGCCGAGTGGGTGCAGGTGTTTAATAGTCATTTTCTTTGAAGATATAACATACTTTGTTTTGTAGGGGTTTAGAAATTACACCAATCACCATGGCTTTAAGTGGTGCAGCAGCATATCCTCGTGCTTGTCAAGCCTTATCATCTATGTTATCACGCCAAGCTTTAAATCCTGCAGATATTACTGTTGTAAGTAAGAAAAATATATAATAATATAATATAATTTGTTAAACTTATATAGCGCCAGAATTTAGCTGGAACTGCTGCTCTATGGCATTTACAGGGATACAATATATAAGTCGAAGCGGAGTATAAGATGAGGGCCTGACTTCCACGGAAAAAAGTATCAAGACCAAACCACGTGCAAGAGATTAAGGAAAGACCTCACTTTTGTCTACCAAACAAAGCACCTGAAACACCTCAAATCCCTGAAAGATCAGAATCAGATTTTAAAACAAGCTCTTCTACCAACTCAAACCAACTCACTCTCATCCGCCTTATGTCAGAGCTAACATTAAAATCCACAAAAACCTGCCTAAAAACCTATCAAAATTACTATCGCCAATAGCTAAAACTGCTGATTCTTACATTCTGGGCTCCAAGGAATTTTGCAGCAACATCAAAAAAGTCACTAATCCAGGAAAACTCGTCTCCTACGATGTGGTTGACCTCTTCACAAATGTACCTAGAATGGAAGCCATTAACAGTTTACTCAAATGTATTGAGTAAATACCAATCCCACTGATCACAAGCCTCACCACTGGTGTATTTCGGCCACCTACTTCACATGGGGGGATGACATCTATGAACAAACTAGAGGATTGCCCATGCCCTCTGTTCGCTGAAGTTGACCTCACAGCCTTTGAAAAACATGCCCTCGATTCATCACCCATCAAACCCCTTTGCTGGTATAGGCGAGTTCACGACACTTTCGTCATGCTTAACAATGGAGATGACCCCCATGCCCTATTAAACCACCTAAACGCACAGCACAACGAAATCAAGTTCACCATAGAATTAGAAATAGACAATAGCCTCCCATTTTTAGATGTCAATGTTCAAAGAATCAACAACTCTCTCCATACTTCAGTTTACAGGAAACCGATACACACCGATCAGTATCTCCATTTTAAATCCAACCATCCATCCCAAACCAAGAAAGCCATCATTACAACACTCACTAAACACGCCCTCAATATCTGTGACTATGATTTCCTACAGAATAAAATTGAACACCTCAGACAAGTCTTCTCCACCTTTAACCAATACCTCAAGCAGGTAATTAATACAACCATTAATTCCACCATAGCGTCCCGACACTCTAAAACTAAGTCAGCAAGAACAGACCCTTCACCCATACGCGTTAGCATACCATTCAACAGCAGTTCATCCTACCACATATGAAGAATCCTGAAACAAGCAGGTATTGACACAATCTTTTCCAGTGGCAGTACCCTGAAAGACTTACTGCGAAAAATAAACCCAACCATCCCACAACAACCTAAAGGGTGTGTCTACCAATTTTCGTGTTCGTGCAGTCAGACACATAGGAGAAACCAAACGCCCTTTAAATGCCCGTATTAAAGAGCACCAATTCCTAGCAGCCAACAATACCTCTGCAATAGCCCAACATCTCAGCAACAATGGTCGTCACAAAATAAATTGGGAAGATACTAAAACACTGACGGTCAACCAAAACAACAAAAAGACAAGAAAAATCTTAGAAGCCATCAATATCAAAAGGCACCATCCAGAACTCAACCTTGATCCTGGCCTATTCATCCAAAGAGCATACGACAGTCTCATCAAGTAATACACTATTCCGTTCATTCCGCTTTGATAGCTTTTTTGATATTTATAGATGCTGTTTCTTTGTTTAATGCTTACAATGTATGAATGCTCTTTATACAATGTTCTTAAAATGTTTCATAAATATTCTACAATTTCACAATGTTTTCAATATGAAGTTTTACGTGTCTTTTATATAATTCTGTTTATACTTCTTATTAAATAATTTTACCTTCTTACACCTTTTATACAAATTTTTACGTATATCCTAAATATTTTTTGTATAATCTAAATATTTTTATATTTCTCATATGGCTTTTATTTTCATCTATATTTCTAATTATTTTTTTAAATTCTTAAATGTGTTTTTGTATATTCATTCTTCAAACGTTTTTTACAGTTATCATTATCTTTTTAATGCCTCATAGATCCAATACCGGATAATCTTATGTTATTTACTCAAATGGCTTTTCTATACTGATCATGGTCTCTTAGTGCATTCCTCCTGTGTTAGCATAGTCACCACCCAATCTAACCATCTTTATGATCATGTTTTCTTTGTACATAGTTCATTTTACCCACCATTATGTCATGTGAACTGTGTTTAATAAGTGTCATGTGAACTGTGTTTAATGAGTGATTTTTTACAAAGTAATGAATCAATTTGGTTCAATTAAAACCTATTTAAGGGAGTGACATCTTCAGTTGATATGTCAAAATGGCAAATGTAAATGTTCATGTGCGGTTCTTACCAACATCTAATGGTGGTCGTATATTAATGCATACTGGTTTCGAATACACCAAAAAGAACGGCTACAAAGATACCACCTACTGGCGATGTAAGCAACACACACAAGGTTGTCCAGCAACTTTAAATACCAAGAATGATGTCCCGTTCAAATTTGGAAGACTACACAATCATCAATCTAACCACCATGCTTTATGTAGATGCGGTATCTCATCTTGTCAATTTAGAGTAAAAAGTATGAAATGTTTACTTGCCCATATGAAATATATATTTTTAATGTTGATGCTCATTTCATAGTGCTATTTAGTTATTTCTTTTTTATATTATGTTTTTCCATTTACATTAAAAGTGTTAAAATAAACATGTTTTACTATAATAAATGTTGAATAAAACATTATCAAGTGATTTTGTTTTACTATTAGGTTTAACCTAATGAAATAAACAGTGCCCAATGTGAAACAGACTACAGCTAATCCTTCTTTAGAAATTCCAATTAACACCTTAGTCACGCTAACATGATTATTTAAGTTTTGAGCTGGGTGAGAATGAACCTATGGCTTTCCACCCCTTTAATGGTTTCCAAATGATTATCTCTGATTGTATATTAATGTTTGTCTTTGTTCCATATTTTGTATATATATCTTCATTTGTACTATGGTTGTCAGTAATAAATCCTTTTAAGTAACTTGTATTCCATATAATTGTGTCTATGTGTTGTTCTCATTCAGTTACTGAATGCCACAATTTATCAACTAATACCCTGAAAAATATTGTTTCTTTGTTGTATTTCCAGTTATATAAAATGTACAGTGAAGCTGACCCACCCCCAGTAGATTTAATCAGAGTTCCTTCCTTTTTAAGTAAGTTTTCTATGTCTATAATATTTAACCATAATAAACAGTGGAGCACATCTTTCGTGCAAAAGGTGCTTTCGATGGCAGCTATGGTTGATAGACTCTTCAGGAAGTATTAATTTCAAATAATGATAGAAACAATTTTATACTTGTAAAAAAAAAAAATTATTTGAAGAAATATCCATTATGGAGAAAACAGTGTCTGAAACAAACATTTTCCAAGCACAGGCCCGTAGGCCCTGCGTGACACATGATCATGTGGATTACAGGTTTAATAAGTTGCAAAAGAAAAAAAAAGACAATCGATTTCGTGTGCCATTTCAATTTAATGGAAACCATACTATTCATAGCTACATAATTAAGAGTCGTTATTATTTAACTACCGGTATGTAGAGTTCAAATAATCATTGGTGATAACGTTAAGTAAATGGTTGGGTGAACACTCTTTCGGTTGGCATAGACTCGGTTGGCCAGCCCCAGATTAGCTCAGTGACCTGTTACAAATCCGAGGCTGGTTACACGCGACAATCACGTTTTTGGCTTGTGGTCCCTCCAGAGGTCACAATTTTGATCCGATGTAAAAAAAACGTTTGATTATATCACCGTTACACCGTAATGAAGGTTGAGTTCAAATTTTGTGAAAATCGGACCAAAACTGCCGGACAAAATGGCCGCCGCTTGTACGCGAATAATGTAAAAATATGGTATATCAAGGTTGTGGACACTGTAGAGGTCACAATTTTAATCCAATTTTGATGAAACTTGAAAAGTATGTATATAACCCAAAGATCTTGGTTCTTGTCGATATTTGCACATATCGGATCGTAACTTCCTCTGAATTATGGCCCCCGATTGTACGAAAAATCGCCTTTTTTAGCTGGTGGTCCCTCTTGAGGTCACAGTTATTATCTGATTTAAAAAAAACGTTTGATTATATCACCGTTACACCGTAATGAAGGTTGAATTTGAATTTCAGGAAAATCGGACCAAAACTGCCAGACAAAATGGCCGCCCCTCTTACGCAAATAATGTAAACATCTGGTATATCAAGGTTGTGGACTCTCTGGAGGACACAATTTTGTGCCGATTTTGATGAAACTTGAAATGCATGTTTATAAGCCAAAGATCTTGGTTGCTTTCGATATTCGCGCATATTGGATCGAAACTTCATGAATTATGGCCCCTGATTGTACAAAAAATCATGTTTTTAACGTGTGGACACTGTAGAGGTCACAATTTTGATCTGATTTTGATGAAACTTGAAATGCATGTTTATGACCCAAAGATCTTGGTTCCTTTCGATATTCGCGTATATCAGATCGTAAGTATGTAATTCAAAGGTTATGGACCCTGTAGAGGTCACAATTTTTATCCAATTTTGATGAAACTTAAAACATCTTTATATTCCAAAAATCTCAGTCCCTTTTGATATTTGTGCATTTCAGACCATAACTTTCTGGATTATGGCCCCTGATTGTACAAAAAAATCGTTTTTGTTTTTAGCTTGTTCTCTATCCATCTCTTGCAAAATGTGGTCGTATCCTGCCTGGCAACTGCTGGTTTATCAGATTTAATTGATTTTCAGACAAATATGCTGAATGAATTTAATTTGTTTTGTTTTTACAGATTTGTTAATAGATACATTATTTAGACCACCATCCCGTGTAAATCCTGATCATAAATCAAAATATATGTATTTATTAGCTTATGCTGCAAGTGTTGTAGACATTCTGAAAAAGGTTTGTAGTTGTTCTGTATCGTTATGTTAAAAAGTAAATTTTGTAATGCCACAAAGAAATTAATTATATTAAGGCAATACAAGCAATTATCACCCATAAAAGAACGGACTTGAAAGATCTTTGAAAATTGAGCAGATGAATTGATGGTCACCAATGAGTCAATTTACAATTGTTCAGTGAAAATATTTTGGCAACTGAGAGTATGATCTAAACTCCTTATCATAGATTCTAAATTAAAGTTTAAGGCTCTAACTTGCCCAATTAACTGAAATCCAGAACTAATCTTACTACAGGACTTCACATGCTTGTACTGCAATGCATTATTAGCTCATTAATCATTGGTGCACTTCATATAGTGAAATGATATTTCTGATTCGTTGTCTTCAACCTTTCATGACTTAATTTTCATTCAGTAGATTTTATGATTCTGAATTGTTCATATTTTTGTATTGTTAATATGTCTGATACACTTCTATTAGTTTAAAGTTTTGTTTTAGGGTGGACGTAAATCAGTAAATAAAGAAGAATTAAAGCCAACAATACAAGCGTTAGAGAAAACACAGTCATTATGTACAGAAAATAAAGCATCATCAGAATTGATTGCAGATGTGGGAACTCTGTTTCAATGTTTAAAGTAAAACAATTTTTAATCTTGTCTTGAGAATTGAAATGCAAATCAATTATATAGGTTTACATGCTTTTCAAAAGCAAGCCAATGATGTCATCCTTCTTGCCATTGTTTTTATACGCCCACATTTTCATGTGGACGTATATTGTCGTCGCCCCTGTCTGTCCGTCCGTCCACAAGTGTTTGTGGACACTCTACAGGTCACAATTTTTATTCGATTTCAACGAAACTTGAAATATAGGTTTATCTCCCTAAGATCTTGGTTCCTATCGGTCTGTAACTTCATGGATTATGGCCCCTGATTGTACGAAAAATCACATTTTTTGCTTGTGGACCCTATAGAGGTCACAATTTTTATCCGATTTTGATGAAACTTGAAATATAAGTTTATAACCCAAAGATCTCGGTTCCTTTCGATATTCGCACATATCGGACCGTAACTTCCTGAATTATGGCCCCTGATTGTACAGAAAATCACGTTTTTAGCTTGTCAACCCTATAGAGGTTATAGTTTTTATCCGATTTCAAAGACCGGTTGAATATATCACCGTTACACCCTAAGGGTGGTTGAATTTGAATTTCGTAAAAATCGGACGAAAACTGACAGACAAAATGGCCGCCCCTCGTACTCAAATAGCGTAAAAATATGGTATATGAATGTTGTGGACCCTCTAAAGATCACAATTTTCTTCTGATTTTGATGAAATTTGAAATGTCAGTTTATAACCCAAAGATCTTTGTTCCGTTTGATATTCGCGAATATCAGATCGTAACTTCCTAAATTTTGGCCCCTGATTGTACGAAATATTGCGTTTTTAGCTTTAGGTCCCTCTAGAGGTCACAATTATTATCCGATTTAAAAAAACGTTTGAATATATCACCTTTACCCCCGAAGGATGGTTGAGTTCGAATTTTGTAAAAATGGACCAAAACTGACAGATAAAATGGCTGCCCCTGGTACTCATGTAAAAATATGGTATATCAAGGTTGTGGACCCTCTAGAGGTGACAATTTTCTTCTGATTTTGATGAAACTTGAAATGTAAGTTTATAACCCAAAGATCTCGGTTCCTTTCGATATTCGCCCATATCAGACCGAAACTTCCTGAATTATGGCCCCTGATTATATGAAAAATCGCGTTTTTAGCTTGTGGACCCTATAGAGGTCATAATTCTTATCCGATTTAAAAAAACGTTTGAATATATCACTGTTACACCTTAAACATGGATGAGTTTGAATTTTGTAAAAATCAGACCCAAACTGACAGACAAAATGGTGCCCCTCGTACTCAAATACGTAAAAATGTGGTATATCAATGTTGTGGACCCTAGAGGTCACAATTTTCTTCTGATTTTGATGAAACTTGAAATGTAAGTTTATAACTAAAAGATCTTGGTTCCTTTTGATATTCGCACATATCGGATCATAACTTCCTGAATTATGGCCCCTGATTGTACGAAAAATCACGTTTTTAGCCTCACTGCCGTCTAGGTTTCACCATTATTATCCGATTTATAAAAACGTTCAAATATATCACCGTTTGTGAAAATTGGACTAAAACTGACGGACAAAATGGCCGCCCCTCGTTCGCAAATAGTGTATAACATCTGGTATATCAAAGTTGTGGACCCTCTAGAGGTCACAATTTTGATCCGATTTTGATGAAACTTGAAATATATGTTTATAACCAAAAGATATTTGTTCCTTTCGATATTAGCACATATCGGATCATAACTTCCTGAATTATGGCCCCCGATTGTACGAAAAATCACATTTTTAGCTTGTGATCCCTCTAGAGATCACAATTATTATCCGATTTAAAAAGACGTTCGAATATATCACCGCTACACCGTAATTTTGATTGAGTTCGGATTTTAAAAACCATTTAAATATATCACCATTCCACCATTATGAATGTTGAATTCGAATTTCGGGAAAATCGAAATGTATCTGCCCGACAAAATGTCTACTCTTTGTACGCAAATTGTGTAAAAGATCTCAGTCTCTTTTGATATTTGCGCATTTCAGACCATAACTTTCTGGATTATTGCCCCTGATTGTACAAAAAAATCCTGTTTGTTTTTAGCTTGTTCTCTATCTATCTCTTGCAAAATATGGGCGTATCCTGTCTGGCAGCCGCTGGTTATGCTAAATGATTATCAAGAGACACTGTAATAAGTGACCATTCTTGTTTTACAATGACTGGCATTGAACCCCAGATGACATAACCACAGAAAAAAGAATGTCATTTGCAAAATGGAACCTATGGCTATGACAATTAGAAAACATATTAAGTTAAAATCTTGTTTTGAGATTTTAGTCATGACTTTGACAAACCTGAGAGGCACTGTTTTGTGCAAAACAGTAGCCACAATAGGTGTGGAGGTGCAGATTGAGGAACACAATTTCAGATAGTGATTAATGATGAAAAATGTTGTCTGTTCAAAGATGACATTCCTTAATAGCATGTAAACCCACCATGTGTCCAAATGGGCTATACTATATACAGGAAAACACCAGAAAACACCGGAAAACACCAGAAAACTACCGGAAAACACCATGTTATACTGAATACCGGAAAACACTGGAAAAACACTAAATACCAGAAAACACACTAAATACACTTTTCATCATCCTAGGTCAGTGCTTATGTGGAGACTTAACCTCTCCCCCAAATTCTTAAACCTAACCCAGGCACACAGAGGACCAGGCTCCCGGTTACCTATTTAGGGTGCCAGTCTCCGGGTTACCTATTTAGTGTGTTTTCCGGTATTTAGTGTGTTTTCCGGTATTTGGTGTTTTTCCGGTGTTTTCCGGTATTCACTTAAAATGGTGTTTTTCGGTGTTTTCCGGTATATAGTATTGCCGTGTCCGAATGACAGTTTCCAGTGGAAACTTTCCACCCTTTGTCTCAACCCTCCAGTGCCTGTGAAGATTTGTCAAAACCATAATTATTGTGTATGTAAAGCAAGAAATGAATTTGAATAACTTAACATGATAATGTACTGAATAATTCCCCAAATAAGTCGGTGGGGCCAGGAAGTTACACTTCCATCTGATAAATGTCATTTTCAAAAAGAGTATGATACCATGTGTTGGGTAACTTGGGTCACATTAATTCCAAAATAGCATTAATTTCACCTTTGATTAACAATAATTTCACGCAGTATTAAATATATTTATTAAGGCATTAGTTTATAGTTTATATTTTTATTACAATCTATTCAATAACATGTGATTATTTCAGGTTTCCAGTAGTTTCTATGGGAGTATTAAAGTGGGTAGATCATACTGTATCAGAACCTAGTTATTTTAAACTCAACACAGATCATACACCTATACATCTTGTCTTGGTAGATGAGGTAAATTTTATTTTGATAACAATAATTTTCAGGTGGCTTATATTTTATGCCATTGTAGATCTTAAAGTCTGTCATCTATTCAAGTGCTGCAGGCTTGATCATCCATTCTGGTATGTAACAAGGTTTAGGCTACTTGCCTCATCTGGGTTTTCCAGTTGTTTCCAACTGCTTAAGACCCTGTGCTTTATGATTGAAATATAATATACCATGTTTGTCTTGAAATGGCTTAGTTTTAATTTCCAACCTCCATATCTCTCTTTTACTAAGGTTCAAGTTTGGAATGTAAATATTTACCTAAATTATTCTGAAATCTATCCAGGTACTGTATGTAACTGATTATAAGAGAACAGATAATTATATAATTATTGTATTTATTGGATTATGATAATGTATGAATTTGGTTTGATTTTTTTTGTCATTTCAGATAGCTACTAACCATATTCTACTTCATCAAAAGGCATTAGATTTATTAATAAGATTATTTGAAGGTTCTTATGAAGAATTAGATGTGCTAGTCAGAGTACGTTTTACATAATATATTACAAACAAATTACATGGTCCATTGTTAAAAATCATCAGTCTACATAAGAAACATGCTTGATATTGGCTATTAAATGGTTATCACAGAACTATACAAATGAACTGAGACAATGAAATAAGTAAAACAAACTGTGGTACATCCTGGTACCTATAAGTGGTCTTAAATTCCAGTCCCACATGACCATAATTCTAACATCCACAATTCTTGTTAGCACTCTAGCAACAATATTCATTATTTAGTCTAATATTTTATGAAAAATTAATCATAGAAGAAAAACATAATTGATTTTCAATGATGTCCTAATAACATTTCCTGAGTTTCGCCTATTTTTACAAAATCTTGTGCAATGCCAATGGTAACTACCATTTTAAATCAATCATTTCGAAATTGGTATTTGGTATTTAACTTGTGAAAGGAGAACTATACTTTGATCATTTCAAATGTTATGCCTCTTTCTTACAAAATGAGATGTTTCATTACACACTATTTTTATTACTTGTTTCAACAAAATCTAGAATATATCCACTATACATAATATATTTATTATTTTATTTTGAAATAGCTGGAATTAAAGAAAAAGTTATTAGATAGAATGGTACATTTATTTAGTGGAGGTTGTGTAATACCTGTTGTTTCCTACATTAGGAAATGTCAAGATACACAAGATACAGATATATCTTTAATAAGATATTTTGTTACAGAGGTAAGTTTTATATGTCTGCCCTCCTACCTATACCTCTACTCAAACTTTGGTTTACCATGATTAAAGGGTGTATGCCATATATATGGCTATTTTTTTTAACCTTGAAATAGACAAAAATGGTTCTAAAAGGACATTTTAATGTAATATGAATGTATGTAAAGTGATTTATATTCAATTTTTAAAAAAAAATATTGTCATTCTAATCAATTATGTTTGCAAGTCCGTTGACACTTTATCTCTACGATCAGTGCCTGAAATATTCCCCGGCAGCCTGTTTTGCTAACATTTTTTTGGGTGGGGTGGGGCAGGGGGAGGGGGCTTGGGGGGCCATACCCAAGATGAAGCTCGTGCCTTTGCCCCCTTAACCTTGGACTTTGCCCCAGCTTTGCCTCTCCGACCACCGGCGGCTAGTACTGCCACTGCTCATATCACTCTGTATGGCGTATGTCTGTCTTCATTAGGCTAGACATAGCAGAAAAGTAGGATGTTAAACCCCATTTCATTCTAATAAACAGTTTTAAATGAAATGAAATGAAATGAAATGAAATGGGGTTTAACGTCCTACTGTTCTGTTCCGAACTGGGCTAATGAAGACGGGCATACGCCATACAGTGTGCTATGAGGGAAATTTTGCCCGGACAGCGGCACTACGGCCTACTCTTATATCGAATTCCAACTGTCAAGGGATCTTTTCTGGCACGCTTATGTGTACACGGGACCTCAGTTTTCCGTCCCATCCGCACGACTTGACAGCTGTCCTTGTCAGACCCTCAATCCTGCATCACTGACAAGGGAGAACCACGCCGGAAAATTTCTCGGCCAATGCAGGGATGGAACACCCAACCTCCAGGCTAGCGAGCCAGCGTCTTACCCACAAACAGTTTTAAAGATTGAAAATGCGCAAGAGTACTTGTAAAATGGTAAAACTGATTTTTTTCAGGTTTTGGATGTTATAGCTCCACCGTACACATCAGATTTTATACATCTATTTCTACCTTTAATAGAAAATAAAGATATCACTGGTTCTATTAAATCAGAAGATGGTACAGATCCAGTTTCAGAATTTATAGGTACACAGTTTTATCTAGTTTTATTTGTCCAGAATGTTTTGAATTATGGTCCTATTTATCACTATATACCCATACTTCACTTAATAACATTCTTTCAGAAAACAAAGCTATATTTCAAATCAAGACTTTTTTTTGGTTAATCCACTACAAAATTCTCTGTCATGTATATAGATGTCTCAATGGTACTAGTCCAACATATCTGTCTGATCCAATTCATGTGTATACTCCTCAATGTAATTTATGATTCTAAGACCAGCTTTTACTAGAAGTTCCCAAATTTAACCTCCAAACTTTTGGATACAAATCTTTTCGGTTCATTGCTCCTAAACTATGAAATCCTTACCATTAAGTGTAAAATCTACCCCTTCTCTGGAATCATTCAAACTGAGATTAAAGACTCATCTGTTTGAATGTGAATACAGTTGTATTTGACCGAATATACTGTTGTGTAAATAGTGCAAGTTATATTGTTTACATAGTGTTTAGCGCTTTGAGCATGCATATGTGTATGGAAATTTACGCATTATAAATATACATTGTTATTATTACATGTATATAGGTTTATCTTCAAAAGATCTCGGTTGCTTTCAATATTGGCATGTATTGGACCGAAACTTCATGGATTATGGCCCCTGATTGTACGAAAAATTACGTTTTTAGCTTGTGGACCCTATAGAGGTCACAATTTTCTTCTGATTTTGATTTTGCACATATCGGACCATAACTTCCTGAATTATGGCCCCTAATTTTTATACGATTTAAAAAAAAACACCCTAAGGATGGTTGAGTTTCGAACTTTGTAAAAATAGGACCAATACTGACAGACAAAATGGCCGCCCCTCGTACTCAAATAGCGTAAAAATATGATATATCAAGGTTGTGGACTCTCTAGAGGTCACAATTTTCTACTGATTTTGATGAAACTTGAAATATAAGTTTATAACCCAAAGATCTTGGTTCCTTTCGATATTTGTGCATATCGGATTGTAACTTCCTGAATTATGGCCCCTGATTGTACGAAAAATCACGTTTTTAGCTTGAGGTCCCTCTAGAGGTCTCAATTATTATCTGATTTAAAAAAAACTTTGAATATATCACCTTTACACCCTAAGGTTGGTTGAGTTAGAATTTTGTGAAAATCGGACCAAAACTGATAGACAAAATGGCCGCCCCTCATACTCAAATAGCGTAAAAATATGATATATCAAGGTTGTGGACCCTCTAGAGGTGACAATTTTCTTCCGATTTTGATGAAACTTGAAATGTAAGTTTATAACCTAAAGATCTTGGTTCCTGTCGATATTTGCACATATTGGATCGTAACTTCCTGAATTATGGCCCCTGATTGTACGAAAAATCGCTTTTTGTTTAGCTTGTACTCTATCCATCTCTTAAAAAATGTGGGCGTATCCTGTCTGGCAGCTGCTGGTTTGTCAAGGACTAAATTTTAATGTGTCTTAAAACATTTGTATTTCTTTATTTTTCAGTTCACTGCAAAACAAACTATATTGTAAATTGAAGTTGCCTGGATTATTATATTATGGTGAAATTTGAAGTTAAATTAACCAATATAGAAAATCTGACTGAAACAAGTCCTCACTGTCGATAAAGAAATACTGATGTCTGTGTTAATTAATGGTGAACTGCATTTTAATGTTAGATCAGTGTAAAAGGATAAGTCATTTCCTATGGTCAATATGTTACCTATTAACAATACACTGAAAAATAATGTGGATCTTGCATCCAATTAAATCATTTCATGATGAAATGAATATTTCTTGACTGGTGTTTGTCTTTATTCAAAGTCAATATACTTCAGTAGCAGAAATCAGGATTTACAGCCGAGTCAAACAGAATATTCAGTTTAGTGTAGCTTCCGTTTTTTTGCATAGAGAACCTGGAGAATGCTCATGAAGTTGAGCAGATGTGCCCACCAATTCTATTGAGTGTTATGTCATTTGTTAAGAGTTACTTTTAATAGATAACCTGATACCACTTCTTATTAGTTTGGGAAGTTCACATAGTCAAAAAGAACTGTTGGTTGTACTTTTGCATTCTTAGTTAGACCTTAGCCCCTGGAGAAAGTGAAGTAACTGTTATGTATAATATATTGCATGATTGTGATAGTACAATGATAATATTTAGAAGATTTATGTAACAACTTAATTCCCATCTACGAATTGTAGCCTCAGATTCTATTGTGCATAATGTAGAGGGTATGCTCACAATTTATGTTAGACATCTTACAATGTATTAATTACTTTAGGAAGTTCAAATTGTTTTTCAATTTTGTCTATTGATTTGCCATATCTCCAGAAATAGTTGATCCCTTTATTTGAACACCAATCTTGTTCTTTTTCCCTTACATTTCAATTGATGTAAATTTCATTTTTAAACCCTTGTTACATGGGTGTCACATTGACTTTAAAATGGTCATAAACACTATTTATCAATATTTTCATTTCATTTTTGATACAATTTCCTTACTTGTTGACTATAAATTCTTGCAAAATATTATACTGCTTTTGTTATTCCTAATATTTGTAAATAAACTGTACAGAAAGATACTATGTTAATTATTGGTCTTGTCACTCTTAAGTTTTAAGTAACACCAAATAAGTAAATGATTGAAACAGACTAGAAATGTTATGTAAACATATTAACAAAAGACACTGAGGAAACCGTTGCACTGTTTCAGGAAGGTTTGGTTGGAATTTCGGCGACACAATGTGCTGATCAATTAATGAATCATACTTTTAGAACAAGGCAGAAATATAAAATAGAAGGCTTCAATTTTGAGTTGCAATCAGGGGTGGTTTGTGCGATCGCCCAAAGGGCCGGTTGGACAAAAAATGAAAAAAATAATTTTATCCAATTCGTCTAAAAAACCTTTTTCTGCTGAACATTAGATGGGGGGGGGGGGGGTGGACCGGCCATGGAGCGATGATGATCATGTTTTATGTGGCCGCCACGTCATCACTGGAGTCGGGAATGGGCTGGTATAATAGACTTTCTTGGCCGGGTGTGCTGGGTGTGGGCCGGAATTCGGAATCCTGCAATGGGGATTCCGAATTTCATCCGAAAATTTCATCGGATTCACCCGACACTGTGGCCCACAAATTTACTAATTATTAAGTCACCTGCACCCTGTTTGTGGGGATACGCCAGAAACATCTGCCGATGGTTCATAACTCAAAAAAAAAATTCAATTTTAAGGCCTCAGCAAAATTTGATGATAGCTGGTCTGCTGGCTGAATATGAGTGCTACTTATTCAATATTACTATAACTGGTTAATCAAATGGTCAAAATTTTCTCAGCTAGTCCCATTTTTTAACCAGTTAAATTCTCTTGACTCTTGACGATACAATGATATTAATTAATAATATGATAATTTCACAGGTTGATGGTTGTAAATTATTTGACATATATTTATGAGATTATTATTTGACAGAGACTATAATCAGATATGCCACCAAATTGCATATTTGGGGTTCATTTTTCAAAATTTTCCAGGGGGAAAGCCCCCCCCCCCCCCCCCCGTCCGGGCTCCAACATGGGAGCACGTGCCGATTCCCGGCCCCAATCCACCTCTGGTTGCAATGTAAACTATAATTTTACTGTAATAATAAAGATCATTACTCTTTCACCCCCCTCCCAAATCCTACATTGTTGTAAATCTTGGAGACTACAAATCAACATACTTAGATCAGTCATGTCATAGTAAAAAATTTATTATTTTATCCAATAAAACCATAGACAGAAGTTGTTGATCATGTATTATTATCCCCCATTTTTCGAAACACTATTCAATCTCTTAAAACAGTAATAAATAAAGCACCTCTGCTTCAAATTGAACTAGAAAATTCCAATTTGGTGTAGTTGTTCATTAGTTGAATGCCTTTACTCAGTTTAATGATGAGCATAGGCAAACCAAATACATATATAAGCAATTTGAACATATAGTTTCATTACATCAACATCAATGGACATTTTCTGCTTAGGTTATGCAGAGTGATTTGATGAGTTTCATCTATTTATTTTGGGATTGAGGTGGGAGACATCAGCCTTACTGTTGTCTTGTTTAAATTACAAATAACCATTAATTAAGAATTATTGAACAGTAAAAATACCCAAAATCATTAAATTATTGACCTTATATAAATAAATTAGGCACTAATTGGTAATATATCAAAACAATTGTTGCAATAATGAAGATACACAACAGTGACAACACTATTATGTAATTAATCCTGGCAACTGTAGCAGACTTTCTGTTAGATTTTTTACGTTTATTTGGTCTAGAATCGGCCCCTGCTATCAGTGTATTTGTGATAGATTTGTACAATATTAAAAGTTTTGGATGTTTTTCCATAATTGTCAACATATCAACACCACTATAATACACTGACTGCCTTTGCATTAAACAATTATTAAAATAATACACATACTGTCCATCATATATTTCCCATAAATTAGGTTCATTCAATGGTGATTGTAGGAGTTGATTTAATAAAGAAGTAAACAAAAAGCATGACTGATATTCTGAATAAAGATGAAGAATTCGATCAGGAATGGTTTGCTGTCGGTCTCCTTCTGATAAGTCCAAATTTATTTCAACTAATTCTGAGAAAGTCAAAGATCCAAGAATTTCATCAATATCTATTATATGTCTATTAACTAATGAAAGAATAAAGTCTTGAATACATAAGCACATGTAGTAGAATTTTGTTATTACACTATGATGTGCTGAAATCAGATTCGATGTGGTTGTTTCACTTCTGGTATCATTGATCAAGGTCTTTATCTTCAGTATAAGAATAGTGAGTATTAATGATTCGATCTCCTGTTTCGACACTTCTGAATAATATACCCAGTAATTTAAGACAGCAATTAGGAAATGACTAGACGAGTGAAAGTGAGATAAAAACCCTTCCGTCACCCCAAGTGATTTTAACACTAATTCACGTCTGCTACTATGTGACATTTGAGATATCTCCATGACTGTAGGTAGTTTTCCATACTCTATGAAATTTATCCTAGGATCTACAAACACTGATGCTATACCTTTTCTGATCCTATCAATTTCTTCCACATGAGTGTGCCTGGTAACCTTCGTCTTTTTCCCCAATTCATCTTTCTGTTTGTTTTGTTGCGAAACACTTTGAAACAATATTCCATATATGACTTGACGAATACGTGTTGAAATTTTATGAGATGAAGGCTGATTTAAATCTTCCTTTTGACATGGAAGTATAATTCTATGAAGGATGGCCATATTTTGAATGTGAGGAGAAATACTTCCATCAAAAAGTCCCTTGATCAAAAATTCTGGAAACGGTTGTCCAAAGTAGTCTTTTCGACTAATACTAGAATACTGCAAGACACTATCAAAATATTCTGTCAAGTATGTCTTAGCCGAGTTGATCTTTGTGTAACATTTGATAGATGTGTCGATCACATTTTGTAGGCTGGCAATTCCTCCAATGTTGTCAAAATCTTTAGTGATGGCTGCTCTACCTTCACTAAATGTTTTGAACTGATCAAAATGATTAATGATTGCAGTTATCTTAGAAACTGTCTTTGTAGCATATCTGATTTTATGCTTCGGTTTTTCAAATTTTTCTGTGAAGGCCATAAATGTATCTTGTTTGATAAAATCATTGCCTAATACTGTAGCCAGTAGTGGTATCATTTCAGGATGAAAATTATCCAAGATTTGTTTGTAATGATTAAAGTGATATTTCTGTGTTGCTAGATAATGATATTTATGTTTTATTTCTATGGGACGGAAATCTACATAATTCAAAGGCAAGAAGCCTGCTTTGAGTCTGTACACAAAAAAATCACTATCATTACTTATGACTTGACAGTTCCACTGATTGGCCAAAATAGCAATTTCTTCATCAGCCTCAAAATCACATGTCACATGGGGGATATGTAATTTATCAAGTGTCTCTAGAAAAGCTTTGCTAGCTAAAATTGGCAGGAGACTGTTCTGATTTACAGCTTGCTTGATTCGTTTCGCAGCTCTCTCTTTCAAAGTCCGTAGTTTCGAATCTGATACCTCATAACCTCCATCAAAAATAACATACGCCTGAATATTACATAGTTTAAAGTTGGAAAATAACTGCTGGATTTTCTTACAATAGTTAAAATAATCTCCATCATATTGAAAGGTTGTGCTGTATTTATTATAAACAAAATGAATAAAGTTATTTCCATCCAGTATAACTTTACAGTCATGTAGTTTATAATCTTGTAGTAAAACTGGGTTATCATCAATAAATGCAGTCAAACCCTTCACACCCATTCTGTAGTTTCACTTAATCTTTCTGTCTACTAAGAAAGTTCTTGACTTGAATTGGTCTTTTACGAACTGACCAAAGAAGAGCACTGAAAAAAGAACACAGAAAAAAGTGCAACTACATAGTTTGAATTTAACACCATTAATCATAGGCATGCAAAATGGATACAGGCTATTATGCAGATGTATCAACAACAGCAAAAATATTTTTATGAACTGATATTTCTATAAACATTCTAATGACTGACAAATAGATAATGATAAAAACTACTGTACTAGAATAAAACTTTACTAGCTTTCTAGCCTAGACTTTTTCTTCAATTTCAACCAGAACTAGTAATTGTCAATTGGAAAGGGTAGAAACATGAATAATAGTTAATTTAGACAAACAAAATGAATAAATTTGACTGAAAAACATCATCCTACTATCTGATGGACTTACAAAATTTAATACACTCAAAGCCATTAAAAATACAATGCCTAATTCGTGAAATATTTCTGGTAAACGTTTTCTTGGGCTTTACTATCTTATGGCATATAGGTGAAACTTGTGATGGGTCTCTTTTTGTGGAGTTCTGGGTTTGAACCGAATATCAGTTCTTGGTAATGAACTTTGTTCGTGCAAACGCAACACTTGTCTTTTTTACGATTTTAAGCCGTCCCATGTCACACGTTTTGCACGTGCATTCCCTGCACTCTGACCCTTTAAATACAGATCAAAATTTCAACATTCATCATTTCGGAAAAATGACACACCTTACACAAGAAAACAGGAACAGAGCTATTGGCATGCTGGATCAGGTGGCTTCATAGGTAGCCGTCGCCAGACACTTTAATGTCCACCCATCGACCATTGCTTGCCTCAGACAACGATTTCACACCACTAGAATTGTTATGTACATTTGTTAAAAGTTGTTGCAGTAAATAAACTTTGAATTTGGCATTGCGTTTTTAATGGCTTTGCGTGTATATGTATTTTTCATTCTCAGCCAGTCATATCCTTCCTCCATGAGCCTATTTCCCCCCTTTCTGATCAATAAGATGCATTTATTTCTGTTAATTTAGGACATACATGTACATGTACCTTACTTCAAATCATGTATAGCGTCCCTACTAGAAAATCCTAGCTGTGCCATCACTGCCACTGATGACATCTTTCCTGCATTAATTAAAGGAGGTAAATCGCAAATACTTTGGGACCTAGAAATTGACACAAATGGGTCACAACGCATATAATAATGTAATATGAATGTATACAAACTGATTTACATTCAATCGTTTCTGTTTTTACTGCAGGGAGCCATGGTGGCTAGATGGTTAAGACGCTGGCTCGCTAGCCTGGAGATCGGGTGTTCGATCCCTGCATTGGCCGAGAAAGTTCATACAGATTTTCCGACATGGTTTCCCCTTGTCAGGCTGTCTAGTCCTGCCGATGAAACAAAAACCGAGGTCCTTTGTATATATTGGAATGCATGAAAAAGATCCCCTGGCAGTTGGAATTCGATATAAGAGTAGGCGATAGTGCCGCTGCCAGAGCAAAATTTTCCTCATAGCACACTGTATGGCGGATGCCCGTCTTCATTAGCCCAGTATAGGAGCAGAACAGTAGGATATTAAACCCCATTTCATTTCGTTTTTACTGTAATTTCTAATCAGTTATGATCGGCGAAATATGCCAGAAGTATCAATCGAATGGCAATCTCTAGCATTTGGTTATTGTATTTATTGCGTATGCTCTCCATATAAGAATATGTCGTTATCGTTTGACATGACTTGTGGAATATGTCTAGCCTCCTTCTTCGAGTCCCCTGTTACAAATGGCGCTGAAATGCATTATGGTACACGATTCGTGTACCAATGGTAAAATATTTATATTTATATTGTCTTAAATAGTGAATATCAGAAGTCCATCTCTTCCCAGTAAGATCACAACATCAATGTTGATTTAAACTGACAAATAATTTGTCTTTGCAATGTCGAAGACTTTGGATGATACTGATCGTTAGAGACTTGGCTACTTTAACAGTGGTTTTGAAGGAGTTCTGCGAAGCCTTGCAAAATGTCTTACCCGTCCTAGTAAATAGGTCAGTGCTCAGATTATTATGGTATTTCCAGCAGACATTCTCTCCGGCACTGGGCAGCAGTCTAATGTTATTTTCTACATGAAATTATAAAGAAAATTAATTAGATTAGACGATTAGTTTTCTTTTTACAAGTGATATCATCGTTAATGTGACGATCAAGTTTACAATTATGTTCTTTGGAGACTGTATTTTATAATAATATACACAAATATTTATATATATATAAACACAAATAAGGTCATTAATTGACACTGGACTGGGTAGGTCAGGTGGATCTTGTTTAGCACCATCATATATAGAACTGTACACTAGAATATACGATACTGGCTGTTTAATATTCCTCACCGTCTCGACGATCTTTTAATTCTTTACATACAAGAAATTTCGTTGAAATGTGTAGGGTTGGCCATGGGTTATACATAAACATTAAAAGTTATTTTAGCGAAACGCGGCTTATAACACGTGCTAATGTTTTGGTACAAGCGGTTACATAATAATTAAGCGCACGGGAATAATATCCTGCACTGTCGCATGACTTTGAGATACCTTATGTTGGGCGTGTGTGAGACATCTTACTTTCTCATGTTACTGTATCGAGTAAATTTTTAAAATAAACGAGGAGACGAAGGGTTTTTTATTTCCATTATATTATTCATATTTTGTCATTTGGTGTTAAATTATAAGAGTTCTAAATTTCATGACTATATCTAAGAGGATTCTACACCGCTGCATATTTTAATCTATAACACAATGCCACTTCGTTTATCTAATTTAATTCCTATCATTTTGGACAGTTTCAAAACAGATTTTGTATTTCAATGTTTATGATTGTTATTATTGTTTCCTAGACTGTTAATAGATTTAAACATTATGCAATGTTTGACTGGATCTTTATAAATGTATTTTAGATCAGAGTGTAATAAATAAACAACATGGCGTAGAAATTAATGAAACCTCTTTTTAGTTAGTAACTAAACTGTCCATTTCTTACAAAATACCCTTTCTGACCAAAAATACACGACTACACGCAAAATAATACCTTAAAACAGGTTACTGAACTATTGATTGAAGGGTATAACTGACTGACACGCGTACGACCGGAAGAATATGTGTGGGGGTTGGAGGTGCCAGGTGGGGATTGGAAATGAAATGCACGGAAATATTCCCGTTTACAGATACCGGTGTAGGGGCCTCCCCAAGAAAATCTGACGCCTTTTCCTGCTATTTCAGCCCCGTAAATAGTAACTTCAAAGTGGTCAAGCTATTTAATATAGCCATAGGTGGCTGCAGACCTGAATTCCATTCAATCATTAATACTATCAAATTTCTACTGAATTGGCCATGGATTAAAATATTTGGTCTGGAGCCACTCTGCTTTGTGCAACATTTTTAGGGCATCGATTATTATTTGTGAATACAGCTGCAACAGTCTGACTGGTTTTATTGGTATTCAGGTCGGCATAGATTAGAGAAGGGGATTTTGGTTGCAAAACTGTTGGACAAGAATAGCAGAAAAATGCAGTATTTAACTGCTACTAATGCATTATAATTATATGATTATTTAGTATTATAGGTCTGTTGGCATAAATTATAAAAATAAAACTGTACTCTCACTTTAACTATGCAGTACCACAGTGATTCTCAACCAGTGTGTCACAGCACACAGGTGTGCCGCGAGATCTTCCTGAGTGTGCCGCAAAATTTGAAAATGCGGAAAAACCATGTGATCCTAATTGAACATTTACTGGTGTCTACTGGTAAGCTCATAGCTGTTGGGTTTTTTTTTCTTCTTTATTTAGTTTGAGTCATTCTATGTGTCTAACTAGTCTGTGTATGCTGTTTATGTCTTGCCATGTTTTTTTTTGCAAAATTCAAATATTTTTCATATATATTTAGCCGGGTGTGCTGCTATTTTTACACATGTTTCAAGTTGTGCCGTTGACAAAAAAGGGTTGAGAACCACTGCTGAGTACCATATAAACCAATAACTGACCCCCTTCCCTTTTCCACATACAGGTAAACTTTAAAATTCATTGGATATACCGATGGAATTATTATGTGATATAGTTAAATTGGAATGTAATTTTTTATTTTCTTTATGAGATCAAGTTAGCTGAGATGAGCCTATATTTTATTTTATTACAGGTACCTTGGTATTAGGACAGTAAACCTACAATAATGTTCTATTACCAATAGTTAGTATAGGCACACTATCTCCCAGGTAGACCCAGCATTCATATTACTTGCTACAGAATTTTTGTACATGTAGCCTCATCAGTCATATGGTTTGCAACAATTTAAACATCAATCATTTGTTTTGTTGGGTGAAAAATATAACAAAATGTTGAAGACAGTGTATACTTTGAGTATATTTGGCTATTGTGTGATTGCATTACTTCTCAGATTGGCTTTAATTGGCTATGGAGAATGGCAGGATAGGACACTGATGGTGAAATTTACTGATGTTGATTATAAGGTCTTCTCAGATGCTGCTCATTATGTGCATCAGGTATATTCTTAAAGTATAAACATTGTTATTGTTACGTTACTAAAAGACATCATTAGCTATTTTACTTTCTGCTTTGTGTACTTCTTTTTAAATTTATACTCTTGTTTGAAATATTTGTAAAAGCTAACATGTTACTTTATAAAGTGAAATGATAAATATATATTTGAAATATTAATGTATTTTTAGATGCAAGTAATTTAATATATTGTGTATTTCAGGGAAAGTCACCATATAACAGATCAACCTACAGATATACACCTATATTAGCATACATGTTATTACCAAATATAACAGTAACACCATTGTTTGGAAAAGTTATGTTTAGTGTGTTTGATATATTGACGGGTTACTTAATATATCTAGTGTTAAAGCATCAGAAATATTCCATTCAACAAGCTCAGATGTACAGCTGTTTATGGCTGTATAATCCTCTACCCATGGCAGTATCAAGTCGAGGAAACGCAGAATCAGTTATGACAGCGTTAGTCATGATTTGTATGATGTCTTTATGTAAAAAACAAGTTATCTTGTCGGCTTTGCTGTATGGATTGACAGTGCACTTTAAAATATATCCTGTGACTTATGCATTAACTATATATTTTCATTTATCTCATCCATCAAGTAAAACAGATCATTATATTAAGAAAGTTGTGAATTTGTTTCTACCTAACAAAGATAAAGTTTATTTTGTTCTGGTCAGTGTATTAACATTAGTCTTACTCACAGTTGTGTTTTATCACTGGTAAGTATTGGGACACAAAATTTTCTCTGTACAGGTTCAAGGACACGATCATTTGGAAATATCCCATAACTAAGGAGAAAATGTTATGACTCAAGTAATGTAGTAGTCCCCCACTGTCCATATCAATACTGCATATATTTCAGCTCAAATGTAAGAATCTGGAATGATGTATGTCTACAAGCTTACTAGAAATAGGTGGTGGCTGTTTGATCTAATGAATACACATTAGATCATAAGATCTGTCATTGAGTCCAGTGGTGCAGTGTCTATCCCAAGCATATATGTGAAAAGGAATAGGGCCGCCTATACAATCTGGTGGGTATTTTTTCTGGGTTCTTCCGGTTTCCCCCCACTGCTAAAGACCCCTACAAATTATTGAAATAAATCTGTACCATATATTAGTCCCGAAATGACCTGGTTTGTATTGAATGGAAATTAAGCCCCATATCTGTCTCTTTCTCATATTACTAAAAATGAAAATCTATTAACTATATAGAGATAAAAGATTAAATCTTCTATATTTCAGGTATGGTTGGAAGTTTTTATATGAATCTTATATTTATCATATAGTAAGGAAAGACATCAGACACAACTTTTCTCCTTTTTTTTATATGTTATACCTGACAGCAGAACAGGACTCTGTATTATGGATGAAACTTTTAGTATTTTTACCTCAGCTCTGCCTAGTGTTAGCATTTTCTATGAAATATTACACAGATCTTCCAATGAGTTGGTTTCTCATTACCTTTGCCTTTGTTACCACCAATAAAGTTTGTACCTCACAGGTACGTTCATTTGATTACTGATTTGATTACAAAGACCATTGGTCATGTTGATGTAGATACTGAGCAAGTGTTAGATTGGGGGACTTTATTTTTAACAATGTTAAAAGCCCATATATCCATCAGAAATACACATGTCGTGAGAAAGGGTTATTTTAAATTCATTTTGGATTCCCATTTTCGCAGATTATTTCTAATTCTGGTGAAATGCTAGTCAGGGTGGGGAACCAGAGTTTTCTGCAATGTCACCCTAGTTGCGAAATGATGTTAAGCCCCAGGAATGAACAAACCGGAACCCGAAAATTAAGAGATCTGTTTTACTTTTAAATGCAATTCCAGCTAATCCTCAGTGTATTTAAACATTTTAGGGTTTTATGACGAATCAGATATTAAAATGACATTTGAAACCAATTTGGACCATTAACATTGGCCATTGATTTGCTTATTTTACCAAAGAAAGTCATGCATACAAATTTCAAAATAAAACCGGCAAATGAGTGTAAATTTGCTTTTCATTTTCACAATATATTTTGTGTAACTTTGACTTAGGACTTAGTTTCTGTGGAAAACCTATGTTCAAGATTAAATTTATGCAATTAATTTCATACTCAAGGTTATCCCGCGCCAACAAAGTTAGGGGAGGGATATTCAAATGGGGTCCATCCGTCCCGATTTCGTTTCTGGAGCATATCTCATGAACCGTTCAAGCTATCTTTATGAGAATTTGTACACACATCACCTATTATAGTAGTTGTGCCTTTTGCTAATTTGGAATTTCTCAGATTTAATAATTTTTGTGTTTCCATGGAAACAAATTTCAATTAGTTTTTTGTGTACAATTTTGTTTCCGGAGTGTATCTCATAAACCATTCAAGATATCTTCATGAAACTTTGTGAAAACATCAACCTATTATAGTAGTTGTGCCTTTTGCTATTTAGGAATTTCTTGGATATATATTTTTTGTGTTTCCTTGGAAACAAATCTGACTTAGTTTTTGGTGTACAATTTTGTTTCAAGAGCATATCTCATAAACCATTCAAGATATCTTCATGAAACTTTGTACACACCTTAACCTATTATAGTAGTTGTGCCTTTTGCTAATTTGGGATTTCTCTGATTTAATATTTTTTTGTGTTTGCATGGAAACAAATTTCAATTAGTTTTTGGTGTACAATTTTGTTTCCGGAGCGTATCTCATAAACCATTCAAAATATCTTCATGAAACTTTGTGCAAACATCAACCTATTATAGTAGTTGTGCCTTTTGCTAATTTGGAATTTCTCGGAATTAATAATTTTTGTGTTTTAACTTAGTTTTTGGTATATAATTATTATTCTATAGCATATATCAGAAACCTTTTTAACACTTTTACATTCATGAACCTATTGTTTTATTTTCTGATGTCCGTCCTTCTGTCCCAATTTTGTTTGCAGAGTATATTGTCCGTTCAAGAAATCTTTTTGAAACTTTGTACAAACATCAACTTTTTATAGTAATTTATTTTCTGATGTAATAATAATAATATATATTGTTTATAGACCATTACACACAAATTGTCTTAACCGTCTTTTAATGGGCGTACTACACATAGTATATACATAATAATAAATAAATAAAAACTATCAATAACTCATAAAAAATCTCAATTAAAGATATACAAATGTATGCCTATAAAAATATTAGTTTGACTAGTAGTATTATTGCCTAACTGAATAAATATGTTTTGAGGTTGGAATTAAATAGGCTGAATTTGGTGAGTGGTCTAAGTCTTAGTGGCAGCTCATTCCAGTGAGTAGGCATGGCACGACTGAAGGCGCGATCGCCATACAACTTACTGGTTTGTTTTCCATGTGTTTTGTGGGAAAAGGGTCGCAACTTCACCTCATCACTGCTTCTAGTCCGATAAGATGGAACTTGAATACTAATGATATCAGTATGGTAGCAAGGCGCCGACTCACTATGGCGTTTTAACTTGAAAATTATACATGACAGTTTGAAATAAATCCGCTTCTCAACTGGGAGCCAGTGTAGCTCTCCAAGTATGGGCGTCATCTCTGCGTGATGCTCCAGCTTCCTTCGGATCACCAGTCGAGAAGCGAAATTCTGAACATGTTGTAATTTCTTTAACTTGTATTTCGGGAAACCATAAAAAAGACTGTTGCAGTAATCCAGCTTTGATGTCACAAAGCCATGCACCAATTTCTCAGTACTGGCCTGGTCTAATAAATGCCGGATTCTTCCTATACGCCACAGTGAGTGAAAAGCCTTGCTAGACACACTTTCTTATCTGATCATCCATCAGTCCAGCCGAGTCCATCATCACCCCCAAGTCACGAGCGGAAGCTGATGGCGAAACAAGCACCTCACCAACTTGTACATCACCCGCAACAACCTGTGGACTCGCATTTTTCCTGCACGATGAGAAACGGACAATTTCAGTCTTATCGTCATTGAGTGCAAGTAAGTTTGCACGCATCCAGAGACGAATCTCATCTATACAGACCTCAATACGACCGGCAGAAATCGATGGCGGCTGATAATGTCCTCAACAGAACTGGGGAACACCAAATTCTAGGGGATGGTCGTCCGACACCACAGATCTAACTGAGACTCTTTGTGTTCTTCTTTGAAGAAAGGAACTGATCCAATCGTAAGCCTGACCACAGACGGCAAAACGTTTACGCAATCTGTTCATGAGGATGTTATGATCGATGGTGAAGAAGGCAGCAGAAAGGTCCAGTAATACCAATATGACATCACGTTGCTTATCAAAAGCGAGCACAACATCGTTCAGGGCTCTAAGGAGCGCCGTCTCGGTGCTGTGCCCCTCTCGATAAGCAGACTGAAATTGCCATAGAGGCCACCACTGGACAAGTCTTGGTGTAAGTGTGAAAAACCACACTTCTCTAGGAATTTGTCTAGGAAACCACAATTTGAAACTGGTCTGTAATGTTTTAGAGTATTGGGATCCAAACCAAGCTTTTTGATCAGGGGTCGGACAATGGCAGCTTTACACTCATCTGGGAAAACCCCAGACTCAAATGACACATTCAGGATACGTAGTAACAAAGGGGCCAATACATCACAACAATCCTTCACAAACTGCGTTGGTATTGGTTCCAATTCACATGTCTTCGCTGGCATTTTTGGAACAATGGAAATTACCTCATGTAGTGATAGGGGACTTGGTACCGTGAGCTCACAGTGGAATTGAATCATCAACAATCGGGATGTCATGGTTCATAAGTTTTGCTCGAATTGCAGCTATTTTCTCAGTGAAAAGTTCGCAAATGTCTCTGGAAGCATAGAAATCTCAACATTATTCGGAAGAATGCCAGCTGATGTTTTCTTAGAGCCTGAGATACTGTCAAAAATGTTGAAAAGTTCCTTTGAATCAGCTGCCCGAATTCGATTGCGATGAAATGACGCCTTTGATTCCTCGAGTAGCTTATTGTTTAACATACAGCAGCTTCCTGAGGTAGGCAAAGGTTGTTGTGCAAACCTTACAGGTAGTAGCCACCCTGCTTTGATGAGCTACTGTGATCAGAGTATGAATTTCTGACTAATCCCATTGATATTCCATGTGTTGGAATATGAGATTAATCTGATATATTTTTGTATTGATTACCAATAACATAAAGAAGTTGTTTTTCCTTATGCCTTCCAAACAAGTGCAAGGGTGTGGGATGTTGATGACTAGTCATCTTGTTTTTATTAATTAACCAACCTTTCTGGCTTAGCAAGACAAGTTAGATGATTTGTGCTTGAGATCTACTAAACAGTGGAATAATCTACGAAATCATGTGATTTACAGTAATTCTATCTGATAACTATGCCCAGTTCATTTTGTTGCATAGAAGTTGTGGGATGATTCTGACATTTTTGTCTGATGTGTTCCATTCTAAAAGAGAAAATACATGTAAAAGATAAAGTGATCAGTAATTCATTACAATTTCAAATTACACAACACTACTCTTTCACTTGACAGAAAGATCAAAGAGATTTTAAAATTATTTCTTAAAGATACATTATGGGAGATTATATAAAGAGAAAAGCTGGCAGTTCTCACTATAATAGTTAAAAACTAGATAATGTAAAGGGAATTTGCTGAAAATTTCAGTCAAATTGATCCACCCTGAACCAAGATTTTAGCGATTGAATTTTAGGCCTAGCCTCAATCATCATTACTAAAGTCGGTAAGATACAAAACATAGTCTTGATTATCTATTTCATGATTAAATCATGAATGAAAGTTGAGCAGCAAATCGGATCCTAATCCAGTAAATATCACAAGCTAGTGTTGACATCGAGAGTTGATTATGGTCTGGATAAGTTAATTAATAATTTAGATAACATTTCAGGCCTAAAGAAAGACCTGCAATAGACAGATTTAACTCTTGCATAATGTATGTTTAATAATAATGACATTACATGTATTTTTCAGTATTTTCTATGGTACCTTAGTCTCTTACCACTGATTATTCCTTCTATTCAAATGTCTATAAGAAGAGCCACAGTTCTAACCATCACCTGGTTCCTCGGACAGGTAATAATTTCAGCATTTTATATCAAGCATATGCATTAAACTAACAAACATTTTATTTACATTTCTTGACAATAAAATAGAAAGTATATGACCCCCCCCCCCCCCAAAAAAAAGATCCTGCATTTAATTATAATAGACGATTACAAAAGATGGTGTATTGTGATCCTTAAACAAGAGAGAGAGAAATGGGGTATAACATCTGCTTGACACTAATTATGTCATTTTGGGATTTACAAATGATAAAATTTATTCTAATAATTCACTTGCTCGGAGGGGTCTTTAGCAGTGGGATGGAGCCAGAGGACCCAGAGAAAATTCATGAGATTGGACAAGACGATTCTATGCATTGTCATGTACAAGCTTGGGATCGAAACCATGCCACTTGACTCTAAGATCTTATTGTCTAAAGCACACACGTTAGACAACTCGACTACCCAGTCCCACGAACCATCAACAAAGGCTGTAATGTACCTAAAAGAAACAGTTAAACCATGGCCATTCTTGTAACTGTATGTTGTTTGATTTATACAGACCAGCATCCCATCTTCATTAGCCCAGTCGGTGCAGAAAAAGTAGGAGGTTAAACCTCATTTTATTTCATTTCCCAGACCAGAAATCTGAGAATTGCGAAAGAAGTTGATCAATTACAAAGTGTTGGGTTAATGAAAATTTTATTGTAAAGCACTATCAGATGAAATACTTGATAATCAAATATAAATTATCTTATTATAATCTGTAGTATTATCTTTTACTTGTAGGCTGTATGGTTACAGGCTGCCTACCTATTAGAGTTCAAAGGTCAAAACACATTTATCTGGATTTGGATGGCTGGACTGTTATTTTTTACCATTAATTTTAATATCATTTACAATATTATAGAATATTATAAACCACTAATGCCAGTACCTTCATATTTATCAAAGAAAAGAAAATAACATTTTTATATACTATAAAGAAATTAAATGAACAAATTATTTAACTTTTAAGCAACAGTGGCAAAATTTCATTGGTTAAAATAAACCGCTGTTCCTGCCATGTGAAATGTGTTGGGGGATTATTTTCGCCATTTCCAAACTCAAAATGTTTACTGATGTCTATGGCTAAGCTAGATTTAATCAGTCCAACCCCTCCTATCGTAGGTGTTGCAGGATGATAAATTCTTCCAGTGTCTGGTAACATACACACTTTTTCTGGTTGAAAAGCAACTGTTAGAAGCTCTCCAGCTCCCCCGTAGGATAAATAGTCTATTCCATCTTTATGTTGAGGTAAAATATGAGTATACACAATGGGTTTATCGTCACAGTGAATATAATTCCTCTCACGACCACACGGAGAAAAGTAAGGAAATTCGTCTTCATATTTTCCAGTTGTATTCATCTTCAAGCGTTTGAAGAAAAACTGAAGAAATGTCTTTTCTGAGGAATAGAAAACATATTAAAGATACATTATGAGAGATTAGATAAAGAGCCAGCAGTTCTCACTATAATAGTTAAAAACTAGATAATGTAAAGGGAATTTGCTGAAAATTTCAGACAAATTGATCCGCTCTGAACCAACATTTTAGTGATGGAATTTTCACCTAGCCCTGATGATCATAACTAAAGTTGGTACGATAAAAAACTAGTCTCGATTATCCATTTCATGATTAAATCATGAATGAAAGTTGAGCAGCAAATCGGATCCTAATACAATAAATATTGCAAGCTAGCGTTGACATCGAGTGTAGATTATGGTCTGGATAAAGAAAGACCTCCAATAGACAGATTTAGCTCTTGCATAATGTTTGTTTAATAATTCAAATAACATTTCAGGCCTAAAGAAAGAACTGCATTAGGCAGATTTAGCTATTGCATAATGTATGTTTAAATGGGCATTAAGTAAGATTAGATAAAGAGCTGACAAAACAGTATATGCTGAAAATTTCAGTCAAATTACTTCCCTCTGAACCGAGATATTAGCGATTCAATTTTAGGTTAGCCTCGATTGTCAGGCTGCATTTCTTAACGTATCATCTTGAAACTTTGCATACTTATACTTATACCCTAAGGAACATCCCTATTGTTTGTGGTGCATGCCCAACCCCCAGAAGCAGAACCACACACATTGTTTTTGTGTGTGTCGCCTACAGGCCACAATTCTTAATCGATAGTCTTGAAAAATTTTCATACTTATTCCTTATACCCTTAGGATGATCCCTATTGTTTTTGGTGCATGCCCGACCACCAGGGGCAGAACCACACCCATTTCTTGTATTTGTCATCTACCGGCTGCATTTCTTAACTTATCATCTTGACATTTTGCAATCTTATTCCTTATACCCTAAAGCCGCATTTACACAATACAACCAATCCATACAACCATCAGATGCAACAGTTGCATCCGACCAAGTATGTAATACGAAGGTTGTGGACCCTCTAGAGGTCACAATTTTTATCCGATTTTGATGAAACTTAAAATAGATGTTTATGTCCCAAAGATTTGCACACTTCAGACAATAACTTCCTGGATTATGGCCCCTGATTGTACGAAAAATTGCTTTTGTTTTTAGCTTGTTCTCTCTCCACCTGGGTTTACCTAGTCAGTGGTACAAGATGGGGGGGAGGGCTTGCAATGAAAGGTGTCTTAACATTTCGGCCCGGTTGCTGCAGAAAATAAGATGTTAAACCATACTTCAATTTCATAAGATTTGTTGATTACAAGGTAATACAATGCTAAATTTATTCAGATCTTAAAGTACAAAAACTTTACCTTTAAAACAAGATGTGAAATGCCCAACCCCCAGAAGCAGAACCACACACATTGTTTTTGTGTGTGTCGCCTACAGGCCACAATTCTTAATCGATAGTCTTGAAAAATTTTCATACTTATTCCTTATACCCTTAGGATGATCCCTATTGTTTTTGGTGCATGCCCGACCACCAGGGGCAGAACCACACCCATTTCTTGTATTTGTCATCTACCGGCTGCATTTCTTAACTTATCATCTTGACATTTTGCAATCTTATTCCTTATACCCTAAAGCCGCATTTACACAATACAACCAATCCATACAACCATCAGATGCAACAGTCGCATCCGACCAAGTATGTAATACGAAGGTTGTGGACCCTCTAGAGGTCACAATTTTTATCCGATTTTGATGAAACTTAAAATAGATGTTTATGTCCCAAAGATTTGCACACTTCAGACAATAACTTCCTGGATTATGGCCCCTGATTGTACGAAAAATTGCTTTTGTTTTTAGCTTGTTCTCTCTCCACCTGGGTTTACCTAGTCAGTGGTACAAGATGGGGGGGAGGGCTTGCAATGAAAGGTGTCTTAACATTTCGGCCCGGTTGCTGCAGAAAATAAGATGTTAAACCATACTTCAATTTCATAAGATTTGTTGATTACAAGGTAATACAATGCTAAATTTATTCAGATCTTAAAGTACAAAAACTTTACCTTTAAAACAAGATGTGAAATTTTTCATTTTAGCATCATCTAGAAAAAGCTGCAAAAAATTTTTCAAATTATTACAATGTGCTAAGAAGACATTTTTACATTTTAATATAACTTTTATTTTCAAATACCACCAATTATGTTCTTAATTTATTTAAAATATATTGACATGTATGTATGTATATTATGTAGTAATCAATAACCGATAGTTTTCCTGAAATATATTATTGTGGAATAAATCTTATTTTTTCAATGCATGTGAGAAATTAAATGCGATGAAAAAGAATTGGGTGCAACACAAAAATTTCACACTGGCTAAATTTAGCAGTAAAAGCCCTGAAGTGGAGGTCATATCATCATCTACAATTTTTATACGCCCACATTTTCATGTGGACTATATTGTCGTCGCCCCTGTCCGTTCGTTCGTCCAAAATTGTTTGTGAACACTACACGTCACAATTTTTATCCAATTTGAATGAAACTTGAAATATAGGTTTATCACCCTAAGATCTGTAACTTCATGGATTATGGCCCCTGATTGTACGAAAAATCACTTTTTTAGCTTGTGAACACAGAAGGTCACAATTTTTATCCGATTTCGTTTAAACTTGAAATGTATGTTTATGACCCACAGATCTAGGTTCCTTTCGATATTCGTGTATATCGGACCATAACTTCCTGAATTATGGCCCCTGATCGTACGAAAAATCACGTTTTAGCTTGTGGACCCAATCGAGGTCACAATTTTTATCCGATTTAAAAAACCGTGTGAAGATATCACTGTTACACCCTAAGGATGGTTGAGTTCGAATTTCGTAAAAATCGGATCAAAACTGACGGACAAGATGGCAGCCCCTCGTTTGCGAATAGTGTCAAAATATTGTGTATCAGGGTTGTTGACCCTCTGGAAGTCACACTTTTCATCTGATTTTGATGAAACTTGAAATTCAAGTTTATAACCCAAATATCTTGGTTCCTGTTCATTTTCGTACATATCGAATCGTAACTTTTTGAATTATGGCCCCTGATTGTACGAAAAATCGCTTTTTTAGCTTGTGGTCCCTCTAGAGGTCACAATTATTATCTGATTTAAAAAAAACGTTTGAATATATCACCATTACACTGAAATGTCGGTTGAGTTCGAATTACGTGAAAATCGGATCAAAACTGTCAGAAAAAATGGCCGCACCTCATACGCTAATAGTGTAAACATATGGTATATCAAGGTTGTGGATCCTCTAGAGGTCACAAACTTGTAATACATGTTTATAACTCAAAGATCTTGGTTCCTTTGACTATTTGCTCATATCAGACTGTAACTTCCTGGATTATGGCCCCTGATTGTTCGAAAAATTGCATTTTTAGCTTGGGAATTCTTTAGAGGTCACAAGTTTTTTCCGATTTTAAAAACTGTTTAAATACATCACCATTCCACCATAATGAAGGTTGAATTCAAATTTCAGGAAAATCGAAATGAAACTGTCCGACAAAATGGCTGCTCTTTGTATGCAAATTGTGTAGAAGTTTGTAATACGAAGGTTGTGGACCCTCTAGAGGTCACATTTTTTATCCGATTTTGATGAAACTTAAAACATATCTTTATATCCCAAAGATATCTGTCCCTTTTGATATTTGCACATTTCAGGCAATAACTTTCTGGATTATTGCCCCTGATTGTACAAAAAATTGCGTTTGTTTTTAGCTTGTTCTCTATCCATCTCTTGCAAAATGTGGGCGTATCCTGCCTGGCAGATGCTGGTTTCTAATTTGAGTAAAAAGGGAAACCGAAGAATCCTATCAGAATTTACAATTTTTGTGTTGCAAGTCACAAAGTTATATATTGAATTACATGCAAATTGCAGGCATCACTGATAGCTTCAAGAATCTGAGATTTGGATGGGGGGGGGGGGAACCGTTTATGATGAATTAAAGTTATAAACATTAAAACCACTTCCACTATCCCAGACTCTACTCCAAGCAGAACTGCTTACACCGTCAGTCTAAACCACCTTTAACAATCACAACTCTGAGGTATAAAAATCCCTGAAAAAACTGACAGTCATAATTTGTAATTATCAAAAGAAATGAGGTGGGGGTAAAATTCCATTAGAGAGAAAGGGAAATGGGGTTTTACATCCACTCGACACATGGTTATTATTGGACTAATGTATTGTTCAATTTAATTTCAATAATGTTTAGCAGTGGGAGGAAACTATGGGGGCCCGGAGAAAACCCACAGGACAGGTGACCCTACTCCTTGTCACATACAAGCTGGGAATTCAAACCATGCCACTAGACAGACCTTATGATCTAAAGCACACACCTTAAGACCATTCGACCAATAAACACCCTGTTAATGTCCACTGATTTCATACTAATCAATAATTTGATTTCCCCCCGCCCCCCAATCTTCGATCAGCAGTGAATGGAAACAGGTTATGTAGGTCCACTTATCCTAGTTGAGATATGTCATACATGTAAATGTATAACAAAAATGAAATGGATTTTAACGTCTTACTTTTGTTTCCCATATAACAAATTATCACCTCTTAATTTAATCAATAAGAAAGAACATTTTAAACTTTAATGTTAAAATTACTCACTATCAAATAAGTTGACATTTTAATCAAAGCCAATCACACCTTAACACTGCTTACTGACATACATGAAGCTATCAAATTAAAGGAGAAGTCCCAGGTTAAACTCGGTCTCTAGGGAAAAAACCCAGTTAGGTAAGAATGCAAAACAAATGCCAAAATCTGAATAAATAGTTGGGTTAAAACCATAAACAAAGGCTATCAGAAAGCCATCACATCAAATACATGTACATTTTACAGGCAGATCAAGTCCATCTACAACTTCACCTGACAACTGGATGTTCAGATAATTGTTTGGGACTAGAAAATGCCAAAAAGAGGTACAAGAGCCTTTAACAAATAATTAACCAGTTTTATTCACTGAAATACATCTGAGATTTTACCTTTAAATTCAGCACCCTGCTGTTTACATCCATTATATGGCCTATAATAATTAATGGCAACTTTTATTTTATTAAGAACCAGTGACGTATGTGCCATTGGTGGATGGGGTTGGGGCAGTTACGGGTGAGGAGATCTGATGTTTGGGGAAAATAAGATAATATTTGGGAACCCATACCTGTAATGGTACCCCTGCCAAAACAATTAGTCCTGTATGTAACTCATTGAGTGGGTTCAGGGTCAATTACAAACTGTTATTATAGCATTTCCATTGATGGTTGTTGATATTAAAGTAGTTAAGTCTATAAATCAATATCATCCAAAGTCTTACACGTTGAAAACACAAAATATTTGTCAATTCAAATCAACATTGATGTTGTGATCTTACCGGAAAAAGGTAGGCTTCTGATATCCAATATTTAAGACCAAATAAACATTTTACCATTGGTACACGAATCGTGTACCATAGTGCGTTTCAGCGTCATTTGTAACAAGTGACCAGAAAGAACAAGGCTAGACATATTCCACAACTCATGTCAAACAGTGACGCCATATCTTATCTTGAGAGCATGCGCAATAGACTGGAATAACCAGACGCTAGAAATTGCCATTCAGTTGACACTTATGCTGTATTTCGCTGGACACTGATTTGAAATTAGAGTCAAAATGGAAACAACTGAATGTAAATTAGTTTATATACAATCAGATTACATTATTATATGTGTTGCGACCCATTTGGGTCAATTTCTAGGTCCCAAATATTAGCTATTTAGCTTCTTTAAGTATAAGGATGAACAAACCCATATTACAGTGGTAGTACATCACTAGTACCACTAAATTTAGTACATGGGATGACTAATTGCAATTTGTGTGAAGATGATGTCTCTAGGGGGGGCCGGGGGCTTACTCCCCCATATAAATTTGTGAATCTAGAGTCCCTGAAATGCCATTTCCTGGACTTGGGGGGAAGATTTTGCAAAATTCTGATGTTCAGAAAACACTTATACCATGAGTAAAATTGAGTACTACCCATGGGAATTCATGTTATTTATTAAGAATTTTGCAAGAACTTAAAGTACTGTGAATACTTCTGAAAGTGATAATAATCACATCATTACATGGACCTATACCTTTGATATACTGTTGTGGTGAATATACATAAATTAACAAAGCTATGATTATGTCATCATATTTTCATCAAGCCTCTGCGCTTAAGTCAAGTTTGAACACCGATAGGCGACTTGGTCACGATCACATGCAAGTCATTAATTAGTTCAATGAAGCGTTCCTGTTTCAATACTGAACACATAACAGTTTTTACTAATTTGAGCGTTGAAAAACTGGCCCATAGTGATATCCAATCAAAGCAATCATACATATACACAGATCTTCATACATATTAAGTATTTTGGATTTTTCCCTTCTAATTTGGCATTGTTTGTTTACCTCATTAATTCATTTAGCCTAGTTGCCGATGCAAAATTCTGAGACCGACTGCACTTATTTTTTGACTGACTATTTTATTTCCTGGGGGGTGGGGTGGGGGGTACATTTACACCCCTCAGTGAGGGATACCCTTACTACATTTTTGTTGTGTGTGGTGTGAGTCCCATGAGTGTTAAATTTTTCAGGGAATGTTATTGAAAATAATTACGATGCCGGAAATGCATCTTTAAAAACATGAAGACACATATATCTGCTGTCCCAAGAACGACAACCGGCCAAAATTAATGAAGAGGAAATCATCATTTTATTGAATTAACCATCATATTATATTTTTACCTGCCCTTGATGATCAATAAAATAAAAGTATTCTCGTATCTTTGGCTCTGGTGATTGACCTTGTACATAGTGAAGAAATCTTGAAGGGAGTGTGTTTACTTTCTGTAATACCCTCATGTACGTCATCATGGTGCTCATTTTCTTTTAGGTATTTAATTTTATAACCCTAAAACGCAATATTACGCATTAACCCAATGTCAACAGCAATAAACAAACACAAACACACCATTTGTTTACATAGGAAGTAATAAATGCGCATGTACTGATTACTGATATCGTAAAGACACGAATTGCGGTTGGCTATAACAGACCGGAAGCTTACTGATGGACGAATAGGATTACTTGTTGCAATGTGAATGAATCAATTCCATTCCAATTTCCATCATGTCGGACGAGTCATGAAAGTTAAACAGATAATTATTGTGCCTTAATAATTTGTCCGTCCAGACAACTAATAAATTAGATACAAGTGTAAATAAATAATTTTAGATTGATATTGATCTCGGGTAATGTAAAATGGCTCAACAGAAGCGAGCATGGAAACTCCGTAAGTAGAATCTGTCATGTGTTACCCCCTTTTCTATGATGATCAGTGTTGTCATGAGAAATTGTATTGTTTCTTTGACTGATCACTTTTCTTTTTTGGCTGTTCTCAATAATGTGACCGTTACATGGTTACAACTTACACTACAGAACGAATATTTAGAAATACTCCAAAACGGGTCAACGAAGAATTTTAAGAACCTTACATATAAATCACCATTAACACCATTGATCCCAAACTATAAGGTATCAGGCGTATTCAATACCAGGCTAATTCATTACCGGTAAAATCGGCGTATTCAAGACCAGTATATTATAGGGTTGGTTGATCGGTATATAAAGGTGCTAAGTAGTACTCTGTCTATGGGTGTTAATTGATCAATTAAGACAAGACAATAGAAGGATTAACAAGGTATTTATTATATATTTTAAATAGTCATAATACAAACAAGAGTTGAAATATTTAATATTCGAAGACAATATTTACATATAAAACATCGTATGCGATTAATAATAGCCATAGTTTCGTATTCAACTTTGAACTGAGTATTGTGTTTAACTTGACGCTACTATTAATATTATATATTTTAAATAATCATAATACAAACAAGAGTTGAAATATTTAACATTCGAAGACAATATTTACATATAAAACATCGTATTCAGTTGATGCGATTAATAATAGCCATAGTTTCGTATTCAACTTTGAACTGAGTATTGTGTTGATGTTACTATTAATATTTCTTTATTTATCACATCAAAAATCAATGTTTTCAGCTGATGCGATTAATAATAGTTCGTAAATAACTGTGAACAGGGTATTGTGTTCATAATTTTTTTTTTCTTTTAGTTTTATACTTGAACGGGGTATTGTGTTCATAAATGTGATACACTATTAATTTTTTTTTTCTTTTCTTTTATGGTTGATACAACACAAACAACACTACAATACACTTACAACACAAACAACACTACAATACACTTACGACGATGTTTCCGCAGAGGGACCGTACAGAAACGCACACTCTCTCAATAGCCTACTAGTATCCATTTCACCTGCATTGTAGTTGGTCCATAGAGAGAATATGCGTGTCTGCATAAGTCCAACTCTGCTTCGTTGGCATCTGCTGATTTTTCCTTCGGTGAGCATCACCATATCCATTTTGAGTCTCTTAGCTTCTTTGTGTAGTTCTGCAAGCAATAAATAAAATGGAACTGGTCCCCGAGTGTTCAGTCGAGAGTTGATTCGGTTATGCCACCCCTCGACGTCATTATTCGTGCGAACGGAGCGCATAAAAACGGACCAACTCTTCGCACTAAACACTCGGTTCGATATCCATTGGTTCTCCACGTACTCAAGGACACTAATAACTCCCTCATCTTCATGTACATTTTCTATGCTGCCATAGATTACACTCTTCACACTGAAGACCTGTACATTTTCTATGCTGCCATAGATTACACTCTTCACACTGAAGACCTTCTTGTCTTGGACGCACGGTCGAACGGCAAGCGATACAAGGATCCATTATAATTAGGCTATACTTAACTTGATATGTATCTGAGATACCGATATCAAATGGTGAAAGTTTCATATTTTATTCGAAATATATACAAATTCCAAGCTTGCATCGGAATTGGTTTGATGTTTAAAATACAAAATAACAAAGCCGGGATATACAAATTCCAAGCTTGCATCGGAATTGGTTTGATGTTTAAAATACAAAATAACAAAGCCGGGATTTACAATCTCAAGCTTAAGATTAAATAATTTGAACAACAACTCAATAATAAAACAAACAATTTTAATACATCAAACACCAATCATTAATTAATAAGTATCATATAGGCTTCTATCCACACTGATGAGTACTAATTAGCACCTTTATACACCGACCAATCAAAATAACAAAGCCGGGATGTACAATCTCAAGCTTAAGATTAAATAATTTAAACAACAACTCAATAATAAAAAAAAAACAATTTTAATACATCAAACACCAATCATCAAAATCATCTATAATAATTATCGAATCGGCTTCTATCCACACTGATGAGTACTACTTAGCACCTTTATATACCGATCAACCAACCCTGTAATATACTGGTCTTGAATACGCCGATTTTACCGGTAATGAATTAGCCTGGTATTGAATACGCTAGGATTCAACTATAACTGGCAGACATCAGACAAATGGCTGCTAGAAGTAATCAAAATCTAGCAGACAAGAATAAACATAGTTCAAAATATTCACCTCTTTGCACAATGGATTGATCTGCTCTAATCACGTGATCAATTTTGTCCAGTGGTCGCCGTCGATACTGATTTATAGTAGAAAACACAGAATATAACAAAAAGAAACGAAACGAAATACAATATTAATAGTAGTTTGAACCTTACAATTCACCCTGAAGTTAGTAGTGTACCAGGATAATGTTTATATTTTATGAAAGATAATAAATTGTTCTTTCAAATGGTATGTGATAATATACTTGGAATTTGATTTTTCATATTGCATTCCACTGCGACAAGACAGCATCCTATATCAATATGGCCTCGAAGTCTGCTACCCCACCCCTCTTATACGTTACAATTCACCCTGTAGATATTAATGTGCCAGAAAAATGATTACATTTTATAAACGATAATAAATTTCTCTTTTAAATGGTATATGATATTATACTTGGAATTTGATTTTTCATCTAGCATTTCGCTGTTGCAAATGACAGCATCCCGTATAAATACCGTCTCAAGGTATGCTACCCCACCCCTCTTATACCTTACAATTCACCCTGTAGATATTAATGTGCCAGGAAAATGATTATATTTTCTGAAAGATAATACATTCCTCTATTAAATGGTATGTGACAATATACTTGGAATTTGATTTTTCATATAGCATTTCGTTGCCGCAAATGACAGCATCCCGTATAAATACCGTCTCAAGGTATGCTACCCCACCCCTCTTATACCTTACAATTCACCCTGTAGATATTAATGTGCCAGGAAAATAATTATATTTTCTGAAAGGTAATGCATTCCTCTATTAAATGGTATGTGACAATATACTTGGAATTTGATTTTTCGTACAGAATGTCGCTGATGCAAATGACAGCATCTTATATTAATATAGCCTCAATGTCGGCTACCCCCACCCCTCTTATACCTTACGATTTGGAAAGAAGATATCAATGTGCCAGAAAAATGTTTATATTTTATGAAAGATATTAAATTTCTCTCTTAAATGGTATATGGCATTATACTTGGAATTTGATTTTTCATATAGCTTCTCGCTGTCGCAAATGACAGTATCCTGTATAAATACCGTTTCAAGGTATGCTACCCCACCCCTCTTATATCGCATAATTCAGCCTGTAGATATTATTGTGCCAGGAAAATGTTTATATTTTATGAACGATAATAAATTTCTCTTTTAAATAGTATATGATATTATACTTGGAATTTGATTTGTCATATAGCATTTCGTTGTCGCAAATGACAGTATCCCGTATAAATACCGTCTCAAGGTATGCTACCCCACCCCTTTTATACCTTACAATTCACCCTGTAGATATTAATGTGCCAGGAAGTTGATTATATTTGTTGAAAGATAATAAAGTATTCTTTTAAATGGTATATGATATTATACTTGGAATTTGATTTTTCATATAGCATTTCGTTGCCGCAAATGACAGCATCCCGTATAAATACCGTCTCAAGGTTTGCTACCCCACCCCTCTTATATCTTACAATTCACCCTGTAGATATTAATGTGCCAAGAAAATGATTACATTTTCTGAAAGATAATACATTCCGCTATTAAATGGCATGTGACAATATACTTGGAATTTGATTTTTCGTACAGAATTTCGCTGATGCAAATGACAGCATCCTATATTAATATAGCCTCAATGTCGGCTACCCCCACCCCTCTTATACCTTACGATTTGGAAAGAAGATATCAATGTGCCAGAAAAATGTTTATATTTTATGAAAGATAATAAATTTCTCTTTTAAATGGTATATTATATTATACTTGGAATTTGATTTTTCATATAGCTTTTCGCTGTCGCAAATAACAGCATCCTGTATAAATACTGTCTCTGGGTCTGTTACCCCACCCCTCTTATATCGCATAATTCAGCCTGTAGATATTATTGTGCCAGGAAAATGTTTATATTTTATGAACGATAATAATTTTTACTTTTAAATGGTATATGATATTATACTTGGAATTTGATTTTTCACATAGCATTTCGCTGTCGCAAATGACAGCATCCCGTATAAATACCGTCTCGGGGTCTTTTACCCCACCCCTTTTATACCTTACAATTCACCCTGTAGATATTAATGTGCCAGGAAATTGATTATATTTGTTGAAAGATAATAAAGTATTCTTTTAAATGGTATATGATATTATACATGGAATTTGATTTTTCATATAGTATTTCGTTGCCGCAAATGACCTAAATACCGTCTCAAGGTATGCTACCCCACCCCTCTTATACCTTACAATTCACCCTGTAGATATTAATGTGCCAGTAAAATGATTATATTTTCTGAAAGATAATGCATTCCTCTATTAAATGGTATGTGACAATATACTTGGAATTTGATTTTTCGTACAGAATTTCGCTGATGCAAATGACAGCATCCTATATTAATATAGCCTCAATGTCGGCTACCCCCACCTCTCTTATACCTTACGATTTGGAAAGAAGATATCAATGTGCCAGAAAAATGTTTATATTTTATGAACGATAATAAATTTCTCTCTTAAATGGTATATGGTATTATACTTGGAATTTGATTTCTCATATAGATTTTCGATGTCGCAAATAACAGCATCCTGTATAAATACCGTCTCTGGGTCTGTTACCCCACCCCTCTTATACCGCATAATTCACCCTGTAGATATTATTGTGCCAGGAAAATTTTTATAATTTATGAACAATAATAAATTTCTCTTTTAAATGGTATATTATATTATACTTGGAATTTGATTTTTCATATAGCATTTCGTTGCCGCAAATGACAGCATCCCGTATAAATACCGTCTCAAGGTATGCCACCCCACCCCTCTTATACCGCATAATTCACCCTGTAGATATTATTGTGCCCGGAAAATGTTTATATTTTATGAACGATAATAAATTTCTCTTTTAAATGGTATATGATATTACATGGAATTTGATTTTTCATATAGTATTTCGTTGCCGCAAATGACCTAAATACCGTCTCAAGGTATGCTACCCCACCCCTCTTATACCTTATAATTCACCCTGTAGATATTAATGTGCCAGGAAAATGATTAAATTTTCTGAAAGATAATACATTCCTCTATGAAATGGTATGTGACAATATACTTGGAATTTGATTTTTCGTACAGAATTTTGCTGGTGCAAATGACAGCATCCTATATTAATATAGCCTCAATGTCGGCTACCCCCACCTCTCTTATACCTTACAATTTGGAAAGAAGATATCAATGTGCCAGAAAAATGTTTATATTTTATGAACGATAATAAATTTCTCTCTTAAATGGTATATGGCATTATACTTGGAATTTGATTTTTCATATAGTTTTTCGCTGTCGCAAATAACAGCATCCTGTATAAATACCGTCTCTGGGTCTGTTACCCCACCCCTCTTATACCGCATAATTCACCCTGTAGATATTATTGTGCCAGGAAAATGTTAATATTTTATGAACAATAATAAATTTCTCTTTTAAATGGTATATTATATTATACTTGGAATTTGATTTTTCATATAGCTTTTCGTTGCCGTAAATGACAGCATCCCGTATAAATACCTTCTCAAGGTATGCTACCCCACCCCTTTTATACCTTACAATTCACCCTGTAGATATTAATGTGCCAGGAAATTGATTATATTTGTTGAAAGATAATAAAGTATTCTTTTAAATGGTATATTATATTATACTTGGAATTTGATTTTTCATATAGCTTTTTGTTGCTGTAAATGACAGCATCCCGTATAAATACCGTCTCAAGGTTTGCTACCCAACCCCTCTTATACCTTACAATTCACCCTGTAGATATTAGTGTGCCAGGAAAATGATTATATTTTCTGAAAGATAATACATTCCTCTATTAAATGGTATGTGACAATATACTTGGAATTTGATTTTTCGTACAGAATTTCGCTGATGTAAATGACAGCATCCTATATTAATATAGCCTCAATGTCGGCTACCCCCACCTCTCTTATACCTTACGATTTGGAAAGAAGATATCAATGTGCCAGAAAAATGTTTATATTTTATGAACGATAATAAATTTCTCTCTTAAATGGTATATGGCATTATACTTGGAATTTGATTTTTCATATAGCTTTTCGCTGTCGCAAATGACAGCATCCTGTATAAATACCGTCTCTGGGTCTGTTACCCCACCCCTCTTATACCGCATAATTCACCCTGTAGATATTAATGTGCCAGGAAAATGATTATATTTGCTGAAAGATAATACATTCCTCTATTAAATGGTATGTGACAATATACTTGGAATTTGATTTTTCGTACAGAATTTCGCTGATGCAAATGACAGCATCCTATATTAATATAGCCTCAATGTCGGCTACCCCCACCCCTCTTATACCTTACGATTTGGAAAGAAGATATCAATGTGCCAGAAAAATGTTTATATTTTATGAAAGATAATAAATTTCTCTCTTAAATGGTATATGGCATTATACTTGGAATTTGATTTTTCATATTGCATTCCAGTGCGACAAGACAGCATCCTATATCAATATGGCCTCGAAGTCTGCTACCCCACCCCTCTTATACTTTACAATTCACCATGTAGATATTAATGTGCCAGAAAAATGATTACATTTTATAAACTATAATAAATTTCTCTTTTAAATGATATATGATATTATACTTGGAATTTGATTTTTCATATAGCATTTCGCTGTCGCAAATGACAGCATCCCGTATATGAAAAATCAAATTCCAAGTATAATATCATATACCATTTAAAAGAGAAATTTATTATAGTTTATAAAATGTAATCATTTTTCTGGCACATTAATATCTACATGGTGAATTGTAAAGTATAAGAGGGGTGGGGTAGCAGACTTCGAGGCCATATTGATATAGGATGCTGTCTTCTTTCCAAATCGTAAGGTATAAGAGAGGTGGGGGTACGAAAAATCAAATTCCAAGTATGTTGTCACATACCATTTAATAGAGGAATGTATTATCTTTCAGAAAATATAATCATTTTCCTGGCACACTAATATCTATAGGGTGAATTGTAAGGTATAAGAGGGGTTGGGTAGCAAACCTTGAGACGGTATTTATACGGGATGCTGTCATTTACGGCAACGAAAAGCTATATGAAAAATTAAATTCCAAGTATAATATAATATACCATTTAAAAGAGAAATTTATTATTGTTCATAAAATATAAACATTTTCCTGGCACAATAATATCTACAGGGTGAATTATGCGGTATAAGAGGGGTGGGGTAACAGACCCAGAGACAGTATTTATACAGGATGCTGTTATTTGCGACAGCGAAAAGCTATATGAAAAATCAAATTCCAAGTATAATACCATATACCATTTAAGAGAGAAATTTATTATCGTTCATAAAATATAAACATTTTTCTGGCACATTGATATCTTCTTTCCAAATCGTAAGGTATAAGAGAGGTGGGGGTAGCCGACATTGAGGCTATATTAATATAGGATGCTGTCATTTGCACCAGCGAAATTCTGTACGAAAAATCAAATTCCAAGTATATTATCACATACCATTTAATAGAGGAATGTATTATCTTTCAGAAAATTTAATCATTTTCCTGGCACATTAATATCTACAGGGTGAATTATAAGGTGTAAGAGGAGTGGGGTAGCATACCTTGAGACGGTATTTAGGTCATTTGCGGCAACGAAATACTATATGAAAAATCAAATTCCATGTAATATCATATACCATTTAAAAGAGAAATTTATTATCGTTCATAAAATATAAACATTTTCCGGGCACAATAATATCTACAGGGTGAATTATGCGGTATAAGAGGGGTGGGGTAGCATACCTTGAGACAGTATTTATACAGGATGCTGTCATTTGCGACATCGAAAAGCTATATGAGAAATCAAATTCCAAGTATAATGCCATATACCATTTAAGAGAGAAATTTATTATCGTTCATAAAATATAAACATTTTTCTGGCACATTGATATCTTCTTTCCAAATCGTAAGGTATAAGAGAGGTGGGGGTAGCCGACATTGAGGCTATATTAATATAGGATGCTGTCATTTGCATCAGCGAAATTCTGTACGAAAAATCAAATTCCAAGTATATTGTCACATACCATTTAATAGAGGAATGCATTATCTTTCAGAAAATATAATCATTTTACTGGCACATTAATATCTACAGGGTGAATTGTAAGGTATAAGAGAGGTGGGGTAGCATACCTTGAGACGGTATTTAGGTCATTTGCGGCAACGAAATACTATATGAAAAATCAAATTCCATGTATAATATCATATACCATTTAAAAGAATACTTTATTATCTTTCAACAAATATAATCAATTTCCTGGCACATTAATATCTACAGGGTGAATTGTAAGGTATAAAAGGGGTGGGGTAACAGACCCGGAGACGGTATTTATACGGGATGCTGTCATTTGCGACAGCAAAATGCTATATGAAAAATCAAATTCCAAGTATAATATCATATATCATTTAAAAGTAAAATTTATTATCGTTCATAAAATATAAACATTTTCCTGTCACAATAATATCTACAGGCTGAATTATGCGATATAAGAGGGGTGGGGTAGCATACCTTGAGACGGTATTTATACAGGATGCTGTCATTTGTGACAGCGAGAAGCTATATGAAAAATCAAATTCCAAGTATAATACCATATACCATTTAAGAGAGAAATTTATTATCTTTCATAAAATATAAACATTTTTCTGGCACATTGATATCTTCTTTCCAAATCGTAAGACATAAGAGGGGTGGCGGTAGCTGTCATTTGCATTAGCGAAATTCTGTACGAAAAATCAAATTCCAAGTATGTTGTCACATACCATTTAATAGAGGAATGTACTACCTTTCAGAAAATATAATTATTTTCCTGGCACATTAATATCTACAGGGTGAATTGTAAGGTATAAGAGGGGTAGGGTAGCATACCTTGAGACGGTATTTATACGGGATGCTGTCATTTGCGGCAACGAAATGCTATATGAAAAATCAAATTCCAAGTATATTGTCACATACCATTTAATAGAGGAATGTATTATCTTTCAGAAAATATAATCATTTTCCTGGCACATTAATATCTACAGGGTGAATTGTAAGTTATAAGAGGGGTGGGGTAGCATACTTTGAGACGGTATTTATACGGGATGCTGTCATTTGCGACAGCGAAATGCTATATGAAAAATCAAATTCCAAGTATAATATCATATACCATTTAAAAGAGAAATTTATTATCGTTTATAAAATGTAATCATTTTTCTGGCACATTAATATCTAGAGGGTGAATTGTAACGTATAAGAGGGGTGGGGTAGCAGACTTCGAGGCCATATTGATATAGGATGCTGTCTTGTCGCAGTGGAATGCAATATGAAAAATCAAATTCCAAGTATATTATCACATACCATTTGAAAGAACAATTTATTATCTTTCATAAAATATAAACATTATCCTGGTACACTACTAACTTCAGGGTGAATTGTAAGGTTCAAACTACTATTAATATTGTATTTCGTTTCGTTTCTTTTTGTTATATTCTGTGTTTTCTACTATAAATCAGTATCGACGGTGACCACTGGACAGAATTGATCACGTGATTAGAGCAGATCAATCCATTGTGCAAAGAGGTGAATATTTTGACCTATATTTATTCTTGTCTGCTAGCTTTTGGTGACTTCTAGCAGCCAATTTGTCTGATGTCTGCCAGTTATAGCTTGGGACCATTGATCATGTTTATTAATTAGATCCCATATAGGCCCTAGCTGTAGACATTTAATTTTTCACCAGTCCAGAAGAGTTCATTTCCCAAGCTGGCTTAATTCAATTGGTTGAACACTGTTAGGATGCATGCACTTTTTTTGGAGAAATTGATAGTAGTATGCGTAGTCCCCACATCAAATGAAGGATTATCAAACCTTATACATGTAGACCGTAAAGAGTTTGGAATAACCCCAGGCATATTGGCATGGTCCATGTCATTGGTTGTAGTGAAATAAGAACTTAAAAAATTTATTCTTGTCGTCGTGGTTCATGTTATTGATTTTCCACCGTACACCGTCTTTCAAAGAAAGTAGGGACTATTTTAAAGTGGGTTCATCTTTCTGCGGACTTTCCATCCGTCAACCGCAATATTTTAATAGTAAAGGTAGAATGTTCAAACTGGGTGTAGATGTTTCCTTAGGTGCATGTCTTGAGTCTTGACTGAGATCAATGATGAACATTTTTAGCATAGGCCAAGCAGAGATACACAATTTGATTTATCTATGCTTTGGAACATGATCACTTTGATTGTAACTGAGTGACACTGATAAAATTGATTACATGACCTTTCGGGAGGGTGACATTTCAGACTCAGGTAGGTGACGTTTCTGACTTCAGAATAAGTTGAAAGGAAAGGTTGAACACAACCGTCAAATCAGTTTATAACTATAAGCCAAAAATGATTTTATAAAAATAACATGCATCTCAAATTTACATGTACGTGGATCACACACTGTATAAACCTCTTAATTAAGGAACGGCAATATTTCCAATGTTGAATGTTTACATAATTAAAGTTTTATTTCTTCATTATCTGTACTATGTTTGAATATTGATATATCAAAAAGAAGTTGATGAATTTATTTGAAATCGGCCAATTCAAAACACAAAAGAAAATATTAATATGAATATTAGTTGCACTTACTGTTCTTTGATAATCATTGTTTTCAGAGTAAAGGTAATATATTTTTTTAAAAAAAGGAATAATATCCTGATGAATTTATTTGAAAATGATCCACTCAAACACAAAAGCAAATAATTACACAACGTGCACAATTTTTATACGCCCGCATTTTCATGTGGACGTATATTGTCGTCGCCCCTGTTCGTCCGGACATCCGTCCGTCCGTCCACAATTTGTTTGTGGACTCTCTACAGGTCACAATTCTTGTCCGATTTTGACGAAACTTGAAATATAGCTTTATCCCCAAAAAATCTCGGCTGCTTTCGATATTGGCATGTATCGGATCGAAACTTCATGGATTATGGCCCCTGTTTGTACGAAAAATCACGTTTTTAGCTTGTGGACCCTATAGAGGTCACAATTTTTATTTGATTTTGTTGAAACTTGAAATGTAAGTTTATAACCCAAAGATCTCAGTTCCTTTCGATATTCGCGCATATCAGACTGTAACTTCCTGAATTATGGCCCCTGTTTGTACGAAAAATCCCGTTTTTAGCTTGTGGACCCTATAGAAGTCATAATTTTTATCCGATTTAAAAAAAACATATTTTTATATCACCGTTACACCCTAAGGACGACCGAGTTCGAATTTCGTGAAAATCGGCCCAAAATTGACAGACAAAATGGCCGCCGTTCGTTCTCAAATAGCGTACAAATATGGTATATCAAGGTTGTGGACCCTATAGAGGTCACAATTTTTATCCGATTTTGTTGAAACTTGAAATGTAAGTTTATAACCCAAAGATCTCGGTTCCTTTCGATATTCACGCATATCGGACTGTAACTTCCTGAATTATGGCCCCTGATTGTACGAAAAATCGCGTTTTTAGCTTGTGTACCCTGTAGAAGTCATAATTTTTATCCAATTTAAAAACCCGTATTATTATATCACCGTTACACCCTAAGGAAGACAGAGTTCGAATTTCGTGAAAATCGGCCCAAAATTGACAGACAAAATGGCCGCCGTTCGTTCTCAAATAGCGTAAAAATATGGTATATCAAGGTTGTGGACCCTATAGAGGTCACAATTTCAATCCTATTTTGATGAAACTTGAAATGTAAGTTTATAACCCAAAGATCTCGGTTCATTTCGATATTCGCTCATATCGGAATGTTACTTCCTGAATTATGGCCCCTGATTGTACGAAAAATCGCGATTTTAGCTTGTGGACCCTATAGAGGTCACAATTTTTATCCGATTTTGTTGAAACTTAAAATGTAAGTTTATAACCCAAAGATCTTGGTTCCTTTCGATATTCGCGCATATCGGACCGTAACTTCCTGAATTATGGTCCCTGATTGTATGAAAAATTGCGTTTTTAGCTTGTGGACCCGATAGAGATCATAATTTTTATCCGATTTAAAAAACCGTATTATTATATCACCGTTACACCCTACGGACGACTGAGTTCGAATTTCGTGAAAATCGGCCCAAAATTGACAGACAAAATGGCCGCCGTTCGTTCTCAAATAGCGTAACAATATGGTATATCAAGGTTGTGGACTGTAAAGAGGTCACAATTTTTATCCGATTTTGTTGAAACTTGAAATGTAAGTTTATAACCCAAAGATCTTGGTTCCTTTCGATATTTGCACATATTGGATCATAACTTCCTGAATTATGGCCCTTGATTGTACGAAAAAATCACTTCTTTTTTTGAGCTTGTTCTCTGTCCATCTCTTGCAAAATGTGGGCGTATCTTGCATGGCAACCGCTTGTTACAAATCCCTATAGTTTTTTTTAAGGATAATCCGTAAGCTGCACTTTGACATGCATTTCTCAACAAGCTTGTCACAGAAGTCAGTACCAATTGATAAACTAGTGCGTACAAAGAAAAGTCTTTTCGGAAAATATCAGAAATGGCAACGATCAAAGCGGGATAATTAAAGCTGATTAACCAATAATCCTGATGTTATTGTAATACATGTATGTGTGCAAAGATATATTATTAACGCTTTCGGTGAGTTATTGTCAAGTTCAATGCAGTTCTTTGGTGGATGGGGAAACATGCGAGTTGTCAATCAGCAGTGTTTTCATTTTTTAATCTTTTATTAACGCTTTCGCTGAATTACTGTCAAGTTCAATAGTCGCCAATTAAACAAAACAAAAGACAGCTAGCAGTGTTAATCTTTTATTAAAAGTCTCAACAATCGCTGATTAATTAAATATCAAGTTCAATAGTCGCCAATTGAATAAAAGAAATGAAATGAAATGGGGTTTAACGTCCTACTGTTCTGCTCCGAACTGGGCTAATGAAGACACAACTAGAGTAGAAATTAGTTTTTCATTGTTTTTGTCCTTTCTTACTGTTACCTGGTTTGTCTCAATTAATAATGATGTATAAACATCATTTTAACAATGCAAATTTATTTTGTGTTTTATAATGGTTTATACATGTATGTATATGGAGGCACCAAATTCTTTAAAGTACCTAGGGTCTCTATGGGTCTTAATCCGGCGCTGATTGCAATAAATAAAGACAATTAACAATGTTATATTTCTTTATTATTCTTAATAAACTGTCATCAGCATCACCTAAAACGAAAAAACCCCAGTTATTATTCATGTACTAGCAGGATACCCGGCTTCGCCTGGGTCCAAATTTGCCAGAGACCTAATTTGCTGAGGGTCCAAATTCGCCCAGAGCCCAAAATCGATGGCCTAAAACATTCATGGGGGTCGTGCTGGTTAATTTGATACCACAGTGGAGTGCGACGATGGCATGTTATTCGCTCGGGGGGTGGGGGGGCAGGCCCAGTTTGCCCTAAAACATTCATGGGGTCATGCTGGTTAATTTGATACTACATATGTGGAGGTGGATCGTGGCAACGAAGCGGGATTGGCGAACATACACTCATGCGCCAGACGAGTCCTAAATATCGTTAAAGTGAGTCCAAAACGTTACGTGTGTTGAGTCCGAAACGCTGTGTGTGTAGAGTCTGAACGTTGTGTGTGTTGAGTGCGAAACGTGTGTGTTGAGTCCGAAATGTTGTTTGTGTTGAGTCCGAAAGGTCATGCTACGATAAAACTTGGTGTATCAATTCATTACATGAATACCTTGACCGAGTTCAATAATGAGCTTTAGTGCTTTAAAATTTGGAGCATGATTATAACTTTGATTATATTTCTAATGGAGTGAGAGTGATGAAAGTTGATATATAGTTTCATTATATCAATAGGGGGTCACGGTGACTAAGTGGGTAAGATGCTGGATCGGGTGTTCAATCCCTGTATTGGGTGAGAATATTCATCCAGATTTTCCAGCATGGTTCCCTCTTGTCAGTGATGCAGTACGGAGGACCTGACAAGGACAGCTGTCTAGTCGTTCGGATGTGACAAAAAAATGAGGTCCTGTGTACACATTGGCGTACATGTAAAAGATCCCCTGACAGTTGGAATTCGATATAGGCCGTAGTGCCGCTGTCCGGGCAAAATTTCCCTGTATGGTGTATGCCTGTCTTCGTTAGCCCAGTTCGGAGCAAAACAGTAGGAGGTTAAAACCCTTTTCATTTCATTTTATCAATATCTTAAGCATTTACTGTTCTGGTTAAGCTGGTTGATGAGTAATTTTCTTTCTAAAAGATAAATGTGCAAGTATTAATGAGTCATTTATTTCTTTACTGATTAAATCTGGGGACATCAGCCTCAGTTTTGAATGGTTTCCTGTAAAAAATGAATAAGCTTAATTAAAGGATCTTAAAACATCTGCATCATAGCGATGGATTGTGAGATCAATCTCAACATTTGAATGCAATCATAATTTGAACACAATCAAATAATGGCAAACTGAAAGTATTTGCAGTGACAGTTAAAGTTCTTCAAGGTGATGATGTCTGACTGAATGAAGCAAAGCTTTTATTCATAATTTAAATGTTTGGTGTTTGAAATATCCGGCTAAGAAAATTAAGATACATGTCCCTTGAACAACGGTTTTCATAACTAAACAAGTTCGAATGTTTTGGGGTTTTTTCATGAGGATAAAATATCTGATTGCTCATTCTTTGAAATTAAAATTCCAACCCTTAGGAAAATTAAAAGCTGAATTATATACGTGTAATACTCATACTGTACCTAAAATTATAGAAGATTTCAGTAACTTGTATTTTTAGCTTACTCTTCTTACTCAAATATAAATAAATGTCAGAGAGATTCTATTGGTCCATGTGCCATCTGTACTAACTGAACACTCAGTTTAGTCACTGACTACTGACAACAACAGTCTATGTTGCATTGGATTCAAATATTTAGTAGGATTTTACTATTGAAATGTTTAATATTTGAAGGATATGATAAAATCGCGGGGTAATTTTTTTTTCTTTAAAGTATTATGATCATATTACATAATTGATATAAAACTGACTACAGGGTTTCAGTTACGGTACACTGGGATTTTGTCTTATTGTTGATATGGAAAAGATTAGTTTTCGGTTTCATCTTTTAAAAATTAGTATTTTTTAAAACTTTGTGGTCATAATTGAGAGAGAGACTTGAACACAAAATTTTACAAAAGATCAGTTTTTGTTTAAATTTATTTCTTTTTGGGTACAGTAATGGTTACAGGCCAGTACTGGTAAATTATTCTCATGGAAGTTATGTTGTGAATATTTGTATTTTTTCACAGAGGAGTTTGTAGCTCACGGTGCAAATGTACAATGTCTTGGTTTGGGTCACAAGTCAAGCAGGGTGATGGTAACAGGAGGAGAGGACAGAAAGGTCAATCTATGGGCAGTTGGCAAACCCCATTGTATTATGGTAAGTGTAAAAAATAGATTATATGAAGTCTACATTTAGGGAGACTGTTTTTGATGGTATCTGTATTTACTGATATAATCCATTTCAGCATAGGCGTACGGGGAAATTTTTGACTGGGGGGGGGGGGGTGCGGTGGTGGTTGGTGCCCAAAAAATGTAGTTAGGATCTTAGTATGTTACATAATAATAATAAATTCGCTGTTAAATTGGGCACATTCAAGAACCCCCCCAGCTCGTACGCCTATGCATTTCAGTATTCTAATGTGTTATGAATAAATGTATTGATTTTAATAACGGCATTGTAAAGCCTGAAAATATCTGCATTTTATATGTGCAAGCTATCCACATGTTGCATTCATAATTATTGATAGAAGTTAAAAAGAAGAATATGTATCAAACCCTGCAGTTTAATATTATATTCATTATTCATCTCTACTGAAATAAAAGCTTTCCTTTTCTTTTTAAAAATAATTGTTATTTACATAGTAATCATTCATTGCCTCAAAACATTAATGTCACTACTTCTACCTAAAGACTTTTTGTAACTTTCTTGTTAAACTTTTAAATTATTCAAGGTATGCAACTCACTATCGAAACATGTACAATAACTGCACTACCTACTGTAACTATTTGTTGACAAGTATTTTATAGGTTACCAACATGTAGTCTGTAGTATATATGTAGTCTGTAGTATATATGTAACTGCTAAAAATAATTAGACAGACTTTTAGTAAACAGTAGATTTGAATTTGAAAAGTTATTCACACCCGATATTTATTTATACATCATGTAGCAGAATTCTATTCTGCAAAGTTTAATATTCAAGTCAAAAAGTATAATTGTACCAGTAATATTTAATTTATTTATCTGACACCCAGTTATCTATTATTTTAATTTACACATTTATTAAGTTCATACATTTATATAAATAACCCAGGGTGTTCTTTCCCTTTTATTAGACGCTGTGTTAATGGGTTTATTTCATTAAAGATTTTTCCAATTTCAAAGAAAAAGACCATAACAGTTATTTGGTTTCATTCATAAGACAATATTAATGGCTGTATTTGTGCCAAATAAGTCAAAAACAATTTGGCAAATTTTTGCAAGGAAAACACAATGTGCGTGTATTTTGACCAGTGACCTCATCAGTAATAATAAAAACGAATCTCATCATCAACCGATTCCTGTTAAATCTCATTATTTTTGGTACCAGTATAGAATGTTGAATAAGGAAGAAAAATGTAGTATTTTTTTCTTATTTTAAAAATTAATATCAAATAAAAGCCATATATTAAGATATTTTCGTGATTTTGATATATTGGGAATACTAAGATGTTATTTATATTCTAAATGTCACTTAGCACTAATACATCATGCTTGTTGATTAATGCGACTTTATAAATTGTTTGCCTCTTTTATTTGATATGCTTATGTTGCCTGTATTTGAATGAGTGTAAAGAAATTATGAACTGATTCTTTTAGTAGTTGTACCTTCGCAGAACTGAATGAGTGCCTTGAATGTCAGATTTGTGAAGTAGACTTTAAAAGGTTACATTGACACCGTCAAGTGTGTTGACACATTTAAGAATGACCTTTGAAATCTACAGACTTAAAGAAGTAATCCGTGTACATAGTCTTGTTGTTGTTAAATGTTTATAAACAAATTTATCCTTGTGTAGTATTGAATACATTTTCAAAGATTATCATTTGACAATTATTTGCTCAACTTTACAAAGCTTTTTAGTTAACTGATGGAATTGCAAAGAATTTAGTCTTGTCACAGATCTTCCAGCCCCAATCACATATTTGGTGTTAGTAGAATCGTGATCTAATCTAATGTTTTGGCTCTGGTGATTTGGTCAAGACAGTATTATATTCCTTTGACACATGACTTCACCCAAAATTCTTGTGTTTGCCCCATTGACACCTTTCTTGTGATTTAGAGAATTCAATCCAGAATATTCAGTCGAGTATCCCCCTTATTTCAGACAACCCGATAATTATTTAATTGCCTTAAGATTTATAAGAAACAAGAGTAGACACAGAGTATGCCAAAGAATTAAAATGACTACACCTCTTTGATTTGGGCCAAAAATAAAATTGTCATTTTCATTGAATTTTTTTTATGTTTGTTCTATGGGAATACAATCTGTCTTTGTTGGAAATCTTACATCTGTAGATAAAACTAGTTAAAATATAACTGATTATTGTATTATGTATTTACTAAAATTATTAAACAAGCTGGCTTTTCAAATCAAAAATTTAAAGTAGCTAAGTCTCTAACTCAATATCATCCAAAATCTTTGATATTGAAAACACGATTTATTTGTCGGTTTAAATCAACATTGATGCTGTGATCTTACCGGGAAAAGATGGCCTTCTGATATCCAATATTTAAGACAAAATAAACATTTTACATTGGTACACGAATCGTGTACCATAATGCGTTTCAGCGCTATTTTTTAATAAGGGACATGAAAAATGAGGCTAGGCATATTCCACGAGTCATGTCAAACGGTGATGCTATATTCTTATCTGGAGAGCAAGCCCAATAAATAATATCAACATAGACTGGAATAACCAGACGCTAGAGATTGAAATTCGATTGAGAATACTGGCATATTTCGCCGAACCTAATTGATTAAAAATTACAGTAAAAACAGAAACTTTTGAATGTAAATCAATTTATATACATTCATATTACATTATTGTATGCGTTGCGACCCATTTGTGTCAATTTCTAGGTCCCAAATATTAGCAACTTAGCTCCTTTAATCTAATAGTGCTTGCAATATTACCAATTGAAATAATAGAACAGATTAAGCTATTTGAATACTTTATTTTAATATTTTATATATTAAATACATGTCATGGTGTTAAAATCAAATATACTTTAGTAATGTACATATACCTACAACAATGCCATTTATAATTAAATACATGTACTACGTATTGTTAAATAATCTTGTTAGTAACCACTGTATACACATGAGTCATTTGTGTGTTTCCAGATATTTCCTCTACCTGTATATATACTAGGTTACACCTACCCTACAGTCTTTATCACACCCAAATAATTACTGTTATAAACTGTTATTGTCAACTACATAATCATGATAACTGATAAATTAGTTTAAAGCTTACCTCATGTATGAAAAATACACACATGGTATTCTTGGAAGATTTTACAAATTTTGTAATATAAAACACCTTTTTATACGCCCACATGGAAATGTTGTCGTATATTGCCGTCGCCCCGTCCGTCCGTCCACAATTTCTTGTGAACACTCTACAGACTACATTTATCATCTGATTGTTTTGAAATTGATCTATGTTGTTTGCATTAGTGGGATGAAGAAGTCTTTTTAATTTCAATAACTTCTGTTAATTTCTTCTGGAGTTATGGCCCTTGTTTTACTTTGTTGCACCTTGTGAGTTACGACAAAAGTTAAAAATTGATCTGTATGAAATTTATATGCATCCTTTAAATTAGTAAAACAAAGAATCCTATTGAATTTCAGCAATTTCTGTTAATTACATCTAGAGTTATGGCCCTTGTTTCACTTTGTTGAATCTTGTGAACGCTCTAACGACAAAAGTAAACATCCGATCTTTGTGAAATTTATATGCAATATTTAAGTTAGTGAAACGAAGAAGCCTATTGAATTTCGGTAATTTCCGTTTATATGTGCCATTTAAGTTAGTAAAAAGTACAATCCGATTGAATTTCAGCAATTTCCATTTAATACTATGTCTAGAATTATGGCACTTTTCACTTTATTGAACCTTGTGAACGCTCCAACGCTGAAAGTTATCATCGATCTTTGTGAAATTTATATGCATTATTTTTAAAAATTGGTGAAATCACGAAGCCTATTGAATTTCAGCAATTTACAATAATTACATGTACTTCTAGAGTTATGACCCTTGTTTCACTTTGTTAAACCTTGTTAATGCTCGATTGATGAAAGTTATCATTTATATGCATCATTTAAATTTGTGAAACCGGTCTATTGAATTTCAGCAATTTCTGTCAATAATTTCAGAGTTATGGCAATTGTGAACCTTGTGGAAGTTTGAATGACAAAAGTGATCATGTGATCTGTATGAAATTTATATACATTATTTAAATTAGTAAAACGAAAAAGCCTGTCAAATTTCAACAATTTCTGTAGATTATTTCCAGAGTTGAGACCCTTGTTTCAGTTTGTAGAACCTTGTAAACCCTCAAATGACAAAATTTATAATCTGATCTGTATGGAACTGTCTTGTAAAGGCCCCCAATTACCTACAAAGGAATAAATATGCGACAACCCTTGTTGACCGCTTGGGCGATTTAGCTGCTGTAGGCGTATTTTTCGTTGCCTGGCAACCTATCTTAAATTTATACTACAAAAATGGAATCATTATAGCCCTAATGCGTAGTGTGGACACTTTTTAATATCTAGGCAATACAATTGTTTCTTATGCCACTTAAAAATACATTATGTAAGAGCTAAATCTGCCTATTGCAGGTCTTTCGTTTGGCCTCAAATGCTATATAAACTATTAATTTGACATATATTCACATGCCAACCCATAATCAACTCTCAAGTCAATAAAACTCCATGTCAGCATCTTGGCATGGTGAATTTCTTTATCTTGCAGGTTTCAATGCCACAAATTAAAGCTAGATATTTAAAAAGTAACTGTTACTACATGTAGGTAATGTAAGTAGTCACTGAATAAACCCTTAACAGAACACCGAAAGTGCAGATAAACTGAATAATAATTTATTCTTCCTGCACAAACCGCAATTCAAAATTACTGATGACGTTTGACATGCATGTTATCAAGACCTTGATTCAAGTTTTACGGTAATGATTTAGTACTTTAATAATATACATGTACACTATATATTTTATGTTTCTACAGACATTGACTGGCCATACCACAACAGTTGAAGCGGTTAGATTTGGAAATGCTGAAGAAATGGTTGTTGCTGGTTCTCAGTCTGGTGCTTTAAAAGTATGGGATTTGGAACAAGCCAAAAGTAATCATTCTTTTTCATCATTTTCAGATAAGCTTGATATTAAGTATTTATTTTACAAAAACCTTACATCTCACAAATTGTGTAATACAAGTGGTTGCCATGCATGATAAGTCTACATTTTGCATGAGATGAAAAGAGAACAATCTAAAAAAAAAAGTGATTTTTCATTAAAAATCAAAATATCTCCAAGCTCTAGTCACAGCCTAGTTTTTGTGATATCCATGATTTTATTTTAATCAGCCTTTAAAAACAAACAGAAATTCGAAATTAAATTAAAACTAATCATTTCATCATATGATTTATATATTGAACATGGTTGTCTGCAATTGACACACAATCTTTTCTGAAGGTAAAATATACCTCGAAATGAAATATAGTACAGTTACATGTGTAATTACCTTTATTGGGAAAGTGATATATTTCTTTCATGTTAACTAATGTTGATTGATTTCTGTATTGTAGTAATGAGAACATTAACTGGACATACAGCAGGAATTCGTGCTCTAGATTTTCACCCGTTTGCTGAATTTGTTGGATCAGGATCTATGGATTCTCACATAAAGGTTTGATTTTATTTTCAAACTGTGAAGACGATTATGGTAAAGAAGCAGGGACATATTTTACAAAGTATCTGTTGATACAAATGGGTTTCAGATTTCTAAATTTAACTCAAGAACATAACAGTCTAGCTACATGTAGTTACCGTTTCTGAAAGTTTCAGCTCAAAATATGTAGTCATTTCAAAATGATCCCAGAAATTGCTCCACTCAAATAAGAATTTGGACATTATCAATATGCCATAAGCCAATCAAAATATGATAGCAAGCTTATAGCAGATGTTATCCAATTTTATTCAATTATAAGACCAAAATTTCTATTAGTCTGGATTCTAGTATGCAATTACAGAGTAAGTAGTTAATAATCTTAGGACAAAACCGATATTTTGTTCACATAAGGATAGATAACAAAACTAAAAACAGAATTACTTGCTTTTCTGTTTTCAAAGCATACATGTACAGTACTTACGTGCAAAATTAAATGGCCCCAAAAGCATCAATAATATGATGTGGTCATTTTATATGATCAAAATTCTTAATTGGACTGATCAAAAACCATCAAACTATCATGAAATATATAATTTTCAATATTTTGTGGTATAATATAATTGTCTTAATTTTTTTTGTTATAGTTATGGGATATTAGAAGAAAGGGCTGTATAAAAACATACAAGGTAAGAGCACTGTGTGGTTGTCATGCAAGTGGAAAGAGTGAGGGTTCTGGGTTCTGTCACTTTCTGAAAGCCAACTTATGAAATTATATGTGATCAGTCATAATATTAGTATTGCCTTTAGAAATCACCTTAAAACAGAAAATAATTCAAATTACAAGTATATTTGTTGATCTATCTAGCTGATAAAGCACTGTCACAATCAATGAAATGAAATGGGGTTTAACAACACAATCAATGAAATTCTCCTAAGTTACATTGAAATAAAAATTACTATATGTTTGTCTCAAAAAGTATTGTAGAAACAGTATGAATCTAGAAATAATTACTCATATATATGAAAAGAACTCATATAAATATAATAAAATACAATTTGTCAAGTGTTTTTCTAGAAATAATACCGGTACAATTTTATATTTGTTGCATGAAAAAGATCTACTATTAATTAAGAATAATGTGAATCTACTAGTATGGCCTTTTAGGAAGATTACATGTTTCACACAATTTGTTTTTTGGAATGCCATCTGGTTTACTTTGACCCTGTTTACCTTTAACAGATGTTGTTTTTTCTGACAACTTATCAACTGATGACATATCATCAACATGTACATCTTCAGTATATAATACTTCTACCCATAAATTCCTCTCAGAGGTTGTATAATAAAATCCCCGATCATAATACAAGAATTTATTATTGTTAATATCAAGTTCGATAAGTCTAGGTTTACAGTAGACATCTTCTACACTACCAGGCTTGGTTAATACCAAGGTTACATAATGTGCTTTTTGATTACAATAAAAATCAGCAAAATACAGATTTAGTCCTGGTAGTAGATGTTCAGGTGGAATCAAGATTCGATAATCACCAAAAAAGCTCCATGTCTGTGGCTGTCCGGTATCTTTGTCCATTGAAGCACTGAAGAATAACCCTTTAATATTATGGTTAATACTAGAGGCTTGGTCTCCATTGTTGTCTTTGTCATATTTGGTCATAATTCCTGTTTCTTTAACTGCTATTATAGTAGGGTGGGAACTTGGTTTGTTACGATATAAGTAAGGAATTGGCATGGTACCTGAATACCTTATAAATGACAGTGCCATATCATGGAATCGGTGAACATTATCTTTTGAATTATCTGCAAAGATGAATAAATTGATCTCATACGTTCATATTTTCATTTACACAATTTCTATATAAGGTTGCCGTTAAAAATTGGGTTCAAATTACAGTAGAATCTGCACGAGCAGCCACTCCCATTCAGCGACATCTAATTGTAAGCGGTTACGATAAATTCCCCCCGTAAAAATTCCATTGTTTCATCTCTTTAATGAACGGCCACTCCTCTAACGCCGCCAGCGTTAGTATCTATTTTCCATTTCCACTTTGTTGCTAAACAGAAGTTTTAGCGCCTCCTATATTACATACAGAGTTACACCCCCTGAAAATTGGTGACAAATTCAGCGATCTTCTTTAAGACATGTGATTTTTGATAAAATAAAATTAATTCATGGATTTTCTTCACAAAAATGGATAAATAATATCGAATACATCACAGTGGTTTGTCAGTAGTGTCAGTGTTGGTACAAAATGACACTTTTACAGAAGATATATCAGAGATTTCTGTCAAATAATTTTCGTCCAAAGCAAGTTTCAGCGACGGCCAAATTTACTGATGCAATTATTGATGTTTGCTCCCAATGCATCCAAGCATAAAATTTACTTGATGTCAGTACTAACAAACATTCAGATTTTATTAAGCGGTCACTCCCGTTAAGCAGCCAGTTATGAAAATTCCCTTGAGTGGCTGCTTAATACAGATTCTACTGTACTTTATTCTGGGCAAAGTTATGACTGTTTGAAGTTGAAGTGTGATCTTTTATTATCATAGTAACGGTACATGACAATTGAGCCTAAATTATTATTATTCATATTTATTGTTAAATTTTAAAATCTTGCGGGTGTTGAAATATCGGCCATCAGATGCTCTAGAGAGATGACTATAGGCTTGTCATGTGAATAAATGTCTAAATAATAATTTACATAACATTTGAAGCTAAAAGAAAGACCTGCAGATTTAACTCTTCATAAGGCATCTTTATTAATGCAATTTAGGAAATAAAAATCAGGTATAGGTATTTTAGCCTGGAATAAAGTTATTTTATACTTACAAGTAATGAACTGTGATTGGTCAGAAGTTTTAGTCACATGATATTTATTACCAGACAGAGATAGTCTATAAATCTTGTAATTAACAGCCTCTCTAAATGGTAGATTTACACATGGTATTTCATTGGTATAGGTGGTTGTCAACTCAATATATTCATTGTAGCTTGATACATCATTAGTAGAACTTGTTGTTTGTATTATCTGTATGTAATGATATTCAGTATTTATTGGTAGTGGTACATCTTCACATTTAAATATAATACTGGATTTATTGGTCATTTCATCGACTCTTTGATCAACGTTGAATTTCAATCCATCAGTCTACAAAAAGTAGTGAATAATTGTATAATTTTATAAAGATTAAATCACACAATGGAAAAATGGACAGGACAGAGTTCTCCAAATGTAGTTTTTTAAAAATTGCTTAGAGGGATTTGTTGACATTGATTTTAAAGAAAAAATGTGACTTTGCTAATTAGGAGGCCTGACAGACCCTGGTCTATTTCCATTGTGTGATTTATTTTTTATTGTTTGTAATTCACTACTCATCCTTCTCTCATCTTCAAGCACATTTATTCACCCTTATTATTCACTACAAATAAAAAACATACTGTTATAAAATGAGGCCAATTTAATGAACTCTTTCTTATTCTTTTGACATAAGGTACAAACAAGGTACAGATTCAAGCTTTGCCAGACGCAATCTTTCTGGTGCCTACCTTTTGGTCTAACACACGTGTGTCTATTTGCATAATTCTTATCAATATTTATAACATGTCCATCACAAGGTCAAAATGTCAGGTACTAGATAATTACAACTAAAATCATTATTTTTATGCCTTTGGAGTGTGTTGAGTTGAGATATACGACTGGCTTAAGATTCCTTCAGTGTGTGAAATAAATAAAAATCTTGAATTATACTTACCGCTACAGATGGAAATCTGCTATGTTTGTTGTGAGTGCTGTGACTTTCTAATCTCATATCATGTTCTGGACTGTTCATTATATTAATAATTGTATTGCTTAAAATAACTTTTGGTTCATTTATTTTAAGACCATATATAGTAATTCTGAGGTCTGTACCAGGAGTTTGCTGGTTTTGATCGATGTGCCACGAATCTGTACAATTTAGAAAGTAGAAATCTGTTTCGTTGTTGTCAGTATTTTCAACAGCACATATTATTCTGTTAATTTGGTCACAGCTGTATGTTATTTTAATTTCTGTTGAACCAATGTACAAACTTTTCTGTAAAAGTAAAAGTGAAAACCTTGTTTCAAACATAGAATGTGAGAATGCCCTGAATATTTTTTTTTAAAATAGTGAATAGCAGGCTGGGGTGTCTTTTATTAAAGATATTTCTCAACGATGTTTATTTCTTCTTGGAAAGTTATGTCAAACGACCCATGATGTTTTTTAAAGATATATTCTTTCACGTAAATATAAAACTACTAGAAGAATGCCCGGCTTCGCTCGGGGGTCATAACTCCGAAACCGGAAGTGGTAGACTAACGCCACCTGGCCTATGTTACTCCCAGGTCTGAGCTATCCCTGTACCCCAAATTTCAGACTCGGTTGAGACCTAGTGTAGCCGCCAATCCCGAACAGACAGACAGACAGACAGACAAATGACAGTCACAAAAATTAGTATAGAAGATAGACCTACAATGGGTCAACACATGTCTGTATGTAGTAAGTAGAGTAACTATAAAGTAATATGGATGCCAGATTTAATATGACTGTTTATAACAGTTATTTAATTACATACAACAAATAAGAATAGTTCCCCATCGAAAAGAATATAATAGGGAATTATGATATGAAAATGGGTAACAAATGGACGACTCAAATATTTTTTTGATGAACAAGGATATAATAAATGTTTTACTGAATTATACTATAGTGACTTACTTGTTCCTCAACCATTTTGACTTGTGCTGTTGTTGATCTTTTTTTCTAACACCAACAAATTAATATTTTCGTCCCAAACCTTATTAAGATTTATAATCTATGCAATGATGACATATAAAACTTGTCCCATTTGTCCTGTCTAATTACAGTTATTTCCATTGTTATGTTGTCATGAAGATATATACAATTGTATTTAATAGAATTCAAAGTGAAAGTAAAAGTGTATAAATTAAAACATGGCCATCAGGTACAAAGAGACTTTTACAATGCATTGTAGAACTGAAAATTCTATGTGAACTTTCTCCTGAAATGATAAGTGGTGTGAGGTGTTCTAGAAAGGTTATAACTAATTGGGTACACCGTCTCCAACCCAATCCACATTAGACAAATAAGGGTTATTCCATGTCAAGTGGACCAAATTTCGGAAAGTTGGGAACATGACCCCCTCCAAAAAAAATATAAAAAATATATGTGACAGTGCATGGACTTAAGCTAACAAATCCAAAATTATACCTCTCAAAGCCAAAAATTCAATGAGATATGGCCATTTGAAATTAGGGTACTGAAACAGATCATAAATTCAGCAATTTTTTTCAGGTTTTCGTGTGCTTTAAACTCACATTTCTAATTTTGTAATCTAAGACAACTTTCGGTGTAGGTTATGGATTTAGCATCACACGCAATGTGCGATTCACACAGTTTGTGCCACCAGGTGGCAAAATGTGGAACACAAATGAACCATTCACTTTTTTTTTCAGGATTTCCACAGCCACCGGCAAAGTCACTATTGCATACACAACCTCCAAAATTGGCATAGTTAATGTCAGTTTGTTTTTTATCAATTTACAAAAAATTGGCATAGTTAATGTCAGTTTGTTTTTTATCAATTTACAAAAAATTCTGAGTCGATGGGATATATACTTTTCCAAATATTCAGTCTCGAAATTCAATACCCATTTTCACCTTCAATTTTGGCCATGTGGGACAGAGGTTAAAATTCTAAAAAGTTTGAGAATGAAACTTCAATAACCCTACTATAACATACATAAAAGTCAATCTTGTGTATTTGATGGCTTATATTTTTAATTGGCACTTGAAATCTGTGCGGTGATGAAATTTTAATGGCTATCATCAAAATTGTTGACTTTTCATGTTGATTTTAAAATTACGTCTAAATGACCAATACCCCTCAAACGTGTCTATGTAGAGTAAATGTTTGCGTAGATTACGAATATGCAATCATTTTGGATCTACATTGTATTGTTCTTATTTTTATTTGGCCTCCCAAATGAGAAAAAAATGTTATTCCGCTTTACAAATTGGAATATTGGACTTTGACGGTCAGATTAAAATTACTTCTGAAAGACTTGGGCCCCTCATAATTGTCATTTTAGAGCAACTTATAATGTAGAATAAGAATAAAGACTCATTTGGCTACAGGGAGTATTGCCCAACCCAGGTCAGAGCCACACCCATTTTTTCTTGGTGTGTGTGGGTTTTTTTTGTCTACAGGCCGCAATTCTTAATGGATTGTCTTGAAAACTATTCATATATATTCCTTGTACCCAAAGGATGACTGTTACTATTTTTGGTGCATGCCCGACCCCCAGGGGCACAGCAACACCAGATTTAAGTGTTATCGTCCACAGGCTGCAATTCTGAACTTTTGCTGCATGCCCGCCCCTGTCACCCTCCAGGAAGAGCCATTCAGGATTGGGGCCCCTAGGCGATAAACATAAAAATGGATGTTGCTATGCCCCTGGGGGTCGGGCATGCACCAAAAATAATAGCGGTCATCCTAAAGGTATAAGGGATAAGTATGAAAAGTTTTCAAGATGATCAAAGCACAATGACACACAAAGAAAAAATAGGCGAGGCTCTGCCCCTGGGGGCTGGTCATGTACAAAAAACAACAGCGATCATTCTTAGGGTATAAGGAATAAGTATGCACAATTTCAAGACAATCCATTAAGAATCGTGGCTTGTAGGCGACAAACTGACACATGCAAAAATTGAGCGTGGCTCTCTGCCCCTGGAGGTCTAGAACGCACCAAAAACAATAGGGAGCATCCTTAGTGTATAAGGAAAAACTAGTATACATAGTTTCAAGACGATGCGTTAAAAATTGTGGCTTGTAGTTTTGAGGCGTCTAGAGATAGTGAAACTACATAAGTCCGTACTTCAACTTTCTAAGCGGACAAAACACGTTTTCACCTGGTTTTAAAGCAAAACTAAATTGAAACATACTCCCTGGATCACAAAAGAGTCTTTACTCTTATTCTATGTTAAGAGTTGATCTAAAATGACAAATATGAGGGGTCTAAGTCTTTCAGAAATAATTTTAATCTGATCATCAAAACCCATTATTCCAATTTGTGAAGCGTATTAACCATTTTGTTCACATTTTGGAGGCAAAATAAAATTGGAACAATACAATGTACATCCAAAATGATTACATATTTGTAATCTACGTAAAACGTCACTATAAATAGACATGTTTGAGGGGTATAGGTCATTTAGAAATTATTTTAATATCAACGTGAAAAGTCAACAATTTGGATAACAGCCATTAAAACTTCATTACCGCACAGATTTCAAATGCCAATTAAAGATATAAGCCATCAAATGCACAAGATGGACTTTAATGTATGTTATAGTAGGGTATTTGAAGTTTTATTATCAATTTTTTTCAGAATTTTAACCTCTGTCCCACATGGCCAAAATTTGAGGTGAAAATGGGTATATTTTGTATGTTTTCAGTGTGCAATGAATTTCGAGACTGAATATTTGGAAAAGTATATATCCCATCGACTTAGAATCTTTTGTAAATTTATATAAGACAAACTGGCATTAACTATGCCAATTATGGAGTTCGTGTATACAATAGTGACTTTGCCAGAGGCTGTGGAAATCCTGAAAATAAAAGTAAATAGTTCATTTTGGAGGCAAAATAAAATTAGAACAATACAATGTACATCCAAATTGATTACATATTTGTAATTTACACAAAAAAGTCACTCTAAATAGACACGTTTGAAGGGTATTGGTCATTTAGAAGTTATTTTAAAATCAACCTGAAAAGTCAACAATTTGGATAACAGCCATTAAAACTTCATCACCGCACAGATTTCAAGTGCCAATTAAAAATATAAGCCATCAAATACACAAGTTTTACTTTAATGTATGTTATAGTAGGGTATTTGAAGTTTTATTATCAAACTTTTTCAGAATTTTAACCTCTGTCCCACATGGCCAAAATTTAAGGTAAAATGGGTACATTTTGTACGTTTTCAGTGTGCATTGAATTTCGAGACTGAATATTTGGAAAGGTATATATATCCCTTTGACTTAGAATCTTTTGTAAATTGATAGAAGACAAACTGACTTTAACTGTGCCAATTTTGCAGTTTATGTATACAATAGTGACTTTGCCAGAGGATGTGGAAATCCTGAAAATAAAAGTGAATAGTTGGGGAAAGCTGTATGCATTGGACAATGATTGTGATACTAAATTCATAATCTTCACCAAAAGATGTCTTAGATTACAAAATTAGAGAGTCCTACTCCTATTATAAATGTGAGTTTAAAGCATCCAAAAACCTGAAAAAAATTACTGAATTTATGATCCATTTTAGTACCATAATTTCAAATGGCCATATCTCAGCGAGTTTCTAACCTAGAGAGGTAAAATTTCCGATTTCCTAGTTTAAGGCTATATACTATAACATATATTTTTTATAATTTTTTTGGAGGGGGTCATGTTCCCACCATTGGTCCAGTTGACATGGAATGACCCATAAGCTCTTTTTGTATTAAGACACCCATTTAAGTCTCAACGTGTCATTTAGCGATATAGGAATCCCTTGCAAACAAAAATATTTTGAAAGTTTAATCTTTCGTAGGATTATCAGTCCAAAAATGGTTCAATTTCATTCATTAAGCTTATATAAGTTACAAAGTTATGATAATTAAAATTTCATTGATCTATGCTGCTCGAGCATAACAAGACACTGCCATACTATATTGGTAGCAGAGAAACCTGATAAACCTAAATTAAATCTGATGGAATCCAAGCCTTGGTATTTTGATTTTGTTTTCTTAATTAAATGTTAAATAATCTAAGTACACATTTAGCATGTATTAAGCCTTTAGAAAGTTGATATTTTAGCAAAAATACTAATGACACATCAAGCCTTTAAGAGCAGCATACATACACGTAACCAAGAAAAACTGATCTAACAAATTGGAAATAAAAGTGAAAATGCGAAATTCTTAGAACATGCTTTGTAAGCACATACATGTACAAGCTTACAAAAATAGACACATATAATATATAAGCTTGCCAAGAAATATAACTATAGAATGGATAGGTATATAGCATATACCAAGAAAGCAGATAAAAGGAGATCTAGAAAAAGAAATTTGTTTACAGTTAACATTGTTAGTTGAAATCAAAAACTCTTGCAGCTTTAATGCAGTGTTATAAAGGTTGAAATATCAAAGATGTATACCTCCTATTTTGAGAATATTTCATTAATTTATTGTCCCCGCCTTTCGAAGAAAGCAGAGGACTATTAAAATGGGTTCGTCTGACTGTTTGTCCTTCCGTCCGTCCGTCCGTCTGTCTGTCTGTCACACTTTTTGGGACACAATAACTCTCTTTCTGATTGAGCTAGAATATTCAAACTTTGTGTAGGTGTTTATTATTAGGCCAATGCCTTGATGGAGTTTGAAGATGGAAATTTTCTGCTTAGTGTAAGCAGAGATAAGCAATTTGATTGGTTTATGCTTTGTGACACGATAACTTTAGTTCTTATTAAGTGAGAGTGATGAAACTTGGTGTATAGTTTCATTACAACAATACCTTGACTAAGTTCGATAATGAGCATTTTCAGCTCAGGGTAAGCAGAGCGAAAAGCAATTTGATTGGTCGAGACTTTGGAACACAATAACTCTCATTCTAATTGAGTTAGAATGTTCACACTTGGCATAGGTGTCTATTAGGTGAATGCCTTGATGGAGTTCGAAGATGATAATTTTCTGCCTAGGGTAAGCAATTTGATTGGTTGATACTTTGGGACACGATAACTTTAGTTCTAATTAAGTAAGAGTGAGGACACTTGGTGTATAGCTTTATTACATCAATACATTGACTAAGTTCGATAATGAACATTTTCTGCTGAGAATAAGCAGAACAATAAGCAATTTGATTGGTCGAGACTTTGGAACACAACAACTCTCCTTTAATTAAGGTAGAATGTTCAAACTTGGTATGCCTTGATGGAGTTCGATGATGACCATTGTCTGCTTACGGTAAGCAGAGATAAGCAAACTAATTGGTTGATACTTTGGGGCACGATAACTTTGGTTATAATGAAATGAGAGCGATGAAATTCCGAATATAGATTCATTATATCATTACCTTGACTAAGTTCGATGGCAAGAATTTTCTGCTTAGGCTATGGCTAAGGAGCGATAAGAAATTTGATCGGTCAAGACTTTGGAACATAACAACTCTGCTTTTAATTGAGATAGAATGTTTAAACTTAATGTAGATGTTCATTAGGTGAATGTCTTGACTGAGTTTAATGATTAACATTTCGAGCTAAAGCTAAGCAGAGCTAAGCAATTTCATTGGTCAATGCTTTGGGACAATATAATCTTGATTCTATCTGATAGAGAGTGATGAAACTTAGTGTATAGTATAGTTTGATTGCTCAATACTTTTGAAAAAGATAAATGTGTGATTAATTAATGTGTCATCTATTTATTTTGGGATTTTGGCGGGGGACATCAGCCTCACTGTTGGCTTGTTTGCAATTGATTTATTACATATCAAATATGTGCATCTCTTGGTACCGTCTTCCAAGCTATGCGTAGTTCATTTGGGGACTTTGTCCATATTAACTCGACACGCTAGACATTTTGAGAATAATTCATGATTTGTAGGCAAGTGTTTCATTGATTAGCTTGCTTAATATTCCATCCAAAATCAACAAGTTTATCTTGTTTGACCTTTTGAAGGATTTGTTTCTTGACTGTCATTGCTTGCTATTTTTGAATTATTTTATTGCATAGAGCTTCTTTAACCTTTAATTTCAACTTTTGCTGAAATTCGTATTTTGAGTGCTGAATATCTGTAGCGACCACGTGGCTGATTCTTGCGAAGGAAAATGATTACAGGTTAAAATGGCACCATCTTATTTTCATGATCAACTGGCGTGGTTTCGATTCCCGGTTGTACGTGACAAGGAGTAGGGTCGCCTGTCCAAACTTGTGGGTTTTCTCCGGGTCCTCTGGTTTCCTCCCACTGCTAAAGACCCCTACGTGCAAGCAAATTATTGAAATAAAATTAAACCATATGTTAGTCCCAAAATGACCTAGTTTGTGTTGAGTGGACATTAAACCCCATTTCTCTCTCTCTATTTCCATGATCATAGAAAATAGTTTGGGGTATGAATAATCACCAAACTAGTATATTTACCGGATTATCAAAATGATTTGTATCGTTAAAGATCAGCTGACAAGTTGAATGACTTCTTAATCAACCCAGAACAGTAGGACGTTAAACCCCATTTCATTTCATTTCATTTCTTAATCAACCGGTTATAATCAACTCATCGTTGGATAAAAGGAAATCATGTTGAAGTCAATCAAAGCCAGTTAACTAGTCAATCAAGGTTGTAAGTGTATCTGTCTTTAATTGCTTTGATCACTTAATAAATCCCCCTATTAATACCAATAAACAAGATTAGTAGTATACCCTCAATAATGTCAGTATTTTAGGGATTTTTTGGGAATTTTGAATATGATTCTCCATATGTTGGGCATATTCCCATATGGATGTTTCCCAATCCATATAGGACATGTTCAACATATATACACTGCCAAAACAGCATACCAAATCTGTTAAAAACTGTAGACTGTATCGCTTTAACAAGCTAATTGTTGAGAGACTTGACAGATGGGGTGACTACAGAATACGCCCAAACTGAAATGCATGAGCATAGAAATTGTATGTGGGTTTTTTTTTCAATTTTGGAAGCATAGATCATATTTAAACAATGACTATGTTAAAGGAAAACCACTAAAATGTCATAATATTGATGTAGTAATTGATAACATTTCAATAAATGAAATGACTAAAATGAAGGCAAAGTTGAAGGATTAGATTTTTTATTTTAAAATCGTTATTAATTTATATTATTAAAAAATATTTACACAATAAAACGTAAAAGATAATCTATATTTAATATTTTAAGATAATCAATATTTAATATTTTAATAATAGATATTTTAACACAATAAAGCTATGAGTGAAAATTAATGTAGAAATATCAGTGATGTACCACAACAGGCAGATACAATTGCCATTTTCATGAAGCCTTTTATTTGAAAATATAATATATTATAAATGTGTCTGCCATTGTAAATGTTCAGTACAGTAAATAATGGCATTAATAAATAAAATGTACTTAAAGATGCATTATGTAAGATGAATAGCTGTCTGCTCATGCTATAATATAGATAAAAAATAGATAATGACAAAAGAAGATATACCGGTATATTGAAAATTTCAGTTAAATTACTTTATTCTAAGGGAAGTTATAGTCTCGATTGTCAAAGGGCCCATTGGTTTGATATTAAACAAATTCCTGATATCCATTTTAAGGTTAAATTATCATATGGCACAGATGTTCTAATTCATTCAATATCTCAGCCATTTGATGCCCTGGAGAGTACAATGCTTAATTTTGACTCGAAAACTTCAGGCTTGTTACAAACAAGATCTGATATACATGGAAGTCTTTTGACGAGTGAATGACCTATCAGTGTAATTTTAAGATGGTCTCGATTATGTGCTTGTCATGTTGAAATTGCCTAAAATAATTAACAATTGTAGTCAAAAAAAGACCTGCATAATGCATCTTTAATAAATAAAACAGATTTTTGAGGTATCACAGCTGAACAATATTCAATAACTTGAATAAGCAAGTACAGTATTAAAAATGTTGAAATACTGTGAATCTACTAGTGTAGGGCTTTTAGGAAGATTACATGTTTTACAAGATGTATTTTTTGGAATGCCATCTGGTTTACTTCGACCTGTACCTCTTGTAGGTATTCTTTGTTGGAACAACTTACCATATGATAACATATCATGAACATGTACATCTTCAGTATATAATACTTCTACCCATAAATTCCTCTCAGAGGTTGTATAATAAAATCCCCGATCATAATACAAGAATTTATTATTGTTAATATCAAGTTTGATAAGTCTAGGTTTACAGTAGACATCTTCTACACTACCAGGCTTGGTTAATACCAAGGTTACATACATGTAATGTGCTTTTTGATTACAATAAAAATCCGCAAAATACAGATTTAGTCCTGGTAGTAGATGTTCAGGTGGAATCAAGATTCGATAATCACCAAAAAAGCTCCATGCCTGTGGCTGTCGGGTATTTTTGTCCATTGAAGCACTGAAGAATAACCCTTTAATATTATGGTTAATACTAGAGGCTTGGTCTCCATTGTTGTCTTTGTCATATTTGGTCATAATTCCTGTCTTTTTAACTTCTTGTATAGTAGGATGGAAACTTGGTTTGTTACGATATAAGTAAGGAATTTTCATGGTACCTGAGCCACTTATAAATAACAGTGCCATATCATGCAAACGGTGAACATCATCTTTTGAATTATCTGGAAAGATTAATGTTTGGACTATATTTGGCTGGGTTTCTTTAAAAATAGGCAAAACAGAAGAATATATTGCGATATTCACTTTATGAAATTGAAACCTCTCATTTAGAAAGTACATGTAGATGTCTCGGACAGTAAGCATTATGTAGTTATAGAACTGAGTGCTAATTTTTGAGGTTTTGTAAACTGTCACGTTTACAGCCAGTTTCAGAATGAAAATCTTTGAAAAGTTGTCTCTCGATTGCAGAACTTCTACAAAACTAGCAGCAGGCATCACACTTAAAGACAGTGGCTTGCGAACTCTCGGTTTGTAAGAGCGAGCAGGTATGGGTTGAGTGAAAAATGGAGCCAAACAACATAAACTCTTGGGCAAGCCACAAGACTAGGGTCCTCAAATACCTGCTTGTTATAACAGATTTACATATAAATAGTATCAACTGCCCAAGCTGCCCATCAGGAAGTTGAAATCACAATTTTTAGGAAGCCGATCTTGATTATTTTTTCCACAAACATAAAAAAGGCAATTGCCTCTGTTGGTCACACCATTATCCGTCATTGTTCTGGAGAAAATTTAACATCTTTTATTTCTGATTAAACTATCAAGATAAAAAGTGAAATGAAATGGGGATGAACGTCCTACTGTTCTGCTCCGACTGGGGTAATGAAAACACAGGATAAAAATGAATTTGAGAAAGTAATTGACCTTATCATGTAACCTTGAAGACAATTATTAAAACAATATTTTAACCAGGAATAAAGTTATTTTATACTTACAAGTAATGAACTGTGAATTTTTAGATGTTTCAGTCACATGATATTTATTACCAGACAGAGATAGTCTATAGATCTTGTAATTAACAGCCTCTCTAGATGGTAGATTTACACATGGTATTTCATTGGTATAGGTGGATGTCAACTCAATATATTCATTGTAGCTTGATACATCATTAGTAGAACTTGTTGTTTATATTATCTGTATGTAATGATATTCAGTATTTATTGGTAGGGGTACATCTTCAAATTTAAATATAATACTGGATTTATTGGTCATTTCATCAACTCTTTGATCAACATTGAATTTCAATCCATCAGTCTACAAAAAGTAGGAAAAATATACTCTTCAAAAAAGTAGAGGATATTCAGAAACAATACAAAACTGTGGAAATGCACTGCTGTTTTTATTTGAGGTAATCAGTGTATGTTAATAAAAGGCCAATTGCCTACACATGAACATAAATAGTTCATTTGGGCGGCTTATCTGACGGCCCCATTTCACTGGCAAAGAGATACACTGTCAAAAATGAAAATGGATTTTTTTGATTTTTGTCTTAATGATGAGTAATTGCTCTACCAATCCTCAGACCTTCAGCAATTCGTCATGGCATGCTCCTTATCAACCGTCCAATCACGATTTGGGGCAATCTGACCCACTCCTCTTGCAGTGCCACGGCCAATTCTTGCAGTTTTGTCCGTTGACGTTGACGTCAACGAACATGTCACCCGATCAAATTAAATGTAACACACTAAAGCAAAGATATGCTAAACAGTAAATCTTATGCAAGAACCGAAAGGAATGCTAACATGGATAGATAAACCAGCACGCAGCAGTTTTCATCAACCCTTCCTTGAAGTGTCAAATTTGACAATGAACCCTTCCCACGTGTATGGCGCTATTGCGTGTCGCATGTGCAGCTCATTGGTTCTGTTGGGGCTATTAGTTCTTCATCTGTGAACTAACTCTCAAAGCATGTCAAGTGTCCATGACTATTTATCATATCACAACCTGCATAGGTATTTGTATTTCAATATCCCCTACTTTTTTTTTGAAGAGTATATAATATTTGTATTTATGAAGACAATTCATTTTTTCTTATATGCCTGCTTTAAAAGTGGGTGTATATTCTTATCACCAAAGCTTGTCTGTCAGTCCATTTATTCACAGCTGTGGAAGATAAAAACTGCATGAAGTTATTGACCAATTTGGATGAAACTTGCATGGTTTTATTGTTATGTCATAAAGATATGTCAAATTTAATATTTCAGAATCACAATGATCATTGACATCAAATTATTGTCCTTTCCTCAAAAATGTGGTACAAAACTTTTGTAGATATGGAAACAGCAAAGTGTTTATGACTGAAACTTGCAGTGGTTTATTGTTACGACATACAAATCTTTGTGCTTCCTTCTAAAAATTGTCCTTCTACGCTGGTCCAAAAGAGTGGAATAAAATACGCAAAACTGTGCAGAATAGCCCAAATATATCAACTTTTAAGAAATGTTTAAAAACAGAATATTTTTGAATTAATTATCAAAATTAAATTTATGTTATATTTTGTGTATGAAATGCATACTGACTGAATGTTCAGCGATCTAGAAAATTATTATTATTATCATTAACCCGCTTGACCGAATTATTGCCCTTTTTATACGCCCACATTGAAATGTGGTCGTATATTGTCGTCGCCCCCGTCCGTCCGTCCGTCCGTCGGTCCGGCATCCACAATTGCTTGTGGACGCTCTAGAGGCTAAAGTTAATATCCAATTGACTTTAAATTTATATACAGTGTTTAAGGCCATGAAACGAAGAAGCCTATTGATTTTCAGCGATTTCCGATAATTACTGCCAGAGTTATGGCCCTTGATCACTTCAAAAAATCTTGTGGACGCTCTAGAGGCTAAAGTTAATATCCGATTGACTTTAAATTTATACACAGTGTTTAAGGTCATGAGACGGAGACGCCTATTGATTTTCAGCGATTTCCGATAATTACTGCCAGAGTTTTGGCCCTTGATCACTTCAAAAAGTCTTGTGGACACTCTAAATGCCAAAGTTAAAATCCGATTGACTTTAAATTTATACACACTGTTTAAGGTCATGAGACGAAGAAGCCTATTGATTTTCAGCGATTTCCGATAATTATTGCCAGAGTTATGGCCCTTGATCACTTCAAAAAATCTTGTGGACGCTCTAGAGGCTAAAGTTAATATCCGATTGACTTTAAATTTATACACAGTGTTTAAGGTCATGAGAGGAAGAAGCCTATTGATTTTCAGCGATTTCCGATAATTACTGCCAGAGTTATGGCCCTTGATCACTTCAAAAAATCTTGTGGACGCTCTAAAGGCCAAAGTTAATATCCGATTGACTTTAAATTTGAATTAATTATCAAAATTAAATTTATGTTATATTTTGTGTATGAAATGCATACTGACTGAATGTTCAGCGATCTAGAAAATTATTATTATTATCATTAACCCGCTTGACAGAATTATTGCCCTTTTTATACGCCCACATTGAAATGTGGTCGTATATTGTCGTCGCCCCCGTCCGTCCGTCGGTCCGGCATCCACAATTGCTTGTGGACGCTCTAGAGGCTAAAGTTAATATTCGATCGACTTTAAATTTATATACAGTGTTTAAGACCATGAGACAAAGACGTCTATTCAATTTCAGCGATTTTCGATAATTACTGCCAGAGTTATGGCCCTTGATCACTTCAAAAAATCTCGTGGACGCTCTAAAGGCCAAAGTTAATATCCGATTGACTTTAAATTTATACACAGTGTTTAAGGTCATGAGACGAAGAAGCCTATTGGTTTTCAGCGATTTCCGATAATTACTGCCAGAGTTGATTTCAGATTGATACACAGAGTTTAAGAGCTTGAGACGAACAAGAATATTGATTTTCAATGAATTTTTATGACTTGAACAGCTAAATCCAAGATATTAAAAGTTTTGTATACTAAACGTTAGCATGGGGCAGAACTTTATAAAAACCAAACAAATTCTGATGATTTTCAGATAATTACTTCATGAGTTGTTACTCTTAATCAGATTTTAGTGTATTATAAATGTTTCATTACTGAAAGAAGTAAAAATATGCGACAACACTTGTTGACTGCCCGGACGATTTAGCTGCTGTGGGCGTATGTTTCGTTGCCTGGCAACCTATCTTTTCATCAGTCTGTCTACAGAAAAAGGAAACCAGTAAACCAGAAAATGTACTCAATATAATTATTTTTATGCGTCCCCATTTTCATGTGGACGTATTATGCCGTCGCCCCAGTTTGTCCGTCCGTCCATCAACAGGTCACAATTTTTATCTGATTTCGACGAAACTTAAAATATAGGTCTATCTCCCAAAGATCTTGGTTCCTTTCGATATTGGCATATATCGGACGATAACTGCATGGATTATGGCCCCTGATTGTACGAAAAATCATGATTTGTCACAATTTTCATCTGATATTGGTGAAACTTGAAATGCATGTTTATGACCCAAAGATCTTGGTTCCTTTCTATATTTGCACATATCGGATCATAACTTCCTGAATTATGGCCCCTGATATTACGAAAAATTGCATTTTTAGCTTGTCATCCCTAGAGGTCACAATTTAAAAAAAACGTTTGAATATATCATCGTTACACCCTAATGACGGCCGAGTTCGAATTTCGTGAAAATTGGACCAAAATTGCCTGACAAAATGGCTACCCCTCGTAATCAAAAAGTGTAAATATACTATTCAAAAAAAGTAGGGGATATTTGATTTTTAAGTGTTATTAAAGTCACCTAATGAAACTGACGAAGAAACAAATGACAAAATGAAATGAAGTTCTTATTCATCGATTTATTCCAAATGATCGTTAGACTAAGTAAGGCACAGACTGACCATTATAAGGGTAAAATGATACCCGGGGTCAAACAGCAAAGTTACCACAGCATCACAACCAAGTCAGTAACGGGTAAATCCTCCTCTGTTTGCCAAACAAGCATTGATCCGACGTGGCATACTCCTAATGAGACGTCTAAGGTCATTTTGGTCCAGATTGTCCCATTCCTGTTGCAACGCAGCAGCAAGTTCTTGGACATTGGCAGGGCGTTGTTGACGTTGACATGCTCGATGGGGGAGAGGTCGGGACTCAGTGCTGGCCAGGGTAATGTGGTGATGTTCTGTTGTTGGAGGTAACCTGTAACGATCCTGGCCCTGTGACATCTTGCGTTGTCATCCTGGAAGATGAAACGGCGGCCATGACGTCGTGCGAACGGCACAATATGGACTGCCAAGATGTTGTCCCGGTAGTACTGGCCTGTAACACGCCCTGCAACAACATGTAAAGCCGTTCTTCCAGCAACAGTGATGCCTCCCCACACCATAACAGAACCACCCCCAAATCGATCATGTCTGATGACGTTAACGTCTTGGAAGCGCTCGTTTCGACGACGCCACACCCTCCTACGTCTGTCCAAAAAATCAACAGTGAACCTTGACTCATCTGAAAACATCACATTGCTCCAGCGTCGATTATCCCAGTGTTGACGATCCCTACACCAACGACGTCTTGCCTGGACCATAGCCTGCTTATGACAGACTGAGAAACATTCATCGTCCGCGCCACAACCGCCTGTGTTGTGCCGATCTGTAGCATGCCAAGGGCACGTAACCTTTCATTTTGGGTAAGCCGACGCATATCAAAATTTGTTTTCTGGTCACTAAAACAATTAAACTGATGTTTCCACCCTGGAATTCAATGCCACAATGACTGTAACATTCAAAGTCAGAGTCGTGCAAATCTTGGGTTGAACCCCCATGATGATCCCAAGCATCACCTGCATTCCATGCGGTAGCTATTGGTGCGTTTGGGCGTCACATGTAACTGGAAATGTTTCTTCTGTTAGGTTCTATAGTGACTTTTTTCGTAGTCATTTGCATATTTTAGTATTATGCCCCCAAAATCAAATATCCCCTACTTTTTTTGAATAGTATATATGGTATATCAAGGTTGTAGGCCCTTTAGCGGCCACAATTTTGATCCAATTTGGATGTAACTTGAAATACATATTTATTACCCAACGATCTTGGTTCCTTTCAATAGTCACGCACATCGGATCATAACTTCCTGAATTATGGCCCTTGATTGTACGAAAAATCGCGTTTTTAGCTTGTGGTTCCTCCAGAGGTCACAATTTTTATCCAATTTAAAAAAAAACTTTTGAATATATCACCGTTACACCCTAATGATGGTTGAGTTTGAAATTCCGTGAAAATCAGACCAAAACTGCCGGACAAAATGGCCACCCCTCGTACGCAAATAGTGTATATATGTATCAAGGTTGTGGTCCCTCTAGAGGCCACAATTTTGATTTGATTTTGATGAAACTTGAAATACATGTTTATAACCCAAAGATCTTGGTTCCTGTTGGTATTCGCGCATATCAGTTCATAACTTCCTGAATAATGGCCCTTGATTGTACGAAAAATCGCATTTTTAGCTTGTGGTCCCTCTAAAGGTCACAATTTTTATCCGATTGAAAAAAACGTTTGAATATTTCATCGTTACAACCTTATGACGGCCGAGTTAGAATATCGTGAAAATCAGACCAAAACTGTCGGACAAAATGGCTGCCCCTTGTGCGCAAATAGTGTAAATATATGGTATATCAAGGTTGTGTACCCTCTAGAAGTCACAATGTTGATCCGATTTTTATGAAACTTGAAATATAGCTTTATAACCCAAAGATCTTGGTTTCTGTCGATATTCGTGCATATCGGATCGTAACTTCCTGAACTATGGCCCTTGATTTTACGAAAAATCGCTTTTTAATTAGCTTGTTCTCTATCCATCTCTTGCAAAATGTGGGCGTATACTGCCTCTCAGCCGCTGGTTATGATTATTGGAGTATTTATTAATCAATATGTAATACTGTTACATCATGCATGATTGTACTGTTATATCATGCATGTTTAAATCTATCAAGTCTTTGCTAAGATACATGTGCAATCATTTTTATGGTACACATATTTGAGTGATTTTACATACAGGTATCACTCATAATTAATTACATTTAATTTCTTGGTGAGGGTAATATTAATGTGTCGTTAAAAGTTGTAATGGATAGTTTCATAACTTATTTTGAATTTGTGAAATAAATGAAAATCTTGAATTATACTTACCATTAAAGAGAAAGTAAACCTGTCGGATGGAAATCTGCTATGTTTGTTGTGATTTTCTAATCTCATGTCATGTACTGGACTGTTTATTATAATTGTATTACTTAGAATAACTTTTGGTTCATTTATTTTAAGACCATATATAGTAATTCTGAGCTCTGTACCAGGAGTTTGCTGGTTTTGATCGATGTACCACAAATCTGTACAATTTAGAAAGTAGAAATCGGTTACGTTGTTGTCAGTATATTCAACAGCACATATTATTTGGTTAATTTGGTCACGGTCGTATGTTATTTTGATTACTGTTGAACCAATGTATAAAATTTTCTGTAAAAATAAAAACAATAAACTTATTTCAAATGGATTTAATTAATTACCTAGAATTTGGAAAGGAAAGAAATTTGAAATAACTTAAGAAGTTTATTATTCAATTACATTTGTCACAAAAATTTTCATGAAATGACAGAATATCATAAATATATAAACTACTGGGCAAAAGAAAGTTTACACTCTGTGTAAATGTTCCATAAAAAAGATTAAGTTTTCATTTAAACAATGAATATTTTATTGAGAGGAATAAGTTTCTGATGTCTGGAGCAAAAATCAAAACATTAACAATAGTGTAATGGCCACAAGCTAGGGTTAAAGATTAATGGTGTCTAGATAAACAATTACGCATACACACGAGTCAAGGAGAAGCCCTCGAATAAGTCCATATCCAGTCTGATCATTTGACAAGACACAACATTAATAGCGTGTGTGGCTGCCTTTGGCATTGATGCATGGCAAAACTCGCCGCCTCATGGATGTCGTCTTATGATATCATGGGGAATCCTTTGCCATTCTTGCAATAAAGATTGCTCAAGCTGATGTGGGTTTGGGAGAGGATATGGCCGTTGTCTCATTTGCCGATAAGATTCCAGAGGTTCTTTATTAGGTTTATGTCAAGACAACATGCTGGCCAAGGTAATGTGTGGATGTTAGCATTGTTCAAATAATCGCAAAAAGGTCAAGCAGTATGTGGTCGGGCATTATCATGCTGCAGAATGGTATCCCTGTGTTGCTGTTGCATGAATGGTACTGCCACAGGTTGCAGAACTTCATCTCAGTATCTTTGGCCAGTCATGGATGATAACAAGCCTTGTTCTCTGCTGGTCATAAGTCTCTGCCCATATCATAAAGCCACCACCATAAGGATGAACATCTTGAGTGCAGTTAGGTGCCAGTCTCTAATCTCTACGACAATAAACACAAACCCAGCCATCATTTTTGAACAGGTTAAATGTTTTACTGAATTATGTTATAGAGACTTACTTGTACCTCAACCATTTTGACTTGTGCTGTTGTTGATCTTCAGTTCTAGCACTAACAAATTAATATTTTCATCCAGAACCTTCTTGAGATTCACAATCTATGCAATGATTACTATTTAAAACTTGGTTTTCCCGATCAGTTGTCCCATTTGTCCAGTCTTAATAAACCAGATAACGTATATGGTGTTTAAAACTTGTTTTTTTCCCAATCAGTTGTCGCATTATTGCAATCAGCTATTTCCATTTTTGTATTATGTTCGGACTTATAACTATGCAATTTTCTTTCAAAGAATTAAAAGTGAATTAAAAATGTATAAATTGAAACATGGCCATCATGTACAAAGAGACTCTTTTGTTGCAAACTACAACAAGCACTGGAATTTATTAAGCAACATCAAGTGTTCTATACATATAGAACGTCTTCAGCTGTAGCATTGGCTTTTCTTTTCCAACTGAACATAAACACTTACCTGGCAAAAATGATAAACATGTAAGTGGAAATGTAAAAATTCTTAGAACAGGTTTTTAAGCACAGTCATTTAATTCAAGGAACATGCATGATAGGTATAATTATAATATTATGGTTTAAATACATTGTATACCAAAACTAAAATCTGGAGAAAAAAAAAGATTGTTTTCTATGTACATTATCAGTTATTTTTTGGGGGGGAGGCGGGGGAGTCAGAAACTGGGTTCCAAGTGGGAGCCCCACTTCGAAAAAAAACCACAACCTAAGGCTTCGCCAATTCATGTACAGATGAACATGAAATTGGCATGCTTGTTTATACTGCATCGATTGACAAACTTTGATTTAGAATATTTCTGCAAGATGGCTGCAATGAAATCATGCGTGGTTCCTGGTCCATACTGTACACTCCTACTTGTTTCATAAAGAGGAGATTGTATTATCTATTCATTCACATTTTCACATGTAATTGTATTTTCTATTAATTCATATGTAAAGGTTGATCTTTCATATTGACAAATTGGTATAAAATATTAAAATAAATTGTGAAAGGATGCTATTTTTAATGGAAGGGTATGTGACAATCAAGCTGTGTGGTCGACATGTTCTTTGTTATACCTGTTTTACAATGCACCTATATGTCTATTTTAGAATATACACATTTTCGAACACTTATGAACAATGTTAACAATCTGTTTCTTGAGTGTCATGGCCTTCTGTGATTAGTGTGATTGCCATTAGAAAGTGTTAATAAATCTTTTGGTGTCATTTCCAGTTAACTTCTTTTCTTGTAGGTTGATTATTTAAAACTAGAACTATAAAAATAGCAAGTTATTGTCTGAGAAAAACAAGAAATTTATTTTTTTCAACTGATGTTACTAGCTAATTTGTTAATGGAGATCTAGAAAAGTTGTACCAATTTGTTAAATTTCACAAATTGTAGTAAGAAGAATATACAGTTTATTGGATATATATGCACAAAAACATTTCTGACTACTTAAACATACATTATGCAAGAGCTAAATCTGCCTATTTCAGGTCTTTCTTTAGGCCTGAAATGGTATCTAAATTATTAATTAGACATTAATTAACCTATCCAGGCCATAATCAACCCTAGATGGCAGCGCTAGCCTGCGATCTTTAGTGGATTGTAAGTCAATTTCCTGCATAACTTTCCTTCTCGATTAAACGATTAAATGGATAATCGAGACTGTGCTGTTTATCATACTGACTTTAGTAATGATGACCGAGGCTTATGGGAATTTCTCGGTTCATAGTGGATCAATTTGAATGAAATTTTCACCAAATTGCCTTTACATTATCTAGTTTTTAACTATTATAGTGAGAACTGCCAACTCGTTACCGATTTTCCCATAATGTATCTTTAACTGATCTACACGTATCTCTAGTAATACTAATTTGACTCGTGTCACTACTATTTGTCCCCTGCTTTTTGAGGCCCAAATGTGCAGAAATATTGTTTAGAAGTAACCTATTTGCCTGTTTATGATTGCCATAACAGTTTATAGAGGTGACCTAGAATGTTCTGGGTTCAAGCCCAGTTCTCACTTGTCAGTCTGTGGGGCTGACAAAGAAAGCGTGCCTAGTTGTAAGGATGCCACAAAAAACCTTCCCAGTTGGAAGTCAAAATGTCACTGTCCGGGCAAAAACTCGCCTCCTAGCATTGCACATGTAACTGTAGAAATAAAAAGTAGCAAACATTAAGTCTCAAAATGACTGAAGTATTGTGTTGAGTAGACTTTAAACCCTATGCTAGTCCATTAAATTTTATTACTAGCTGGAGAAGTTTCCCGGCACACAGTGATTACTAGTAAGGAAGCTCGTCTCCACCTGACAACTAAACCTTGGTATTAATTTTGTTTGAATAAGTATCACACAAATAGTTGCTTGAGACGAGAATAAACGGTTACAAGCTTTCTTCATAGATTTAATCAGTTTTATTCTGTAAAATATCTAGGATTTCTTCTATAAAATAATGTATCCACAATTAATTAATTGGAAAATGGTCCCTTGCTTGAAAACAAAATTCAGTCATTGAGAAGCTGTGCTTTGCCTGTGCTATTCTATGCAGTCTATAGAAATTCAAAATGATTTAATCAGTCAAAATTTTACCAAACTCATAAGATTTTATTTGTAATTTTTACACATTGATAAATATTAACAATAAAAACAATATAAAAGGATAATTGAAATTACTTGTACATAAAATGTTTATTTACATATGTCCAATTTTAAAAAAAACAAAATTAGCTGAATTTATTTTTATTTACCCACATATAAATGTATTTGGTAATACAGTCTTAAGACCAACTAGAAATCAGCCAGATTTCTTCAAGTTTGGGAATGTGACCTCAAAGGTTTGTTGAAGAGAATCCTGTCATCATCCTCTCAAAGACAATAAATTGTAGCCCAATTATTATCTATTCAGATGGTGTATTGTATAAGTGTCATATTACACTGCTCTATATTTAGAATGTAAAACTAAAGCTAGATGGGTTTGGAATCAGATTCTATGAAATTTGAATAAGAGAATAAGAAAAACTAATCAAATTAAACACAGAAATAAACAAATTTAATAACAATTTAATAAAATAAAAAAAAAAATGATTCAAATATTACATAATGTAATAATAAGCTTATTAATTTGATGTAATATCTACAGCAGCTTGTCTAAGCCAGGGTATAAAATATCTTACATTATTTTACTCATATACTTTGAATTGATATTGACCAATTTGATGTTAACCAATTAAATGATTTTGGAACTTTTTCTTGTGGATATAAATATTCATAAGTAAAACAAGGGTTGTTGAGCACATTACGATTGTATAACTCTTGCCAATTATATATTGATTTCTATAGAAAGGGGTCAATATCGAAATATTAATGGCCTATTGATCCATCGTACAGTACTATTTACGAACTTATCAATTATCAGTAAAAGAAAATTTGATGCAAAATTATCTATTTTGGTGCAAAAATATGAACATTTACTGATTATTCACATACAGGGAAAAGGTCACCCCAAAACAATCTACATGTATTTGTTATTTAAAGGAGCTAAATCGCTAATATTTAGGACCTAGAAATTGACACAATGGTTCGCAACACAAATAATAATGTAATATGAATGTACATAAACTGATTTAGTATTTATTGCGCATTCTCTCCAGATAGGAATATGACGTAACCGTTTGAGTTACTTGTGGAATATATCTAGCGCCGTCCTTCGAGTCCCTTGTTATAAATGGCACTTAAAGGCATTCGTGAACCAATGGTAAAATGTTTATTTTGTCTTACAATTTTATGGAAGCCTATAAGTACCATTCATAATTTCTACTTTTCGCCCCTTCAAAACACGAAAGTCGAAGAGTGACCTTGAAAGTAGAGACTACATCAACTTCCGAGACGAAAAGACAACAGTACGACAGCAAGCCAAAATCAAAGGTCGCTAATATCGCCATCAATACTAGACTTTATAAACTATTTTGTTAACGCGAATTTATTGTCAATGTCAACAAAACAGTACACCTTTAATAACGTATTATAACAATATTACTTATATTCTCTGTCACCACAGAGTTCTTGATGTGGAAATTTACACGGAAATATTTATTTATGGCTAGGGATATGATATCATATCTTTCTTATCTAAATTACATCCTGCTTATTGTTGATGTATAAGCAGGATCTAATTTAGACAACTTTCTTAAAACAATTGTTGAGTTGGCTAAAGTGCTTATTTCTAAATTCAATTTCTTGTTCTAGCTTTCTGTTATGTTTCGTAAAAAAGTAGTCTTGATTATCCCGACCTGTTAATCAGAAGTAGAATGGTCGATCGACTGGTTAAGCAAGGCTAATTTCAAAACAAGGGCACGTAACCTATCTTTTACTCAAAAGTGTCTGGATGTTATGGACGACACTTGGAACCGGTTTTCAGTCTATTATTTATAGATGATTAATGGTCATAGCTTATTAAGTACAACCTGATCGTTTATTTAGTGACTATAATTGTGTGAAACTGATTTGAGGCTTGGCATATATATAAATATTGTGGCGTAATTGTCAAGATATTTGGAGATATTTATTTATGGTGGGTCACCCTACAATTGGCTTGAATTTACATGTGTTTATGTATGTCAGAGCAGGGAATAATATCAAATAATTACTTGATGGGTTGTATCTTGGGTTCAGAGGATTTGGCAAGGAAAACATCTAGTCGTCCAGAAGGGCAAAAATTTTATATTCTGGAAGGATTTTTAGGGAGATTACAAATGGCGCAAGAAGTATTTTTTGGAATTCCTTCTGGTCTACTTTGTCCTCTACTTCTAACAAATGTTTCTAGGAAACCTGATTTTGATCTCATTTCATTGAGGTTGATATTTTCTGTGTACAATACCTCAACATTTGAGGATGAGGCTGTGCGATACCGGCCATACATTGGATCATAATACAAGAATTTATTATCATTAATATCAAGTTTGATAAGTCTAGGTTTACAGTAGACATCTTCTACACTACCAGGTTTGGTTAATACCAAGGTTATGTAATGGGGTCCTCTCTGTGTCTTGCAGTAAAAATCTGCGAAATAAATATTTGATGTAAATGAATTTAATAGGTATTGTGGTGGAACCAGTATACGATAATCACCAAAAGGACTTATCGCAGGTGGTAAATAAGTACTTCTATCAGCCGTTGCACTGAAGAATAATCCTTTGATTTTCTTGTTTATACAAGAAGCTTGGTCTCCATTATTGTCTTTTATATATTTAGCCATGATTCCTGTTTGCCTTGCTTCTATTATGGTAGGATGGTTACTAGGTTTATTTCGATATAGATAAGGAACGGGCATGGGTGTTTCTTCAGTGGCTAATAACGCCAGTTGGTGTAAGTTGTTCACATCAACCATTGTATTATCTGAAAGTATAAATATTGAGTCAAATATAAATAATGATTGTTTCACTTCTTGAAATTATATTCTTTATTAGATGTTATGTAATTGGTAATATGAGATAGATATTGATAATTAATATAAAACCAATAATAGAGACTAAATAGAGATATGCAGAGGTTGAAATTAACATTTAATTGACTTCAGTAACAGAGGAACTATTATGCTCTTGTTCATGGTCCAGATGTCTATTTTCCCTATTTAAATTTTAGAAAAAAAAGGATTGAAGATAAAATCTAGACCATTAATCAAAGAAAAAAACCCTAGTTTAATTTGATACTCATTGATAGATAAAACACAAGACACGAGCAATCATTAGCGCACACACAAACATGTTTTTGCACTAGTAGAGTGCTGCTCATGCACATAGTTGTTACCAAACTCGTTGCATTTTGGGTCAATATTTTAATTATTTACAAAACAAGACGCTGTGGTCTGAAACTGCCACTGTAAACACACGTCACCCAGAGATGCAAATTCTGTCGATCAATGTTTTGTATGTCACAATGAAAACACATCAGGTTTTGTCAGCACGCAATGTCAGGGAGTTCACTGTTTTATTTTTATACGCCCACATTTTCATGTGGACGTATATTGTCGTCACCCCTGTCCGTTCGTCCGTCCACAATTGTTTGTGGACACTCTACAGTTCACAATTTTTAACCGATTTTGACGAAACTTGAAATATTGGTTTATCTTCAAAAGATCTCGGTTGGCATGTATCGGATCGAAATTTCATGGGTTAAGCAGTCCTTCATGTTTATAATATTGTGCGGGAGCCATAAAAAGCTCCTGATACTTGAATATATGCAGTTTAAAAGTAAACAAAAACTGAAAGTAGTTTATTAATCTCAATATTTAGGAGAGCGATTTAGCTAATTTGCAGAGTCTTTACTGACTCCTTCGAAGGAAAGCTGACGTGCGTCGAGATGGAGCAGGAGCGAAAGCTCCCCTTAAACGTGAAGGACTGGTTATGGCCCCTGATTGTCAAAAATAAGGTTTTTAACTTGTGGACCCTATAGAGATCACAATTTTAAACCAATTTTGATGAAACTTGAAATGCATGTTAATATGTAACCCAAAGATCTTGGTTCCTTTCAATATTTGCGCATATCGGAACATAACTTCTTGAATTATGGTCCCTGATTTACGAAAAATCACCTTTTTTACCTTGTGGTCCCTCTGGAAGTCACAATTATTATCCATTTTAAAAAAACATTTGATTATATCACCGTTACACCATAATGAAGGTTGAGTACGAATTTCGTGAAAAAAGGACTAAAATTGGCAAACAAAATGGCCGCCGCTTGTACGCGAATAGTGTAAAAATATGGTGTATCAAGGTTGTGGACCCTGTAGAGGTCACAATTTTAATCCTATTTTGATGAAACTTGAAATGCATGTTTATAACCCAAAGATCTTGAATCCTTTCGATATTTGCACATATCGGATCATAACTTCCTGAATTATGGCCCCTGATTGTACGAAAAATCGCCTTTTTATACGCCACATTGAAATGTGGTCGTATATTGTCGTCGCGTCTGTCCGGCGTCCACAATTGCTTGTGGACACTCTAGAGGCTAAAGTTAATATCTGATTGACTTTAAATTTATACACAGTGTTTAAGGTCATGAGACGAAGAAGCCTATTGATTTTCAGTGATTTCCAATAATTACTGCCAGAGTTATGGCCCTTGATCACTTTGAAAAATCTTGTGACGCTCTAGAGGCTAAAGTTATCATCCGCCTGACTTCAGATTGATACACAGAGTTTAAGGTCTTGAGATGAACAAGTATATAGTTTTTCACTGAATTTTTATGACTTGAACAGCTAAATCCATGATGTTAATAGTTTCGTATACCAAACGTTAGCATGGGGCAGAACTTTATAAAAACCAAACAAATTCTATTGGTTTTCTGATAATTACTTAATGAGTTGTTACTCTTAATCAGATTTTAATGTATTAAAAATGTTTCATTACCGAAAAAAGTAAAAATATGCGACAACTCTTGTTGACTGCCCGAACAATTTAGCTGCTGTGGGCATAATTTTCGTTGCCTGGCAACCTATCTTTTAGCTTGTGGTCCCTCTGGAGGTCACAATTATTATCCTATTTTAAAAACCGTTTGATTATTTATCACCGTTACACCGTAATGAAGGTTGACTCCGAATTTCGTGAAAATCGGACCAAAACTGCCAGACAAAATGGCCACCGCTTGTACGCGAATAGTATAAAAACATGGTATATCAAGGTTGTGGACCCTATTTTAGGTCACAATTTTAATCTGATTTGGATGAAACTTTAAATATATGTTTTTATCATGAAGATCTTGGTTCCTTTTGATAATCACACATATCTTCCTGGATTATGGCCCCTGATTGGTCAAAAAATCGCATTTTTAGCTTGTGTATTCTCTAGAGGTCACAATTTTTTTTCCAATTTTAATAACCATTTAGATATATCACCATTCCACCATAATGAAGGTTGAATTGGAATTTCGGGAAAATCGAAATGAAACTGCCCGACAACATGGCCTCTCTTTGTATGCAAATTGTGTATAAGTATGTAATACAAAGGTTATGGACCCTCTAGAGGTCACAATTTTTATCCAATTTTGATGAAACTTATAAAGCATATCTTTATATTCCAAAAATCTCAGTCCCTTTTGATATTTGCGCATTTCAGACCATATCTTTCTGGATTATGACCCCAGATTGTACAAAAAATCGTTTTTGTTTGTAGCTTGTTCTCTATCCATCTCTTGCAAAATGTGGGCGTATCCTGCCTGGCAGCCGCTGGTTAACCATGTGCTAAAAAGGGATTCCAAACTCACCGGTTTAAATTGATAAACAAATGCAATATCAAACTTTGATATACCAGATAACTAATAGGCTATAGGTTTTTACTTTTAAAAAAGCATATGTACATTTCCAATATTTGGTTCAAACCTTATTCAAGTGGAATTGGCTTAATTGCTCGCTAATTGCTCGCTATCATTTTCTTCGTGGCAAGCCCTAAAAAGAATAGAACAAAATTATATGTTCTTAAAGCCAGTGTTTATTATATACACTTACAGTAATTTAATTCAAATCCATTCATAATTAATTGAGAGGCAGAAATATAGACTTCCCCTAAAAAAGACTGCCAACACACTCAATCACCTAAACTCCAGTGATTGAATTCATTTTAGCCATATTTATTCTTTTATTAACATACATGTATACCGGTACACAACCGGGATGGGTACTCATGACCATTTTGCTGATTTCTTAATCCCCTAATAAACTAAAACGATTAACATCTTGGTGCATCATTTTAACTCTATTTGGATCACTTGCAAACTATCATAATGTAACAAATGAATCTCTAATAGTAATATCAGACAAAAAAAAAACGTTCAGTTCCTTTCAGTATTTACAAAGATGTGTCCAATTGAAGTTTCACCAATCTAACCAACTAGACATTTATTGATAGACTTGTTTTATATCTGATTGAATCCATGCTGGGACATTATCTAAAGTTGATATTTTGATTATCACACACATATTCACATTTTCTTGGTAGCATAATTTCCAATCAAAGGGTTATCATTTGGAACAAATCAAATCAAAAATAGTCCTCTAAATTCCATGTATTAGTTACCTATGTTTTATTTATTATTTACAACTTTGCACATGCATGGGCGTCACACATGGGGGGGTCCCCCCCCCCCCAATTGTTTTTCGGGGGGGGGGGGTATGTCTGAATATACTTGGACCCCCCAAAAAATTTACATAGTAGGCCCAAACTCCTATTTATTTACAACAATTATTAGGATTAGTTAAGATTCTATCTGTATAAAACCTGTACGTATCCCAATATGGTTTACATTGCTAAAATAAAACACAGAGAAAATCATCCTGGAAACATGTGTGAAGTGAAAAGTAACTGTGTTCCATAAAATTGTGTCTAGTTAGCCTGTCAGTAATATTTTGTTAATTTTTATCAGAGTGAATCGCATGTAGGTACCCAAAAACATTATCGCCTAAACCAAATATTTATCGCCCGCTCAGCCAGCAACGTAACCATAATGCTTTTGCACGCGGTGTCTTGGTAGACAGAATGGCCACATGATGTTTGTTTATATTTTTTAGGGGTTTTAAAAATGAGTTGGGGTTAGGGTTGCGGCCCCCCCCAATATATATTTCATGGCTACGCCTCTGTGCACATGCATATTATACTTTCTCCATACAGTTTGTTTTAAATGTTTATTAGAATATGTTAATTTCACTAAATAATAAATTAATTGGCACCCAACTGTTGAGGGGATATTAAGATTGTTGATTTGGTAATCAAGTTTAGTTTGTAGATCATCAAAGAAGTCACCACAGCTGTATGTGCGTTTTGTTATCTTCCTCACCCAACAAATTAAAATCAGGTTTATCTGACTTATGTTGCATTTGAATACAGTCATTTGATTGTAACCGTATAATTGTTTTATACTTACGAGTAATGAACTGTGATTTTTTAGAAGTTTTCATAACATGATATTTATTACCAGAGGAAGATACTCTATAAATCTTGTAATTAACAGCCTCTCTAGATGGTAGATTTACACATGGTATTTCATTGGTATAGGTGGTTGTCAACTCAATATATTCATTGTAGCTTGATACATCATTAGTGGAACTTGTTGTTTGTATTATCTGTATATAAGTTTGTTTTTGCCATCTTTGACTACTTTGGTCTCTTCTGAATACAATATTTTGTTTACCGGAGAGAACATTAATTCGTTGATCAACATCGAATTTGATGTTGTCTTCCTAAAACAAAATTTAAGAATGTCTACAATTGTTCTATGTATATAAAGGCATTTTATTTAATCAAGCAATCTCTGCCATTATGATCAAAAAGATGTTGCCTGAAATGAGCATTGTGTGATGAAACTTTTTACATCTGATTTTTGATAAGTGTTTTTGAAAGCTTGCCTTAAAAAGGGTTTAAACTAACCACTGTTAAGTTTTGAAATAAACTGAAGATCTGTGTATTTGTTAATAAACTGTAGTTTTTACTGTGTTGCTGTAAAACCATCTGAGGTATCTGCTGCTGTTGAAGATTACCACAAACAGCACTCAGCAGTATTTTTGGTTGACCACTTTTCAGTCCAAATATATTTATCTTTAGTTCTGCTTCAGTATCTACATGTTGAGCAATTAACCAAGAATCAGTTAGTTTTAAAAAGTGAAAGTCAACTTCCTCTGTGACTGTATTTTCGACCACACAGATGATCATATTGATTTCATAGATTAGTGACCATTTTACTTGAATGAGCTTCTGACAATGAAGATGTTTCTGTCAAAAATATAAATGTCAGAATATAAATAGAATTTCATCTTCTAAAATTGTTATAATATCATATCTCTTAGAGAAAGTGTTCTGACTGAAATATTTAGGAGTAATTCAGTAATCTAAAAGAAAAGAAACACTTCAGTAAAATTGAGAATAATTTGTTAAATTTGCTGTGGTTCCCCATTGCAAGAGTCTAGATAGCAATGATTCTACCTATTCCTCCTTGAATTCTGTCAAGGATTCTTTTGCATGTATACTAATATAAATAGTCACACTTATTTTGTTACTCTGATTGTTTAGTTAATATTATATTCACGTCATCCTATTCTAGAAACAGTTTTATGTAAGCATCAAGTTGTTTGTTACGGTACTCGGTTATTTATATTATTCCCTTTATAATTAATCTGAATAAATACGGTTTAAATCAATATGTACATTGGTTAACCATTCTGTATGTATGTGGATGACAAGGCAACCATGCAAACAGGCTTGAAAAACTCGGAATGTGCTTCAGCTGGAACACTCTTTTCAAAGGTTCAGTTCCTTAACCACTTGACTACTATGGCCCCAAATGATTTGAAGTCAGGAATTCAATGTTTTTATATGGAACCACTGCTACAACATGATGGGAGGTAGTCATTCCCTTTCTCTTTTAAGCTATTTCTAACAATAAGTAATTGATTATACGTACCACACATAATTCCATGTTTGTTTCAGAAATATTTAATTTAAACTGATGTAATGGTAGAACATTCTATTTTATATGCCTTTGGGTATTTCCAACTTCTAAAACAGTATATTATCAACATTATTCTGTCTTTTAGTTCGGTCTAAGCGGCGTTAATAAAATCAGTTGATTGACTTTTTTATACAATCCATAATAACTTATCAGTGAACTACATTAGTGCACCACAATTCTTGAAAAACAAAGTGAAAGTAGAATTTAAAATTTCTGAGAACTGTGATGTCATAATGACCATCTAAATGGTTATGTTATGAAGATTTTAAAGTAGTAATATTATCATTCCATATTGAACTCAAATCATGTCCAGTCTTTACATTAGTGGAAAATCTAATTATGTTATGACCATTTATACCTCACTGTATCCAAAAACCACTACATGTGGTCAAATAAGCCTTTTTATACGCCCTTAATCACTTCAAAAAATCTTGTGGACACTCTAGAGGTCAAAGTTAATATCCGATTGACTTTAAATTTATACACAGTGTTTAAGGTCATGAGCCGAAGAATCCTGTTGATTTTTAGTGATTTCCGATAATTTTTGCCAGAGTTATGGCCCTTGATCACTTCAAAAAATCTTGTGGACGCTCTAGAGGTTGAAGTTAATATCCGATTGACTTTAAATTTATACATAGTGTTTAAGGTCATGAGACGAAGAAGCCTATTGATTTTCAGCGATTTCCGATAATTACTGGCCCTTGATCACGCTCTAGAGGCTAAAGTTATCATCCGATTGACTTCAGATTGATACACAGAGTTTAAGGTCTTGAGACGAACAAGTATATTGATTATCAATGAATCTTTATCACTTGAACAGCTAAATCCATGATATTAAAAGTTTTGTATACTAAGCGTTAGCATGGGGCAGAACTTTATAAAAACCAAACAAATTCTAATGGTTTTCTGATAATTACTTAATGACTTGTTACTTTTAATCAGATTTTAATGTATTATAAATGTTTCTTTACCGAAAAAAGTAAAACTATGCGACGACTCTTGTTGACTGCCCGGACGATATAGCTGCTGTGGGCGTATGTTTCGTTGCCTGGCAACCTATCTTTAAAAATCATATGACTCTATTCTCTGTCTGAAGTTTACATAAGACAAAAATGGGTATAAAAGCACATGAATGTAATTTGAATGTATAAAGTGATTTATATTCAATTCTAAAGAAAGAAATTTTATGCTAGTTTAGTCCATCCAAGATTATTTTTCTAATATTATTTTGTAGTTTGTGAATCAGGCATTATTAATTACTTCTGCATTTGTTTTGAATTGTCCATTACAAATGGCGCTTGAAACCATAATAGAATACACGACTCGTGTACTGGATATAGAATGTTTATTGTGTCTTAAATATAAGATATTAGGGTCCCGTATTTTCATGGTGAGAAAACAACATTATTATTTATTGATTGAACAAGATAGATATTGAAATTTAATTTGTATTTTGAAATTTGAATATTATAGAAATTATTGAGTTACAGGTTTAGCCCCTTTAAATTACCATACTTGGCAACTATAAAAAGCGTGCTTACATTTAGTGATGTTATCAAAAGATAAACAATGGATATTATTTAAATGAGCTCAACCTTCTAGAACTTCTATATTAATATGTATGATTAATATTTAGAATTATTAAAGATGGCAGGTTATTCTGTTATAAGCTTATTGTTATAAGCTTGTTGTCTTGTGACATAGTGACAAAAACTGCTGTGTTGTATTGATAAATGTTATTGTTTATAGACCAGATTTGTAAGTTAATATTTATACTATCTGATCAGATATGGGTAGGAGATGTGAGATTGATTAGTAGGTCTATTCAATCTCGTTTCCTTAAATAAAGACACATTGCCTTTTGCAGGGTAGCGTCCAATGTAATCCCTTAGCAAAACGTCCTATAGAATACCAGTGTAGTTTTCTACAGAATTCTATAACATTGTTACTACTTTATTATGTAGAAAACTATAGTAGGCTATTTGTTAAAACAGTGTTAGTACAGTATACATATAAATTCTACAGAAAACTATAGAAGGCTCATCCGTTACATTTTTCTCCACAAAATCTGTAGAAAAAACTGACTTGAGACAATAAGTTAGTTATATAGAAAACTGCAGTTTTTACCAGCAAATATATAGGAACCACAACTGACTTGAGAACAGGGCTGGATTGGGCCATTCGGGCGATCGCCCGAAGGGCCGGTCGAACAAAAAATGAAAAAAATAATTTTGTCCCATTCGTCTAAAAACCCTTTTTCTGCTGAAGATTATATGGGGGGGGGGGGTATTGGACAGGCCATGGAGCGATGATAATCATGTTGTATGTGGCTGGTGGCTTTAATGGGCCTCCATGCCATCACTGGAGTCTGGAATGGGCTGATATAATAGATTTTCTGAGCCAGGTGTGCTGGGTGTGAACCTGGAAGTCAAATTTTCTCAAGTAGTCCCATTTTTTAACCAGATATCTCAATCATGATCAAAACGTATAAAAGAACTTATTGTAGCTTTTCCAGTACATTAAAATGAAAGTGAAAGTAAAGAATTTTAAAAAACACACTGACTAAAACACTTATCTGTAGCCTATTTTTCATTAAATCTATGTTTTATGTATGCAGTTAAAATGTTTTTGGTTAGCGGGGGTAATTCCTTTTCTTTGCCTGGTGGATAGGGTTATTAAATTTCATTTGGATAACCTGGTGGGTAGATTATCTTTTTACACCCATTGTAGCTTTTCATGATACACTTTTAATACGTAACTATATGAAGAAAAACTTTGTACTTTTGGAGCAGACTAGCTCTTGTTTTACATGTACTCTGCATATGCCTATTGATGTGGAATGGTCTGCATATTGAAGTTGTCAAAAAATATTTGTCATACATTATAAGGTCCATGGTCATGTTCAAATTTTTACAATTAAATCCATATGAAGAAAGTGAATCCACAGTTGTCAGCTATCTGTACGTGAGAAGGAGAGGAAGAATCTTTCACACACAACAAGCACAGATTAAGTGCTTTAATGTATTACATGTTCCATCCTTTTGAGACAATGGTCAAAGTTTCCATACTTACCCTGGTTTTTACTTCAATTTAATTCTTATTTTATTTTATTCAATCTGACAACTTTAACCTTGTAAGTTGTATATAGAATGTGCATTTTACTAAGTTAAGTTTTGATAAGGAGAGTTATGCCCCTTTAACTATTAGCTGTAAATCAGATGCTCACCAAGTAAACATCTTAAAATCTTATAAACATCTTGGTACTTAATAATAATAATAATAATAACTTTATTTTCAAAGGGTTGAAAATTAGGCCAGGAGGCCTGTCTTACATTTTGCCCTTTATAACAGAGGTTAAAGAAGTAAAGTTAATAATTTATTAATATTTTACAGGGTCATCTAAGTTGTGTAAACTCTCTACGATTTAGTCCCGATGGTAAATGGATAGCATCAGCTGGAGAAGATGGTATAATCAAGGTATGTATTGATACAAAAACTATATTGAGTTACAAACTTATGCTTTTTTGAGATACAATTAATTGAACTATTTCATCAATAATGCCACACCCAAATTTGAATTCGTTGGCTTTTTTGGTAGCTGCCTTGGTAATAGTCAGACCACACTGTTGAATTACTGGATAATGAAGACAAAACACTGTGCTAACAATTTGATAACAATCTACTGTACCCACATGTATTTTCCATGTACAGGTCACAATTCTATGGAATACAATTACTGATTATTACTGAGAGATGTTTCAACTAGGCTTCTCTAGTCATTATCAAGCAATGATAAAGTATGAAAATATAACAAGACAATATATATATATATGTTGTTATTCATTAAACTTGTATAATCCTTAATTAAGTTAGGTTCCCTTCAAGGTAATTAGAAGGGTATCTCTGGTTGACCAGCATTAACCAAGTATTGTTGTGTACATATTGTCTTGTTATATTTTCATATTTTATCATTGCTTGATGATAATTACCAGAGAAACCTAGCCGAAATGTCGCTCAGTAATAAGCAGTAATTGTATTCCATAGAATTGTGACCTGTATATTCCAGTTTAGTTACTAAATGCCATTGAAACTATTTATGTATTTTCCAGTCTAAAGCCAATCATATTGCTGTAATAATAGTAATAGTCTCACCAGTAATGTTACCAAACATAGGACCAAGGGAAGGCCAAGATACCCATTAACAAATTTTCTTTCCTGTATAGATATTTAAAATGCAAATTTTTTGCAGAGCTGCAACATAAACATAGTACTCTATTTTTGTTCAAATTTAATCCCATTTTATTTTCGTGGCTTTTTAAGCTTTGGGACTTAGCAGCAGGGAAACTAGTAGCAGATCTCAAATTACATCAGGGGCCAGTCAATGTGGTAGAATTCCATCCAAATGAAGTACTTCTAGTCTCCGCTAGTAGTGATAGGTAGGCTAATTATGTTATCAATTAAAACGGTTGATTCTTTCATTTCAACTTTACTTTACTTGGTTAATCAAGAAAATAGTGGTAAATGCTTTTTATCCACATGATTTTCTGAACAAAAGTGTTAATATATTGTGTATATTTGAAATATTAGTGATTTGTTGAATAGTAAATTATTCTCAGATTATATTAGAAGTTCCCTTGTTATTTATTTAGATAGTTTGTCAGTATGATTGTAAAATAACTCCCTTATTTATTCTTTATTGGTATCACAATATTAAATCTTTTTATGTTGCAGAACTGTCAAATTTTGGGATTTAGAGACGCTCAAATTAATAAGTTCATCTCCAAAAGAATCTAAGCCTGTTTGGTAAGTCAGTATTATTAATGGTATCTTGTATATAAGAAATATGTTTTTAAAGTTAATGGGAAAGAAACCTAAAAGAGTATCTGCTATCTGGATCCTTTTTCCAAACGTACATGTTAGACTGGTGTACATGTATGTAAATCTAACATTTTACTATCCTTAAAGGCCTAAACCTATGGAATCTGTCAAAATTAAACTCATACCACCATTTTTTTCTATTGGGACTGTGGGGTGGTGCCATTTACTCCACTTAATCTTGGTAAAAACTCTAAAAGATATTTCTTTATACGGTACTTTTTAAACACTTGTTATAATTGTTTGATTATCCAGACATTTGATTGGTCATCTAATCTGCTGTGATCATAGGGCAAAGTGGAATTTTCTTTAATATGACTTAATATAGTGACCAACTGAATAAACTGATTAAAAGAGATTTAATTTGATTGCTAATGAACCTAGGTATACATAGCTTTACTTAATTGATGTTTTGTGAAATGGTCATCGTGAGAAAATATGAATTACAGTGCAGTCATGCTCCATGCTCTGCGGATGATCAGTCGAACATAGAGCCTAGCATTAGCTGATTATTATTCTAGAATGGTGTGTGGCCACTATAGTATGGTCACCGTTTCCCTAGAAGAAAAATTTCCCAGAGATGATCTTTGTTATAGAATTTATTTTATTGGTTTTAATTATTTATTTTTCAGTGCCATGTGGTTTCATCCTGAAGGGAAATGTGTTTATGCTGGAGCAGATGATAGTTTAAAAGTGTATGGTTGGGAACCATATGAATGTTATGACTCGGTTCCATTAAACTGGGGAGATGTAGCAGATATAGCATTTAGACAAGATCAATTGGTAATATATAAATCATACAGCAGGGTTTAATAGTTGGTGCTAAAATACTCAATTAAAATATATACTGTCATGATGAGCAACCTTTACCACACTTAGGTGTTGGCTGAGACACTTTCCTCAGTGTTTTACAACCTGCTTTCCCCTAGTCAGTAGTGCAAGATGGCTGATCTGGCAGGGAAAAGTGTCTAGTCCTTCAGATGGGTAAGAAACAAGATCCTGTGTATACCATTGGCAACATGTTAAAGATCTCCTGACAGTTTAGAATTAATACAAGAGTAGCCAAGAATTTCCTCATAACACACTGCATGGGGTATATCCATCTTCCCTAGCTAAGTTTGTGCTGCAAAGTTCTTTAAACCCCATATCATTTCCTTTCATTACTTTAGACTTCATAGTACAGTGTAACTGTAAATTATAAGCTCTGATATGTCCATTATGTTTTGTGAAACATAGGTATATATATATTTACATCCCACTTCTACTCGTTGCCACTGGCAACCTTTGATAAAACTGTCCTGTTTAATTGCAATACATGCTTAAAAGTATCCGTGTATCAGAAATGTACAGAAAGAGTACTGATCATTTCTGATACACGGATACTTTTATACCGTTTTAGATATCTATCAAGCAATAAGTAGCGGACGTTTAGTCCGACCCAGATCGCAATTGATAACGAGGCTCTAACCAATGTACATGAAACAACTAGTCAAAATCATAGTAACAAAACAAAATGGGGGGAACTACATGGCAGTTCAAAAACATATACAATGACATTAAATTAACATAACAACATATTACAAAAATCAATTATTATACATACCAATTGGCATCTATTTCATAATTTGGTTTGATTTATATTAATATGCAAAATATATAAATTAGAATATTGAATAATTATTTTAATTAATTGTGATGATAGAAGGCGCAGTTCTCTTGCTGGACACTTCACAGGCATTGAAAATAAGCAGGATGAAAAAAAAAACGCCTAGAAAGTCATAAACTTTATTACAAATAAATTTCAATGGAAGAACCATCCGCCGATGCATACTTTCACCAGGAATAACCCACGTTTCGCATTTCCTTTACACTACATTTAATAATATCGCAGTCCTCTACGCCATAGACATTGTTTTGACGATGTGGTCTAAACAAACACGTGATTGTATCATAGCAAGACGCACGTGTAAATACTACTCAGGTCGTCTCTCCACTGCGAAATCATTCTACCATGAAATGTAACGTGAGGCTCAGAAAGGGATAAATAATGAAAGAACAGAAAGTATTTGTCACTTTCGGTTGAAACGACTCGATAATAAATACTATTTTTCACATTTTGCTTCACAATACTCGATAGAAATGTGATGTAAGTAACTTATTAGCACCTTATATCTGGGAGCTGCCTCGGCTGAGCCCCTCGACCAAAACTGTCCTGATATTCACCGATACACCTCGGAAAGTGTGCTAATAACTACTATATATTCTATCAACTAAAATTTGTTTATGATAAATTATATTTTCTTGGCTTTTTTCAGATTGGTGCCTCCTATTCCAAAACCAATGTAGCAGTTCATGTTGTTGATATTAGTGTAGGTTTAATATTCTTCTTCTTCACTAGATTCTTCATTTAGCACAATTCAAGAGAACCAGCTTTGAACAAATAGTAAACCTAATTTTCTTTATTTATATTGATCTGTTTTAGTGAAGTATGTTTAGTATTTGTTAGTAGAATAATTGATGTTTATATTTATATTATAGCGAGTTCGACCAATGGGTGTAAATATAGAACCTGATGTTAGACCAACCTTTTCTAGAAGTGGTAGAAGAAGTTTTATGTCAGAAAGACCATCAACACAATCTACACCACAAGCAAGGTAGAGTTCACAAGTTAATTAGAGATTATTAATATATTCTTCCTATATAAATAAAGAAAATGTAATAATTTAGCAGATATTTTATCTGGTTATGTAATAAATGGAAACCCCTTTATGGTTTATAGTTAATGGATTCGCTTGTCATTATCTAACACAATACAGACATATGTGATATTGTAATAGAGAAAGATTTATATACAATCAAAAATACATAGAAACCTCAGAGTATGATAGGTTATGATTGTATGTACAAAAGATCCCTTGGTAGATGAAACATTGCTGTTGAGATAAAATTCTTCAACTCACATTGAACATGTAACAATAGAATTAGAAATAGCAAGTGTTATTAAAACTGTGACTGGCAATAGATATCCTCTAACAGTCTCACATAACAACTTTTGGTCATCTAAGGAATTGTGAGCAGAAATTTGCACGTGTATCTGTTATCACTGTCACTTCAGTCAGTTATATAGAAGGATAACTCGTTTTTTCCTTTTGTGTTCGTCACTTCCTTTTGTAGAAACCTTCGTTACGCATCTATTGTAGCAATGATCTCTGTGTTAAAATTATATTTGGAACGTGTTTAACCAGTTCTATCACATATGTGATAATGACTGGCACCAATATTGTCCTTTAAACTGACCTAAGTAAAGAGCAAACAAGACTTTAAACTGACTTCAGTAAGTTTATGATATCAACAGCACTATTTCATTGACTGACTTATTTACGTGTATATAGAATGTCAGAAGAAGATGCAGAAGAACAAACCAGTGTAACATCAGATAATACACCAGAAGATAATCAATCATCATCAGCTGATATACAAAATCAAGATGATTATGCAGCTTTATTTAGACCTAGATCTCGATTAGGTTAGTAATATATATACTGGTACTGACAGCATGTATCATACAACATTGGTCGTACATAGCAAGAGCATGTGATGATTTTCATAAGACCTTGGACCATGAAACTTAATTTTAATCAACTTTACAATTTTTCTATTTTGTTATTCATCATATGCCTAAAATATAATAGCTTGAACATATCCACTGGACCTCACTGTAATGTGGGTTTCAGTATAGGGTAAAGCCTAATAAAAGTTTAACTTTCTTCTGTGAATGTTCAACTTCAATGACAATTTCTAAGATGACAAATATGCTCTTGTAAAATTGTCAGATGAGCCAATGCCAAAAATTCTCCTCAATAATGGGAGAGAATGGTGGGAAAAAAAACTTGAAATTTTTACTGATCCAATATGTCTTTGAGATCCACAAATGTTTAAAAATCAGTTTTTTTGCCGTAAAGTTAACCTTTCCTGTGTACTTTTAGAAACAAACAACGTGGGTTTTATCTATCAACAAAAACAACTCTTATAGTGAAGATCTTGAGTCTAATATCAGGGGTTATTATGTAGGGAATATCAGTAGACCCCAACAGTCTTGTATTTTGGAATATGTTGTAACATGTCAATAGGAAAAATTTTGTCTTTTGTTGTCTTTAATATTACATTTTGATTGCTAGTAACAAACATTTGAAATTTGTGTAACGCTTGAGTAGAGAAATAAATAATTCATGGTCCTGGACCCTGATTTATAAAAAAATTACAAAGGCATCAGTCTATTTTACAATATGTTTTAAATTTGTTTTTTGTGAACATTTGCATTCCTCATTAGAATAAATATTATGATACATTTTCTTTTTGGAATACATGCATTTGACATTTAGTTTATGTTAATAAAGCATTTTACTACATGAACTGAACTAGAGTTTTTGACACTATTTTAATGTTAGCTGTTTTGTGTGTCTGACTAATTTTGAAGTGTGATAGTTTTGTGTGCATAATGTAGAGTTGTATTGTAACTGTGTGTATTAACTATATATTTGTTGCATGTTATTACAGCTCGTTCTCCTACACGTGTAACAGAACCATTTCAACAACCTTTAGATGATGGTAAGATATTATAACAACTAATATACAATTACAATTACAATGTAGACCCTTTACTAGATATCTTCAATGTTATATCGGATTAGGGCCCAAATTTTAAAACTCAGTTCAGAATGTTTTCATCCTGTTTTGATTCTGAATCAGGGGATTTCGGATTGATAAACTCTGAAATAAATTACCATCAAAATACATATGCTTCCTCCAGGAATTGTATCCAAATGTTCAACCCTATGCACTATGTATTATAGTATTTTTTCACTTTAATTGCAAGGTTTTTTTTCTGAAAATTTGGCCGTCCAAACTAAAGGATACACATAATTTTTTTATTAAGTTTTAATATAGATATTGGAATTGATGTTGCCAGTATATTATGTAGTTTTTATTTCTAACATATTTGGATTTGGAGTCTATTTCTGTTAGGATTCTGATCCAAAACAGTTTTTATTCGGTCCGGAGTGAGTAGGTATCTGAAAATTAAAAGAAAAATAAGATTTGTTTTAAGGGGAAAGTGACATAAATGTGTTGACTTACAAAAATATTGCTCAACTTCTATTGTACAAAACATAATATTTTTGTATGTAGAATTACTTGAAATAAACTGTTTTATGGGGGATGGTAATCTGTCTAAGTCCAAAATATTACACCCAAAGATAAACTAATGTTGAGGTATAGTCAACAGTTCAAGACAAAATTGAAACTAGAATTAGCATTTATTAATCATATAGATCTTGTTGTGTCACAAATAGAAATAACAGATGAAATCTACTCAATTAAATACCTGTTTTGGCCTGAATCAAAGGGTTAGATCCTTTAACAGATACCGATACTTGCTTAGGTCAATTAAAGATACATTATGGGAGATTAGGTAAAGAGCTTGCAGTTCTCACTATAATAGTTAAAAACTAGATATTGTAAAGGTAATTTGCTGAAAATTTCAGTCAAATTGATCCATGAACCGAGAATTTAGCGATTGAATTTTTGGCCTAGCCTTGATCATCATTACTAAAGTCAGTACGATAAAAAACATTAAATCATGAATGAAAGTTGAGCAGCAAATCGGATTCTAATCCAGTAAATATTGCAGGCAAGCGATGACATCATCGAGAGTTGATTATGGTCTGGATAAGTTAATTAATGTCTAATTAATAATTTAGATATCATTTCAGGCCTAAAGAAAGTCTACCTGGAATAGGCAGATTTAGCTCTTGAATAATGTATGTTTAATATAACTAAAAAGAATTTTTTTAATTTTTTTTTCAGATTTAGAAAAAGTACCTGTTAAACAAAATGCACAAAATGATACAAAAGTCATTCCAGACCGAGGTAGAGCATTAAGTAGAGATAGACCATCCCCGCTCGATGTCTCTGATGATGTTGAAGACCCACAGCGCCAGTTAACCCCAGAAGAGAAATATGCACAATTACAAACTCAGGATGAACGCAAACGAAAATCATACACAGAGAAATTAAAGGTTGCTGATAAACAAAAACAAGTTGATAAACAGCGACAGGCAGTGGAAAAGCAGAAATCATTAGATAAACAGAAAGAATTTGACCGACAACTAGAAGAGAAACGACAACTAGAAGAGAAACGACGACAAGAACATGAAGATAGACAACGAATTATCGACCAAAAACGAAAAGAAAAACTAGAACAGGAAAAAGCAGAAAGGAAGAGTCCACCGAGGAAAACTTTAGCTGCTGAGGATTTCTTGCCAGTTAGTATATTTGATTCCGTTCTTCTTGTCCAGTAGAAGATGTCTCATAAACACATTTAATTCAGACATAGATTGTTTATGTTAAAAACATTTAAAAATCAGTCCACAGGAAAGTCTACCATTTGACTACAGATTTTAAGTCATAAAAATAAATCTGATACAAGGTGAAGAAAACTTGTCATTAAAATGATGTGACTAATGCTTGTTTTGGAATACAATAAACTGTTTTTTCTCCAAGTTTCCCCAAATGCTAAAGACTGTATGTGGGTGTTGAGTTAATGTTAAACTCCCCACTGTTATTCTTAAGGCACAGTTTTCTCTTGTCAGGGTGTTCTAGTCATTCAGATAAAAAGAAAAACTGAGATCCACCCGAGTACAAATTGTCAGTTAGAATTCGGAGAAGGGTATTCTGAAAATTAACATATGTTAGTCTCAAAATGACCAAAGTATTGTATTGACGAGACTTTAAAACACTCTCTTTTCCTTTCTTTCCATCTACACTGTACATTATCCAAGGTTCAGATTTATGTTGATTGGAAGTATAATTAGTCAGACTAGAATTAAAAGTTTACAAGAAGTTAAGCTGTTGCTCACTAGATATTCATATTAGCTAATCATTTAAATATATTATGTTATTTTGTATTTTTCAGCAACATGCTATAAGTGATCATAATGCTCCAGCTAATATGTCTGAAGATGATTCATTTGCATCTATAGAAAAGGGTCATACAGCTATGTTAACAGTTATGTCTAGCAGAAGTAGAAATATACAAATAGTTAGAGCTATGTGGACATCAGGCAATACTAAGGTATATTGTATAACTACAGTGGACTCTGTCAAATCCGACATCGTACGGGATCGTTATAATATGTCGGATTATGCATAGTGTCGGAATACTCAGTTTTCTCAAAACCGGAAGTATTATTGTAACTTCGAAAACCGGAAGTATTATTATAATGTAGCTTCGAATCCCAAGAACGTTATTCCCTTTAAAAATGATAAACTTTTCTGTACATTCAAAATTTTAATACATTAATTTTTATTTCATTTAACATGCGTAGGCATTTTGAATAGGTCAAGTATGTCGATAATTTATCTTCTTCGTCGTCTTCAGTTGTTCTCACACTTGTCTTTGACATCTCGTGTTCATAGATAATCATGTGTTCTATGTCAAGGTCGTCGTCACACGGTTCTGAGAGATCCAGAGGGTGAACAACCTTAGGTTTTCCGGTTCAATTGGCATGCGCAACAAATGTTTCCAACAGGTGCTAGGAATATTTTTACGACTGAATTCATGAGAAAATTCGTGGATATTCTTGAGTATTTGTCACAACTGTCTTACAAGAGATTATAAAATTATCAAAGTAATCAACAAAGACTTACGCTAGTGAGTTTTAACCTCACCCATAATTGATTGGTGAATGCTTGTTAATCTTTTGTGGCTTCACAACCACCGATTAAAAGCCGGATTATACAATGTTGATTCAATGGAAATCGTGTGACGGCTGATTGATGCCGTAATTCGGAATATTCAGAATGCGGATTACCCAGAGATTTTTGGGCGTAAGTAATAAGGAAATAAATCGGGACGTGAAAATGATGTCAGATTTCACAGAGTGCCAGAGAAATCAGAGTTCACTGTATTATATGAACATTAGGATCATATTAATATTTATAGTGTAACATTGTAAAGCAACCATGAAGTATATTATAGACTGTACAAATATGTACAATTAATAATATTTTGTGTTGTAGACTGCCGTTGATTCAGCAATAAGTATGAATGATCCAGCAGTAATGGTGGATATACTCAATGTACTCAATTTTAAACCGTAAGTTTGATAGAGTTTAAAACAGATTATATTATTGCTTTATTTCAACAAACTGTTGTAGAAACCTTGTTTTAGTTGTATATACAATGAAGTTGATATTCCCCAAGAGCATACATGTTTTTTTGGCTTCTGCTCCTATACTCTTTGATATATCAATACAGTCTGCACAAATTTAATGAATTTGCAAATATTCTCATCACTAATCAAACTCTTTTGATGTTGTTATTTATTGCAATGTTTACATTATACAGGACATTATGGTCATTAGATCTATGCAATATATTATTGCCACAACTGAAGGAACTTTTAAATAGTAAATATGAATGGTAAGGTTTATATTAATATGTTGTATATGTAGATCAATTTTTTTACTGGATTTGAATCCGATTTGCTGCTCAATGCTCATTGATGATTTAATTCAAAAATGGATAATCGAGACTTATGTTTTTTATTATACCGACTTTGGTAATGATGGTCGAGGCTAGGCCTAATTTTCAAACGCTAATATCTCGGTTCATAGTGGAGCAATTTGACTGAAATTTTCAGCATATTCCCTTTACATTATTTAGTTTTTATACGCCCACATTTTCATGTGGACGTATTATGCCGTCTCCCCTGTCCGTCCGTCCACAATTTGTTTGTGGACACTCTACAGGTCACAATTTTTATCTGATTTTGATGGAACTTAAAATGTAGGTCTATCTCCCAAAGATCTTGGTTCCTTTTGATATTGGCATGTATCGGACCATAACTTCATGGATTATGGCTCCTGATTGTTCAAAAAATCACGTTTTTAGCTTGTGGACACTCTAGAGGTCACAAATTCCACCCGATTTTAATGAAACTTGAAATGCATGTGTATAACCCGAAGATCTTGGTTCCTTTCGGTATTCGTGCATATCAGATCATAAGTTCCTGAATTATGGCCCCTGATTGTACGAAAAATCACGTTTTTAGCTTGTGGTCCCTCTAGAGGTCACAATTATTATCCAATTTAAAAAAACGTTTGAATATATCACCGTTATACCATAGTGTTGGTTGAGTTTGAATTTCGTGAAAATCGACATGAAACTGCTCTACAAAATGGCCGCTCTTTGTATGCAAATTGTGTAAAAATATGTAATAAGAAGGTTGTGGACCCTCTAGAGGTCACAATATTTATCTGATTTTGATGGGACTTAAAACATATCTTTATATCTCAAAGATCTCAGTCCCTTTTGATATTTGCACATTTCAGACCATAACTTTCTGGATTATTGCCCCTGATTGTACAAAAGATCGAGTTTGTTTTTAGCTCGTTCTCTATCCATCTCTTGTAAAATGTGGGTGTATCCTGTCTGGCAGCAACTGGTTAACTATTATAGTGAGAACTGCCATCTCTTCATCTAATCTTCCATAATGTATCTTTAAAATAATCATTTGTGCAGGCAGTTAGAATTGTAGACTTTAGACTTGTTTAATGTTAAGATTCTGTCTGTCAGAATTGATTTCTTTTATCACAAATAAAGTACATAAAGTAATTATTTATAATAGGTTGTTAAAGTGTATAATTTTATTTACAGTTATGTGTTAACAACTTGTACATCATTGAAGTTGATATTAAAGAATATGGGATCAGTTATCAAGGCTAATATACAAAATGCACCAAGTATAGGTGTTGATATATCTCGTGAAGAAAGGTAATTATATTTTTAGTCAAGATTTACCTCAACTTGAAATATTCATTGTCTTACATGCACCTTTAAACTAGTGAAGGACTTGTAAGGATAAAAAGCGACAAATTTATAAATCTTCTAAAAATTGCTAAATAAAATTTTATTTGAATAAGTATAAATCATATTATTATTATTCAATTCCATTGAGCGATCAATTTTAGGGATGTATCATTATATTTCTTAAATCTTTTAATTTTTGAACTTAAGTTTAAAAACTATACAAATTTGAATGTTCAAATATTTGTTTGAGAACTAGTAATTTTATATCATATCTTTTACAAAACAGATCAATTTTCTGTATACATAAGATTGTTTTAATTGATAGATGATTGGGTCGCTTGTTATAAGAACAATAGAATTTCTGATACATGTATGTCCATTTTTTGGTAATGATTTAAATATAGAATAATATGTTGTATACGATATGATTCATCCATATTACTAATCATGGAAATGATCCATTCTATTGTATTTTCAGGCATAGAAAGTGTAATGAATGTTATGGCACATTGATGGCTGTACGAACCATAGTAGAGAAACGTCAGTCAAGTCCAGGGAAGTTAGGAAATATGTATAAACAGATCCAAATATTAATGGGGACACTGGATTAATTCTGTGAAAAATGTTCTGGAAAGAAAATTAAGTGAGATCTGAAGGCTATTATGAATAGACCTTGTGCTTAACTGTTCACTAATTAACCAATGACAGCATGTCTCTCTTCAGATTGTTTGAAAACCTTGTGGATTTCTTTCCTTTGCTTCCATTGGTTGATAACCAGTAGTGATGACTGTTCATGTATAATATTAAGGATGGAGTTTGATATATTTCCAAACTGCAGCAAGACATTCCAATGTTTCAACAATGTCAGCAAAACATATCATCAGTATCTTCATCTGTTATCATTATATACATACAGCTTATATATATCACATCTCTATGTATATATATATATATATATATAATAATAGTATGTAGTTCTAAATACTTACTCCTTTGTATTTATTCTACTGGTATAAGGAAAAGATGGTGTGTTTTTATATTCATCATTTTTTAGTTTGGAATATTTGATTCTTTGAAGCATTCTAGATGTGACTTTACCACTTGGACATATATAGTGATATAAACAATGGAATTTGTGTGTGAAGAAATAAAAAAAAAGTGTGTTAACAAATGTTTTCTGTATTGAAATGGACCATCTTTCTTATATTCAAAAGCACTCTGAAGTTCGTCCATACGTATTCACTGGGTGGCTTTATACCTCTACTTAAAATAAACTTTATCTATAAAGTGATACTTTTCTCTTTATTTTCGTGTGACTAATTAAGAAACAAATATAAAATTTGTTGCATAGAAATGTAGTTCAATATGAAAGGTTGTAAAAATGTGCTAATTTAAGTGTTTATATTTCAAACACAATCTTAATCAGCAGTAAGAATTATGATTGCTCCAGCATATATATATATATATATTTATATCCGCTTTTATTTTAAGTGGCATGAATTAGTGCTTGATCTATCTATCTGTTACATTTTTTTATATTAAAACATCATCAATTGTTATTATTTTGTATTTATTGCTTTTGGTAGGGTACCCCACCATAAATAAATATCTCCAAATAGCTTGACAGTTACACCACAATATATACATACCAATCCTTAAATCTGTTTGGCACATTTATAGTCACTAAATAAACGGCCATGTTGTACTTAATAAGCTATGACCATTTAACCATTGATAAGTAATAGACTGAAAAATGGTTCTGAGTGTCGTCCATGATATCCAGGCATTTTTGAGCAAAAAATAGGTTACGTGCCCTTGTTTTGAAATTAGTCTCGCTTGACCAGTCTACCGACCATTCTCCTTCTGATTGACAGGCCGGGATAATCAAGACTACTTTTTTTTCGAAACATAACAGAAAGCTGGAACAAGAAATTGAATTTAGAAACACGCATGGTAGGCAACTCAACAAATGTTTTAAGAACCTTATAAAAGTTAAATGAAACTACTGCTAGTATCATGTTCCAGTCTAACCCAAGTTTTTCAGAGATATTATTTGTACTAAACCAAAAGATGCTGCTCATAACGGTATAGTTAATGATAAAGCAATTTAAAAAATAAAACGAAGGTAATTTCTAAAGCTGTGTAATAACCAAAAAAGCTAAATATTACTGCTATTCAGAATCGTCAACAATAGATTTTTTATGCCTGTAATAGTTGATAGATGTGTTGAGAATTTCACCTGCGATGGCTATTTATAGACTCGAAGAGAGTGCATGACTAGGCAGAAATCACTTTGAGACAAGCCACTGAAGTGTGCACGTTCACTGTGTCGAGTACCACTTTTAGTTGGGAAAATTTTCGGTACATGGGGCACCCTACTATTGGTGTTGTGACCATTTTATAACCATATTGGAGTAACCTCCCTTTATTTATCACAGAATGTGGTAAAAAAAAATTCTGATTTTTTTTTTTTGCAAGTATTAACAAATTTCTTTTCATTTATGGTAGGGATTGGGATATTTTAAATTACCAAGTAGTGTTCTAAAAAAGAAATACATTATTACAAATGGCTGCAATAATGAAAATAGCAGAAAAAGCATTATGAACTTATTTTGATTTGATAAAGATGCAGATGGGGGTTTTATTAATCTTTGATTGAGGTATTTGTCACCTCAGTCTAATGGAGATTATGAACATTATTAAATAAAGTAAAAGTAAAGGATAATATTAAATACCTCTGTATGTCATACAGGCATTTCTGTCTGTGTTAAACACTCTAGTCTGTAGCTTGTATAATATTAATATTTAAACCAGCTTAACATGTCTATGTTAATCTTATTACACCATTCTTACTATAGTTTTAAATATTAAATAGATTCTTCTCTCACTACTTCACACTTCACATCTAATGCATACTCTTTCCAATTTTTAAAAAGCCTTTCTTTATAAGAACTATGTATTTTAATTGAAGATAATCACAAAATATACATAGTTGATTTCAAAATTTGTTGCTTTGTGGATAGTCAACTTGATCTGATTCACTGTTAATACATGTGTATGGTAGGAAAAGAAAAATCTTAATACTTTCAACCTTAGAAAGAGGGCAAGATATTTTAATTCAAACCACTTTTGTAAAGAATGAATGGTTCAACTGATATGTTAAATCTATTAGTACTGGTACATGTAGTTTAGACAAGCATGTAAATATAAAAGCTTTGAATTAGTGGTACTATGTACATATATCTTATATTTATTATTGATCAAACTATAACATTTTGATGGAAAGCATATTTCTTTACAATGCAAAATTATAATGGATAAGGGTTAGGTTATTTTTTTATAATCACTTTCAAATAAAATGTATATCTGTTTATATAGTCCGAAAAAATGGTAGCCATTTTTGTATTCCTTATTTGTTAATTAAACAAAGATGATCTGATTTCTTTTAAACTGAACTCTTGAGATTTGGTCTCCTTGTTCTACTCTATAATATGTATTTGTAAATTTCTAAACATTTAACTGTGTAAGATTTGAATACGACATAAATGTAGGTTTGAGAGAAAACGATTGATTAAAGCAATGCTAACTGCTGAATTTTTATACATGTATCTTTAGTGTGCTTCATTATGACTGTGATAACTTGAATAACCTCTTGTAGCTTTTTCATATGCAAGTAAATGGAGGGATGGAAAGGGTGGGGGGGGTGAGGGGGTTTGGGACTTTATATAATTTTTTGTTTAAAGGCATTTAATATGAAATTGTACAGGTTTTTTTTATTTGAACAATATATAATCTAGTAATATTTCATACATTAAAATCTTTATTTGTACAGATGTTGAAACTTTCTCATACATAGTGGTTGGTTTTGTGCTTAATTTGGTAAAATTAGGTTAAAAATTTTAATAATGACAGAAATTGCTCTCTATTACATCTCAATTAGTAGGGTGTTAAACCAGAATACCCCATTTCATTCATTCTATTACGAGTTGTGTTAAAAATAGATCAGTTGATTATTTAGGATGTCAATGAATATAAAATGGGTCTTTATGTGTTTATTACTGGAATATGGGCAGAACATGACATCTTTGTGAAAACTGACACATAGTGAGATTGGACAAGCTTAATCATAAATTCCAGAAAGTCTGTTATAAAAGTATTACACAAGAACAGTTGATTGTTGGACAGGATTCATCTAATACATGTATAGTAAATCCTTAATTAAACCAACCACAACTTAGCAGAAGATGAATAAACATTTTCATTACTTGATTTGTTGACAAAGTGAAGACAAAAATGTTATTTATTATAATTAATAAAGTCAGAAATAATGATATAAGTTAGATTATCAGTCGATTAATGCCGGAAGAAATTTCAAACAATTTACCTTGTCTCACGAAGTGTCATCATCATACAGACCTAATTAATGTTCTCTCTTTTTTTTCTCTTTTTTCAAGCTGAAATATGATTATTTACTGTCCTGTGACTAATCTTGAAGGGTAGAAAATTTACTTGAGATGATGTTGCAATAAAATCAAATACAAATATTTGACAAAAATTATTTTTTATTATTTCCTTGCTAGTGGTATAAAAGGAAATGTATATCATAATATAATGATATATTTTGTATTTTTTGGAAAGATAATTTAGAGTTCAAGGATATTTTGAATTGGTTATAGATTGCATTAATGTGTGAGATCCCACTTGATTTTTCGCAATTTTTGTGTCGAAAAAGGGTATTTTAGAAGAAAATCCTGCACAATTTGGACAAAATTAACACATTTTCCACTTTAACATTAAATATTTTGAGATAAATATTGATTTATACCTGTATATATGTAACAATTCTAAGTACCGGTATATCTTTATTTGATAATAATGATACATCATTCACAGGAATCAGAAAATGAACCAAAAGCAGGCATAAAATGTATACTTAAGTATCTATTTCAGTTTTTAGAAATTTTGTTGAAAGATTACTGAAAATATTGGAATTTATTAAGTTTAAACAAAATTGTTGGTTACTGTAAATTATTTTATATCTTGGTGTATGAATATTTAATCTTTATACAGAAATTCATTTATTTTCAGAAATTGTCTCATCCATTTTCATTTGATGTATGCTATTATAAATATATTTCCTGTGTCGGCCAACTAGACATAAATATAAAACTGCTGTACCAAATAACATTTTTTAATGAGCCTTCAAGATCAATATTTTAGAACAATTTCATTAGTAAAATTGGACTATATTATAAATATTGAACATGTCATCAATTTGCTCTAAAATATCAGATTTTACCATTAAAAAAAATGTTAATGGAATTACAAATGCATTAGATAATGCAACTGTTAACATTTATTTCAAAGATATTTTTGATATGTAATAATACATATATCGGTAGACTTATTTTGTTATTTGAAGTTAATTTGGGTAAATAATTGGACTACCAAACATGTTTATTAATTTTTATAGGATCAACTTGCATTGTGACCGGATATTGTTGTCACCCCTTTTTGTCTATCCATCCGTGTGTCTGTCATCCACTGAACGCCGCAGAGATTAAAGTTATCAACTGATTGCCTTAATTGATTTTTAACAATTTCAACAATAAAATTATCTGATTACTGGTACATTTTTTTGTATAATAAATGTTAGCACTAGAAATGATAATTGCTGATGGATGCTCTAGTTAGTATTTAATTACCAACAAAAGAATAAATATGTGACAACCTTTTCGGAGGGCTTTTTATGATTTAGCTGCTGTGGGTGTATGTTTATTGAGGAGGAATCCAAAATTTTCATGTATACTTAATATGCTCAATATCTGTATAATATAGATTCTATGCTTGGTTTTAATCCATTAACTCATTCTGTAAGATTTACAGGGTCTAGATTTTTCTTCTCTACTATGTAGCATCTAATTTGGGGAAACAGTCTATAATTCCATCCTATGTAATAACATATATGTGCACTGATTGCAATAAAATGTGTTTCTCAAAATAAATTATGTCCTTTGTTAATAACAGGGAAGGAAATAGTAAAGTGGTTAGCAAATTACTTCTGCAGCCAAGCAATCGTGGGGTCTCAAATCCTAAATTGTGTCCTTGAATAAGACACTTTATAACTCTATTCCAGTCTACCTATTTGTAAATGGTTACTGTTAAAATAGTGCTGGGTAAATGTAATAGAGCATAATGACATTAAAATTACATTACTATTGTTCTTAGTTTCCTTGGAAAGTCTACCACTGTTCCCTAAGCTTATTTTTCTGAATTAGGTGGATTTCAGTTTCCCCCTCAAATTCAAAGAATTATAAATTGTTGGCCGATAAAATTGCTTGGGATTTTTCAGTGTAGATTCCCGATGTGAGTGGGCCTGGCAAGGGACAACGTGGAGTTGTCCGGATGGGATGGAAAACCAAGGTCCTGTGTCCTGTGTAGATGTAGGCATGCACCTAAAGACCCCTTGACAGACTAGGCAGTAACACTTCTGTCCAGGCATAATGTCCCTTCACAGCACACTGCATGTCCATTTTCAATAGCTCAGTTGGTAGACAGAAATGTAGGACGTTAAACCCCATGTTCATCATAGACAGGTGACCAAGCTATGCATTTTTAACCAATTTTTCAGGATTAACTTTCGTAGTTATGTGCCTTGTAAATAAATTTTATTAACACACTGGAGGCTGTAATAAACAAATTTATATAAGGTTTCCATAAGAGGAAGATTCCTATTGGTATTCAACAATTTTTGATGTGAAATTTATATTTGTGGCCTTACAATAGAAGGGTATGGATTTTCAACTATTTCCAACTTTCATTTTTGGAATTAAGACTCCCTGTAACACAGGAGATAACAGTTGGGAATTTTGTAATAAGATTGGTTGCCAGGCAATGAAACATATGCCCACAGCAGTTCAAGTTGTCGGAAATCATTGAAAATTATGAGGCTTCTTTGTCTGGTGAACATCAACATCTTGTATATATATTTAAAGGCAATCGGATGATAACATTAGCCTGTGGAACGTCCACAAGATTTTTACAAAGTGATCAAGAACCATAACTCTGCAGTAATTATCAGAAATCAATAGGATGATTAGTCTTATCAACTTAAACACTGTGTAAAAATATAAAGTCAATCAGTTGATAACATTGGTCTCTACAGCGTCCACAAGATTTTTTAAAGTGATCAAAGGCCATAACTCCGGCAGTAATTATAGGAAATCATTGAAAATCAATAGGATTCGTGGACTCATGACCTTAAACACTGTGTCTAAATTTTAGTGTCAATCAGATGATAACTTTGGTAGCTAGAGCCTCCAAAAGATTTTTCAAAGTGATCAAGGGCCATAATTCTGGCAGTAATTATCAAAAATCATTGAAAATCAATAGACTTCATCGTCTCATGATCACAAACACATATAAATTTAAAGTCAATCAGATAGTAACTGTAGTCTCTTAAAGTGTCTACAAGCAATTGTGGCCAATGGACTGACTGAGGGGGTGACAAACATCACTAAAATTGTTGGCAGACTTTGTTTGATTTGCATTGGTTGGATTCCCTAGTGCTATTATATTTTCACTTCTTACCATATTCTAATACTAGTAATCTGGGAGGAATTGTGAAAGAGAAGACAAAAAAGTATATATTTAGACATAATGATTTATTAACAGTATATCTGGTGTATTGATGATAAAAATGATCGATGACATAAAGTAAATTACACACATCATTTGGCTTTGATTACAATGATACATGACTAGAACACCGGCTTATGGACATTAACACTGTAACAAACAGCTACAAAAAAAAGTAAGCTATAATAACTTAAAATACTATTAACAATAAGCTCATGTACATTGTACATTATATAATAACTACTGTCTGGCCATTAACAAAAACTGTCTACTAACTTTCAATCTTAAGAAATAAAGCAAGAATTTGCAATGATTGAATTTCTATTGGTTATTTTAAAGACAGATTATTATAATGTTATCCTCCACCAGTAGTTTATTGTCTTCAGACATCCTCAACTATTCCTCATCCTCAAACCTTATAAATTAAAGCAAGAGGTACTATAGCTGTTGTGATGTGAACATTGACTACTTGAGAGTTACTATCAATAGACATGAATAACTTGATTTTATATTTTTGTTGCAAGAAAATTTAACTAGGCAACCTTATTAAATTTACACAATTGATAAATTAATTAAATAACCTCTTCAAAAAAAGTAGGGGATATTCTGAAACATTACAAAACTGCTGAAATGCACTGCTGTTTTTATTAGAGGTAACCAGTGTATGTTAATAACAGTCCAATTGCCTACATATGAACATAAACAGTTCATATAGGTGGCTTATCTGACGGCCCCATTTCACTCGCAAAGAGATACACTGTCAAAAGTGAAAATTGACGTTTTTTATTTTTGTCTTAATAATGAGTAATTGCTCCACCAATCCTCAGACATTCAGCAATTCGTGGTGGCATGCTCCTAATCAACCGTCCAATCACGATTTGGGGCAATCTGACCCACTCCTCTTGCAGTACCACGGCCAATTCTTGCAGTGTTGTCAGTTAACCTTGACGTCGACAAACACATCTCCTGATCAAATTAAAGTAACACACTAAAGCAAAGATAAGCTAAACAGTAAATCTTATGCAAGTACCGATAGGAAAGCAACCATGGATAGGATAAACCAGAAAGCAGCAGTTTTCATCTACCCTCCCTTGAAGTGTCAAATTTGACATGTCGCACATGCAGCTCAGTGGTTCTGTTGGGGAAATAAGTTCTTCATCTGTGAACATACTCTCAAAGCATGTCAAGAGTCCATGACTATTTATCATATCACAACCTGCATACTTATTTGCATTTCAATATCCCCTACTTTTTTTTTTTAAGAGTATATATTAAGCAAAGCAGATACATAAGCAACAAAAAAAATTTTTTTTTTTTTTTTTTTTTTTTTTTTTTTTTAACTTTTAGCTTAGATCTATATATTTTTTTCCTCTTAATGAATAATTCTATCTTGATCTTAATTTGTAATCTATCCGTGAGGAAAAAACATCAATATATATACATATTATTATGTTTTAATATTGCACATTTCTCCAATATATATTATAAGAAAACAAGCGATTGCAATGCAAGAATAGCCCATATTTGGCAAGAGATAGATGGAGAACAAGCTAAAATAAAAGTGATTTTTCATACAATCAGGGCCATAATCCAGGGAATTACAGTCCAATACACACAATTATCGACAGGAACCCAGATCTTTGGGATATAAACATATATTTTAAGTTTCATCAAAATTGGATAAAAATTGTGATATCTAGAGGGTCCACAACCTTGGTAGTACATACTTTTACACTATTTGTGTACAGGGAGCAGATATTTTGACGGGCAGTTTCGCTCTGATTTTCAAGAAATTTGAACTCGACTGTCATTATGGTGTAACAGTGATATATTTAAACATTTTTTTTAAATCGGATAAACATTGTGACCTCTAAAAATGCAATTTTTCATACAATCTCGGGCCATATTTCAGGAAGTTCTGGTCCGATATGCACGAATATTGCCAGGAACCGAGATCTTTTGGTTATATACATACATTTCAAGTTTCATCAAAATCAAATAAAGATAGGTTGCCAGGCAATGAAACATACGCCCAGAGCAGCCCAGAGCAGCTAAATCGTCTTGGCAGTCAACAAGAGTTGTCACATATTTTTACTTTTTCAGAAATGAAACATAACACACTAAAATTTGATTAAGAGTAACAATTCATTAAGTAATTATCAGAAAATCATTAGAATTTGTTTGGTTTTTATAAATTTCGGCCTCATTCTAACGTTTAGTATACAAAATATTTAATATCATGGATTTAGCTGTTAAAGTTATCAAAATCAATTGAAAATCAATATACTTGTTCGTTTCAAGACCTTAAACTCTGTGTATCAATCTGAAGTCAATCGGATGATAACATAAGCCTCTAGAGCGTCACAAGATTTTTCAAAGTGATCAAGGGCCATAACTTTGGCAGTAATTATTGGAAATCGTTGAAAATCAATAGGATTCTTCGTCTCATGACCTCAAACACTGCGTATAAATTTAAAGTCTGGCAGTAATTATCCGAAATCGCTGAAAATCAATAGGCTTCTTCGTCTCATGACCTTAAACACTGTGTATAAATTTAAAGTCAATTGGATATTATCTTTCACCTCTAGATCATCCGCAAGATATTTTGAAGTGATCAAGGGCCATAACTCTGGGAGTAATTATGAGAAATTGCTGAAAATCAATAGGCTTCTTCGTCTTATGACCTTAAACACTTTGTATAAATTTAAAGCCAATCGGATATTAACTTTAGCCTCTAAAGCGTCCACAAGCAATTGTGGACGCCAGACCGGCGGACTGATGGGGGGACGACAATATACGACCACATTTCAATGTGGCCGTATAAAAATTATGACCTCTACAGTGTCTACGAGTTAAAATCATGATTTTTTTGTACAATCAAGAGCCATATTCCATAAGTTATGGTCAGATACATGCCAATATCGAAAGGAACCAAGGTCTTTTGGAGATAAACCTATATTTCAAGTTTCGTCAAAATTGGATAAAAATTGTGACCTGTGGTGTGTCCACAAACAAATTGTGGACGTACGGACAGGGGTGACAACAATATACGTCCACATGAAAATGTGGGCAAATAAAAAGCATCTAGCAGAAAATGCTAATCATCGAACTCAGTCAAGCTAAGTCAAGGCATTCGCCTAATGAACAATTAACACCATGTTTGTATCCCAAATATAAAGGCTTGGGATAATAACAATCTGATAAAATACAGATCTATATTTCGTTTCGTTTTTTATACTTTTGGTTTTTATACTTTCGATGGCCTAGACTATATGAAGATATGACCAGTTGTTTTGGGAGGTCGCGTCAGAGGTGATACGAGCGGCTTTTGACCCTATGATGTCAGACATTTGATTAACCAATCAGCATTGATGTTTCTAGTGGATTACCCCCAGTTCCGTGCACCTCAAGCCAAAAGCTCGCTGTAACAGACCGTTTCATTGGCTAATCCTTCACATCATCCAGAACACATCAATGATAACAACTCTTCCAGATCCTAGTATAGTAAAGACAAGTAAAATGAAATTTTGAAATATAAAAAAACGAAATGAAATAGGATCTGTGTTTTAATCAGATTGGGGATAATGATAAACAGCTTTAACTTAACAAGTTTCTAATACTAAATTTAAATTAATTAATGATGTTTTGAGCAGTTAAAATTGGCATTATGATAAAGAAAGCAAATGTATAAGAAATGTTGAATTCTTATACATTTACTGAATATTAGCATAGCTGTAAAAGTAAAACATTTAAAATTGAGCTTTACATGTAGGTTAAATTTGACTGTGTCCTATCTATCTATAGATAAATATTAATAATCAGAATCACCGGCAATATTACTCAAAGCTTGTTAAATTTAGGTAAAAAGCTATCGATTGTGTAAAAAAATAAGGTACATTTTAGTAAAATATATTTACTGACAAATATGTTTAATCTGTTCATACATGTGTAGGGTAAAAAGCCCTAATTAAATATATCCATGAATTTATAGCAATAAGGACAAGAATATATTGTTCTATGTTTACTACACTGATCAAAATGTAAATTTTATTCTAGAATCAATACAGGGATTTCCCACAATTATACCAAAATGTAAACTTTATCTAGAATTTACATAAGGATTTCCCCAAAATTTTACCAAATGTAAATTTATTCTAGAAGTTAAACGTTTACAATGATTTTTCCCACAATTTTACCAAATGTAAACTTTACTCTAGAATTTACATAAAGGATTTCCCCAAAATTTTACCAAATGTAAATTTACCCTAGAAGTTAAACGTATACAATGATTTTCCCACAATTTTACCTTTAATCTAGAATTTATAGAAGGATTTCTCACAATTTTACAAAATGTAAACTCTAGAATTTGTACCAGCATTTTACACAATTTTTTAAAATGTAAATTTTACTCTACATGGATTTTCCACAACTTTACTTTTAGAATTATACGAATTGTAAACTTTACTTTAGAATTTATACAAGGATTTTCCACAATTATACTAACATGTATACTTTACTCAAGAATTTATACAATGATTTTCATACAATTTTACCCAAATTTATTTTTATTATTATATAATAATTAATTATGCAAGAATAAATTATCATTTACATATAAAAAGTAAAACGTCAAGTATTGAGAACATTAAACATTTCAGATAGACACATTCAGATAGAAAATGCAAAAATACAAAAATAGTACAAAATTTTTTACGCTAAATCAAGACCTAAAGAAAGAGAATATATTGAGTTTTAGTTGTAATCAGGATTTTGTGCATTACCTCAGAAAATTCTTTCTGTGGTTTATCAATGAAAATAAAAAACTAAATTTTAAAAAATAACTATCAAAATTAATTCACCTTTATCAAAAATAGAATATTTAGATATACGATATAGTTTTTACATTACTATAGAAACGATTACAGTAAACAAGCCCACAGTGAGGCTGATGTCCCCCGCCAAAATGCCAAAATAAATAAAGGACACATATTAATTAATAGCACATTTATTTTTTTTCAAAAGTATCAAGCAATCAAACTGATTATCAACTATACAGCTTTAGTTTGAAATGTTAATCATTGAACTCAGTTAAGAGATTCATCTAATGAATCTCCATCAAGGCATTGACCTAATAAAAGCCTACACCAAGTTTGAAAATTCTAGCTCAATTAGAAGGAGAATTATTGTGTTCCACAGTCTTGGCCAATCAAATTGCTTATCGCTCTGCCTACCCTTAGCAGAAAATGCTCAATATCAAACTTAATCAAGGTAATAAACTAATAAACACCTACACCAAGTTTGAACATGACAGACAGACGAAGCCATTTTAATAGTCCCCTGCTTTTTTCGAAAGGTGGGGGACAATAATCTACACAAGTCTACCCTTTGATCACACATGTGAACATACGCTATAGATACGTACAGAGCCAATCTTTACAAGATATTTCTATTGTTAATATGAGTTTTCTGGATTTGAACAGTAAATTAAGAAAATGACTAAACAGACCTAGAATAATAATTAGCGTGACTAGAATAAACAATAAATAAACAAACAATTACATACAGTCCATTCACATATAATCATATTTCAACTTCAAAATTTAAATGGACAAAGTCGTAAAAATACATTCTTTTATTTTATTCCAATTTTGGAAGTAAAAATTTACAACTTTTGTATGATATTAAATATATTTTCCCTGCCCGACAAATGTTTCATTGCCTTAATAAGAGAAATAACAAACTGACTTGATATTTTACATCTAACAACTTTAATAAAGGGGCATATTGCTATGAAAACTTATATTTGCACAAATTTAAAGGATTTCCAACTCTGTAGACAACTCAAACTTCTGTTTCTATAATTTAAGTTTTATATTTTAATGTTACATTCATGATTAATTTTTACAAAATAAATACTGAAATTATTTGAATGATTTATTTTTCAAATCAAGACACAAAATTGAATATTGATAATAAAATAGCAATATGAAATTCAATTGCTAATTTATTAAAACAAAATCTGTCACAAATCAATCGTAGTGACATCAGATAAAAAAACTTTTCTCAGCAATATGGCCTTCTGAATTAATCAATGAATGTAACATATAAATTCTCAATTCAGAAACACATTGGCATAGATACATAAATTTATGATTATACATGTCTTATCGTGTGTAATTTTTGTCAATGGTCTACATGTTGATTTTTCCAAAAATATTTCACAGTCGATTTTTGACTGCCACAGTGTTAACGACATGTGATGTACAAGAAAAAAGGACTAATTTTACACTTGTTATATAGCTTTCCGACCTTGGAATTGAGAACTTACGGTACCATATCAAATCATGTAATAAATGTTGGATTTCTACGACAAAAGATAATATTCAAAGTGACCAAAATCATTAATAGAAAAACCGTGTGATATTATTGAGCAGAATTAATCAAGGACTTTTCAGATATGTTGGATGAAACAGACAATTTATAATAACAGTAACAGCAACGTTTTGGGGTTTAACACTTTAAAATTAGAATTATTTATATTAAACATCTTTTCCCATTTATTAAAATTATTTATATTATTTGAATACATGGAAGAAGATATTTAATACATTTACCATGACAGAATGTCAAGAATTTTGATCACTTCAAAAATAACAAAATTTTGAATAAATTAGTCTCACATTGGAGATGGATATGTTACAATATGTACAAGTTTTTTTGCAAGTTTTGTAAAACAATGGAATTATTCACTGTTGCTGGCTTCACTGGGACTCGCATTCGAACTTCGTTGTTGCTGACGGCTCTGAAATGAAAAGAAAAATCATAAAGTTTGATTAAATTTGTAACTTTAAATATAGTTACCTGATGATGAAATGATTCTAAATCTAGCTTAATTGAACGAGACTTCTCTCTAGTAACAGCAATCTCTCTGTTACTAAATCTTGAAAAAGAACACGTGACATGACATTAAAATATGCCTCTTACTAAAGATTGACTTCAGAGATTGAAAAAGTATGTTTCATAAATGACAGAAATCGGAGAAAGCATAAGACAATGCAGGAAACCTGTAAATCTAAATATAGACACAGAAACACAACAATGTACCAAGTATAAATACTAAATCCCTATGACACTCAAGAAATAAAATTTAAAAAAAAACAACTGAACTAACATATTTAAGATCAGATGAAAAACTCCACAACCTAATTTAAGATAAGATGAAAAACTCCACAACCTAAACACTTTCAAAACTTGTCAAAAACTAAACAGAAAATTAACAGAAGTATAATATTATGTTAAATATGTACCATAGAAACTCTACAGATTGAAGATTTGTTGGAATGATAATTTTATGTTCCATTTAAATTAAGATGATAAATTGATTAAGTTTATGAAACAGGTCCAAAATAAGATATGGGCACCATTTCAGGAATATGATCTACCAATAACTTGAAAACTGAGATCCAATCTTGCCTGAACAGTACAGCTGTACTATCACAGTCTTGGATTTTATTTAAATTTGAAAACTTATTATTTTTAAAAATTTGTTCTTATTCATATTATTATTATGTCAATGTACAGGAAATTGGCCACAGCATTAAAATAAATTATTCTTAAAGGCATTTTGATTAATCAACACTCAAAAAACATTAGCACCAATCTCTCAGTTCATAAAGAAATATATAATTACGAAGTCGAACGGGTTGCCAACAAAATAAAAACATCAAAAATATCATTTTATAATAATAAGCTTGACGAATGTAGAAATGATAAGAAAATAATTTAAAGTTGTAACCAATCTACTCAACAAAGAAAAATCAAATCTACTTCTAGAACATAGTTCAAAAAAAGAACATGCAGAAAAATTTGTCCGCTATATTAATGATAAACTTGCTAAAATCAGACTCGATATAATTTCAAAGCCAAACACAAAAGCTGAAAATGTCAAAAACGAGTCTGTCGCATCAACCTCAACTCTGGAACGTTCAGTGAATCGGATCTGAAACCAATCATTGCGTCTGGAACATGTGAGCTCGAGATCCCTACCAATATATCTTTTGAAGAAGCATCGGAACTGTTTCTTCCAATTTTGTGTCAAATAATCAACAAATCTCTTACAACCTGTCTTTTTATCATCTTCACCAAACATGTGACTAGAATCACTGCCAAATATGGATTAGATGCACATTTATTTGCCGACGACTCGCAACTATACATCAACTTTGATTCAAAGTCTCAGTAAACATCAACGGAAGCAATAGAATCATGTCTGCAAAAATTACACCAGTGGATCACCATACACTTCCTGAAACTTAATCCAGAAAAAAACGTCTGCTTCAGATATTGATTAAGTGTTACAATCTCTCAATAGGTATATGCCACCATTATTGCATAAAATAATTCCAAAAGTTCTAAAAAGAACGGAAGTGCCTGAATGTTCGAAAACCAGAAGTCAGCCATAGCTTCAAAAGTTCTTTAGCTATTCTGAAAAGAATTATATTTTTGAATAGCCTGTCCGAGGGTCTAAAAGATGGCAGTTAAATATTTCGAAATTTTGAACCTTCAACGCTGTCAATTACGTCCGGAAATTAATAACAGGTTTGACCTACATTTTTGGATAACGAAGTCAATCCGATTCCAGTAATATATGTTTCATTCAGAATTATCGCCCTTTAATTTTCAAATTTTTTAAACCCCTTTATTCTGAAATGCCCCAATCGATGTATCTGAAACTTCTGGAACATGAAGTCATATGCCCAAACCTTTGCTTATAGCAAACTGGAGGTAGCTGAAATAATGTCTGATATTTAGAAAAAACACACAATTTGGGCATATAAAAATAAAAGTATCGATTTAATTAAATTTAATGTGTTGATTTGTTTTATGCGTTGGGTATCTGTCCATAGTGAGATATGGCTGATATCATATGGATTTTTGGCATTTTTGAACATACAATATATCTCAGAGGGAATTCATCTGATCACATAATATAACACATCATTATAGAGCCCTGCTACCAGTCAAGTGCCCAAACTTACCCCACCATGATCCGTATACCGGGAGTAGTCCAAAAAATGAAAAAAAGAACAAAAATTTGTGCTCTTGCCAAAATGTGTTTTCTACGTCAGATGTCACCAGATCAAAACAACTATAAACAAATAATGGACTATTATGACATCCAAATGATACAAATTCGATGGTTAGGAAATAAATTATGGGACGCCCAAAATCTACTATTTCCCTACTTGGATCCTATAGCGAGACTTTTATCCCAAAAACTACACTTATTTCTTTTCTGAAACTTCTGTTACTTTGAGTCCTATTGGTGGTCTAGGATGTGAATTCAAAAGTAAAAGAAAGAAATTGAAATAAGTTGTTCAAAAAGGGCCTTAAGCTTTAAAAAAAAGTCAAAAAATCGTTAAATTTCGGAAAATGCTCTTCTATTTTTCTTTTTTTTTCAAAACTGCTCAATGGATGTTTCTGAAACTTCTGGTACAGGAAGTTAAGTGCCCAAACCACTTGTTAAAACTATCCCGTAAACAGGAAGTAGTTGAAAATATATCCAACAATTTGAAAAAACCCAAATTTCTCTGTTGTATGTCACCGGATAGCTCGATGAATGGGCTATCATATGCCACTCTTCCTGCCTGCTTCCTGAAAGCCAGTTCAATACTGCTATGCAGTTCTAGTTATTATTATTATCTTATATGTCATAACAGAAGTGCAACCTTAGGTACAACTGATCTTAACATGTCTTGTTAAAGGTTTCATCTAGGTAAATATTACATAAAAAGCCAGTGAAATTATCAAAGGTAAAACAAGTCTGGTCGCTATATATCAAGGTAGAAAAATATGTACAATTTTTATGTAAAGACGGTTGTTGTTACCTAATTAAGTACATCCAAGAATAAAAGAAACCTTCATGAAGAATGGACAGAGTAATTACCATACTACTTTTTTGTTTAAGACACATGCAGAAAGAATAATTGTTCAATTTGAACAATTTTCCAGTGAAAATGGTTTATTTTAAAGATGAACAAGCCAACAGTGATGTCCCCGCCGAAATCCCAAAATAAATAGATGACACATATTAATTAATCACATTTTTTTTTTCAAAAGTATCAAGCAATCAAACCGATTATCAACTATACACCAAGTTTCATCACTCTCTATCAGATAGAATCAAAGTTATCTGGTCCCAAAGCATTGACCAATAAAATTGCTTAGCTCTGTTAAGCTTTAGCTTGAAATGTTAATCATTGAACTTAGTCAAGACATTCACCTAATGAACATCAATATCAAGTTTAAACATTCTACCTCAATTAAAAGCAGAGTTGTTATGTTTCAAAGTCTTGACCAATCAAATTGCTTATCGATCCTCAGCCTAAGCAGAATATTCTCATCATCAAACTTAGTCAAGGTAATGATATAATGAATCTATACTCGCAGTTTCATCACTTTCACTTAATTAAAACCAAAGTTATTGGCCCAAAGCATCAACCAATCAGATTGCTTATCTCTGCTTACCTTAAGCAGACAATATTTATCATCGAACTCCATCAACGCATTCACCTAATGAATGCCTACACCAAGTTTGAACATTCTACCTCAACTAGAAGGAGAGTTATTGTGTTCCAAAGTCTCGACAAATCAAATTGCTTATCGCTCTGCTTATCCTAAGCAGAAAATGCTTATTATGGAACTTAGTGAAGGTATTGATGTGATAAAACTATACACCAAGTGTCCCCACTCTCACTTAATTAGAACTAAAGTTATCGTGTCCCAAAGCTCAACCAATCAAATTCTTATCTCTGCTTACGCTAAGCAGAAAATGCTCATCTTCTAACTCCATCAATGCATTGACCTAATAAACACCTACACCAAGTTTGCACGTTCTAGCTCAATTCGAAAGAGAGAGTTATTGTGTTCCAAAGTCTCAGCCAATCCCGAGCAGAAAATGCTCATTATCGAACTTGTCAAGGTATTGATGTGATGAAACTATACACAAAGTCTCATCACTCTCACTTAATTAGAACTAAAGTTATCGTGTCCCAAAGCATCAACCAATCAAATTGCTCATCTTTGCTTACCCTAAACATAAAATGCTCATCTTCGAACTCCATCAAGGGCATTGAGCCAATAAACACGTAATTCAAGTTTGAACATGGCTAAGTGGGTAAGACACTGGCTCGCTAGCCTGGAGGTCGGGTGTTTTCGATCCCGGCATTGGCCAAGAAAATTCATCCAGATTATCCGGCGTGGTTCCCCCTTGTCAGTGATGCAGGATGGAGGGCCTGACAAGGACAGCTGTCTAGTTGTTCGGATGGGACGAAAAACCGAGGTCCCGTGTACACATTGGCGTGCCCGTAAAAGATCCCTTGACAGTTGGAATTCGATATAAGAGTAGGCCGTAGTGCCGCTGTCCGGGCAAAATTTCCCTCATAGCACACTGTATGGCGTATGCCTGTCTTCATTAGCCCAGTTCGAAGCAGAACAGTAGGACATTAAACCCCATTTCATTTCATTTCATTTCTAGCTCAATTAGAAGAAGAGTTATTGTGTCCCAAACAGTGGGATGGACAGACAGACGGACGAATCCATCTTAATAGTCCCCTGCCTTTTCAAGAATTAAAGAGCTGGTAGTTCTTGCTATAATGGTTCATAAATAGATAATGAAAAATAAATTTGTTAAAATTTCAGTTTGAAGTATTGACAAGATATAGAGTAAATAGTCCCGATTCTCAAGTACGATAATAATCAAAGTCTTGATTATCCATTTTAACTTTAAATCATTACATGGTGCGAATGTTCTAATCGATTCAATATCTTGCCCATTGATTATGGGCTTGTCAATCTTGTCATGTGAATAAATGTCTTAATAATAATTCACCGATATATAGCATTTGAATCCAGAAAAACGACCAGTAACAGTCATGTTTAGTTTTGCATAATGCATCTTTAAATTAAAGTACTTTTGACTGGATGTGGTCTTAAAACTCTATATTTAACCTGGACTCTGGCACCTTCAGGCTTCAACTACATGTACATACCCGTATATATACACACCTGCATGTGTGATCTATTTTTCAAGTCATTCAATATTTGTCAACAAATTTTACTTTAACATCAGACGGAAAGAGCTGTCAATGGCAGTGTGTGTTTGTTTGTCTATAACATTTAATACAACTCAACAACAATTTAAAGTTAACTATCTTACTTAAGACATTCTTCACCTTTCCTGTCATATGAATGATTCAGGAGTTTAGAAATTGGCTATAAATCTCCCCAAAATGCCCCATCCCTTAATCTCAAGGCCAAGTATTACCCCGAGAAACTACACAAAGCTGTTTTTTCTTTATGTTTGATGTTTGAGACACAGCTACTGACAATATCAATATGTATTAGCAGACCAATAAAGTAGTGAAAATTAAAATAAGGGATTAAAAAAGGGGCTCTCATTTTGGTCAGATTTGCAAGTCATGATTTACTGTCAGTGAAATAGACTAGTTGGTTAATTTACCTGACATGTTAAAACACTTCAATATTTGTTTAAAATTATAAAAATAATTTGAGATAAAAGAAGAACATGATAAACTGACCAACTGGTAAAATTTTGATGTGAGAGCAGACACCTTTAATTACTTTATTAAAACAATGGATACTAGACTTCTTATAATGATATTTATTTATCAGGTATACCATAAAATAAATCAGATATTACCACACATTAATTATTCTCAAATATATCAATATAAGCACAAAATATAAATGTTTCTGCTTATTTCTATATAAACAAGAGCATCGCTAAACGCTGCAATATATGTCCACATTCCTGTTTTCATTGATATGGTACTTTTTAAAATGAAGAGAATGAAATGTCTGCAATGATTGTAATATGACAAGAGGCAAAAAAGTCTAGGCGTTGGGTTTGTTTTGCCAAATTTACAGACTAAATATTAACAAAAAAGGGGTCATGCACCAAAGTAAATAGTTGCTGTCTTTACGGTATAAGGAATAAATATGCAGTTCCAATATGATCCATTTAGAATTCCAGCCTGTATACGATAAACACAAAAATCGGGTGTGGCTCTACCCCTGGGGGTCGAGACATACAGTTGTCGTCCTTAGGCTATAAGGAATACATATGCCAAGTTCCAAGACGATCCATTAGGAATCGTGGCCTGTAGGCAACACACAGACACACAAAAAGAAAATGGGCATGGCTCTGCCTCTGGGGGTTGGGCATGCTCTACAAACAATAGGGATGTTCCTTAGGGTATAAAAAATAAGAATCCAAAATGTCAAGATGATAAGTTAAGAAATGCAGCCAGTAGATGACACACAAATACAAGAAATGGGTGTGGTTCTGCCCCTGGGAGTCGGGCATGCTCCAAAAATAATAGCTATCATCCTTAGGGTATAAGGAATAAGTATGAAAGATTTTCAAGACAATCGATTAAGAATTGTGGCCTGTAGGCAATACAGAGACTCACAAAAGAAAATGGTGTGGTTATGCCCCTGGGGGTTGGGCATGCACCACAAACAATAGCGATGTTCCTTAGGATATAAAAAATAAGTATGCAAAGTTTCAAGATGATACATTAAGAAATGGGCCTTTAGACGATAAACAAATACAAGAAATGGACGTGGCTCTGCCCCTGGGGGTCGGGCATGCACCAAAAACAATAGAGATCATCCTTGGGATATAAGGAATAACCTCCTTACAGTATGCTTGTTTAAACTACAAAAGCAAATCGGAGGGGATAGTCATGTAAAAAACAGAAATAAATCGAGACGTTTGACCATAAAGAGCAGAACCAGGAAGAGAGGAAAATGGGGGGTCTTTTTTTATCCACCCAGGTTTTAAAAAATTGTGGAAAAAAAACCTATTAACTGAAGGGCTGATCAAAAACACAACATTTTCACCTATAAGAATTCCATCTCTGCCTACACCAGAACACAAAAGTCATTTGACAGGGATCTTATATTTAAAACAAGTTGTGTTCATAAATCAGTATAAGTGTGGGTTGTTGATAAAGAAACCTGTGCCATGTATGAGTGACCAGCACAATGTATCCTTTATTATAAGGGTTTCTCTATCAAAAAGAAGTCATATTGATATGTGTATGGTAAAAATAACAGATACCATATAAGTAGTAGGCAGGAACCATTCACATAAATAAAACTATTTACATTTTACATTCAACTGCCAGCTGTCTTTAAATACATGGTTTCTTCATGTAATGTATTTGCACATCACATGAGATATCATTTCAATTAACGAAACTGAATGCGGCTAAATTCACGAGCCATAATGAGATTTATTTCATTCTGCATTTTTCATAATTTTCAGGATTTACAATTAGCTAGGTCAAATTATTTTTAGAACATTTACAGTGTCATTTTTTGTAGAAATAAATTAACTGTTAATAATATTTTTTACCCAACAACAGGGGCGGTGGGAGGCTGATGAATATTTGCAAATATGTATTTCAAAAAAATCAAGTAAAGAGATCTTTTGATGGAAATAAAAATAGGTATTGTTTGATCCATTCATTATGTATTTTCTGGTATAATTTGATCCAATCATTGTGTATTTTCTGGTATCCAATCATTGTGTGTTTTCTGGTAAAGTTTGATCCAATCATTGTGTGTTTTCTGGTATAGTTTGATCTAATCATTCTGTGTTTTCTTATTAAATGTTAACAATTAACTAATAACAGATTGTCTGTGATATCACCTATGTGGAAATGAACATAACAGAATGTCTCTTGTAATCACTAAGTGAACAAATGTCATTTCTAGAGAATATATTTACAATCGGATTCAAGTGTCAGACTTTCTACTTGTTTTTTTTTTTATTCTTCACTTAAATTTTTAGTTGTAGTTCTAATTATATCTGTGGTAATGTAAGAATATCATGGCCTGTCAACTGATATCTATTTGTTAAAAACAACCTGGCAATGTTGACAGTCAACACTTTGAAATTCAGATTTTGTTTTCAATTCAACATGCATTTATTGACCTACAGTCTACCACAACACCCTAATTTGATGACTTTCTTAAATGTCACATTTTAAAACTAAAAGGTTAAAAAAAATGTATAATTAAGATAAAAGAGATAACTACGCCTACACTGGGTTGACTGACGTAAGATGACAGTTAAATGTAACATTCTTGTAACATGTGGTTTCAGTCACATGTAGGAGTAAGATTACTTTTAACACCTAATAGTTTGTTAACTGATTACAGGCATATACATGTAACCCACCTGGTCATCTCATCATCATTTGTTACTACAGAAATAAATTACTAACTTTATATATACTATTCAAAAAAAGTAGGGGATATTTGATTTTTAAGTGTTATTAAAGTCACCTAATGAAACTGACGAAGAAACAAATGACAAAATGAAATGAAGTTCACATTCATCGATTTATTCCAAATGATCGTTAGACTAAGTAAGGCACAGACTGACCATTATAAGGGTAAAATGATACCCGGGGTCAAACAGCAAAGTTACCACAGCATCACAACCAAGTCAGTAACGGGTAAATCCTCCTCTGTTTGCCAAACAAGCATTGATCCGACGTGGCATACTCCTAATGAGACGTCTAAGGTCATTTTGATCCAGATTGTCCCATTCCTGTTGCAACGCAGCAGCAAGTTCTTGGACATTGGCAGGACGTTGTTGACGTTGACGTAACCTCTGTCCAAGCATGTCCCAGACATGCTCGATGGGGGAGAGGTCAGGACTCAGTGCTGGCCAAGGTAATGTGGTGATGTTCTGTTGTTGGAGGTAACCTGTAACGATCCTGGCCCTGTGACATCTTGCGTTGTCATCCTGGAAGATGAAACGGCGGCCATGACGTCGTGCGAACGGCACAACATGGACTGCCAAGATGTTGTCCCGGTAGTACTGGCCTGTAACACGCCCTGCAACAACATGTAAAGCCGTTCTTCCAGCAACAGTGATGCCTCCCCACACCATAACAGAACCACCCCCAAATCGATCATGTATGATGACGTTAACGTCTTGGAAGCGCTCGTTTTGACGACGCCACACCCTCCTACGTCTGTCCAAAAAATCAACAGTGAACCTTGACTCATCTGAAAACATCACATTGCTCCAGCGTCGATTATCCCAGTGTTGACGATCCCTACACCAACGACGTCTTGCCTGAATGTGATGATCTCTCAAACAAGGGATCACGCGAGGACGTCGGGCGCGAAGGTGACCCCTATGCAGTCGATTCCGAATCGTCTGGCCACTCACTCTCACACCAGTGTCTGTTTGAAGACGAGCGCTGATCTGATTTGCTGTGATGACACGATTTCTCAAGGCCAAGGTACGGATAAATCGATCCTGGGCTTGAGTTGTCGCCCTTGGTCGACCTGAGCGTGGTCTGTCCTGTACAGATTGTGTATCACGGTATCTGGACCATAGCCTGCTTATGACAGACTGAGAAACATTCATCGTCCGCGCCACAACCGCCTGTGTTGTGCCGGTCTGTAGCATGCCAAGGGCACGTAACCTTTCATTTTGGGTAAGCCGACGCATATCAAAATTTGTTTTCTGGTCACTAAAACAATTAAACTGATGTTTCCACCCTGGAATTCAATGCCACAATGACTGTAACATTCAAAGTCAGAGTCGTGCAAATCTTGGGTTGAACCCCCATGATGATCCCAAGCATCACCTGCATTCCATGCGGTAGCTATTGGTGCGTTTGGGCGTCACATGTAACTGGAAATGTTTCTTCTGTTAGGTTCTATAGTGACTTTTTTCGTAGTCATTTGCATATTTTAGTATTATGCCCCCAAAATCAAATATCCCCTACTTTTTTTGAATAGTATATATTCAAATGGATTACATTACTAGTGTTTGTATAATAATAACAATTCTACAGTACGGTAGTCAAATATTTCCAAGCAATTACTATGAATTAAGAATTGGACAGTTTGTTGATACAATTATAATAAACATAACCACACTTGATACAAGGTCAATTACTAGGTTCATATTTTACAGATGGGTCAATTACTAGGTTCATATTTTACAAACCTGACAACTACCAGGTTCATATTTTACAAACAGGACAATTACAAGGTTCATATTTTACAAACTACAAACTAGGTTCATATTTTACAATCGGGACTATTACTAATTGTTTTTGTTTTTTCCATCTTAACAGTGGAATTGTTGTATTGATATTAAAATAATTTTTACCTATTCTGAAACAAAGGATCTTCTGATACTCAATGCTGTGAGGTTTCTTTGTTATATTTTTTATAAAATTTTACATATTATATATTTTCCTCATTTACTTGTAATGCGTAATTAGAAGTCATTATATATCTATATATATTGTGTGGCATTGCAAGCTGTCAAAACTTTTGGCTTAATATGGATGGTGTATATCACGAGGTGGGAACCACAAGACTATAACTATTCTCAGACAAAAATAAAATTAAGACACTGTCAAGAATTTAGTTAAATATTTGTCTCAAACTAAAGGGGAAAAAATTGACATTTTCCTTAAGTGTAGAAGTGTCAGATTTATACTTTGACCAAATTAGCCAAAATGTTGAAAGTGTATGTGGTGTAGCTTATAAATATTAGAAGTCTGATAAAGACATACTGGGTAGTAATCAATGGCTGTCTGTTCATGGACATAAATAACAACAGCCAGGAATTCAGACACAAAAATGCATGACTCTATATAGCTGTCATAACTCTGGCAATGATTATCGGCAATCGTCTCATGACCTTAAATACTGTGTATAACTTTCAAGTCAATCAGATATTAACTTTAGCCTCAATAGGGTCAACAAGATTTTTCAAAGTGATCATGGGCCATAACTCTGGGAGTAATTATCGGAAATTGTTGAAAATCAATAGGTTTCTTCATCTCATGACCTTAAACACTGTGTATAAATTTAAAGTCAATCAGACATTAACTTTAACCAGACTGACGACAATATACGACCACATTTCAATGTGGGCATATAAAAATGATGAGTGGTAAGGCACTGGACATGCACTTCTTGAATAAAGATAGTTTGCCAGGCAATGAAATAACCCACCCACAGCAGCTAAGTCATCCGAGCAGTCCACAAAGAATCTCATATAGATATTCTTTTGTAAGTAATGAGAGCCTTTACAATACACTAAAACTGATCAAGAGTACCATTCCAGGAAGTAATTATCAGTTCTTCCTTGTTATAACATTTAATATCTAAAACATTATCGTTAATCAAATGATAACTTTAGCTGTTAAGATTTATCGAAAATCAATCAGATTTACTTGGTGAGAGGCAATAACTCAAAAAGTGATCATCAGGTTCCTCATCTCATTACCATGAACACTTTGTATAACTTCACAGGCAATTCAATGATATCTTTAGGGGTTTGGGTCAATAATTCTGGAAAAAATTATCAGAAATAGTTGAAAATCATTAGGCGTCATCATTTCATGACAACTTTTCAAAGTGATCAAGGGCCATAATTCTAACGCAGAGGATTGACAACAATATACAACCACATTTAAATCTGGGCATGTAAAATGTCTAGCAGGAAGTAGAGCAAAACAAGTCTACAGGAAAGACAACAACCGTACAAACCTATTTTTGAATTCATATAATAATTCTACTGTGTAAAAGTAATAAAATGATACAGTAACAACACATCACAGGATGTAATAACTCACTGCAATATTTAAAACATTCAAGCATGTTGCAATTAAATTGTCACTGTCATAACATGCTGTCGGTCAAACGTCCAAAAGATATTAAAATATGACGTCAATCAAATCAACAATTTGATGTCTTTTATTTACTTTTTATGTGGATGACATGTCAACTGAAGTCTGCTAGTAGTAATTATACATCAGTCTTTGACGTCATAAATATTAATATTATTTACAAACAGTGTTTATACTTATTTATACCTTCAATGCATAACCATATTTTGAATAACATTTTTTACTAGTCTCTTTTTTTTAAAAAAAAAAATGTTATAAAATATATATTCTTTTTAATCAAGTTTTCATTGAAAACATTTTCATATTTTCTGACAAAGTAGTCACTATTAATTCCCTTTAATAAAGATTTTGGATTTATGTTGTGTTTTTTTAATTCTTTAATTTATGATATTGTAGGTCTCAGAAAATTGAGACTGATAATATATGTAGTAGTAAAGATTAAACATGCAGTTACTTGACCCAGAAATACCAATCATACCACTCCTTTTTCAACTTTGGCCTTAAAATTTGGAGGTTATTAGTCAAAGGCCAGTTTAGATAGGACCCCCAGCATTGAGGCACTCCTGTGGAATATGATATGTCTGTTCAGTAGGTTTAAGCCTATCCTACTTAATCTATTTTCACACTTCATTTAATTCACTCTCAAGCAAACATTACCAAGGCGGTAAGAAAATGCATTTAAAAAAAAAAAATACCTCTTCATTTCATGTTCGTGCAAGTTGGGATTATATTATGACAAAGCCACATACCTACGCATAAGAGAAAACACTTAATGTGCAACCACTGGAGCAGTGGGTGTTTAACAGGTGTTGTCTAGATTATTTAGTCTTACAATATGTTAAACATTACAACACCCTACACCATATTAAATTATGTATTAAAAAATTTCCAAGTCAAAGCTGGGATAACATCATTCAAAATCTTAAGTTAATGGCAACTTCTAGCTCAGTTTACTTCCAAGACAAAATACTTTGAAATATTAAGAATGACTGGTTTCTTTCAACCCATGTGTATAAGCATATTCCAAAACTTAAACCATATTTAAAAGTTTTGGTAAAATCAAGCATTCATACAGAGTTTAGGCAAGTCTGTTTAACCTTAACCAGTTAATTTTTCGCACAGTAATTGACCATGAAATAATACTAAATGTAGCTAAAGATACTAATTATAAAGCGGACACAAATATGTAATCTATACATGTATAATATCCTATCATATCCATGATTTTCATATCCGTGATTTTAACACCATCCTTAAGCAGAGATAATCCTTCTTATGTCTCAGACCCCAACCAAAAATTGTTAACAAGCTTCTACAATTGAACAGGTTTATTTGCCCCTTTTCATGTTCAAATTGCACGTGGTTTAAGATTGCAGAAATATGTAAGCCAGTTTAGCTTGGCACAATAAAGATGACATGTTTTATGTGTCAGTACAGTACATACAGTTTGAACATAGAAAAGTAGAAAGTACTGGTCACCTAATATATGAAGCGAATCAAGTCAAGTCAAAGTGACATCATTCAAATATTGTCCAAGTGGGTGTAACAGCCTATATGTGTTTTAATTCAATATATATTCTATACTGTCTACAGTCCCGACATATTATTAATATTTTGTTTTATTCTAATTTAACCATGCGATCATAGGATTGTACCTGATGTGCATTGTTGGGTTTCACTGTCCAGACGGGCTGCTATATAAACCATTACTAACAAAATGTAATGGTTAAATAAAGCTATTTCACACACAAAGTATATATTATGGTAGTCTCTAACATGAGACGGTAGGTCATGTCAGTTGATGATGCATGTGGAATCTCAATCATTATAGAAAACTCTGCCAAAAATCTGATTCCCGTCCCTTCAGTCCAGTCCAAAAATTGGTTAAATTAGTACATTATCATTAGATATACCTAATATAATACAAGGACTGTAGGCCAGTTTACAATATAGGCCTACATGTATTTATATCTCTCTAACTATAATATTGACAAAAGTATAAAAGTTTCTAAAATTAATTTCCACAAGTTAACATATCTAAATAGAACTTCACTTTAAAGGGGTAAACATGTTTACATTTTTTATTTATTTAACAACTGGCTATATTCGACACTAAATAGTCAATAACTTAAAGGGGAAAGTCTCAAATTTCAGTTAACACCTTAAACAAAAGTGAATCTACATGTAAATTTAATACTTCAATTATATGAGTGCAATGATAATCAATTTCGACTAATAAATAACATGGAAAATGAGAGTTGCCCGTTCTTTGAAAAAGCATCACAAAGTTTTAGGTAGTTGTACATTAGCAGGAGTCTTTCACCCTGAATCAATCAGTTTTACTCACTAAAGTCTATCTGGTACAGTTCCTTTAATTACATGTGTACTTTCTACATGTTTAGAGTTTAACCAGTAAACTTATTAATAATAAGATAAAGAAAGTGGGTAACTTATATAATTAACATGTACCTGTTAATAACATAAATGCTGCTTCAACATTCAGAGAGAAATTTTCAAAAAAAAATATTTGTAAATCCCTTAAATAAATATTTGCAATATATGTAGAAGTTGTGCTACTGTCATGTTCCACATCTTGGTGTGTCTATGTCTGGCTTTTTAACCTGTTGTTTTTATAGGTTCATGTATTATAATGTCAAAAGTGATTTCAAGTTGTTAAAACTACACGTCTGTTTGCACAGAGCTATAAAAAAAGAACTACTTAACACAAACAAAACTCAATTAAGATGAAGAAAACAATGAAATATTCAGAAACAAAAAATACATTATTCTGTGAATCATCTATGATAAATCTATCATTATAACCTCCAGTCACTCCAACAGATTAAACTTAACACACAGTTTTTTTTTATGTCAGAGAAGTTAACCTTTTAATTATTGCATTCAACGAAACAATATATTTCGCTTGGCTGCAACCTACTTAACACCTTTTAGTCAGGGCTATAGTCCAGACCAAGCTTGGCTGATGCTCTTGTCATCTCAGTTGTTATTAGTACTTTAAGCCTCACTGAACACTGAACAAGAGTTGAGTAAATTGAAGTGACATAGGGCCTTGAGGTGTTGGACCAATGTAAGCATCCAATATTATTCATGGCCGAGTGATCGGAATCACAAGGGTTGAAAATAAAGGTAGAATACAAGAAGATTAATGATTAAACACAAGCTTCAAACTGTGAATATAAGGATAAGTGTGCCAAGTAATTGGGGCACACGTGCTCTAACAATACAACCGTCCTATAATGCAGGCAAGAGAAGAATTAATGTGATGGTGATTTTAAGAGGGTGGCGATGACAGCCATCTAGCGCTCTATGACACGTGGGTTCGGCCAAGCGTGGAAGAAGGACCATTTACAAATCAAAATATTCATTTGTCGAGGTAAAAAACGCCTGAACAGAACAACATGATCAGCGAGGATGAGCGACTGGTCATGAATGTAGTGGGTCAAATTTCTTGTATATTACATGTGGCAGTATGACAACACGTCAGTAAAACTTTGTTCTTGTGAAAAATGGTAGAAAATAATAAAGGAGATATAATAGTATACGGTAAAACTAAGCAGGTGGATTGTCGGGGATCTTTGACAACTCCTCAACCATTGTAATCTTATTTCACCCAATTTTCAAAACACATCATCTGAGCTAATCGGCTACACTATAGTCACTCATATTGTGGGAATTAAGTTGAGCTTGCCAGATTCTACCACTAATTAAACGCCTCTCGCACAACAATTTTCACTATCCAAAGAAAACATACACACAATACATCAAAGCATTATCAATTGCTTCCACTGCTAAGCTAAACAAAATTTGCTCAAACTTTGCCCTTCATGGCAATAGAAAATAATGCTGGAGTGTAGTCTATTAGTTGCAAAGTGACAACATTCATGTTGATTGTGTAATAACAATAAATCACTTAATATAAGTTGACCCGTCAGCTTAGCACATAAACCATTGTATTGAACAAATCTTGAAACTTCATAACAAGGGGGGTTTTTTATCCATAAATGAATGAAATGTATTTTTTACTCATTTTAATATTTCTTTCTGGGTCAAATTTCAACAATATTTCACAAGTCTTTTGTGGGGCAAGTTACAAGTTTTTGTGTTCGACCCTTCATTGTCGTTTAATGAAGTTTAATATTTTATGGTGTCTATTCACACAAGCCACTTTAAAGCTTTCAGAAATTGAAAGACACTACTGATTGCCCCTAGCCCCTTAGGCTGCCCTTCAGATTATTTTGTATATGAATCTTAGTAATGACAAAGCATACTGTATTAGATATTATAATAAGACAATGTTTGGCAGCACAAGATACCCCTTGCACCACTATTTATCTGTCAATCAAAACAAGAAACAAAATTTTCTATTGAAATCTCATTAAAATGAGCAAATAGTCTTCACACAGAATAACCGAATTAATTTTACTTTATATTTTCCTGTTGCTGTTCTTAACATATAAAAAGACATCCTTACACAATATTTATTCTTTTCAATACCAGTAATCAATTCTTTTTATACAAAATCATTTAATAAATCAATTTATCTACACTTTTATAATTTTATTTTGAAGTAATGAAACCTTTACAATGAATAATTCTTTCCTACTTTTTCTATCAATAATATTTTAAATAATCTTTATTTACTAATTCCATTACCGTTTGACAAAAACAAGAAGATAAATTAGGTCCCTTGAACTCGACACCTGCACCCTATCCGCAAAAACATGAGAGTTAAACTGTAATTAATTTTTATAAATGTGATTAGACAAAATAAAAGAATAGAAGATTGGCTAATAGGAAAGTAAATCAAAATCTCTAAAATGTTAATTGGAAGATTAAATAACAAGACACTCTAAACGATCATTTGTAACAATGGCTAGGGTCGACCATTAATTAGGCTATTATTAAAAAAAAAATCATTTAGTTCAAGGTAACACTACAAAAATTATGCTAAATGTAATTTGATCACTCTTCAATCTAATTATGTGACACATTCAACTAGAAAGAGCATTCATATCATTTTTCTATCACCCAATTTATTACTTACACACTGAAAAATAAAACAGAAATGAATAAAAAAAATGAGATTTTTAACTCTTTGTCACATGTACACTTTCATTCATCTGTGGCTAGATAGTATCAATTGTTGTGGTTTTGGTTTAAATCTGATATAACTCTATGACTCACTTCACCCATTGTAAATAAATTAGCCCCACTTGCTTTTAAAAACAGCAAAATCACTTTTCATAGAAATTTAGATTGCCAGTGACAGACCCTACTCCAGAAGCGGACAAACCTTGAGGTAGCTTACTGGCTACTTACAAAATGTTCTTGATTTCATGAGAGGACAAAATAGCCCCATTTAACCTTTGACAAAAATTACCAACCTCATAAAATAAGTCTGTTCGTAATTATTTCTTCAGTTTAAGGCTACTTAAATAACTTAATATCCTACAAACAAATTTCATCATGCTGAGCAATTAGTTAACACCACTTATTGATACCAATTCTAAAGACTCTCTTAAAGTTAATTAGTATTCATAGCACTTTTTGTTAAGACCATGTCTAATGAATCGGAAAATTAACTAAATATCATTATCAATATTATTAGTAATAACCAAACTGTTTTGTTTAACCATAATTTGATCATAATAACACTTTACATCATAATCATAAGAATCATTAAGAGCGAAGACATATTTTTAGTAATTATTCAAATTTCTCTATTTTAAACCTACATTATGCAAGAGCTAAATCTGTCTATTGCAGGTCTTTCTTTAGGCCTGACATGTTATCTAAATTATTAATTAGACATTAATTAACCTATCCAGACCATAATCAACTCTAGATGGCATGGCTAGCCTGTGATCTTTTGTGGATTATGAGCCGATTTACTGCATAACTTTATTTCCCGATTAAATGGATAATCGACACTATGCTGTTTATCGTAATGACTTTAGTAATGATGATCGAGGCTAGGCAGAAATTTCAATCGCTTAGTTCTCGGTTCATAGTGGATCAATTTGAATGAAATTTTCAGCAAATTGCCTTTACATTATCTAGTTTTTAACAATTACAGTGAGAACTGCCAACTCACTATCAAATCTCCCATAATGTATCTTTAATATTTTAGAATTTTAATGAGTATCAATTCAGTTGTTTAGATATAAACAAAATGCCTAAGGTCAATGTTACTTGATCATAATTGTGTTGGTTCATATGTCACAATAGTTGTATGAAAACAATTATCAGACGTTTATATGTCTTTGTCCAGTAAAACACCCGTAACAATAGGTCCGGGAGGATATAGCTATAAGTCTTTATATTGACCCCTGTAAGAGGATATAGTCCATGACTTCACACCTCATAAGAAAGCAAACGACAGTCGTTCATATTTCACAGGAGTGGATTAAATTCAAGCTGACGCATGATGTCCATGATGGACAACAATAGTTTATATTAAATATATTGTATTTGCATGGGGTCGATCCGCTGATGTCTTCTCTTATCTCTTCTATCAAACGCCTTCAACTGACATGCGACACTGAGCCCCTTACCCGTGGACACACGTCAGTTTAGAGACTTTTTGATGACCCCACGTTTGAACGAGCTACTTTGGCATTAAGACATGCGTCAAAGATTTACTCGTAATTCTAGGGACAATGAAACTTAATTCGGAGTTAAACATTAGAGGTCATGTCTGTCTTTTTAATCCCTTTCGGTCTTTTGCTCCGCTCATTAGGGAACTTCTATTCTGTAACCTTAATTGAACCTCAGCTATTGAAAGGGAACATGGAAAGGAATACAAGAAAATAGAGATCTAGGTTGCTGGCCTGCAGGTTTAAGTCCCCCTTGGGCTACAATGTACATCTGCCTATAAAATTTGAATCCAGCTTGACCACCAAAATTATATTGCAGTTAAATTTAAAATATTTCATGTTAAAATATGTTGTAAATGCATTTGACTGAAAACTGCTATAAAAAAAATTAGATGAATAGATTTAATCAAATAGAGAAAATAAAATTTAGTGAAAATATTCTTTTTTCAAAATTCAACATATGATAAGCAGGCAAAATTATTTTATAACTTTAACCTATCACACTGTTAGCAAAGGTTTTTAACTTTTTAATGCTTTATCCGAGAGTAGTAAATCAATCAACTTTATTATAGAGCAAAAAAACGACCCCCGGGCGTGAAACCTGATTATGAATATAAAAATATTTCTCTAACAATATCATGAATATAAGAACTTGGAAAGTGAATAAAAAATACATCAATTTTTATTATCCCATAGAGTCAATAGTTATATCAAGTATCGCTTTCATTTGTAAATATTTGTACTAGGGTACTCAACATGAGGGTTTTCTCAATAAATGTTCTAAGCCCTGACTATGATGTAAAGAAAGGGAAAACATTAAAGACAACCAAACATTGAAAAAGAGGTACAATTATTACAGGCATTCACCCATAAATTATTCATCACTGCTTTTAGTCACTTTATTAATTAGAACACGAGGTAGGCCTTCAGCTTACAAATTGGGACTCCCTACAAAGTTTTCTCTTTATTCTTGTGTGGTAATTACAACACAGAGATAAAAGAGAAAAACTGAAGAGCTCAAGTGTCCTGTCAACTTAAGTTCACCAAAGGCCAAAATCTCTGGGATTTTGTCATGTGTCAGTACAGGTGGACATTCTCAATTATCAAATTCAAGTCCTTTATTTTAAATCTTTTTAGATCTGGAGAGGACAGGGGAGAAAAGACATGTTTTTAATTTTTGTCATTGGATATTTGACAATAGTTTTACTTTCTTGTTACCAGAGAACAATCTGTGTGACAAATTAAGACTAACAACGAGTGACACTTATTCTAAACCAGTGTTATGACAAGATCCTCATGTAACAAACCCTATCACTGTCAATCAGTCATTTTTAGACATTGAAAACGTCCACAGTATTAGCCTATTAATCACCAGTAGAAATGCTATTCATGTACTTTATTCAGACCGTATTTCTGGCTAACAACAGAGGTTAAGTTGAGGAACAGATGTAAATGGATGTGAAGAGACTTGCAAAGCAAGACCCCATGGACTTTAAAAAAACAATTGCCACCTTAGCCTACAAAACGATGAATTAACCTTGAGGTAGCCAGCTAGGTTTTCCCATTATCACAGAGGGACTTGGACATTTTGTTCTAATAACTTTATCCAGATGTTTTTATTATCATTACAGGAAAAGGATTTTCTTGGATGGACAAGTGGATTAAGGACTTCAAATAGATTGTCAAAACTCATGCCTCATGGCCATTGTGGTGAGTTTTTTGTCCAATTGAGCGTTGTCCTAAGCGCAGATTCTTTGGATTTGTTTCAAAGATAAGCTGTCTTAATATTCTGTCATACACAATGAATAAAAATGTCTTCAACTGGTCTACTAATCCTCACATTTCACAGTTCGCATACCACAATATGCCACAATAAAATACGATGTGCATTATGTGGGGATCAACCACACTAAAAAGCATTGTCCAAGCTAACATTAGGCCAGTCTCTCGAAACCCTTTCTTGAAAAAACAAATGTTCAAAGGTCTATTGTTACTATTAAGTCCTGTGATTATTATATCAGAAAATAATCTTAATAAATGGACTACAATATTCACAATCTATAATTAAGTCGGACAATAAAACCATTGAAAATATTAAAATAACACTTCATACATGAATGAAGTTACGAGCAATAGCTGACAACATTAGATAATCCCATCTACTTCATTTTCTAAAGTGAATCCAGTCGTCTACAACAATAGAAGCTTCATAAACTGGCCCTGCTCAAAATTGGGATGACCAATTGAAGAGGTGAATTTATGGCCAGCTGCCCTATCTCTTCCTGTGTTTTAATCCTTTAAACCATGATGGAACATTTATAACATGAAATCTTTTTTACACCTCAGGTCAAAGTTTCATATTAAACAACAATAAGAAATAAATTTTCATTTTAATTCCTAATCATATGTGGCCTTTGGGGTAAGCCAGGTCACAAAGATTAACCCTTCCTTGAAGAAAAGCTCAATTAGTGGCCAGGCTTGAAACAACATAAAGAAATAGCTTCGGGGCTTGGAACTTGGGTCCCCAGACACGCCTGGCGATTCTGCTGTCCATGATCCGCACTCATCACACAAAAAATCAACAACTTTGGCTGATTGTAATATTCTTAAGTAAAGAGAGGGGATGAATAGTATGGACAGTCTTATTGTTAGGTGTTTATCACTGGCAATGCTCGGACCATTGTTTGGGGTATTATGGCCATCAAACTAGTGTTGAATTACTGTTTTATCTCAGAACTTGGGATGGGACAAGGGGTTAAGTCTGTCCATATGAATTACTGTAACATAATTCCTTTGACAACAAAATTAATGAGAAGGGATAGGCAAAGGAAAGAACCTCGTTTTTAGAGGATTCATTATAATCAAAGTTTTTAATCTACCAGCAAATATTTAATCCTAAACTTTTATCCATCTGTAAGCCAAGCATCTTATTGTTCGTACAGAAATCGGTATTCTAAGACTGTCTTTTAATAACAAGTTTATTATTTTACTATGATATTCTAAGAAACATTACTGTTTATTTTTAAAATTATTATTATATGACAAATCAAATCATAATTAATCAATTGTAAATGATAAATTAAACTAGGGTTTTTCATTTCTATTTTATTTATTTTATCCATCATCTTTTTTGTGAACTGGGAGAAAATTTTTTAGATAACTTAACTATTTAAAACAATTTAATAAAACATAAACACATTTCATGTGTAGAAAAACAACGAAAGAATGGAATGGAGCTAAAAATCTACTCAATACTAAAATAGGTTATTTGATTGTTTTCATTTTTTTTCATTATCGGTGCAATGTGTTGGATGAGAATATAAACCAAAGAAAGAATAACAGGTCTTAATCTATAAAAACAAATTATACAAAAAAGAAGAGATAGATTTCTTACTTTTCTAAATAAGCAGTTGCTGAGAATTTCTTGTGCACAAATGGTCTATCAGTGTGTGTTGGGTAAAAGTCATCTTTCTGTGACATTGGCCTAACATTCGCCTTTTTGACCTGTCAAATGAGACAGAATATAGTATCAGGCTAACATTATCGAAGAAAAAGACACCTTTTACCCTACGATAAACTATTAATAATAAATCCAATTTTTAAAAATTCAACAGTTTTGAAATCCAAGAGCTTTACAAAAGTATTCTTAAAATAATATAAGTAATGAAAAAGAAAAAAATTAAAACCATGACAAGGGAACTGAAAACATTTCAACAAAATGGACGAACAAAACATCAGACAGACACGATCAATACAAAGAAGGGAATAGTAATCATTATTTCACACCCACTGCAGGATAAAACATCAATGATATAAAAAAAATATGATATAAAATAAACTAATCATAGTCCACAAATAATATTAAATGACAAAGAAAACACAACACCACACGAAGATTTTTTTATAACAGGACCATTTGTGGTAATCAGGAAAAGGATTAAGTAAGAAAAAAAAATATTATGAATTCAAGTTAGTGAACCAAGAAATAAAGAAACGGTTTTCTATTCAACCAAAATTAAAATGTATTATTAAGTTCAGAGAAATGGTTCTGAAACTCCAGTATACTATACCAGACAAAATAAGATCAAATGTGTTGTATCATGATCCTAGTCCCTAATTTAGACATTTCAACCTTTTGAACAACTCCATATTTTATTAATATTATTTTCAATTCAATAGCATCTCCACGATTCAATAAAATTTAATATTGGTTTTATTTCTCCAGATGTACAAAATCTTGTTGAATAGCAGCTTGGTGTATAGAAAGGACTTTACTTCAATTCATAACAGTAAGCCTCTATTTTAATTTAATATATGTTATTCCTATTTCTTTCTCAAAGTTACTTTGTTTAAATCGTATTTAAAAAGACAAAAACTGAATGTTTGTCTGGTCTGTGTGTTATGTGAATGATGTATGTGTTTTTTTATATATTGGAGTTTAAATGTTAACTTGTTAAAAGTCAGGTCTCACTATTCAATTTACTTATCCACGAAAAAGTAAACAACTCTCTCTCCATTCATAAAACATTTGATAAAAGATAACATTTTACACCAATTTATTCAACTATACTACCAACATCAATTTAACACATAAAAACCATAGATGTTATTGGGATTATAGGACTTGTAATGAGCATTATGTCAGGGATTGCATAAGGTAACACTTTAAGTGTATGTACCCTGCATACCCCTATTGTAACAATTCACACAGATGCAAGGTGTCTTTAAATTTGGAGCCAAGTCACATGACTTTTTAATTGACTTCCTATTGCTGAATCAAGTTCCAGAAGGGGCAGGTAACTCTAAGGCAGCTAAATTATTGATTTTTTGAAAGAATGTGTGTAGCAGCTTGTTGCTATTCAAGGAATGACATAAGTGATAGTTGGCAGAACTTTCAAAACTTTTCAGAACACATGGCTAAACATACAAGAAAATCAAAACACATTTCTACATACTACTACAAGAATAAAGTAAAACAACATAAACACTAATAAAGATAATAAACATTTTAATAAACAAAAACAAAAGGAAGAGAACATCTATAGAATTTATCATAAATCAAAATAGAAAAATAATGTAAATCTGTCTTAAATAGTATATATCTCTAGGTTATATAATACACAATTGCTTAGAAAATGGTTCAATGTTCCAGAATACTGTAAAGTACCTACATACATTAAGAGTGACAACAATTTGATTTTGATTATAAATTAAGAAAAAAACAAATTAATGTGATTGTTATAACTCTGAACAAGTGGTAAAATATACCCCCACCCCGACCCCCTTCACCTGACTAGACCTTACTCTCCCTGATAATCTAATCATATAGGATTCGATCAAGTGTCTCAGTAATATATTTATATAAACTTTATTCTTGCTCTGTCAATTTTTAATAATTAGACTCGGTAATGATATGATCCTTTTAAATAAAATATACTTTATGGTTAAGTAACAGACAAAAGCCCTCCCAATGCTTTAATATTTACAGCCCATAACTCATATCACAAAAAGTTTCATAGTATGGTAGTTATAACAATTTGTTATACCGTAAATCATGTGTTTCACTAAGGTAACACTAAAAAAATAATTGTTCAGCTAAATGATCTAATTTGCATATACATCTGGGTTGATGTTGCCATACAATAATCACAGTGCTTGACCACATTCACTCTGAAGGATTTTGCAGAAGTGAAGCTGAAGAAGATATAATGTCAACAAAACAACTGATCTGGATCTGACTCTTCAAGGTTTCAAATTATGGATCATTAAATCATAAAAAATATTTATCAATTAAAGGAAATAAAACAAAACATTATCAAAATACAATAATAAAAACATGTAAACAAAACAAAATTATTCTCTCTCAAGAAGCAAGTTATGCAAAAAATTAACATGCAAGAGAGCCATGCATAACAGCAACCAAACTCCTCAAAATTAGGTCAACATCAGATGAACTACTTGGAAAGTTGCTTTTAACCTTGCAAGCATAAAGTTGCTCAGTGTGCTTAGGCTTAGATACATATATATATATATGTATCCCAGAATAGCCATGATGAGACAATTGTAACCTTTATTATGGTAGCAGACATTAGTTAGTTGTATGTAAAGTTGAAACTTGTTAACAACATAAAGTATGCCATCTGAGAAAAGTTTATGCTATTGACTACACTCAGATTAGACATGGACCATGATGGTCTGCAAGACTCTTTCTGAACATTTATGAGCTTTGTGTTGTTATTGGGGTTTGTGTTTCAGAAATGCACAACAAAGCTTCTACTACCTCAGCTTCTGATTCTGCCTGCCTGTCTTGATCTTGGCGGTATTGTCGTTGCCTTTCCTCAAATTCACGCAGACGGCGATTATATTGTTCAATCTGTTCTCTGAGAAGCGTTTGTTCCACCTGAAAATAGAGACCATGCGTTCATTAAAAGCAACATCTGCAGGCAAAAACTTTGGTCCTACAGAATCAAAAGTACATTTTAATTTATGAATTCTGTATAAAGCAAGGTTGTTTTTGTCTCTTGATGACATTTGTGATTAACGGTAGTCATACAGCAGTTTTATCCAGGTGCAGAACATGTGTAGACCCACTGCTCAGATCACAGGGGTTGCATGAGTGCGAGTCATTGTGGACAAAAACAGTTATAAGCACCCTAATTTCAGGAACCAACGTTCACAGGTCTTTTTTTCAATGCTACAGCCTGGCACCTGGGCTTTTTCATGTAATTAAACAAAAAAGCAATGAGCAAATTAGATGTGCAAACTGGAATGATTAAGTATGAAGGTGGGGCAGCTGATTTTTCCAACATGGGGTTCCACAAAGACATAACCCTGGGGTGTGGCACATGAATGAAGGAAAAAAATGAGAAAAATATCATCAGCTGCTATGCTTTCTCAAGCAACAAAGCAATTTTTAATTGGTTTGGTTTTTATAATGAATCTGCAAGCCTTATAGCAAAGGTGCATATGGTTTTGAGCAGGCCACTTGCAATACAGATTACATGATGCCTGTATTAAAGGTGATCAGAGACATGGCAGCTGAGCTATACCAACTTTAGTAGTCAGCTATTGATTTTTTTCTTTGTCTTTTTGTTCCCATTGTTTGGCAAAAGTTTAATTTTCTTGTTTTGGAAAAGCCAACCTATGACTAGGGTGAGAGATGGGGAGGCCAACAACCATCTGACAGGCACTAAGAGCTCACATGTGTTGCTAAGAGTGTGTATCATGTAAAATGTTTGCTGTATCTCCATGCTGCTTCCAAAAACTTCTTTGTTTCCATTGTCTTAAACAGTTTTTGCAAACTAACTTGCCAGATGGGGGATGCCAAGGTCAAAATGCACAAGTAATTGAGAGAGTGAGGTAAGAGGGGTAGTGTGTTACCCATCACCATATACATCCTATGCACACAAGATCCCCTAACCTACTGCCATACACTATATTACATGTTGAAAATGGGCCCCAAAAGTAACATATGGCTTAATTAACAGATTATAGAAGAGCTCACACATGTACCTATAGAAATAGAAGGTTAGATGTGTCCCTCTGATTCCATATAACATTAGAAGCAGGGGAGCAAAGTGGTTACCCAACACATCTGTCAGCCTTATTGCTCACTCTTATTAATCTTGCAATATTAAAATAAAATATTGCATGGCATTAAGGGTGTGAGACAAAAAAATGAACATTAATTCCTAGCTTTCATTGTAGCAACTAATTGTGGCTTTTGGGGGGAGTTAGATTGAAAACTTAGACAGAGTTTTGACACATCAACATGCTTAGAGCACAATACCACCTCTTGGTTCAAATCTGTTACTCTTACAGATATTATTAAAACTTGACAAAACCACTCATTAGCAAACAGCTTTTTGCATAAATATACTCTTTATGTTTGAACTGCTTCCAATCTCTTTCAATTTGGAGGGAAAAATCTGAGGCGGAGAAAAAAAGTAAAACTTTGTGACATGTTGCAAGTCTGTAAAGAATCAAGATGAAACTTTTGTTCAGCTTTTCATACCAAAAGAGCTCATTAATTTTGCCTCAACTTTTTTCAAAACGTCTAATATTCTTCTGAACTGATTTAATTTCTGCAATTATGACGCTCAACATTTTAAACTGTGGCAATTAAAATTTAACTTCATTAGTAATCAGCCATATGCCCTGTGGTTTTTGTAGAGTCTGATTACTACTCTAGCAACTCAAAACTAGGAATAAAATCATTAATCTTATAGTTACTGGCATGAAGTGGTTGAAAATTACTTGACACGAGATAGATAACATCTTTACCTTATGATGTTAAAAAAACTCTAACATATGCCTTCACAAAGCTTCTTCTTAAAAGAAGAATAGAAAAGGGTGAATTCAGTCATTAGCATTGTGAATAAAGTTGACTAAATGCCTCTCCCAGTCTATATGATTTTACGATATAAAGACAATAATGGAACAATTTCCTTAATTCCTTCTAGTGAACGCCTATAACACTCTGATGTTAAGCTATATAACAGAAAGATTGAACTGAAAACCTAGCCATGTTCCCAATCTAAACTAATCAATATTTTTTGCCATATTTACCAAAAACTTGCATGTGGCATTAAAAAATAATTGGACTAGAAAACCATAATTCATTTCAAAGATGAACTTGAAACATGAATATTATAATGTCTTCAACAAAGTGTCAACTTTAATTAGTGTAATACTTCATTTCATGTAAATGTAATTGGCCAACTTATATAATGCTTTAAATTCCTCATTTCAAATTTGATGCCTTTTCCTACTTTTCTTCCTCTAGACACAAAAGATTATAACAAAGGGAAACAAACAGCTTGTTTTTTAGCAGTCCAAAGAACAGAAAAAAGTTTTTATGAGGGTAGTTTTATTTAATTATTTTAGGGGACACCTGCCATATGAACATGGAGATAACTGTGTTTAATCAATTTCTTACCAGAATCGGGTATTTTATAAATTATTTTGACTACAAGTCTTACATTGTACTTTAAACTTAAATTTATATTCTGCAATACCAAAATGGATTTCTTTAAAATGTGTAAAGGAATGCCGCCTGTGACCACAAGCCACATAGTCCTGACTTGCCAAACCTTTCACTTATGACAACATTTACATTTAACCTTTCAATTCAAGCCAAAATTAAAATCATGGTTCCAAGACTAACGGAATAATAATCTGTCATGCCAAGCAACCATTGTTGTTATTTTTTTTCAATCAAGTGAAGTGAACACAAAAGACAAATGAGGGTTTTTAGAGATTCTGATTCTGCACTTATTAAGAATTATGCCCTAGTAGGCCTGTACATTATCAAAAGATGTATACTGTGAGCTACCAAAGTATTTCCTTTATCAATTTTTGTTTTATGTAAAAGCTTATTATACTGAATTAATAATATTTTTCAAACACTGTATGTTTCAAGCATAAAAATATTTCATAACCTTTATGGTTCTTCTTCGTAACATTACAAAGTTTGTGTTACTTAAATCTGTACTTTCCGGAATCTTTTTGTATTAAATAAAGATTTTGTTTCTTTTCAAATGAATTCAAATTTATATCCCCACAACCCTTCCTTTGTGATGTTTTATTATTACAGAATTCAAGGAATGTGAAAATTGTATCTAATTCGTTGTGGGATGGCTTAAAATTTAACATAATTAATATCTTTCATCTAAGATAGTTAAATATCTTTATTATAAAATACAAATCAATTTAACACTTGACACAAGGCTAAAAGTTTTATAACTTTGAGGAATTTATATTTTTTTTAACATACCAGAGTCAGGTTGAACAAATATGTGAGACAAGAAACAAAAGTAATGTTTTTAGTAAATTTGTTTGTGAGTAACTAAGTAAATGGCTTATGTTAATAACTATTCTTAGATATTTAAGTCTGGTTTTCTTGATTTACATATGCAGTGTTAATAAATTGAGGGGCAGTAGACTGGCTAGACAAGTGGTGTATTCAATATTATGTTCTTTCTATAAAAAACAACCCCTAAACAAATGAATTTTTAACAGCCCATAACCAAATGAATTTAAACAGGCTATAAACAAATGAATGTTCATTTGACCTGATTGTTCACAAAATAAAAATCTTGTAGCTGTACAAAAATGTTTCCCTGTCATAAAATATCAACCGAATGACACAAAATTGAATTAATCAATTAATAGTGCCACCATATTTAATAATCGATTCTTTAATAGAATATATCTGTGCTTCTAACTTCTTACAATAGTGAATTTTTTTTTTCCATTCTCCCAATGCCTATAGTGCAACTGGAGAACACCATAGTTAGATATTGTTTTTTAAATATTTGATACACAAATATGGGTCAGGCCTATCTTACCTCAGCTCGTTCTGCATCATACTCTAAACTACCAATACCATCTAACCGATTTAAATCTATCCATCCTCTCCACATAACACATACACCATTCATTATAAACTGGGATTTTAAATGGACCTGAAAAATAAAATTCTTAACATGAGTTTCTAAACCAACATTTAAAAGTGAGTTTTCACAAAATTAAGTTCTCTGATTACATGATCCTGAAGTAAGAATTTTATACTGGTATAAATATTAAATAGCTTTGATCATTTTGGATACATTAATTTCAGTCAATTCAAAGTGGAGATGTGTTCAATAGTCTTCCGCTTACAGCAGTACCAATCTTATTAACATTCTTTAAATATCAATATATCCTTCTTGGACCAAATCGTAACTTAAACCAATTGTTTACATCAATTATTTCTGAACTTCCCGGCATTGGGTAACATCATCTTTGTATTATTAGACATTTTCTTGAAGATATTTTTGTAATCCCCTTGTATAAACTGAGTTTTGTTTTTCACAACAAATATAAAGATTTTTTAAATGTAGTCAAATGCTGTGAGAACGATATTTAAGTACAAACAAATATAACAAGTTAGTGTTAGTCCATCTTAAGAGATTATTGCATTTGAATTATCAAGAAATATAACCAAACACATTCTGGACAATATTGATGAAATCTTTTCGTTTGATCTCAGTATGGATTAAATGCTTCGAGAAAATGTACAGTTATAACTTTAAGAAAAACAGGACCGAAATTTGATTCATTTGTAAAATAAATCTTAACCTATATCAGAAAAATGAAAAAATGTATTAACCATGGACATGATCACTTTCTTGGAGCAATTAGGACTTCACTCAATTATTTGATTATCATAAGCATTGTAGTTTTGAATTCATTACTCAAGTATGTGTGGAACTTGTTTATCATCATTAATTAAATAGGGCTTAAAATTCAGTAGGCCCAATAGTAATACATCTACATGTAGCCTACCCACATAAACTGACATATATAATAGTACAGTTATCTACAGCATTGGAAGTGTCCTAAATATTGAGAATCACTGAATTGAATATCAATACATTTATATTCACCGTATGTCAGTTAGCATTACTCACTAACCAGTTTGTTTTTTGGGGGTTTTTTTTTTTAAGATGACAGTGTAGAATACCACTGCTGTAAATCATAAAATAGTCACATCACAAAACCCAAAACATACAGGCGTATTCTAAATACAAAGCAATTTTAGCGCGAGAAATTATCAAATAGACAGATGTACCGTAACACAGACTCAGCCATTTTGGGTAGGCCCACAAAATATTGAAAAATAGGCTAAAGCATGTTGAACTAGGTTAGAGCAGAAAAGTAAAATCTACCGCGTCATCGTTTGAACTGCAGACAGTGCAGTGTTCCCGGACCCTTGTCGAAAAAATTGGCGTTCAAACCACCGCAACCCAATACAACATAATACAGTTGTAAACTGGGGTCGTTAACGGTATTAACTAAAACCACATCCGGTGACCTCTCGTGTCTACGTTACAATTTTAATTCAGGGTGTGAAACAGTCATGGCGAAACCACTCATCACGAACTTATTCTGACAGCCCTTCCTACTAACCACAAAGCCACGTGACCGTAAAGGTCAGGGTTACAAAAATCCCATTGCGTGGGTGGGTTATTAAATTGATACAAACTTGACATAATAAGTGGGTCAGTCAGATAACTACTGGCCAGTCAAGTTGCCGGTGACGTAACGTCTGTGGTATATGGGGTTAAATAACGGACAATCAACATAGAGGTCAGCGAGTGCTATTGTCCATTAGCTGAACTGAGTGTCGATCAGCGAACTATTTTATAATACAAAATAATGGGGACTTTTAAAATTTTAAACGTTAGCTATATTTATAGTATAACATTTAAACGTTTTTTTAAATGTAAAATATAAACAATTTCATAAAATATTTCTATTCATTGATATATTCAACTTTTCCCCCAAAATATACATCTTTTTTTTAAGCCATCCTAAAACCTACATTCCTAGTAAACAGTATATTCAATTTTCAATTATTTGGCTGATAAACACCATTTTAATAAACGAAATATCTTGCAATGTTTCGCCTTATTTCTAATTTAATAAATTCGAGAGTGTACACGTTACCCCTTTTTTACATTTCTCATTAATTTATCAATAGGATATTTTTTTCTTTCTTTTTAAAAAACAAAAAACAAAAACATTAAACAAATGCTGCGCTGGGATAGAATTTATAATTATTTTTTTTCTACGTATACAAGGACACATGGTGTAACATATACTTTAAGCATTCATTGAATGTCATAATAAAAATCACAATAAACTAAAATGGTGTCGCTGCCTTTGCGATGGACATTTGGTACCCGTAGCATCGTGGTAAAGATGACAAGCTTTTTTTTTCTGTTGACAATGCTATGTACAAATTAAATATGACGCCAGTTTATTAATTTTAATTATATCAAAGTCTAAAAGCATAATTTGTCTTTAATGAAGAAGACTATAGAAAATTAAATTACTGATACGGAAGGAAACTAGCGATTCGCCCCTGTTAATGAATAATGACTTTAACCCTTATTTCAGTAGACCTGAAAGGTCTAGGTTAATTAGTCGATAACGCTCTTTGAAAACCTCAGTCCCATCTGTTGTACGCTGAGCTTTGGTTAGTGATACACGGGTCAGTTTACCGTCCAAGTGCCGATTGTCTCATCTACGGACAGACGATAAAGGATTTCAACACACCGACTCAATAAATTTTTGTAACATTATCGTCTGTTGGTTGTCCGTTAGGTCACTTCCAGGCATAATCAGATGCGAGCGGCTTTCAAATAGATTACAAAATAGTGTGCGGGGTCGGTCCCAAGAGTAAACTGATAATCGCCAAGTAATTATTTGATTTTTTTTTCAGCAATATGTTAAAAGAGGACCAGAAGGTCGAATAAGAAGAGAACACGACTGTCACTAATTGTGAAATGTTTCGTGGGGGTACTTGCAACCGAATCTAGTCTCTAAAGGTGGCTAGATCTTTACCGTAATCATCTAACATGTTACATTATCCGCCATTAACCACATGTTATCACAAAATAAACCAGTATTACCTTACTTTATCTTAATAATGTATCGGATAAATTGAGAAATATTATTAGAATTTGATAAATAAAATTCCCAATCTGTATCTATGCAGTTATTTTTAACAAATGAAACTGACCAACCCCAATCCAAAGCCAAGACACACAAAGAAATATGGTTTTCTGTTACCTAAGGATTGGATTTTGATATTCAGAACTTTTAATACGTTTACGAAGTTTCCATATATTTTTCCAGAATCGAAAAGTCGAAGTTGTGCTTGCACCTGGCCACGTTGAGATCAAAAGGTTTAAAAATTTGACACATTTAAGGAAGAGATTTTAGTGTGAAAATATCCACACCTCAAAATGCAATCACCAACGACTTAGTTGAGATACATTAAAACTATGGAAACTCTTGTCGTCACAGGAGAAAGTGAAAAAAACTCCGATTTGTGTAGAAAGGCGAACAGACTGGGCAAACATGATATTTATGCAATCTTTGTTTTTGTGGTTTTCTGCCCAGGTGTGCTAATGTCTACTATGCACATGGTTTGGTCAGGTAAATATGGAGCTTCTGGCCGTGTTTCCAAAATAAATCTTTTTGTAGAAACAGCTGCATGTCAAATTTACCGGGGAAACATTGCTACACATCTCGATCGTCTCGCCATATTTTAATGAACGTTTTAGTATATAACTCGAAAGCCGTTAAAACCGTCTCAGGCAAATGTCGCCCTCGAATCTTGGTATTTTGAACGGGAAAAAATATCCGTCGTAAACGTCATTCGATAAAAGTCTGTTTACTTGTGGTATGGCGCTGCCAGTAATGTCTGCATAATCAGTTTATTCAACAACGGTGTTCAAATTTGAAGGAAAACCCTCTAACACTTTTATAACCGTTGAAAATATCCTTAAAGTTCAAATTGACACATCAGAATGTAACATTTACCGTTACTCCTTGTTTGTGTGTTTGTCCCACACCCAAAATAATCTTATGATCATATCGTTAGCATTATAATAACGTAGTTTTTCATGGAAATTGTAAAGAACATGACCACTCACTTTGATATTTCAAATTGTATGTGTTTTATTGTGCCTTTGTTGACAATTAGCATAGGCAAGAATTATTAAAATAAATTCATATTTTATAAAAATAACAAAGCAAAATTTGGTTATGGTATTATTTCGAATGACGCATTTAGTGTTCTACTTTTTCGGAGAAAATAGCGGACAGCTAAACTATTATAAGGTTACCCTCAATTTTAAGCACACCACAATTCGGAAATTATTATATCAGGCAAATACTATCGTATGCATAAAAAAGATTAAACACACGCCACATTATCCGGTGTTTTCTTCGGAAGACAACCTCCCTACCAAAACCGGAAAATTAGCGAGTTTAAATCTATAACGTCAAATTGTTCTGCGTGTTATATCGTTGATTCACTGCAGCTACAAAATCTTGCATCTTCTAATAGTACACTATTGGGATCCGGATACGGTAAAAAAAAAACTATAGTTGGCGGGTAAACCTTATGTCATTCTAATAGAGATTATCCGGAAGATTATCCGTAATCCACGTACCACTGTCGACCGACCGCAGGTGCGATATGGACATTCCCGTCTCGGCTCGACGCCAATGGCAACAGCTTAACGAATTTCCCGCCAAGAAAATGAGAGAGAGAGAGAGAGAGAGAGAGAGAGAGAGTTTAACGTCTACTCGACACAGACTAGGCCATTTCGGGACTAACATGGTTTAATTTTGTTTCATTAATTCGCTTGCGCGTAGGGGTCTTTAACAATGGGGGGAAACCGAGGGACCTGGGAAAAAACCCACGAGGTTGGACAGGCAACCCTACTCCTTGTCACGTACAACCGGGGATTCGAAACCACGCCAGTTGACTCAATGACAGGCCTTATGACACAGCACGCACGTGCTACCCCCCCCCCCCCCCACACACACACACATCCTGAATGGCACATATAAGCATAACGTAACCTATCTAATTACCGAAATGCATAAATAATATTGCTCTTAATCATTAAAATAATTTTATATTAGAAGTATCCACTATAAAGTACATGTATTATATCATAGAACTTCTATAAAATTAACATTAATTACACAACAAACTTGACAATGCATGAAACATCTGACCCAACATACTGCAATAAATTTGAGTGTTAGCGTAAATAGCCTTGTTAATCTTTTATACATAAAATGAAGTGCCTTAATTGGTTTCTCTATTGCTTTGTTTCATTTTAAATCTTGCGTATGGGCACCCTATAAAGTTTATCTTTAGGGACCACATCGCCCGTATACACATTTGTCAAAGTCATTCACAGTAATACAATACGTTATTCAAATAGTCATTTGCTATAGTAACTATTACGTTACTTTAATCATTATTAATTTGTGGCTTTCGCGAATGATTCCGATTTACAAACGGAACCAGAAAAAATCAAATCCTGATGCCACGAATCACATCTTAGTATTTTTATTTATCTTAAATCTGAACTTTGGAAAAATAGATTCTTGCGAAAATGTGTATTCAGTAATTTTAAACGCCCCCGCCCCAATTAATTGGCAGTGGTTATAAATATTTTCAAGACTTATCCTACAGAAATGTAATATTCTTCTGTTGGCAATGCAAAAACTGACCCAACAAATACCCTCCCCTTTCCTCCAAGTATTGCAATGGCGGCCTTAAAATACATGCTGATGAAGTATATCTAAGATATAATATCAGTTTTACATCTTCCTTAACTTAATGTTTATAATAAGTTTTCAAAAATTTAATTAATTAAAATTATAATAGAATAAAAGTAAAATGGCCATTAATGTAAATGTGATAAAAATATGATATGTTATACCACCGAAACAAACTTTTAAATCATATACTTGTGGTAACAACTCATTGGTTAAATGCAGAGAAAAACTAAAATAACAAGTTATTTTCTAATTTGGGGTGTTTATATAAACTCTTTTCATACTACTATCAATAAGTCAAGACCTGAAATGGGCATTATACCAGTAATCAAATTGTTCTGTTATGAGTAGAATAATGTGGAACCTTTGGTTTCCAGATCAAAGTCTGCAAATTTTGAATAATATTAATGAAATCAAAATAATTGAGAAAAGGTTAAGAAGAGATCGTAAAAAATGAATCCTATTTTTTCTCTTTTTATAAAAAAAAAATCTTAAATCTTTAGCAAAGATCTGAGCTACAATGTAAAACAGTATGAAAGGCTATGTAATAATATTTAACAATATGCAGATACTATATACAGATATCATTAGCACCCGTAGATTATGTTCATTGGTTCCTGTAAAGGATACTATTGTATATTTCTTAAATAAGGTCAATTATCTATGCTGACTTATAACTACCTACATAAAATTAAATTAAATGCAACTATTCCGATATTAAATAATTTATTACACGCATTAACCCGTTGGTAGTTAATGTAGCATATTTACTACTGAACAATAATTCACATCATCTATCGACCGTAGTAATAAAATGCCCCAGTCTACATATTTATTCCAATTCGATTGATTGAACAACTTGTATAGAGCTTCATTCCAATCACTTCCAAAGGACTATGCCTTTTGCCCAGTGGTAGGATTTATCGTTAAGATCTGCTCGAATGCTGTTGATTTTGTATTAATGATAGAATTCTCTGAATCGGCAGGTCACGTCAATCAGTGACGAGTTTCAGGTGTCAGTCCTTAGGGAAAATTTCACCTAAGATTTGACTTCTGCTCCCTCGATCCAGTCTACGAAAAAAAGGCAAAACCCCATCAACTATCATCAGATAGATAGCCAATCTAATCGCTGTTTACAAAAAAATATCAAATTCAAAATTAATCAATTATAAATAATTCGTTTACAATTGACATGGAGACGGTACTGAACAAAATGTCAGAACAAGTATAGGTAAACGAGACAGGGAGAGAGAAATGGGGTTTAAAGTCCGTTCGACTCAAACTAAGTCATTTCGGGCCTAACATATGGTTACATTTTATTTCATTAATTCGCTTGCGAGTAGGGGCATTTAGCAGTGGGAGGAAACCGAAGGACCCGGAGAAAACCAACGAGGTTGGACAGGAGACCCGATTCCTTGTCACGTACAAGCGTGGAATCGAAACCACGCCACTTAACTCGCTTTAATATTTTGTCAGATTTACTACTTTCTTTGCATTTTTTTCTTTTATAAGAAACTCAACTGAGGTCGTATAAAATGCAAGATCGAATACTAATTCAATAATACAGCATACTCATAAATACGTGCTTTGTAAAATAATTTATAGATTTGATGATTGTGATAGATTCTATAACAGGCAGATAAAAAATATTCACAACAAAATTTGTTAGCCACGAAACAATAATGACCTTGTGGCAACAAATCGTCGCGGTCAAACGCCTCAATCCCGACAACGGTTTATTATCACAGCGGCGATTTTTTAAAAATTAATAGTATTCATGCCTCGTTGGGAAAACATTTTTAGAGTTGTCTCCCATGCAACTCCGATTCTGAGAAACCGGGATGGCATCAATTCAACACAATAAAGACTTTGGACGATATATCGGGTCAGAATAATTAAAATACTACCTTGCTTGGTTCTCTTTCAAAATCTACAAATTCTCTGGTTGGTATTCTATCTTCTGGTTTATCTGACCATGCATTAGAAGAAAAACTTAATTGTAAATTTGTGCCAGTTGCTATAAATGCCTGAAATATTCATTTGTAAACTTAAATATATTTAATGTCAGTTTGAGCAAAAATGAGTAGTGTAGAAATTGGTGTTTTCAAGATTATATTGTTTGTAAACAAAGTCGAAAATGTCTGTAAATAGCTCTCTAATTCGCTGGAAGTCGTTGAAATATTGTGTGGGTAAAGCCTATATACACAAAATATATTTTTTATTTCTCGATTTTAAACCGAGATTTTTATAGAAATATTTAGCCAAAGTTATATAGTTAAGTTGAATTATCACCCAATAATGCATTGTTCGGGTGATATCGAGTGTTTGGTATGCTGCATTACGGGATATTTTTAAACCTACTTTTGAAATGTGACAATGATTACCATTTTCAGTTATTACTTTCGTTTAAGTATGATTATTTAGTTATTAATAAAATCATATTCTTATATCAAATATATTAACACTGTTCGATTTGTCGATAAAGTAAAAATTCGCGACAGAGTTCAGATCTGTGTTTGTGTTTATATATTTGATTTCAAAAGATTATTTTACAATATATTTATTTATAAGTTGTCTATAACATGTAGCACACACACATCGCAACATATGATAAGAAACTATAAAGGTGTAAATGTTTACTAATTCGTTGAAAAGGTTATAATTGGGAAACATATAATCGAGGAGGAAAATAAAGAACATTTCAAAATATAACCAATAGAAAAGAGAAATAGCAATATGTTTTGGAATAAACGAACACACTCACGCCGATTTTTCATCGGAATAACGCCATTTTTTTTATTTTACAAAATGTTTTGGTGATGCGCGATCCCAATTGTTTTACTTCAAACAGCGGAAAATTTAAAATGGAGAAAATTGTTGGGTTTAAAAGATTAACAGCCATAAATAACAAAAAAAATATGCAAAAGGGCATTAATGTGACAGCATGTTTGAGAAAAATATAATACGGCGCACACTTACGGTACATTATACAATACTTTAATTAGAACGAACTTAACTAAAGGTTAAAGATGAGAAAATAGTAAAAGTTGTTATATAAAGATATGTCTTTTCTCATTACGTAAGTTCTTGATACTTTTTTCTCGTGTGATATGATAATCGCGCAATTCTGATAAGACGTTTTAATCTCTCCATCATGCAAACACGAGACAAAACCGCAAGGCGGAGGGGGGGTAAGCGTGATCCATTTAAGTTGATCTATATGTTGTAATATTGCGAAACTGTAATCGCCTGGCATTTCAATATGTATAAAATTAGTAGTTTAAAAAATAATATCAAAGTCTACTATTAAATGTGAAGATGTATAATTTGATAGCGTGGTTGCATTTAGGTCGTTTCACGTTGCCATGATTGGACAGATAGTGCCATACTTTACTATTAATTACGCACTACACAAAAATAAAAACCACAAGACAAACTTGCGGACAAGACAGAGGCATTTTAAATTGCAAGCAATAAACAACAAATGTATATATCAAATCAAGCGAATGTCATGAAACTAGAAAAGAGTCTATACTATACAGCGTATTAAATAAGCGGGGGAAACAATACAATTAAAAATAATGAAATAAACTGCTAACAATGCATGCTTTCTAAACATGTGGAATATTTAAATGATATTAAAATGCTTTACAACTAAAACAGTACTTTGGTGTAAATTTGGACGATCAAGTGTGCTTAACTGAAAATGACCACATCCGTGTCCATTTAAATAAAGCTTATATTTTCACCGTACAAATTCAAGTAAAGAATTAACCAATTTTCTTTCCGGGGAAATCGTATTGGATTCTAACAAGAAATAAAATTTACTCATACATAAGGTAAATCAAATATGATTTCATTGTTCAATTTATCATAATTACAGGAAGTTTTTACTAGTCACATCATTATTCATACGGAAGTGACTCGTGAATTTAATTGCGAAGAAAGTTAAAACTATTTCGTTCGTCTTTGCATAATTTGACACATGGCACCGTCGTAAAACTTGCGGTGACACGATAACCTTACCGAAAGGTTAAATCATTTCGGGGTCGGCTAAGTTACAGTGTGACTTATGTGTTATGCGATATAAGCGGTGATATATTATTACGACAATAAATACGTAGTAATATAACGCACCCTTTTACATGAGTAATTACTTTAGTGAAAGTTTGTACTTGTTGGCATCTCAGTGAAGTGTACTCTAATCGTCAACCGTATATAAAAAAAAGAGTTGTAACTTACTATATCGGCGTGTCCCTCTCGACATTCCGTTTGAAATCTTAACTGTCTTTCATCATGTGGTCTGTCTCTAAATCCTGTATACCTCACCTGTAAGTAAAGTAATCCAATAAGTAAAACACAAAACTAATTCGAAAACTTTTTGATAATACTCCAATAGAGCGCACCAAACGAACGATCAGGCAAATCGTTAGGCCAAAACTTCAAACTTTTTGGGAATACTTCCAAATCTATAACTTCTCACCTCACATTCACGACTAAGTTTTCTAAAAAGTTCATCATTGTCGAATTTCGCCCTCTGATCAGGTACAACCCTGGGCATAGTGGTATAGTTATTCTCCCTAACCTCACAACACAACGTGCTTGCTACAAATGATAACATGTTTCCTCCACTCACTTCATTCATTATCGATACACAACAATAAGCGTGACAGTACCGAAAACATATCTTTCGTCTGATTGGTCAAAACCTTATGACTCGAGAATTTTCCGATTGTTGCCGAAAACACCCGGTACCCATATATGGCTATTTCCGACTCACGGAAGTGCTACGTCACATTCCGTGACTTGTTTTGATTGGACCGGGATTTATTATTCACGTTTATTTCCTTATTTGGCGGATTCCGTCATACAATGCATTATTCATGAATCCATATATGGGTGTTGGTGACCTAGTTACCTGATAAACATAGTGATTTGTGCCACCAGCTGAGCGTTTGTGTAGTATTGTTATAGTATATGTATGTTACGATACGAGCCACGATAGACCGACAGTTATCGATTCGGATTCATTAGTGGAGCATCAAACAAATATACACCTACGTTTTATATATTTAGCCTGTCATGAAAAGTGGCAAGATTGTGGTTAATCGGAAATGCGCCTGGTCATCAAACTATTTCGTAAGGCTTCGGGGGACAGTGTGGCGGTTGTTATTAATATTTTAGTTGTTTGTGCATTTGTTTGTGTATGCGCCAGAATCTCGACAACATGATAAGAGACACTCCCGCGCTCCCATTGTATTAGTGTTTTGTTGTAGGAATCGTGCTATCTGTACATAGTGCGTTCTAGAATAAACGCCATTAGGCAGAATTATATACATATCGAATTATAGGCCTATATACGCAGCTCGTGTTTATGTATGACAGTATGTAATTGGATACATGTCCATTAACGAGTAAATTAAACTGCTACGTGATATTGCTTAACATTGTGAAAACATCCAGTCCAAAAATTGAAACGTATGAGGAAATAAGACATAAATAAGAAAATATTTGTCGCTTTGTTCTCATTCTTGCGCTCTAATTAATTACAAACATTGCATTGCTATTATTTCTTTTGATTAAATCTCCCGTGGATTGCGAAATAAAAAAAACCAGGGTATGGCGTTATCTCGCATTAACTTAGAAAGGAAAATTAAAATCTGAGGCGTAGGAATTACTTAAAGTATAAAATGTAAACAGTAAAAAGTTGCGGAATACATGAAATATTACAGTCAATTATTTGCGATCTAATTATTGAAGCCGTGCTGACTGTCATTTAAATAAAAAGAAAACCAAACAAACAAATAAGATGGAACACTTTACAAAGAATAGCTGCTTAATAACAGCACCGGCTGGTCTGAAAACAAATGGCATGTTATCCTATATCACTTACATAAAACATGCATGTGCATTGCCTTCAGCTATTAATAAACCATATCGTTTAAAATACCATATCATATCTCCTTAATACACGCCAGCCTTCAAATTTAACACTAACAAACTTTAGCTAATTGACGATTAAATTGCCCTTCGGCCTAATACTAATCAAAATGTCATATTTCTTTTATTTTGAAAGTATGCGTCTGTTTTGTAAAGAGTTTGGTGCCGTTTACATGCTTATCGCTAGCACGTGTAAGCGTGTGGTCTCGTACGTGGGGTGTCCGGAGTGGACGGAAGGTCACTTGTTCACCACAATACAGTTGGGGGGATAAACTGTTAACACTAATTTTAACAACAGGGTACAATTGATTAATGGGATGAAATGTTGTCTGGTGTTAAAATCTGTTCCCATATTATTTGAAAAAGAAACGGTCGTTTTAATATAATGATAATAATATTAAATGTGTCGAAACGCAGGCCTATTTATGTTTATGTCTTATTTATTCTGCTTTGAAGATCATAGTTACACGTTATAATGTTTTTCATATTTCCTTTTAGATATGAATTTATTTTCGTCCCAATTGATGTAAATAGTCTACCGCTATCCGGTAGTTTCTTGCTAAAATAACCACCGTATCAAATTGTCTGCGCGCGAATTACTAAATACGTCAAGAAGACAATGACATTACACAGAGGAATATAAAGCTTGAACGAAGCATCATGGAAAAATTCACACGGTCTACATTCATTTAACGGGCAATTTGAATTGACCAAATAAAAACAGATTTCAGTTCACTGTTAAAATTACACGGGACGAGAGGACATTTAAACGACATTCAAAGGTGGTACAATCTTGAACCACCCACCGGTAATAGATAGAACTGAAAAAAATAATTAATTCTTCCTGCAAATATTCCAGACATGATATAATTTATGTTATCGACATACGTAGAATAGGTGGTTCAGATTAAGCACATTACGTTATCTTGCACAACGCGTGTTAGCTCTTCCATTATCATTTTTATAACTCACCATAGGCCAACTGTTAAGAAAATAATGTACTCTAACGGAACTATTTTTCGTAACTGACATGTTTCTATAGGGCACCAGTGATGTCACAAAAAGTGTCAGATCTTTCAATTTATAAATCTAGCGATTTTAGTAAATAAGCCAAATTTTGTTCATTTTGTGTGTCGAAATTATCCGTTAGTCGTTTTTCCACCCTTTACATTTACAATTGACAATAAATTGCAAGTTCTGGTTAATGACCCCATGAACGGAGTCATCTTTGGCATTTTCAAAGATAAGTTTTAGTGAAATGAAATGAAATGAAATGAAATGAATTGAAATGAATTGGAATGAAATGAAATGGGGTTTAACGTCCTACTGTTCTGCTTCGACTGGGCTAATGAAGACGGGCATACGCCATGCAGTGTGCTATGAGGGAAATTTTGCACAGACATCGGCGCTACAACCCACTTTATATCGAATTCCAACTGATTATGGTTCTTTTACGTGCACGTTTTTTCGTCCCTAACGACTAAATAAGTTTTAGTAGACGTTATTGATATCAATGTTTGTTAGAAGATTTAAATTGGTGGACCATTACCATTAATGGTGGACATAGAAAATCTACTCTAGCTTAGTTCACATCCCTGCATAGAAGTGTAAAGAATGCCCTGTCACCAGCCGTGGTGGGTCAGCGAGTAAGGCTCTTACACCCCACTTGTCAGTGATTCAGGGCGAAGGGCTTGTCAAGGACAGCAGTCGTTTGTATGGGACAAAATTCGAGGTCCCGCGTACACGTTGGCGTGCAGATCAAAGAACCCTAGATAGTGGAATGCAACTGCTTTCCGGGCAAAAGTTCCCCCAAAGCACACCGTATACATGTCTTGATTATCCCGGCGTGATATCCGTCTGTCGGCAATACCGAGGGCCTGACAAGGAGCGGCGTCTAGTCGTTCAGAGGGTAAAAAGAAACCGAGGCTCCGCACACATTGATATGCAGGCAAAAGAACCCCCGACAGTTGGAACTAATTCAAAATAAGAGTATAGGCTATAGATCTACCGTCAGAAATAAGTTAAACCGCATTTCATTTCTTTTCGTCATCAGGGTATGTTGGGCAAGACATGTATCACATTAACACGAAAGGTGGAACTGAACCATTCACTTTATCAACGGCAATAATCAATTCTCATTCACTTTATCAGCGGCAATAATCAATTCCCACACATCGCTACGAGGTCTTATATTTTAATATTACGCCGTAACTGCAGTGAAATAGTATCGATTTTATCGCGGTTTAATCTCATACTTTATGCTTTACGTGTGGTTATTTAACAGCGTAAGCTCGGATTTTATTTCCCGAAAGATCGATATTGTTGGAGCTTCTCAATGTGAGATACTGGTTAAAATTAGATCGTGTTTACGTGCACTTTTTATTTTCAGATAAATTAAAACGGGCATAAATAATTTGAATTATTCTCATTTTACCGCTGGCGATAACCCTAATATATATCAGGATTCAGACTAGCAATTATTTGCCCATTGACTTCAATGTTAAATGGCTGTATTACCCAAAACTGCTATGAAATTGCAAATTTGATCCATTTTCTCCAATTCTAGACCAGAAAGTCAACCAAAAAATGCAGGAAGAGGGGAGAAGAAAATTAAGAGAAAAATGTCTATCTATAACTCACACCACATTATGAAATAGGGGGAAATAATTACTAGTTTCTGGGTCCATACTGGGGAAAATGTGCATACTGATGCATAACTCATTCTATACAATTGTCACCTCTACTGCACTTGCTTTGTGAATGGGCTTAATTCTACATTATGAAGGTTCCAGCAAAACTTTGTACATGGTTTTAACAGCACATTGAAATTTAAGCAGTTTGTGTTTAATCGGCCTGGCCTCTGTTCTATAAAATGAAGATACCCTTTGTCTTTGGCAAATAATGTTTAAACCAATCGCAATAGCCGAAGCTAAAGAAGTAACAATGATGTAGCTGGATCGTCCTGTAGTGCAATACCTGACCTCGATTTATTGCCTCGTCAACATCTGTACATCCATTCTTTAACACAGACGCTTGTAACACGGGAGGTTTCTTTAAAAATTTAATGCCTAGGTCCCACTGGGCATTTTTTGCCCCGGGGATGTACGATACCGATCGAAACTGATGAACCTCGAGAGGCGTCGGGAACATCGCCGAAGCACCAGTGAACGTTCGCCGGACCATCGCCGAAGCACCAGTGAACGTTCGCCGGACCATCCCCAATGTCTAATAAGTGCCATTTCCTATGGGACTCCTTTTGGGGCAAAAACATCGGGAGCATTGGGAGCCTTCGGGAGAAATTTTTTTTTATTTCAACATCGCCGATGATTTTTCCCCAGTGGGACCTGTGGCTAAGTATTAACGCTTAAAGTTTGTTGCATTCATATTCATATTAGCGGAATAATCAAATAACATATGTTTAATTTAAACATAGGCGATTTCATTAGCCAGAAGTGCTTTACTTTCTATCAAAAGGTCGTACTAGCGCTTTCTAGAGAAGCTAAAAATAAATATCGTAGTTAAAATGAGCTACTACGGCACCACGGAATTTCTTGTTGTTTTTGCTCAATGTCCACAGGGTTCATAGTTATAGGTCTATACCACGGAATTCGCAATTTTTTTTTATACATTCCAGAGGCGTGCTGGGCGGGTATACGCAGGGTAGGCAACAGCATACCCAGCCCTCATAAATTCTAAAACAAAAGAAACCGAAAATGGTTGATAACGTTCGAATCCGATGAGATTTTCCACCAGGGTATAGGGGTATGGATATGTGCCCTTCCTTCCGGCAAAGTGCCCCCCTTAAAAATAAAAGTGCTCTCAAATTTTCCTATTGCCCCCCCCCCCCCTTGAGGCAACCAGCCTCCGACCAAAATTTCTTTGGGAAAATCTCAAACAATAAAACTGAAAGAGAAAACTGAATCCGGGGAGAAAATTTGATATGAACACCGTGAGGGCTCACACATCTAGTTCAATAAAAGGGTCCTCAAGTCCAAGAAAAGGGTGGGTTTGTTTTATGGGGGTTTGTTTATGTTTGGTGCACTATTATCTTGCGGCAGCATTCTCTCCCCGCTTTAGTGCGAATCGCACATCACTCACGTTCCACTGTAGAGCAGCGGTGGCTCGGTTAGTAAGACATTGGCTCTCTAACCTGGATGTCCTGTGTTCGATCCAGTGGAGGCCCCCCGAGTAGAATTAAAGGGCCCCCAAGTCAAAGAAAAGGGGCGGGTTTGTTTTATGTGGGTTTGTTTGTGCAATTACTATTATCTTGCGGTAGCATTCCCTCCCCACTCTATTGCGAATCGCGCATCACTTGCGTAAGACAGTGGCTCCCTAACCTGGATGTCATGTGTTCGATCCCGTTGTTGACCGAAAAAGATCATCGGGATTTTGTACCGGTGTGGCTACCCCTTGTCAGTGTTGCAGAACGGATCAAGAGAGAGAGAGAGAAACGGGGTTTAATTTTATTTCAATAATTCGCTTGCGCGTAGGGGTCTTTAGCATTGGGAGGAAACCGGAGGATCCGGAGGAAACTCACGAGGATGGACAGGCGACCCTATTCCTTGTCACGTACCACTGGGGATTCGAAACCACACCTGTTGACTCAATGACAGGCCTTATGATACAGCAGGGCGGATCAGCAAAGCACTTGAACAGAACCGTTTGAATTAAGTTCACGAAAACTACATGGAATCCTAACGATGCCACTTTCCCGTTAACAAGGACAAACTATACATATGAAACATATGAGATACGGCTTATTCGGATATCAAGTGAGTCAGGGGCGTGGTGACCCATGATTTTTCACGAGGAACAAGATCCCTTCCGGGCCCAAAAAACAATATTTATATGTGAGGGACGGGGTGGGGTGGCAGTCCCTCCCAGTGCTACTGGGTAATATTAGGCTGTGTGGAACACGCTAGAGTCGATTTGTAGCATATCTGACCCACGGTATATTTTTGACACTGATTAAGCATTATGATTACGATTATAATGTTGAAACCGCATGATGTTTTGCCATTTGCGAGGGGGCGCAAAAACTCAAGGGGGCGCAAAAATTTCAAAACCATGACGCAAAGCTCGTCAATGTATACATGTATATCTATTACTTGTTATGTATCCTATTTTTCTTGTAATAAGTACTAGAAATGAAACGGCCTACTCTTATATCGAATTCCAACCGTTACTGTTCTTTTATGTGCACGCCCATGTAAACGGAACCCCTTTTCCGTTCCAGGAGAACTTCGGTTAGCAAGCCAGCGACTTAATCATTGAGCCACCACCAGAGGGCCTTACAAGGAGGGACAACGTATAGTCTTTCGGATGGGACGAAAAACCGAGGGCCAGTGTACACATACACGTAAAATATCCATTGGCAGATGGAATTAGACACAAGAGTAGGCCGTAGGTCCCGTGTGTACATATTGGCGTGCAACTCAAAGAACCCATGACAGTTGGAATTTCATTTAATAGATGTCGTAGTGCCACTATTCGTGCAAAATTGCCCTCATAGCACACTGTATGGCGTAATATGACCGTCTTCATTAGCCCAGTCGAAGCAGAACATTAGGACGTCAAACCCCATTTCATTTCTTTTCAACGCGTTCCACTATCAGATCCTGATTAAGATTTTATCGGCCCCTGGCCTATACATAATATTTTCAAAAATGATTATTAAAATTTAAACATTTGCTTTAAGTAATTTTTTTCGAACAAATATCTCCAAATAGTTTAATTCAGTATTTACAATGGAATCAACTTTTCACTTAGTCAATTTTGTTTCCGTGGAGTGGGTGATTAACCATTGCAGTACTTTTTTGGCGTAAAAAATGCTCAGTAATGAGTTCAGGAAATCCGTGACAATTAAATGTATGGTTTGGTTATGGTTTGAATAAGCTTCACATATTCTTTTTAAAATGTGAGTTTCATCTCTGCTTTGCCTCACGGAAATGTCAGATGCTTATAGTACTATCAAGATGTCCATAACATAAGGGTTAATGTTCTACTTTCCTACACCAACATTGTTAATGAAGTGTGATACGGGAAATTTTGCCCAAGTAGACACAATTCCGAATTTGGCCCCGTATTAAAATAGCCTTGGATGGACTGTGTAGCTCTGGGCCCTATAGGACCAACCGGTTTCGTTGGTTCACTATCGCGGTGAAGAATATGTGACATGACGAGAAAACGAAACTAGCTTGATAGATCATTCCTGCATCTCACTATAGATCATTTTTATACGCCCACATTTTCATGTTGACGTATATTGTCGTCGCCCCTGTCCGTCCGTCCGTCCACAATGTGTTTGTGGAAACTCTACAGGTCACAATTCTTATCCGATTTTGACGAAACTTAAAATATAGGTTTATCTCCAAACGATCTCGGTTCCTTTCGATATTGGCATATATCGGATCAAAACTTTATGGATCATGGCCACTGATTGTACGAACAATCATGTTTTTAGCTTGTGGACATTCTAGAGTTCACAATTTTCATCTGATTTTGATGAAACTTGAAATGTATGTTTATAACCCAAAATTATTGACACATTTCGCGCATATCGGTTCGTAACTTTCTCGATTATGGCCCCTGATTGTACGAAAAATCGCGTTCTTAGCTTGTGGTCCCTCTATATAGTAACAATTCTTATCCGATTTAAAAACAAAACCGTTTGAATATATCACCGTTACACCCTAGTGATGATTGGGTCCGAATTTCGGGAAGATCGGGCCCCTCGTAGGCAAATAATGTAAATATATGGTATATCAAGGTTGTGGACCCTCTATAGAGGCGATAATTTTGATCCGATTTTGATGAAACTTGAAATACATGTTTATAAATCAAGGATCTTGGTTCCTGTCAATATTCGCTCATATCGGATCATAACTTCCTTATATTATGGCCCTTGATTGTACGGAAAGTCGCGTTTTAGCTTGTGGTCAGAGGTCACAATTTTTATCCGTTTTAAAAAAAACCCAAAAAACGTTTGTATCCCCGTTACACCCTATATGATGGTAGAGTTCGAATTTCGTGAAACTCGGAACAAAAATGCTGGACAAAATTGCCGCCCCTCATACGCAAATAGTGTAAATATGGTATATCAAGGTTGTGGACCCTCTACAGGCAACAATTTTGATCCGATTTTGATGAAACTTTAAATCTATGTTTATATCACGAAGATCTTGTTTCCTTTCGTCCTTTCGATAATCGCGCATATCAGAACGTAACTTCCTGGATTATGGCACCTGATTGTTCGAAAAATCGCATTTTTAGCTCGTGGACCCGCTAGAAATCACAATTTGTATTCAATTTAAAAAAAACTTTAAATATATCAAGGTTACAATGAAGGTTGATTTAAAATTTCATAAAAATTTGTCCCAAACTGCCGGACAAAATGGCTGCTCCTTGTACGCAAATCGTGTAAAAGTATGCAATAGAAGTCACAATTTTTATCCGATTTTGATGAAACTTGTATGATTATAATCCATATTTGCGCATATCGGACCGTAACGTCCTGTATTATGGCCCCTGATAGTACAAATAAATCACGTTTTTAGCTTGTGGACCCTCTAGAAGTCACAATTTTTTAATCAGATTTCGATTAGACTTAAAATATATCTTTATATCCCAAATATCTCTCAGTCTATTTCGATATTCGCGCATTTGAGATCATAACCTCCTGGATTATGGCCCCTGATTGAGGCCACAGGAGTACGAGACAGGTGTGTGTGTGTGAGGGGGGGGGGGCTAATTTTCGATCAATCTGACTTTTCAAGCAGACAGGTAAAGTGAACAAAAAGTTGGCAAAATAAAGTGCCCGAAATCTAATAAATCACACTAATTTTACTTTTCTTTTAATATTGAATAGACCGACTGTCTGTTCCAGCCGATACTCCGACTCGAAAATTGCTTGCCATTTTTTCATTTTTTAATTAAAATGGCTTAACCTTTGTGACATACCTGGAATTTCCACCCCTTTGGTTTCTTCCCTTAGCCTAAATGACTAGAAGTCCGATAAATTCCAGTATTCTCTTGTAAATTTCATATATTTCGACATTGTCACTTTCTCAGAACGTAAAAATTACGACTAGGCATGCGCTAAATGGAACACTGTCTTGCATATCGCATTAGGGTAGACAGGTACTAGTGAAGGAGAAATGATGCGTTCGGTTCGCGACAATAATACTTATTAGGGTTAATATGTTTTTTTCTGTTTCCACCTTGCTTATTTCGCAGAAAAGCTTAATGCATCACTTGGTTAGTTAGTGTTAGTTGTATTTTACGTCCGCTTCCACCGAGGTGATATCGCAGACAATGCATCACTTGGGGTGACTTAAAGATTAAAGTCAGCGCATGTCAGAGAGAGAGACAGAGAGAGACAGAGAGAGGGAGATGGGATTTAACGTCCACTCGACACACAAACTAGGTCATTTCGGGACTAACATATGGTTTAATTTTATTTCAATAATTTGCTTGCGCGTATGGGTCTTTAGCAGTGGGAGGAAACCGGAGGACCCGGAGAAAACCCACGAGGTTGGACAGGCGACCCTACTCCTTGTCACGTACAACGGGGGAATCGAAACCACACCAGTTGACTCAATGACAGACTTTATGGTACAGCGCGCACGTGCTAACCATTCAGCCATCCATCCCCCTAGGCACATGTCAGAACCATGCGAACTCTCCGAAATACGTAATTTGGTATAAAAGGTTAGGTCTTTCTTAAATTTGAATAAATGTATTGGGTAAACTGATTCAGGATTTGTTTTTTACGACTTTATAGTTCTGTTTAAGAGCAAAGTCTAGGAATGTGGCATTTTTAGAAAACGCTTTAGTTTTCAAAATATTTTCTTGAAACTTTGTGATAACATATAATTATATACTGATCAGCTGTCAATACATATCAAACATAAATTTACTTAAATTTCTTCCGTCCAAGATCTAGATCTAGCTTTTAAGTGTATAAACTGGGTAATAATTATCCGACTGACCCAGAATTACGGTATTATAAGGAAACATGATTTTTTTTTTTTTACCTTTTCGGAACACTTTTGCGGGTTAAAATTTAGATGCCCTTATAAATGAACAGAGCAAGACGGAAGCCAATTTTAGAATTTCGTTTTCCTACAATTTGGATCATAAGGCTGAAACATAACTATTTTTAAAGGCATATTAGTCATAAGAGCAAACGAATTCATTTTAAATTTCGGGAGTATCAAGATATTTATTTATCATTATCTATTTTTAAACTATTATATTTCGATAGAAGACACATATGCCGTGTTATTGATTTAATAACTGTCTAAATAATATTTTATAATAGTAGTATTATTTTTGTTAAGGGTTTCATTAGGAATTACGCTACATGGAAAACTAGTTGATCACCATGCCAGTCTTAGCTCAAGTTTAAAATTTCCAATAGTTCCCAAGGCAAATTTTAAGCTACTGAAAAAATATACAAACTGCCATATGTAGCACCATGGGTCTTTTGTCAGACGTGGAGAGCGGAGTATTCCAAAATCTGTCGCCACACCCTACGTACGACCCAATAAGCATCTTTTCTTACTACATATTATCTTAGTAGCCTTGTGATCGTCTGGTATTTTCACCTGTCGTCTTTGCTTCCATTTCACGTTGTGAATTTACTTCTTACTGTTTTCTCGGTTAGTTATAACAATGCAACAGTTCGTGTTTACATTTTATATATCGTAGCTTGATACATAGATACAAGCATAGTAGATTACAATACTAAAGTCGTTCTCTCAAACCCTATACAGCCAGACTCGCTGGGGCGAGTCTGCTGATAGAAACTTTTACATCTTTTCCCTTCCAGAATAAGTCTGCTGTCTCATGAATTCTCACAAATATGATAGTTTTGTAGCTTTGGGTTTTGGACTTGCAAAAATCCAATTGGTCAAATATGATGTAAATAATTAAAGAGATTGGTCAATTAACCTAATGACGTCGAAACCCACCCTTATATGGTTAGTGGAAATTTACTGGAGAAACTTCCTATGAGATATCTGTTATCAACCTAGAATTGAATGTTTACCACATTATGACTCTTTTTTATGTAACCATCTGTCACTCATTCGCTAACTTGATTTAAGTACAAATATGTGAATCTACTAACTTGCCAGAGATATTAATTAATACAATATAATGCTATCCTTAATTTAAAGAGCAAAAATTCTACAAAAGTCTTACACATAACCAGTGGATGTTTTTGACCGAGTTATTTTTGAGTATGCCCTGCAGCCTCCTTCCAAAATTTCATCACGTGTCTGCACAATAGCAGGTTAAAATTTGTATGTACATGTAGCTTATATCGATATCAAAAAGTTCCAACCCTCGCACGGAGGGAAATTAAATATTCAAGTCAGTGGGACAAACAACCGTGGTCTGGGATCCAGTAAAGGGAGAAAAGCCATATAGCTTGATCTGAATTTAATTCTCTCAAGACAGAAAGCAATGGGATGAGACAAAGTCCCCTCAGGCCCAGTCCCAAAAATATTTTAAGCTCAGTCACATATCTGAATTTTTTTCGCGCATAAGGCGCTTGATTCCATTATGACATCATTCTTCCACTCCTCTGTCTTATACAATCTCATCACATTCATATTCACGGTTACAGCGAATCGACCAGTTAATAGTACTACTAGTGAGTGGGTCGTGGGCGACAGACTGTACAAATTTTATGTTAACTCTCACAAAACAGGCGGAATTGACAAGCAGGCCTCAAGATTCTGTCCCATTTCCGATCGTCTCGTTCAGGAGAATTCGTTCCCATTTGCCATGACGTTGACTAAAATTTTCAGGCCCAGTCCCAAACAATTAAAAGCTCAGTTACATGTAATACGTTGATATCTGAAATTATTTCGCGCCTACGGCGCTCGATTCTATTATGGCACCATTCCTCCAATCTGTGGCCTTATACCATCTCAGCGCTGTCATATTCACAGTTATAGTGAATTGCAGTTAGTAGTACCATTAGTGCACTGCGTGGGTCGTGGGGGGGGGGGGGCGACAAACTGTACATTCTGCCAATTCCGCAAAACAGGCGGAATTGACAGGCAATTCTAGAGATTCTGTCTCATTAACTCCCAATTCTGATCCTCTCGTTCACAAGAATTTATTCCCAGCAATGACCTCAAATGCCAGGATATTGACTCAATTTTTCAAAATTTTCTCAGGGGGAAAATATTTAATAACAAAATCAATAACAATCATAATATGACATGAACTTTATGTCATGTAAGATAACAACCGGCGAACAACTATATAGGCAATACGATCTATGTTCTACCGGGACGCTCAGTGTTAGCCAGTATTTGGTTCACATTCATTGTTGGGTGGGATTGTGGATGGCGCCCTAGATTTGGAACCGCCCTGATTTTCTCAGCTTCTAGATCCGCTACTGTCTGGAGCCACTCTGCTTAGTGCGACATATTTCGTTCATCGATCATTTTGTGAATGCAACTGCAACAGTCTGATCGGTTGATTGCCATGGAATCCAGGTCGGCATAGCGTAGGATTTAGCTTGCAAAACCATTGGACCACTTTGATGTTCTTAACTTACGGACTAAAGTAGCAGAAAAACGCATTTTCTCGGGGAGGTCGAGGACCTCATATTCCGCGACGTACTGTAGCTGTATTCACGTGCCGAAGTAGCGATTTGCGCCTTCGGCGCTCACGGGCGACCGATTTCGCAGGCCGAGTCTCAGTGGACTCAAAACCATAATTTTTTCGGCATATTCCCACACCCCCGTCTGTAAACGGGGATTTATTCGGGCATTTAACCGAGTCTATAATTGAGGTCATTATATTTTTCTGTGGATGCGAAGATGAATTTCAGTTATTTTTTTTAAAAAAAAAGTATGTCAAATTATGTTTTCCAATCGTGTCCGATGGGCCCCTGACACTTCTGAGCCCTTAAAGCAGATGAGTAGTAATAGGGTTGGGTATATATGAACTTTTTCCCGTGACTTGTGGTTTCTATGGCCATTTTGGACGCTGAACACGAATCCGCCGGAATTCTTGACCTAGGATGACTTTTGACCCTGGAAAATTCAATTCATTCAAAATGGCGACCAAATTTCATGGGGCTTTTCATGTTTTGGGTCAAATATATCCGAAACACATTGCAGAACAGTTGTGAAGCATCTAAGCTTTCAAACTATCAAAAACTACGAAAAATCACGAGAAAAATCTCATTTTGTGGCAAAATTTGACATTTTTGGAAAACAATCCAGATTCAAACGCTTTACATAGTAAACAAATTTTCACACAACATTTCAGTTTATATCACTAATTACTCCTCTCAGAAGTTGTTGATCATTGTCAATAGCTATGTCACTTTCTGGCCTTAAAACCCGTAATTCTACCAAGTTGAATTTCTCCATTTAGAAACGACACGTTTCACGGTCGTTCACACGTCGCAGTTGTCTAATGCCAGGTGCTTATAGTAAGCCTCGGGTAGGCGATGTCCTGTAGTAATTCTTTTTCAGATAGACTGTCAAGAAGTGGAAGACTGTTAGCTGTTTGTGGTCCACCATGTTCTTTGCACCGGTTTAATATTTCCATAATATTTAGAATCAATTTATCTGTCTTTGTTTTACTTATTTCGCTGAATGAAATTAGAAAAATCAAAAAAATTTTTAAAAAATCGGAAATTGAAACACCGGCGACGACAACGTTTTTAACTGTTAGCATAGTCAAGGCTAATACGCTAACTGTTACCACGAACCCTATTGACATTCATCCTGTAACTTCCACGGAGAGGCTTAAAATAAATTATTTTAAAGCCGAGAACACGGCCGGTGTCCAAATCTTGATCACTCTCACCAAATTAGAACCAAAATTATCGTGTTCCAAAGTCTCAACCAAATTGCTTATCTCCAATTGTTTTGTCTTTCAACAGATCAAATTGAAGCACTTGCTCACCAATGTCTGCTCAATCAAATTGTGTAACTTGGGCAGAAAATAAATTCTTATATAGAAATTAGTCATGGTATTGACAATGAAACTACAGTCTCAATTCCAAATATTATAATTATATAAGCGTGTTTCACCACAGCCTACATATTAGAGGAGCTAAACCTATAACTCAATTTTTTCCATAATATAAGAAATTATAAATACGAATTAGAATGCAATAGTGGCCCATTTCAATCATAGAGTTTGTTGCGGCTACCAGATTTTTTATGATAAATAATAAGTTTATAAAATAGAAGAGAATATACTTGATAATAATTGACATTCCTCCATCATCTAAATTATAATTAAATGGAATGGATGACACTGGGAGGCATGGAAATAAACCTTTAAAATATAACTGTAAAAGGCTTCGTGTCAGCGGAGATTTAAGTTTTCAACCAGTTTATCTAGAACAGGGAGTTCCCACAACTGATTTTGAGTGACCCCAAAGTGGTTGCGCGACTAATACGCATATGGTCTCTCTTTTCTTGCTTCATGTCGGTAAGTTTATTTAGCATTTTGGTCCTTATTTGTGACTGTACATTGTATCATATTGGTGAAAATAGATGGTTTGTGGAGACATGCATGGAAACGGGCATTATGTAAGAGCTAAATCTTTGGGCCTTAAAGGAGCTAAATCGTTAATATTTGGGACCTAGAAATTGACCCAAATGGATCGCAACGCATATATTAATGTAATCTGATTGTATATATAAACTTATTTACATTCAATTGTTTCCGTTTTGACCCTAATTTCAAATTAGTTATGTCCAGCGAAATACGGCATAAGTCTCAACCGAATGCCAATTTCTAGCGTCTGGTTATTCCAGTCTATTGCGCATGCTCTCCAGATAAGATATGGCGTCACCGTTTGACATGAGTTGTTGAATATGTCTAGCCTCGCTCTTTCTGGTCACTTGTTACAAATAACGCTGAAACGCACTATGGTATGCACGATTCGTGTACCAATGGTAAAATGTTTATTTGGTCTTAAATATTGGATATCAGAAGCCTACCTTTTCCCGGTAAGATTTGAATTGAAAAATAATTCGTGTTTTCAACGTGTAAGACTTTGGATAATATTGAGTTAGAGACTTAGCCACTTTAAAAGTTACATAAATTATTAATTAGACATTAATTATTAACATGACAAGGCCATAATCATCCCTCGACGCCATCGCACGGCTCTGATTTTAAACAGATTAGAACGGTTCGGCCATTTAATAACTTAATTTAAAAATAGAGAAGCGAGGCTAAGACTCGAATGACCAGTACGGTGGTTTCGATCAATGCACACATTTTGTCAAAACTAAAACCATTGATAACTTCGCTCAAAAAAATGTAATTTGAATGAAATTTTCAATATATTCATATTGCATTACCTATTTTTGAAATATTATAGCGAGGACGGCCATCTCTTTATCTAAATCTTACATAATGTCCCTTTAACATTTAATCAATTTTTACATGACCTATCAATTGGTATATCCCGTTGATTCCTGTCCCAGTTGCCTGTGGAATTTATAAATATTTTATACAATGTACGCTATAGTTCATCCTTGTCGGTGCCACTTTTTTAAAATTTCAATTATCCATAATTTCGTCATTTTTTTATGAAATCATTTCAATTTTGGATATGGTGTGTGCATATCTTTAACATATCTTTCCTTGTCGGTCACGTTTTACAATACAATATTGACAAAAACGCTCTTGTCTTGTTAGTGGGGCCCCTGTTTACGATATTATCCCCATCAATTTATTTGTCAATTCTATATTAACTTGCAATTTCCTTATTCTTAATTTAGTTATCCTTCTTTGGGGTTCTGGTAATACTACACTTGCACAAATGTTCTGGACTGTCAGAACAGTGTTTTTTATTTGTTCAGGTTTTGGTCGATTTTGAAGTGCTAAAAAAGTGCGAAGCGTGGCGAGATCATTTCGAAAATCAAAATTGAACTATTAATGTAAACAAATATTATTTTCGTTAATTTTCATTCAATTGAACTGATGTTTGTATTTACATAAGTTGCATGACATATCTATATATTACACAATACTTATTCTTATCTGTGCTAGAAATTGGATGACCGAATGGTTAGCACGTGCGCGTTGTATTATAAAGTCTGTCATTGAGTCAAATCGCTTGGTCTCGATTCCCCGGTTGTACGTGACAAGGCGTATGGTCGCATGTCCAACCTCGTGGGTTTTCTCGAATTTAGCCACAAAGAAACAATTGAATGAGTGATTAACTCATAGTTTCCATGTTTGGTTGGCTCTTTCTGCTGATATTCGTTATAATTCGTTATTGTGTCGTCCATATATGTGTTTAGCTAAGTAGAGCTAATATGATTTTAAGACTCTAGTCCAAGTTTCAAAATTATGGTATTAGTCAAGTAAAGACTACTGGTAAATTAGGTAATTTAACTTTAGAATAAAAGGTTAGGTTATGTTAAGATTCCATGTGTTTAAATCTATGGATGTAGGTATAGTTTTCCTGGAAAAACTAAAATTAACGACTCGTTGAATTTGTAAGATTATCGCAAAGTCATTCATACGAGTTTAAAGATGGGTTCCCGCGTACAAACTGGGTGATTTAATGGTATATATGGACCAAAAACATATTCAAACTAATTAATTTGTCATAATTATGCTTCAAATCCTTCTCAGACATTGTAATTGCGAAGGAATGCCCTGCTATTAAAATACGATCAAACCAGGTCATGTTTACGTCACGTCTTGGGAGTCAGAGGAGAAATCATTGCATACATAAGACGATGTTGTCTTTAATCGCTTACTATTTATTACAAATATCGAATCCTAATTAAATTCTCGAATTATCCACTACCCGCGTCTTTTTCCGTCATTTTTATCTCAGAAAGTATTGTAAGTCTAACTCTTCATAAAGTTTATCAACTTGTACATCAAGCGCTCAATGTTCGCTTGTGACCTTTGACATCGTGCGTGCAGAAGGTCATAATCGTCGGGCTGTTGATTAGGGGAACCCTTACATTTTTGTCCTGTATACGCTCCATGAGTGTTTTTCGGGGAATCCAGTATTTTTCTAGTAAGATTGAATATCTCTACTTTCCATATATACCAAAATTGCCATACTTTTTTTGGAAATAACCACCCGATAAATACTTTTCTGGGAACCCATCTTTAATACGACGTTAAGGTGAGAATAGGACACTTTTTTTTAGAAAAGTGGGTAAGGATATACGGTAAATTGTATCCGTATATAATTTTGTGTCATTAAATTTTGCTTTAAACCCGTAATATAAAAGTTAAATATCGTTAAAATGTGTAATTAAGATGGTGTCACGCTGTCCTTTAGTCTGGTTATTCAAAACAATAGATTTTCATACTGTGGTTAATTTGACATGTGCGAGTTACGTGATGCATTAAGTTCTCGAGCTCACTTCCAGAGTACTGTTCTACACAGGAACTTGCAAATAAATTTGTTTCATGATAAAATAGTTAAAAATAGGATCTGATATATTACAAAGAAAATCAAATGCTCAACCTCTACCGTCATAAAGCAAATCAACAGAATTGTGGTCATCATTCACCAATCTGATTGAAACGCAAATTAAGCTCATCATATCAGAAAGCTCTTCTAAAACATGTGATCTAGACCCTATGCCTAAACATCTATTGAAGAAACACGTCAATCTATTTGTACCCATCATACCTGAAATTATTAACCGATCTCTTTCATTTGGTCACTTTCCCACGGAACTAGCAAAAGCCATTGTTAAACCATTATCGAAGAAATCAAACATGGATCAAGATATTCTGTCGAATTACCGTCCAGTCAGTAACCTATCTTATATTTCAAAACTACTAGAAAAGTGTGTTGTTCTACATCAATTAAATGATCATGTTTATTCCAATAAATTTGAAAATCCATTACAATCTGCCTACAAACAATACCACAGCACAGAAACTGCTTTACTCAAAATCACCAACGATATCTACCGAGCTACAGATCAACAGAAATGTGTTATCTTGGATCTCTCAGTCGCATATGATACGCTCGATACAGAGGATCTACTTGATGCTTTATGGTGTGAAATTGGCTTGCGCGGTCTTGTCTTTAACCGTTTTAAAGGAGCTAAATCGCTAACATTTCGGACCTAGAAATTGACACAAGTGGGTCGCAACTCATATAATACTGTAATATGAATGTATATAAACTGATTTACATTCAATGGTTTCCGTTTTTACTCTTATTTCAAATCAGTTATGTTCTGCGAAATAAGCCCGCAGTCTCAATCGAATGCAAATTTCTAGCGCCTGGTTATTCCAGTCTACATACGCCGTTTGGTTTGGTGCAATATGTCTAGTCTCGTTCCTCGAGTCTCTTGCTAGAACTGGGGCTGAAACGCATTATAGTACACGATTCGCGTACCAATGGCAAAATGTTTATTTTGTCTTAAATATTGGATATTGGAAGCCCATCTTTTTCCGGTAAGATCACAGCATCAATGTTGATTTAAATTTATGGTGGCTGATAGTGGCCATGTTAAATCTCGCCCTTTTCATAACGCGACAACACGACATCACGACAGTATTGACGCAATCATACGACACTTTATTCTGTCGTATCATCGTGTTATTTGTATCGTAACGTCGAGATGTCGACTTATTGTCTTAGTCTCTTTCTACAAGTCACAAAAATACAGCTGTACTCATTACATCATATATAGGCCTAAGTAGTAGATTTGATAAATATAAAAGAGATAGTAGGAAAACGTTGATTAATTATTTGTTTTCTCAAAATAATGAAACATTTTGTGTCCATATTTGGTATTATATTTAAAAAATCTAGAATTACAATAGCAGGACCAAAGTGAGTTAGCTAAGTTCATTCCTTGAAGAAAAAGTGGTGTCGGGAGGTATCGAACAAGTAAGCATTCATTGCCATGTGTACGACACCCACCAATATTTATAGATGACTGGAGCGATAGTTTAAAAGTGATTTAAATTCAGAAGACAGGGTGGGAAGGGGATTGTAAAAAAACCAAATCGGGTCACATTCTTTAAAAAAATCACAGCATTATCATAGTGCAGCACGTCACCCCAATAGTTGCAGGAGTTTTTTTGAATGAGGTGGAGAAAACGATTCGCAGCCTGTCATTGAGTCAACTGGCGTGGTTTTGAACCCCCGGTTGTACGTGACAAGGTGTAGGGTCGCCTGTCAAACCTCATGGGTTTTCTCCGGGACCTCCGGTTTCCTCCCACTGCTAAAGACCCCTACGCGCAAACGATTTATTGAAATAAAATTAAACCATATGTTAGTCCCGAAATGACCTAATTTGTGTCGAGTGGACGTTAAACCCCCTCTCTCTCCCTCTCTCTCTCTCTCTCCCATTTGACATCACTAATGGGATTGAGGCCTAGATGAGTAAAAATAGGCCTAGTAATATCTTCAACTATGAACACACTCTAAAAGCCTCATCCCCCCCCCCCCACGTCACCCAAATAGATGTAGGAGTTTTTTTTTATGAGGTGGAGAAAACGATTCGCAGCCGTTATTGACCTTATCGCATATAGGCTTGCATCCGTTTGACATCACTAATGGGATTGGGGCCTAGATGAGTAAAAATAGGCCCAGTAATATCTTCAACTATGAACACACTCTAAAAGCCTCATACCCCCCCACCCCCACGTCTCTTATTTAGTTTTACAAATAATTCCAGAATCAATAAAATGGTATCAATGATGTTTGATACAACTGGAAAATAATATGTCAAAAATTGATTAAACATGAGAAATATTATTACATATTGAATCCGTATCAGTGATAACGTACATTTACTCAATATGTTCCTTCCAATGGATCATCATTTAACATGAAACAAGGAAAGCAGCGATCGAAGAAAAAGATTTAAAAACACACACATTTCAATATGACAGTAGTGATTCGGTCATGCATTTACATTCGAGAGTGTCATGCTTTCTTTGAAACTAATGATTGTGCCAAATTTGAACAAAGTCAGTTTACATTCGCCGCCTATAGGTAGAGTGTTGACAGATCAAACGTAAAAAAAAACAAAGAAAAAACCAGACCTATAAAAATATATTTCTAAAACTCTTTTAATTTTGAAATAATATTGTTTTCGCGTGTGCTAAGTGTTTCAGCGAATACATGTAGTTACAGAAAGGGTCTTGTAGATTGAGACTATAGCGCATGTGCAGTTTCAAACTTCCGAGACGACAAGTCGACAAGTCGATGATACGACAAAACCAAACTGTCGTATCATCGACTTGTCGACTTGTCGTCTCGGAAATTTAAAACTGCACATGCGCCATAGTCTTAATCTACAAGACCCTTTCTACAACTATTCGCTAAAACACTTATCACACGTGAAAACAATATAATTTCAAAATTAAAAAAGGTTTAGAAAATATATTTTCATAGATCTGTTTTATTTAAGGTGTTATCTGTCAACCCTCTGGTATTACTACAGACTGCGGAACTAGATGTTCAAATTTGGCATAATCATTACTTTCAAAGACAGGATGGCACGAAATGAAATGAAATGGGGTTTAACGTCCTAATGTTCTCTCCTAAACTGGGCTAAAGACGACGGGCATACGCCATACAGTGTGCTATGAGGGAATTTTGCCCGGGAAGCGGCGCTACGGCCCGCTCTTATATCGAAATCCAACTGCCAAGGGATCTTTTACGTGCACGCCAATGTGTACACGGGACCTCGGTGTTTCGTCCCATCCGAACGACTAGACAGCTGTCATTGTCAGACCCTCCGTCCTGCATCACTGCAGGGATCGAACCAATCTGTGAAAAATCTGTCTAATATCTCTGTAAAAGATGACTGTTTTCAACACATGCAATTACGTCACGCGGTGTCAATCATTGGACCAATGGCGCGTGCATTGTTTATATAAGACGTAACTGCTTCGGGTAGAATGATGCCTTTTACTCATTTTCATACCCATTTACGCTACATAGGAAATATTTTTTACCTACAAATACTTCAAATGTCTTTATTTATTTTTCTAATACATAAAAAAAATGTTTTAGAATTAAATTTGTCGGAGGAATAATGTTAATATTGGGGACTCATTAAGTCGCATCGATGTCATCCTTATCAGAGGCCTAGCGAATATTCACTTCTGATCAGTGTGGGATCGAACACCCGACCTCCAGGCTAGCTAGCCAGCGTCTTGCCCACGTAGCCACGCGATCCTCTGAAAGGATGATACTCTCGGGTGTAAATACATGACCGAACCACTACTGTCATATTGAAGACGGGCATACGCCATACTATGAGCGAAATTTTGCCAGGACAGCGCACTATGGCCTACCATTATATCGAATTCCAACTACCAAGGGATATTTTACGTGCCAGGCCCTCTGTCCAGCACAACTGACAAGACCTCGTCGGAAATTCTGGATGAACTTTCTCGTCCAATGAAGGGATCGAACACCCAGCTTTCGGGTTACAGAACCAACGTCTTACCTGCCTAGACACGGCGACTCCCCCGCAAAATATCAAGCACCAAAAACAATGGATCGAGGCCTAGATGATTACACACTATGAAAGCCTCATACGCCCCCCCCCCTCCCCCACTTCTCTTATTTTGTTTTACAAATAATTTCAGAATCAATAAAATGGTATCAATGATGTTTGATACGACTGGAAAATAACATGTATAACATTGATTAAACAACATAGGTAGTAATGAGAAATATTACATATTGAATCCGTATTAGTGATAGCGTAGATTTACTCAATACGTTCTTTCCAATAGATCATCATTTAACTTGAAACAAGGGTAACAGTCGATCGAAGAAAACAGATTTAAAAAAAAAAACAGGTTTCAATGTGACAGTAGTGCTTCGGTCATGCATTTACCTCCGAGAGTGCCACCCTTTCTTTGAAAGTAATGATTGTGCCAAATTTGAACAAATTCCATCTAGATTCGCGGCCTGTAGGTAGAGTGTTGACAGATCAAATGTAAAAAAAAAACAAAAAAAAAACAAACAAAAACCCCAGACCTATAAAAATATATTTTCTTAAACTCTTTTAATTTTGAAATTATATTGTTTTCACATGTGCTAAGTGTTTTAGCGAATATTTATAGAAGGTAATATAATCTTTTAGTGGCATTTAGCAATTGGAAACATAACAAGCACAATGATAACGATAAGAGAATACTTATCGAAACGTTGTGCTTGTGTATAATAAAACAGTGATTGTTGTCCCATATAACTGTGTCAGTTTTGTTTTTTTATTTATAGAAGGGTCTTGTAGATAAAGACTATAGCGCATGTGCAGTTTTAAACTTCCGAGACGACAAGTCGACAAGTCGATGATACGACAGTTTAGTGTTTTGTCGTACCGTCGTATCATCGACTTGTCGTGGCGATAAGTCGATGATACGACAGCACGACAAAATAAGGTCGATGATACGACAAAATCAGACGATCTTACGACAGTTTGTTCTGTCGTAAGATCGCCCGATTTTATCGTTAAATCGTGTGATTTTGTCGTGCCGTCGTATCATCGACTTATCGCCACTGTAAGTCGATGATACGACGACACGACAAAATCACACTATCTTACGACAAAATCACGCGATCTTACGACAGAACAAACTGTCGTAAGATCGCGTGATTTCGTCGTGTCATCGACCCAATTTTGTCGTGCCGTCGTATCAGCGACTTATCGCCACAACAAGTCGATGATACGACGGCACGACAAAAAGCGAAACTGTCGTATCATCGACTTGTCGTCTCGGAAGTTTAAAACTGCACATTGCACATGCGCTATAGTCTTAATCGACAAGACCCTTTCTATAACTATTCGCTAAAACACTTGGCACATGTCAAAATAATATAATTTCAAAATTAAAATAGTTTTAGAAAATATATTTTTATAGGTCTGGGTTTTTTATACGTTTTATCTGTCAACACTTTACCTACAGGCCGCGAATCTAGATGGACTTTGTTCAAATTTGGCACAATCATTACTTTCAAAGAAAGGATGACACCCACGGATGTAAATGCATGACCGAACCACGACTGTCATATTGAAACTTGTTTTTTAAAATCTTTTTTTCTTCGATCGGCTGCTTCCCTTGTTTTCAAGTTAAATGATGATCCATTAGAAGGAACATTTTGAGTAAATGTATCATTGATACGGATTCAAAATGTAATATTTACTACCCTATGTTGTTTAATCAATTTTAGACACATTAATTTCCAATCGTATCAAACATCATTGATAGGGACCTGCCATTTTATTGATTCCGAAATTATTTGTTAAACAAAATAAGAGGGGGGGGGGGGTGCGTAGGGGACTTTCGGAGTGTGTTCATAGCTGAAGGCAATACTGGGCCTATTTTTAATCATCTAGGCCCCGATCCCATTAGTGATGCCAAACGGATGAATACGCGATAAGGTCAATAAAAACCTCCCCTGCACTTATTGGGATGGCGTGCTACACCAATGCAGTGATTTTCTGTGATCTGATTTGAGGTTTTATATAATCCCCTTCCCACTCTAATAAAATAAATTGGAAATCTTCTGAAATCGCTTCTAAACTATCGCTTCAGTAATCTATAAGTATTGTTGGGTGTCGTACACGAGGCAATGCATGCTTGTTCGATACCTACCGACACCACTTCTTATTCAAGGAATTAACATAGCTGACTCACTTTTGTCCTGCTATTATAATTCTAGATTTTTTGAATATAATACCAATAATTCAATTTTGGGCGCAAAATGTTTCATTATTTTGAGAAAACGAATAATTAATCAACACTTTCCTATTATCTCTTTTGACGAGTCTTATTGTATCTAATCTGATGTAATGAGTGTAATGAGTACAGCTGTATTTTTGTGACTTGTAGAAAGAGACTATGCCAATAAGTCGACATCTCGACATAATTTGTGTTTTCAATGTTGAAGATTTTGGATGATATTGAGTTAGACACTTAGCTACTTTAAGTCATAATTATCTAACCAATCGCACCAAGCTGTCAGAATTAGAGATTCAACATCCGACGATAATGCAATGCTTTGTGTGGTACCGCGAGGTCCTGTACTCGGACCTGTACTTTTTATTATAGTTAAGATTCTATCTGTATAAAACCTGTACATATCCCAATATGCATACGGCACCCCCTTACTTAAACATGATAAACATTGTATTGGTGTGATGTTTTAGTTTAACCCCGTAAAATATGCCAAAACAGTGTTTACACTGAAACTCTACAAAAATTTTATGGGAGTGGCCCACGCAAATTCTTGCGTGGATGACAGAACATTTCTTGAAATTAAATCCAAATAAAACAAAACTGCTAGTAATTGGAACCAAGCAACAACTCCGAAAAATTGATCAAACGCTAGTTAATTTTGATAAAGGAATAATTCCAGGAACCCATAAAGCTCAAAATATTAGTGCTATATTAGACTCCAACCTATCGAATAAAGATCACATACAAAGTATTTGTTCCACTGCCTTCTATCATATACATCGAATTGGAAAGATCCAACGCTATCTCAGTTATAAAAAAAAGAAAAACTTATTCACGCATTCATCTCAGCTAAACTAGATTACCATAATGGTTTAGTATACGGCTTACCAGACTATCAGATTAACAAACTACAACATGTTCAAAATTCAGCAGCTCGAATCCTCACTAAAACTAAAAAACCTCAACACATCTCCCTATCTGTATTGCAATCTTTACATTGGCTCTCAATTCAGCAAAGAATTAAGTTCAAGTTACTCCTCTTTGTCTTCAACGCGTTAAACGGCCAAGCCCCATCTTATATAAAAAGTCTTGTAGAACCCTATACTACCAGCAGAAATCTCCTTTCTCAGAAAAAAATCATCTTCTAAAATCCCCAGCCATTAACTTACAACATGGAAAACGTGCCTTTTCTTAAGCTGGTCCTTTTCTAATGAATAGACTACCACAGTCAATGAAACAATTACCGTCTGTGGACCATTTTAAAAATCTCAACTCAAAACATTCTTATTTCAAAACCCTGATCTGTAAATAATCAGTGAATATAAAAATCAACAGCGCCTTAGAGACTGTTTCCTTCAGTATTAACGCGCTTTATAAATGACGATATTATTATTATTATTGAAAAATAGGATACATAATAGGATGTAGAAATGTGTAATTAGAAGCTAAGTATATGTGTATAAAATATAGACTGGTGTTCCGAGGGAGTGAAGTGCACGTCACTTACTTTGGACATAGTTCTAATAATAAATTATTGTCACAAGTTTGAGCTCTGCTTGTATGTTTTTTCTGTGTTTAGGTTAAAGTGAACTATTATAGGACTTTGAAGTGCTGTGATAAACTTTTGGAGAGCGATTGCATGTGATTTTAACGTGTTTCGGACCATTAGTCAGTTTGTGCAGCCAAAACTGTATATGGTGCAAACATTCTACCAACGTAGATGTGGTTAGCTGCTGTGGATCTATTTATTAAATATAAATTGGGTCATTTTTGACAAATAGGAAGTGTTTTACGGATGGGACAAAAATAATCTCAGACTGTCCATATCTTGGTTATTTCTCAACGGATCTTCTTCGGGTTTTCATTTTTAGATTCCTTGGACGAATTCAATACGGGCTTTGACTGACGGTTTTTCGAAATTCGGAAGTTCGCTCGATTAATATTAAAATGAAATGAAATGGGGTTTAACGTCCCACTGTTCTGCTCTGCTCTTACTGGGCTAATGAAGACGGTGATTAATATTAGCATCAAAGATTTGCGAAAGTTTTCTTCATCATTTTTTCGACATGCAAGATGGCGTATCTCTGTCACTATTTGGGGTATCAAGTTGAAACTTGGTAGGAATAAAGAACATCGATGACTTCAAAATGGCATATTCAAAAATTATGTGACCGCTTCCGGAAACTTTCGGAAATTACCGAGGCCTTCCGGTTTTTTCCGAACATGAATAGTTCTCTCCATTTTAAAAATAGACAAAAAATGACATATGGTGGTGTTAGCCCCAGATATTATCTTTCATTTTCAGAGACCTTGTTCCATAACATTTTCAACCGTTTGGACGCCATTTTGATTCCGATTTTTGAAAACTTTTCTGTTTGTTTTGAACCTACTCCAAATGGCAACAATCCCTGGGGGACCGATTTTGAATTTTGATTTCGTTTACTTCCGGTTTCACTTCTTTCTGGTGACCTAACCTTTTAGGGACCCTCGACATTTTCATATATGATGACCCTCATGTCTACTAACAATTAATATCAAATGTTCGGTCTTGAAGTATAACTTCCCGTTTTATTAAGAGTTCAAAATGACAGGTTTTTCCACTTTAATAGGTATTGGATCTTACTATACTAAATAATACATGGTGTAACTTGATTGTTGACGTGACAAGGTGTGACAAGGCGTGGCCTGACGTACCGAAACACGTCAGTTACTCTTTGGAGTTTTAGTTGTTTTTGTATCTGGTATGTTAATCGTATATATTTGCATGACTAATTATATAAGTATATGGTTCAGTAAATGGAAGTTTTTAAGAGTTTTCTACCTTATAATATCGCACAAGTCTTAAAACAGGGAAATAATGTAATATCGATGGCGAGATTTGTGCTATATGTATACTTATGTAATCCTATAGAGGGTTCAAGGGATCGTTTACCTAATACAGAGCAAAAAGTCTTAAGAAAGGGAGGAATATACAACTACTGGTAGAATTTTTGCTCTTTCAATTAATAATAGCATTATATTATATCTTTAAATAATTATTGGTTTCACATACATGTATTGTAGGAAAGTCAGATTAAACATAAAAAAATTGGCAAACATTTAATTCTAGCCTTAATAACAAAGATAACACGTGTGAAACTTCTGGTGTAAGTTTCCACTATCCATATAAGGGTGGTTTTCGACGCCATTAGGCTAATTAACCAATCGTTATAATTAAGTAACGGTGATGTATTTAAACGGTGTTTAGAATTGAATACACATTGTGACTTCTATAGCGTGTCCACAATGCCATTTTTCGAACAATCAGGGGCCACAATCCAGGAAGTTAAGTTCGGATATGCGCGATTATCGACATGAACCAAGATCTTGGTGATATAAACATAACCTTGACATACCATATTTCTTTTACACTATTTGCGTACGGGGGCGGGCCATTTTTCCGGCAATTTTGGTCCGATTTTCACGAAATTGGAACTCAACCAATCTGATTAAAGTACAGATCTATATTTCGTTTCATTTTTTGTCCCCCACCTTTCGAAGAAAGCATGGGACTATTAAAATGGGGTCGTCCGTCTGTCTGTCCGTCCGCCTGTCTGTCTGGCTGTCCGTCACACTTTTTAGGACACAATAACGCTCTTTCTAATTGAGCTAGAATGTTCAAATTCGGTGTAGCAGTTTATTACGTCCATGTCTTGATGGAGTTCGAAGATGAGCATTTTCTGCTTAGGGTAAGCAGAGCGCTAAGCAATTTGATTGGTCGAGACTTTGGAACACAATAACTTCCATTCTAATTGAGGTAGAATGTTCAAACTTGGTGTAGGCGTTCAGTAGGTGAATGCCTTGATGGAGTTCGATGATAAACATTGTCTGCTTAATGTAAGCAGAAATAAGCAATCTGATTGATTGCTGCTTTGGGGCATGATGAAACTCCGAGTGTAGATTCATTATATCATTACCTTGACTAAGTTCGAAAAGATGGTGAGAATTTTCTGCTTAGGCTAAAGAGCAATAAGCAATTTGATTGGTCAAGACTTTGAAACATAACAACTCTGCTTTTAATTGCGGTAGAATATTTCAACTTGATGTAGATGTTAATAATAATAATAATAATAATGTATATTTGTAAAGCGCCAATCCATCTACAAATGCGTGCTCTAGGCGCGTACTATATACTCTATAATCACTATTTACACACATATCCAGATCTAGCTAAAATGCACTGGTAAATAGATGAGTTTTTAGTTTTGTTTTAAAAGATTCAAGTGATGGAGCTGTTTTAAGGTGATGGGGTAAAGAATTCCACAACATAGGTGCACTGTATTGGAATGTTCTCGAACCAAAAGTTTGTAGATTATACTTTGGAATCTGTAATAAGCACCAATCTTGTGATCTTAAGTTACGGTGTGGTACGTAACGGTTTATTAGCTCTGATAGATATGCAGGACTGGATCCATGAAGACATCTATAAACAATACAAAGAAGTTTATAGTCAATTCTGGAACAAACTGGTAACCAGTGTAGTTCCTTCAATATTGGTTTAATGTGAGAGCGTCTGGATGATTGACTAACTATTCTGGCAGCATTGTTTTGGATAACTTGAAGTTTAGAGAATAGATTTTGGTTTAGACCAATAAGAATACTATTACAGTAATCCAATCTCTAAAACACTAATGATCGGACAAGTGTGTGAGTAGCATCTTTTGTTAGCAGGTGTCTGATATTACTGATGGATTTTAGATGAAAGTAACAGATTTTGCACAGATTGTTGACATGAGTTTCCATTGTTAGACTTGAGTCTAAAAAGACGCCAAGATTTTTAACCTTGAGTTATTATTTCAGAGTCAGCTATAATTAATGTTGATGAATCAAGTTTTTGTAGATTATGTTTTGTGCACACGATCATTACTTCAGTTTTATCATCATTTAATTTAAGCATATTTGAGGTCATCCAGGTTTTAATTTGCTGTGTACATTTTTCTGTTTTGAGATAGGAATCTGTTTTACTCTCTGGTGGAAAATTATCTATGATTTGAGTGTCATCAGCATACGAATGGTGCGAAAGATTGTGACTTTCAATTATAGAGGCTACTTGGCTGGTGTAAATCACAAAGAGAATAGGACCGAGCACCTATCCCTGGGGGACACCACAGTTCAAGGATGTTTTGTCTGATAGTTCATTACCGATTAGGACGGACTGGGTACGATCTTGTAGATATGATCTAAACCAGTTTATGTTCATTAAGTGAATGTCTTTACTGAGATCAATGATTAACATTTCGAACTTACTATGCAGAGCTAAGCAATTTCATTGGTCGATGCTTTAGGACAAAATTACTTTGATGAAAGTGATGAAACTTAGTGTATAGTTGATAGTCAGTTTGATTGCTTGATACTTTTGAAAAAAATAGATGTGCAATTAATTAATATGTGTCATCTATTTATTTTGGGATTTCGGCGGGGGACATCAGCCTCACTGTAATTGGCTTGTTATACTACATGAAGATGTGACCAGTTGTTTTGGGGGGTCGCGTCAGAGGTCATACGAGTGGCTTTTGACCCTATGACGTCAGATATTTGATTAACCAATCAGCATTGATGTTTCTAGTGGATTACCCACAGTTCCGTGCAGCTCACGCCAAAAGCTTGCCGTAACAGAATATTTTATTGGCTAATCCCTCACATCATCCCGAATACGTCAATGATAACAAGTCTTCCAGATCCTAGTGTAGTAAAGACAAGGAAAACGAAATTTTGAACTATAAAAAACGAAATGAAATAGGATCTGTGTTTTAATCAGATTGAACTCAACCATCATTAACGGTCATATATTCACACGGTTTTTTTTTTAAAACGGATAAAAAATTGTGACCTCTAGAGGAAACACATGCTAAAAACGCGACTTTTTGTACAATCAAGGGCCATAACTTACGATCCGATATGCGCAAATATCGAAAGGAACCAAGATCTTTGGGATATAAACATTCAAGTTTCATCAAAATTGTGACCTCTAGCTGAGGGCGCACAACCTTGATATACGATATGTACATGCGTACGAGGGCGGCCGTTTTGTTCGGCAGTTTTAGTCCGATTTTCACGAAATTCAAACTCAACCAACATTACGGTGTGACAGTGATATATTCGAGGGTCTTTTTAAATCGGATAACAATTGTGACCTCTAGAGGGGCCACAAGCTAAAAACGCTATTTTTCGTACAATCAGGGGCCACAATTCAGGAAGTTACCATCCGATATGCGCGAATATCCAAAGCAACCAAAATCTTTGGGTGGTTACAAAAACCCATGCATTTCAAGTTTCATCAAAATCAGATGAAAATTGTGACCTCTATTACTCTATAGAATGAAGTTATGGTCCGATACATGCCAATATCGAGATCTTTTGGAGGTAGACCTATATTTCAAATTTCGTCAAAATCGGATAAATAGGCTATTGTGACTCGTAGAGTGTCCACAAACAAATTGTGGACGGACGAACCGACGGACAGGGTGATTGGCATATAATAAGGCCTGCCATACACTATCCCAACTAAAATGTGAGCTTTTGGGCCAATTTCTCCAGACCTTGGCAGCTGAAACGTACATAAACAATTAGGCCAACCTGTGAGAAATCTTGCTGTTTTAAAACCCCTCATTATTTAATGGGAGGCGCTATTCGGGGAAATCGAATTAAATTGTTGTTCATGTTCTGGCAAAAAAATTCGGTCATGAAGCGGAAATAGAATATACGGCGCATGCGCACATATACGAAAAACAAAATGGCGTTGTAAATGTTGAGTAAATGTAAACACATAGTTTAAGATATGGTTACAAGGGAAATATATTTCTCATTTGAATAAATGAAGTGCAGAATTATACCATAAATCTTTTACAACATGCTTGATCTTGAGGTTGTTCCAGAAAGATCCCTTGGAAACGAACAATGGGAGTTTGTTTTGGGTAAGTTTTTATCTAAATCCAAGAAGTGGCACAATTACGATACGAATGATAACAGTTGGGTTTTAGAAGATCATAACCCTGTTTATGCGCATAACGTCAGCATTAGTAAAACTTTGACAGAAGAATTAACCACATATATCTATGTTCAAAAATTAATGCAAAAGACATCAAAAAGCATTTACTATTTGAGAGGTGGGTTTCTTATGGAATAAGCATAAGTGACAAGTGACTGCCACACAGCTTGAGTGAAACAAACACCCCACTAAGTACTAGAATTGACACTGTTGTTGTTGTGAATCATAATAATATAAGTCTATTTTTAGACCAATCTTCTATTATGGCTGGCCTGGTTTGTTTCCATGATCAGCTGATTTAGCTGTCAACCTACACAAAAAAGAATACACTGCATGTACATGTAGGTGATTCTGAAGCTACTGATGTCTAAACCATTGTAAATTTTAAACAGATTTCTTCGATTATGAATAAACTACTTAAAGGAGCTAAGTCGCTAATATTTGGGATCTAGAAATTGACACAAATGGGTCGCAACACATACAATAATGTAATATGAATGTATATAAATTGATTTACATTCAATCGTTTCTGTTTTTACTGTAATTTTTAATCAGTTAGGTTCGGCGAAATACGCCAGTATTCTCAATCGAATTTCAATCTCTAGCGTCTGGTTATTCCAGTCTACGCCAAATTTATTTATTGGACTTGCTCTCCAGATAAGAATATAGCGTCACCGTTTGACATGACTTGTGGAATATGCCTAGCCTCGTTTTTTGAGTCCCTTATTACAAATAGCGCTGAAACGCATTATGGTACACGATTCGTGTACCAATTGTAAAATGTTTATTTTGTCTTAAATATTGGATATCAGAAGGCCATCTCTTCCCGGTAAGATCACAACATCAATGTTGATTTAAACTGACAAATAAATCGTGTTTTCAATGTCGAAGATTTTGGATGATATTGAGTTAGAGACTTGGCTACTTTAACTTTGATTATTCTAAACTTACCTGTGTGTTTGAAATCACCTCCGGTTAAATAAAATCCATTATACAATTAAATATTCCAACGAATGCAAAAGTTCTCTCTTGAAAAAATTGACATATTTACTTGTAGTTTGACAGAGTTCAAAACAACATGGCTTTACTCACGTGGTGGACGAAACCATTGAAGCTGTTGTGGGGGTGGTTTAGCTTTGACAGAGATTTTGACAACCACGTGTTGCAATCAAAACAAAGTGTCATCATTTCAATCGTTTGAGTTTGGGCATTGTAATATATCAACTGAAGACAATTACAAGTCATTGTTTTTTAAGGCGAGTGATCGCTCTAGAGCGCCTGTAGCTCACCTGAATGTCGACTGAGGGGAGTTTTTTTTTCCCTCCCCTGAAATTGAAAATTGCTCTCCTTTACAGAGTCATTGGGGGTTTATTATCATTTATCAAACTAGGAATGACACCATTACAATTTACATGCCGTTATTGATCTTCAGATAACCATTTCCCATACACACAACTAATCACTTGACTCCTTAATATCAGATCACTCTCCTTAATTTCTAAATCACTCTCCTTAATTTCTAAATCATTCTTCTTATCGAAACTGGGAGAGCTTTTTAGGGGAGTGAGTTTTTCAATTTGTTGATTGAGGGGAGCTTTTTTTGGCTCTCCTCTGAAATACAAAAAACGACTGATTACAAGTTTCTGAGAGTATCATCAATTTGATATCATTCTTTCAATCCAATAATAACAGTTTCAATGACATCTATAAGCATGTTGCGGCAGCCCTGGAAGTGACTCTTGGGTGGGTTTATAATGCTAAAAAACCTGTAAGATCTCATAAGAAGCGCACCAATACTTCAAGATTCGACAGTTTTGACAGTACTGTGATATGGTGCAATGTTTATTGTTCATGACATAATGTAAATATATTCGTTATCATCAACTATTTTCATACGCCCACATTGAGATGTGGTCCTATATTGTCGTCGCGTCCATCTGACTGTCTGTCCGGCATCCACAAGCTCTAGAGGCTAAATTTAATGTCCGATTGACTTTAAATTTATACACAGTGTTTAAGGTCATGTGACGATGAAGCCTATTGATTTTCGACGATTTCCGATAATTACTGCCAGAGTTATGGCCCTTGATCACTTGAAAAAATCTTGTGGACGCTTTAGAGGCTAAAGTTAATATCCAATTGACTTTAAATCTATACACAGTGTTTAAGGTCATGTGACGAAGAAGCCTATTGATTTTAAGCGATTTCCAATAATTACTGCCAGATTTATGGCCCTTGATCACTTTGAAAAATCTTCTGGACGCTCTAGAGGCTAAAGTTAATATCCCATTGACTTTATATTTATACACAGTGTTTAAGGTCATGAGACGAAGAAGCCTATTGACTTTCCGCAATTTCCGATAATTACTGCCAGAGTTATGGCCCTTGATCACTTTGAAATGTCGTGTGATGCTCTAGAGGCTTATATCATCCGATTGACTTCAGATTGATACACAGAGTTTAAGGTCTTGAGGCGAACAAGTATATTGATTTTCAATGAAACATTTATAATACACTAAAATCTGATTAAGAGTAACAACTCATGAAGTAATTATCAGAAAACCATTAGAATTTGTTTGGTTTTTATAAAGTTCTGCCCCATGCTAACTTTTAGTATACAAAACTTTTAATATCATGGATTTAGCTGTTCAAGTCATAAAAATTCATTGAAAATCAATATACTTGTTCGTCTCAAGCTCTTAAACTCATTGTATCAATCTGAAGTCAACTCTGGCAGTAATTATCTGAAATCACTGAAAATCAATAGGCTTCATCGTCTCATGACCTTAAACACTGTGTATAAATTTAAAGTCAATCGGATATTAACTTTGATCTGTAGAGCGTCCACAAGATTTTTTAAAGTGATCAAGGGCCATAACTCTGGCAGTAATTATCTGAAATCACTGAAAATCAATAGGCTTCATCGTCTCATGACCTTAAACACTGTGTATAAATTTAAAGTCAATCGGATATTAACTTTGACCTGTAGAGCGTCCACAAGATTTTTAAAAGTGATCAAGGGCCATAACTCGTGAAGTAATTATCAAAAATCGCTGAAAATAAATAGACTTCTTCGTAGCTTGTTCGTATCAAGATCTTAAACTCTGTGTATCAATCTGAAGTCAATCGGATGATAACTTTAGCCTCTAGAGCATCACAAGATTTTTCAAAGTGATCAAGGGCCATAACTTTGGCAGTAATTATCAGAAAAGTCTTTGAAAATCAATAGGATTCCTCGCCTTGTGACCTCAAACACTGTGTATAAATTTAAAGTCAATCAGATATTAACTTTAGCCTCTAGATCATCCACAAGATTTTTTGTAGTGATCAAGGGCCATAACTCTGGCAGTAATTATCGAAAATCACTGAAAATGAATAGACTTCTTCGTCTCATGACCTTAAACACTGTGTATAAATTTAAAGTCAATCGGATATTAACTTTAGACTCTAGAGCGTCTACAAGATTTTTCAAAGTGATCAAGGGCCATAACTTTGGCAGTAATTATCGGAAATCTTTGAAAATCAATAGGCTTCTTTGTCTTATGACCTAAAGCACCTTGTATAGATTTAAAGTCAATCGGATATTAACTTTGGCCTCTAGAGCGTCCACAAGATTTTTTGAAGTGATCAAGGGCCATAACTCTGGCAGTAATTATCGGAAATCATTGAAAATCAATAGGCTTCTTTGTCTCATGACCTTAAACACTGTATATAAATCTAAAGTCAATCGGATATTAACTTTAGCCTCTAGAGCGTCCACAATTGCTTGTGGACGACGGACGGACGGGGGCGACGACAATATACGACCACATTTCAATGTAGGTGATAAAAACCAAACAAATTCTAATGATTTTCTGATAATTACTTAAACATATACATTGCCATTATGCAAGAGCTAAATCTGTCTATTACAGGTCTTTCTTTAGGCCTGAAATGTTATCTAAATTATTAATTAGACATTTAAACTGACCTATCCAGACCATAATTAACCCTACTAGTTGGCATCGCTAGCCTGGGATCTTTAGTGGATTATGAGCCGATTTACTGCATAACTTTCCTTCAGGATTTAACGATTAAATGGATAATAAAGACTATGACTTTAGTAATGATGATCAAGGCTACCAGGAAATTTCAACCGCTTAGTTTTTGGTTCATAGTGGATCAATTTGAATGAAATTTTCAGCAAATTGCCTTTACATTATCTTGTTTTTAACTATTATAGTGAGAACTGCCAACTCGTTATCAAATCTTTCCATAATGTATCTTTAATGAGTTGTTACTCTTATTAGTCTTAATCATATTTTAGTGTATTATAAATGTTTCATTACTGAAAAAAGTAAAAATATGTGACAACTCTTGTTGACTGCCCGGACGATTTAGCTGCTGTGGGCGTATGTTTCGTTTCCTGGCAACCTATCTTTTAATTTATTGTAAATAATTAATAATACTTAAATCACACCATAGCCCCATAATTTTAAATACCCTGTACATGTACGTTAGATCTATCATGTTATATATCAGATTAAAGATATTCATGGATAAAATTTAAGACCCGTAAAACAAATGTCATTGTTTTTGTGTCACATTTGTGTTCAAAAGAAAATTCATCAACCCGATACAAAATATTTCAAAAGATATACAGCTCTAAACTTTGCAGAGATTTTTCTAGAATGTAAAAGGTGGCAACAAACTAAAGGAAAACAGGCAGTTACAATACCGAGCCGAGACTTACACAAAACTTGAATTTTCGTAAAAGTACCGCAAACCATGGCATGTTGTAACCCCTTTATATGAAATGATCCCTCCCGAAGAGTTACTTAATCGGCTTCCATTTTGGTATTTCTCCATGTCAAAAGTTTGTGGGAATTCAATTTTTCAAGAGAACTTTTTTATTTGCTGGGATATTAAATTGTGCAATAGATTTTTTTTAACCGGAGGTGATTTCAAACACACAGGTACTTGTAAGTAGCTTGTTCATAATCGAAGAAATCCGTTTAAAATTTATGATGGTTCAGACAGTAAGTCAGGACACATAGGCCCAGCTGCATGTGGCCTACATATTTATCTGTATGCTACAATGTACATAATATACTCTTCAAAAAAAAGTAGGGGATATTCAGAATAAGGATGTAAACGGTTACTCGGTTGACCGGTTACGGTTCGGTTCTGCAACCTGATCGGTTTGATATTCCCGTGACCGTTATTCGTTCAATATAAAAATGTCAGTGTATATCGACCTAGTAGTAAACTAGCATTAGCCCAGGCTCTCTTGTTCATATTACACGTTGAAACAAAACTTTCCCGGTAATTAAACGGTCGTATTCGCTGCTCGAAAACGTAGTAGAAAAATTATGCCGTAAACAAAGTATCTTTCGTCCCTCTGGCACATGGCCAAATGGTATAATCTTTTCGTCGTTTCATTGGCTCGATGGGGTCACATGTTCAGTCACGTGTGGTAAACATACGAATTTTATAGTATTAGCTTTTAATACGGCAATATTTATAAATATAAATTTAAGAAAATGGCATGGACTATAAGCCTACAGTTATAATAATATTTTGACCGTGATCTAAGACTCTCCAGAAAAGAGCGACTTATTGCGTTGTATCTATGGGCTGGGTAATCTTGACTACAGGTTGACTATTAAATGGGTATGAAAATGAAAGTAATGCTGTGCGCGCGAATAAAGACGCCGAATTAAATATTTTATTAATGGATTACATTATAACATTGCACATTGAGATGGAGGTAGGTGGGGCCATAGAATATTCCTATAATTATAACTGGTCGAACACTAATAATATTGTATCAATTAAACGATCTGTCACACAACGGCATGTGCTGGTACTCGGCGAGAGACTACCACGTGAGACCATGACCTTTTTGACTGTTAGACGACGCAATGTTTCCTTCCGAGAAATTTGAATGAAAAACAAAATAAGCTGCAATAAATAAACTCTTCTTAGGACTTAGGGTCTAATAGTTTATATTCAAAACGAAGTTAAACAGTGTGAAAAAGTAAACTTTAATCCTGCGTACGGTACCGGCGATTAATAACTCGGCAACAAAAAAGTGAATCGGTTGACCGGTCACGGTCGGTTTTTTGCCCATCGGTTAACCGGTTCAATTTTTTTTAACTCGTTACATCCTTAATTCAGAAATGCACTGCTGTTTTATTAGAGGTAACCAGTGTATGTTAATAACAGGCCAATTGCCTACACATGAACATAAACAGTTCATATGGGCGGCTTATCTGACGGCCCTATTTCACTCGCAAAAAGATACACTGTCAAAAGTGAAAATGGACGTTTTTGATTTTTGTCTTAATAATGAGTAATTGCTCCACCAATCCTCAGACATTCAGCAATTCATCGTGGCATGCTCCTAATCAACCGCCCAATCACGATTTGGGGCAATCCGACCCACTCTTCTTGCAGTGCCACGGCAATTCTTGCAGTGCCACGGCAATTCTTGCAGTGTTGTCCATTAACGACGACGAACACGTCTCCCAGACATGCTCTATAGGGGAAAAGTCAGGACTCATGGCTGGCCAAGGCATATGAACAATATAGTGACGCTGGAGGTAGTCATTCATGATACGAGCACGGTAGTCATGGGCATTATCATCTTGAAAGATGAAACATCGACCTGCACGTTAAGTAAAGGGCAAAACTATTGGTGCCAGGATGTGGTCACAGTAGTACACACCCACACCAGTGGCAGTGACCCTTCCTTGAACGATATGAAAGTCCATTCTGCCAGTCATGGTTATTCCACCCCACACCAAAACAGACCCACGCCCGAATCCGTCATGCTGTCTGACGTTAAAGTAGCTAAGTCTCTTAACTCAATATCATCCAAAATCTTCAACCTTGAAAACACAAATTATTTGTCAATTTAAATCAACATTGATGCTGTGACACTATCCCTTATTTACTACATGTAATGTGCATGCAATAGGTCTACAGGTAGCCGGGTTGACTGATTTTGGTATTGTATCTACCTCAAAACTTGGTTTTTATACACCCACATTGAAATGTGGTCGTATATTGTCGTTGTCCGTTGTTCGGTTGTGGACGCTCTAGAGGCTAAAGTTAATAACCGATTGACTTTAAATATATACACAGTGTTTAAGGTCTTGAGATGAAGAAACTTATTGATTTTCAACAATTCTCAATGATTACTGCCAGAGTTATGTCCCTTGATCACTTTGAAATATCTTGTGGACACTCTAGGGGCTAAAGTTAATATCCAATTGACTTTAGATTTACATACTGTGTTTAAGGTCATGAGATGAAGAAACTTATTGATTTTCAACGATTTTCAATAATTACTGCCAGAGTTATGGCCCTTGATCACTTTAAAAAATCTTGTGGGCGCTCTAGAGGCCAAAGCTAATATCCGATTGATTTTAAATTTATACACAGTGTTTAAGGTCATGAGATGAAGAAGCCTATTGATTTTCAGCGATTTCTGATAATAACTGCCAGAGTTATGGCCCTTGATCACTTCAAAAAATCTTGTGGGCGCTCTAGAGGCTAAAGTTAATATCCGATTGACTTTAAATTTATACACAATGTTTAAGGTCATGAGACAAAGAAGCCTATTGATTTTCAACGATTTCCGATAATTACTACCAGAGTTATGGCCCTTGATCACTTCAAAAAATCTTGTGGACGCTCTAGAGGCCAAAGTTAATATCCTATTGACTTTAAATTTATACACAGTGCTTAAGGTCATGAGATGAAGAAGCCTATTGATTTTCAGCAATTTCAATAATTACTGCCAGAGTAATGGCCCTTGATCACTTTGGAAAATCTCGTGACGCTCTAGAGGCTAAAATTATCATCCGATTGACTTCAGATTGATACACAGTGTTTAAGATCTTGATAAGAACAAGTAAATTTTTATGACTTGAACAGCTAAATCCATGATATTAAAAGTTTTGTATACTAAGCGTTAGCATGGGGCAGAACTTTATAAAAACCAAACAAATTCTAATGGTTTTCTGATAATTACTTCATGAGTTGTTACTCTTAATCAGATTTTAGTGTATTATAAATGTTTCATTACCGAAAAAAGTAAAAATATGCAACAACACTTGTTGACTGCCCGGACGATTTAGCTGCTGTGGGCGTATGTTTCGTTGCCTGGCAACCTATCTTTTAGCTTGTGGTCCCTCTGGAGGTCACAATTATTTGATTATATCACCGTTACACTGTAATGAAGGTTAAGTTTGAATTTCGTGAAAATCAGACCAATATTGCCGGACAAAATGGCCGCTGCTTGTACGCGAATAGTGTAAAAATATGGTATATCAAGGTTGTGGACCCTCTAGTGGTCGCAATTTTAATTCGATTTTGATGAAACTTGAAATGCATGTTTATAAGCTAAAGATCTTGGTTCCTTTCGATATTGTCGCATATCGAATCGTAACTTCCTGAATTATGGCCCCTGAATATACGAAAAATCGCCTTTTTTAGCTTGTGGTCCCTCTGAAGGTCACAGTCATTATCTGATTTTAAAAATCGTTTGAATATATCACCGTAACACCGTAATAAAGGTTGAGTTCAAATTTCCTGAAAATCAAACAAAAACTGCCGGACAAAATGGCCGTCGCTTGTACGCGAAAGGTGTAAAAATATGGTATATCAAGGTTGTGGGTAGGGGTTACAATTTAATCCGATTTTGATGAAACTTGAAATGCATGTTTATAACCCAAAGATCATGGTTCGTTTCGATATTTGCGCATATCGAATTGTAACTTCATGAATTACGGCCCTTGATTGTAGGAAAAATCACTTTCTTTTTAGCTTGTTCTCTATCCATCTCTCAAAAATGTGGGCGTATCCTGCCTGGCAGCCGCTGGTCTTGATACATGTAGCCTATAAAAAGTAATGTGGATGTTCAAGAGGGTAGTGTTATTCTGTTCTTATTGAAATTTATATCCATTGTTAGACAGAGAAGCATAACTTCCCACAGATTACAACAGGCCAGAGATTACATATGTGAAGGTAAAACAGGCAAATAAAATTTAAAATGCATTATATTATAATAAAGTATTACTCAAGAACAAACAGTCAGGATGATCGAGTCTGTTGATTTTTTTACACTCACATTGAAATATGGTCATATGTTGTTGTCACCCCTGTTTGTCTAGGCTACAGTTGTCAACCCGCTGATTGGAAATTTATTCAGCAGTGATTATGTTCATGAGACAAATAGGCCTATTGATTTTGAATGATTCCTAAATTTGAAATTTTATACACATTTTTATACACATTGACCAAGTTCAATAATGAGCTTTAGTGCTTTAAACTTTGGAGCATGATTATAACTTTGATTATATTTCTAATGGTTTCAGAGTGATGAAAGTTGATATATCAATAGGGGGTCACATTGAGTATGTGGGTAAGACGCTGGTGTGCTAGCCTAGAGGTCGGGTGTTCGTTCCCTGCATTCTCCGAGAAAGTTCATCCAGATTTTCCGGCATAGTTCCCCCTTGTCAGTGATGCAGGACAGCTTTCTAGTTGTTTGGATGGAACGAAAAACCGCGCTCCCGTGCATACATAGGCGTGCACGTAAAAGATCCCCTGACAGTTGGAAATCGATATAAGAGTAGGCCGTAGTGCCGCTGTCCAGGCAAAATTTCCCTCATAGCACACTGTATGGTGTATGCCCGTCACCGGAGTAGACGTTAAATTTCATTTCATTTCTTAACTTCATGAACAATTAATATATGTTAAGCTTTGATGTACACTGTAGGTAGTCAATTTTTCCATATCATCATCATATTACCCCTAGTTACAGCTTTCATCAAAATAACACTGGTACAGTAAACTGTTTGTAATTATTATTTTGGTTTGGTAATGAAATGTTCCAGGTTTCAGGGTTGGTCCGTCCCCCCAAAAAGTTATGACAAATCCACGCACTTGAGTACCGTACTTGGACACTGTGATTGTATGTTTCAACTATGTTTCAAATGCATTATGTAAGAGCTAAATCTGCTTAAAGCTACGTTCCCAGAAAAGTATTTATCGGTTGGTTATTTCCAATAAAAGTATGGCAATTTTGGTATATATCTTACTAGAAAAATACTGGATTCCCTGAAAAACACTCATGGAGCGCATACAGGACAAAAATGTAAGGGTTTCCCTAATCGACAGCCCAACGATTAGGAGTGTCTGCACGCATGACGTCGAAGGTTGCACGCGGAGATTGAGCGCTTGATGTACATTTTGATAAACTTTATGAAGAATTAGACGTACAACACTTTCTGAGATAAAAATCATGGAAAAAGACGCGAGCAGTGGATAATCCGAAAATTTAATTAGGCTTCGATATTCATAATAAATAGTCAGCAATTAAAGACAACATCGTCTTGTGTATGCAATGAATTCTCCTCGGACTTCGCTTGCGTTGCTAGGTACTGAGAGAGGTAAGACACGTGACACAAACATGACCTCTTTTGATCGATTTTTAATAGCCAGGGAATTCCCCAACAATTGCAATGTTTTGAGAAGGATTTGAAGCAAAATTATGCTAAATTAATTTGTTTGAATATGTTTTTAGTCCAAATATATATATCATCAAATCACCCAGTTTATACCCCGGAATGTATCTTGAATTGCATATCTTTTTTCTGGCTTCATATCAAAGAAATCATTTTGAAAGGTAAGATTCTTACATGTACACATGCTTTACATATAAAATGACTGAAATGCTACAAAGGAAAAGCCTCTGAGAATAAATGTTTCATAAATCATAAATAAGATCAATGTCAATGATAAAAAGGTTCTAATATTTTGAGGTAGTTTGCATAATCAACCATCTAGACCCATCGGATGGCTGAGATATTAAATTGATTAGACAATGTCTGCCATACACTGTATCTTCGTTAAAATGGAAAATCAAGACTTTGTTTATTATAGTAGCAATGGTACTTGACAATCAAGACCACATCAAAACTTCAAAAATTCAGAATAAATTAATTTGACTGAAATTTCCAATAACTATAATAGCAAGAACGATCACTCACCACACTAATTACTAATATTTCTGGAAAATGTTTACAATATCAAACATATGTGTGTTTCTCTTGTTTTTTTCCATGCTCAAGAACTGGATCTGCAAGAGAATTACTGAAATTGTTACCATTATGATGGTACCAAAATACCAATATTGATTTGAGTTTAGACTTGAAAATAAAACCAATAGAAAGCAAAAGAAAGTAAAAAAAGTTTTTTTCTAATTCAAATCAACAGTAAATAAAATCTTTAATTTGTATTTTGATACAATTCTCTAAAAACATTTATGATATTTTTGCTTTGGTACAGAAATTAGAATTGATTTCCATGTTATTGAAATCCAGATGAAATGTTTTTTGAAGACAGGTGGATAGGGTTGATGTAATAGCCACTATTTGGATGGTGAGTGTCATCTGCAACAATGACAGTTTAGGCACTATCTATCATAGAGAATTATAGGCACACTGACAGCATACACACGTCAGGTACCAGCTATTGTGTTGTCCAGTGAAAAGATAGAGAACTGTATATCCATTGATTGTTGACTTTAACAATGATCAATTGAAACCCGCCGCGCCCAGTGAAATGCTATATACATTCATCTCTTGACATGCGGACAGTTACCATATGAAAAATATATTCTTGTAATGATTAAGCAAAAGGAGGGTTTCTATCGCGGTATAATTTTCTTATGTTGGTTAGCCATTATTTCTGCTGGTGATTTGTTTGGATTAGGCCCCAACGTATGCATTCAGTACCTTCCCAGTATCAGGACGAGAAAAGAAAGATGGCTTGATGGAAAATTGCTGGTATTTGTAACATGAAAAAGTTATTCTATTGTTTTTAACTTATAGATAGATGAGTTGCGACAAGTGTCATAGTGACAGCAAGTGGTAGATTAATGTGTTGGAAAAGCAGATGTTGGTTAGGAGATTTTATTACAATTTCCCATCCTTCATATTATTATTATTCTGCTCAATACATCACAGGAAAAAAATAATACAATATATAATCGCATTAAAGCAAAATCACAAATAGATTAGGACACAGGGTTAAGTCTAAAGTAAATTTTGGGGTGTCATTATTCACATTTTTAAAACTTATTATTGGCTCTTTGTTTTCTAATTGCTGCAAATTCTAACTAAAATGCCCATTGGCCATTATAAATTAATTTGAATTTGAAACCTAATTTAAACAAATATTATAACTATAAGCTAAAATTAATTCACACCTTTATAACACAATTTGTTATGCATATGTGCATAAATTTAATGTAGCAACATTGCATAATACAATCTGATGACAATATTATAAAACATATTTGTATCCCAAATTTGATTTAGCAGTTGTCCACTCAAAACTGTGTTAGTAGTTTCATATGTTTGATTCTTGACTTTCAAGTATTTTTTATTGCAATGTTCATTAGTGTCTTGATAGCCTTGGTTCAATCCAAATCCCAGAAAAATGAAAATAGGAGGGTCCTCAAAAAATCATTCACAACACCTTTAGTGCCTTTTTTTTGGTGTCTAGACATGCTTGAGATGATACTGAACAATAAAAAATGGATGAAAATCAAAAATAATGACTTTGGAATTTGTAACTTTGGAAAATATGAAGCAAATATACCATTCAGCTCTGCACAGCTACAGGGTAAACAACTCAACATGGGAAATCACAAAGTCTCACAGAGATATCTGAATATATACACTACAACCATCAAAACTTCAAATTTTGAAAACTATCTTTGTTTTAGCACACCATGTCCATGTAATTAAAGATACATTATGGGAGATTAGATAACGAGTTGGCAATTCTCACTATAATAGTTAAAAACTACATACTGTAAAAGCAATTTGCTGAAAATTTCAGTCAAATTGATCCACTATCCTCGATCATCATTACTGAAGTCGGTAAGACAATACTAATAGTCTTGATTATCCATTTAATCGTTAATCACGAAGGGAAAGTTTTGCAGCAATTCGAACTATAATCCAACAAATATCACAGGCTAGCCTTACCATCGAGAGTTGATTATGGTTTGTATAAGCTAATTAATGTCTAATTAATAGTTTTTATAACATTTTGGGTCTAAAGAAAGACCTACAATAGGCCGATTTTGCTCTTGCATAATGTATGTTTAAACTTTTTTTTTTCATATATCCCCCATTTTATTGAAGGGACTACTTTCAGACTTTTTATATGGAGTACCATCATAAACATCATTTGGATTAAATGTTTCGGGTCTGTATGGAATATTGTAAATACTGCATCACAATTTCCTTGAAACTGCTTTTAATTTTCAGCAATTTTTTTTATAATGAATACACATTGTTATCATTTGTATAACTTCTTAATTCAACCCTTGAAACTTTGTGCCAGGAAGCATAAAGATGTACTGACAATTAAAGATTGAACATTTTTACAGTAAAATAATTTGTTATAAATTTTATTCAATATTTATTCACACTCAACACATTGTTTAATCTTAGATTGTAGCCTATAATAGTCCACTATTGAATGTGGAAAGGTTCGATTGAATGATTTATTAAGGTTTCACACTGCATATCTCAGAAACTACTTGTCGGATCGATTCGATGTCTTCGGTTTTACTGGGAAAGTGGGTTTGACTTAAATTTTAAAGCTATTTCAAACGTTCTGCGACAATGCGAAATGTCCGAAATCACCGAAGTTGTCGTTTTTCAATATTTTGCTGTAATATTATCAATAATTGTCGGATTGTAATATTTGATACATTTTGACATAGCCAGAGACAAGGCACATAGCTTTCGTTCTTTGAATTTTTTTATTTTCGACGAATCTTCGGAGATATTAGGCGCCAAATTTTGAAAATTTAAATTTTTACGAAAAACTTTTTTATTAATGAATATTTTTATGTGGTATTTTACCAAGGGTTAAAGGCTCATCTGATTTGACAAAAAATGTCAACATTTTTTGGTCACCGTATTTTTCCTTGGCCCCCATTGGCTAATTCAGTTTTTCAGTCCTGGATTAATTATTTATTGTTCGATTTGTATAAAACAAAGTTCATATTTTCCGCGGTCCAAAATGTCATTTTTTTTGTTACCGGTACATTTTCCTTTCGGCAACGGAAGTAACATAAATTTAGCAAAAACTGCAATTTTGAGAGTTCGGTACCACTTTTTGAAAGCAAATATTATTTTTTGAAAATTTAAATTTTTACGAAAAACTTTTTTATTAATGAATATTTTTATGTGGTATTTTACCAAGGGTTAAAGGGTCATCTGATTTGACAAAAAATGTCAACATTTTTTTGTCACCGTATTTTTCCTTGGCCCCCATTGGCTAATTCAGTTTTTCAGTCCTGGATTAATTATTTATTGTTCGATTTGTATAAAACAAAGTTCATATTTTCCGCGGTCCAAAATGTCATTTTTTTTGTTACCGGTACATTTTCCTTTCGGCAACGGAAGTAACATAAATTTAGCAAAAACTGCAATTTTGAGAGTTCGGTACCACTTTTTGAAAGCAAATATTATTTTTTTCAAATCTGGTATGACTGAAAGGGTTTGCCCTGTTAATGCGCAGAAATCATCGCGCTCAGTTTTTTTAATTTTTATTTCGTTTTCGGATCATTTCGATTTAAAGGTGAAAAAAGGTGAAAAAATGAGCTATTCACAACCCATTCAGGCTTTTCATATTTTAAAATATTTCTTCGCAACTTTCATAAACTAGTAGCAATAATCCATACGAAGAGAATGTATGTGAAAATTAATTTGTAATATGAACAGTTGCCGAGAAATGATCAATTTTGTATGAGTCACTTTTTACGCTAGTTTGTATAAGAGTCAATTATTATTCGATTTTCATAAAAGTGACCCCATTTGATGCGTAATGTCAATTTTAACAAGGTCAAACCAATTTAACATTTTCAATGTCACCGGAAATGACGTAATTTGGGCAAAAATTGTATTTATAACCTTCAAAACAAATAATTTATTCAAATGAGTCGTATTTGTTGTTTGTTTAAGATTTTGATATTTGATTCCAATCAACTAATAAAATGAACCCAAACGATCATATAGATATCACAAAATGGTTTCTAACAGTTGCGGAGAAAAGACGATTTTCAACAGGTAACTTTTCAAGGTTTTTGGTCCATAAAAGTGTCAATTATTATTCGATTTTCATAAAATTCCCCGTGTGTGATACCTAATGCCATTTACGATCTCATACAAGTAATTTAACACTTTTACTGTTACCGGAAGTAACGTCATTGTGGCAAAAACTGTATTTTTAGCCTTCAAAACAGATATTTTATTCAAATGAGTCTGATTTGTATTGTTTTTAAAATTATGATATTTGATTCTAATCAACAAATAGATTGAACCCACATGATCATACAAATACCAAAAAATGGTTTCTAACTTGTACGGTTGCAGAGAAATAGACGATTTTCTACAAGTCACTTTTCAAGGATTTTGGTCTATAAAAGTGGCAAATATTATTCGATTTACATAAAATTTTCACCATGTGATGCCTTATGCTATTTCTGATTTCATGAAACTAATTTAACATTTTCATTATCACCGGAAGTAATGTAATGTTGTCAGGATCACTTACATGTAATGAATGTATACAATGAATTGATATTGCCAGATTTGGTTGATTCTGAGTACATTTTAAGTGATGTGTGCAATGCTTAAATGGAAACCTGTTTAATGGTTTCATCGGTACCGGAAGTGACATATGTTCAAGGGTAACGGGGCACCGGTGAAACCCGTCATTACTGCATTGCAGTTCTAGTTAGAAAATATGTTGTGTTTCAAATGGTACTCCATAGAAATGAATTTGCCCCACAAAAATTATATCTAGGTAACAAATTCTATATCAGACCCTCAAAATGATTATTATTCTAACATAAATGAATAATAATCTATCCAAAATTTAGAAACAAGCCTTTTTGCTTACATTTACCAACACTTGACAATGGCAGCCATGTTAGCTTAGATTTTGACAGTTCTGTTGTCATCGATTAACAGAACGGTCCATATGAATAATTTTGATATTAAAAGATGTGACAGTTCTTGCAAATGAAGCGCAATAGTCTATAATATTACGATTTACCACCTAATGTAAGGATAATTGTGATAGTATTAGTCAAAAGTATTTATTGCATTTTTATTTACCTTTCTGTGTCGAATTACCGCTCAAAGGAAGTGTTGCTCGCATCAATGAGTTCATGCATGACTTATTTTTTTAATATTATCAAATCCCGTAAATGACAACTCATTTGTATTTTGATATGAATTAATCATATTCCGCAGTTGTTTAAATTAAAAAATGAAAAATTTGTTTTTAAAATTAACACTTTGCTCATTGATATTAGCATAATGTCAAGGACATACCAGATATTCGGACATGAAGGCTACCTACGAAACATTGTTTACATCTATACAACGGCGAAATGTGTTATTACTAAAGGGAATATGACATAATTGTATGTATTGTGATGTAAATGAAACCTTTGCATATCTATACAATGTTCCGCTAAGCGTTGTCAGTTTAACGATTATTCGCATCCCTCGTCTAAAGATATGAAGGGACATTTTCAAGATTGAAAAAGAAAATGGCGGATCCAAACCCCGTGGTAGCAAGACGTGGAAATCACACACTACAAGGAAATAGGAAAACAACTCGAAAATCTAAGACTCGACTACTGTACTACATAGATCAGAGTATAAATAGAGAGATAATATCTGTCCCTAAGTTTTATCGTTTTGTCTGTAGGTGTAACCGCGATTAGACAAGAAAGTGATGAAACTGAAATTTTGTTTACGTGATAACACGCGAATGTACGAATTAAAGGGGTATTGACAGTGAAATAGTGTATTGTGAGTAATAGAGTTTATTTTGGACGTTTGTATCCAAGGGCCACTATTCTGTGTTGGGAAATAATATCTTCAGCCTTGTTGGTGTTGAGACTACTATGCAACAAGATGGTGTCACTTTACCTTGCCCTTAAAGTAAGAGTTTGAAATTATTTTCATGCAAATCATTTGAGATGCTCTCAATATGAAATTTAAAAAACCCACCAAAATTATTAGGGTTTCACATTGCATAGCTTGTGTGAAACACTATTGTTTTTGTTAAGATTATTAGAGTTTCATAAATGTGTAGCAATAATCCATACGAAGAGAATGTGTGTGAAAATTAGTTTGTAATATGAGCAGTTGCCGCGAAATGGTCAATTTTGCATGAGTCACTTTTTACGCTTTTTTGCCTGTAAAAGAGTCAATTATTATTGGATTTGCATAAAAGTGACAATATTTGATGCGTAATGTCAATTTTGACTAGGTCAAACCAATTTAACACTTCCAATGTCACCGGAAATGACGTAATTTGGGGGAAAACTGTATTTATAGCCTTTGAAACAAATAATTAATTCAAATGAATTGTATTTGTTATTTGTTTACAATTTTGATATTTGGTTCCAATCAACTAATAGAATGAACCCATACGATCATATATATATCACAAAATGGTTTCTAACTTGTTCAGTTGCGGAGAAATAGGTGATTTTCAACAGGTGACTTTTCAAGGTTTTTGCTCCATAAAAGTGTCAATTATTATAGATTTTCATAAAATTTTCACTCTGTGATACCTAATGCCATTTACGCTTTCATACAAGTAATTTAAGATTTTCATTATCACCGGAAGTAACGTCATTTTGGCCAAAACTGTATTTTTAGCCTCTAAAACAAATACTTCTTTGAAGTAAGCGATATCCATTTTTCGTATAAAATTTTGATATTTGATTCCTATGGACAAATAATAATAATCAATACGGTCATATTCCATATTCATATCACAAAATTGTGTCTAACACCTTCCCTTGCCAAGAAATAACCAATTTTGTTAGAATCACTCTTTAAGATTTTTCGCATTTTAATTTCAGTTTATGGGTTCTAGGTTAATTATTTATTGCCTGATTTGTGTAAAAGATAAACCCATATGCTCCGTGGTGCAAATTCTCAACTTTCTTTTACCGATAAAAGGTTCTGTCTGCACCAGAAGTGACATAATTTTGACCAAAACTTCAATTTTGACGTGTCTAAAGTTCTTTTAAAAAGCAAATATTAATGTTTACAAATCTAATAGATCAAGCTGAATGCTTCTACTAAAGACGCAAAATATGTCTTGCTTAGTTTTTTGTTTATTTCGGTTTTGCATTTGCGCCATTTTGATTTAAAGGTCAAAAAGGGTGTAAAAATGAGTTATTTACAACGCATTCAGGCGTTTTATATTTTAAAATATGTCTTGACAACTTTCATGAACCTGTAGCATTAATCCATACAATAACAATGTTTGTCAAAATTAGTTTATTATAGTGGCTGTTGCCGAGAAATAGGCAATTTTGCATGAGTCACTTTTCACGTTATTTTGCCTGTAAACGAGTTAATTTTATTCCAATTTTCTAAAAAAATTTCACCTCACCATGTGATGCTATATCGATTAAAAGGTGAAAAAAGTTTATTTATACACCTTTTTTCACCTTTTAATCGATATAGCCCGAAAATGAAATTGAAATTAAAAAAAAAATGAGTCCGATGTTTTGTGCACATTTAAAGGTCGTGTAAAAAATTTTACCTCCAATTCTTAATAAAATATTTAACTACCATGAAACTATTGAAAACCGTAACGTACATGTACAAGAATTTATTGACAATTACGATAATACCACATGTCAATGCGCCAACTCTCCTTTAAAGACAATTTTCATGACCATATACTGACAGGAAACTTCGGTATTGTTGAACATAAAAATCTTAAAAAACTTTTTGGCTTTAGACCACAATTTCGAGAACAACCAAGTAAAACTAATTTCAAAAAGTTACATAATAATCTAAAATCTCAAATCAGGAAATGTATAGTAGCTTGGTCTGATAAATTTTGTGCACCTTTAGAATCTTTTGGAGAATGGAAAAACACTGTTTTTGATCTCTTGTCAAAGAGAATCAAATATATAAAACTTAACCAAAGACACCCGCCACCTGAAGTCCTAAATAATACATCCGCAGTTGAATGTCTTATTACTCTTCAAGAGAGTTTTGTTTTAATGCCTGTCGATAAGGCCCGCAATAATATTGCCTTTATCTGTAAAAAATACTATTAGAAATATTCTTACTGAAGTTGGACTCTGGCCCAATACCAATAATGACACTTATAAATGCATTACGGATTTAACTAAACCAGATATTTTACATAATCAATATACTTTTAACAGGAGTAATGATATTAAAGACAATGTGAAAAAAGATACACTACCTTACATTTATTCTATACCTAAATTCCATAAAAACCCAGTCAAATTCAGATACATAATATCCTATACTGGAATTAATAGTTTTTTTCATGATTGATAAAAATAAACCTATAGTAGATACTAGATACTTTAGATAAATAAATAAAACAGTTAATGCAAAAACAATAGAAACGTTCGATTATTCTACTTTGTATACTATGCCTCAACATGCAGATCTTAAAGATAATTTGGATTGGTTTGTAGATAAAACCTTTAATGGAGCTTTCGGGAAAGGCAGAAACTTGATAGCCATTTACTCAGGAGATGCTAAATGATTATAAAACGTCGCAATGCCGACTCTCTAGTTTTTGATATGGAAAAATTTCAAAAGATCATACATTTCCTCATTGACAATGCCATGTTGGAGGTTGGGGATCTTGCTTTCAAGACCATAAAAGAAAAACAGATTACTAAGTAGCTAAAAGTCTAAACTATATCTTCCGATACATTGATGAAATAACACCGATCAATGATAATGTAAATTTCAATAAATATAAAAGTGAAATATATCCCTCTGAACTAATATTAAATAAAGAAAATTCCAGCACTATAAATGCATCTGTTCTTGACCTGGACATCAATATAATTAACAATAAATATAATGTCAGTGTTTTCGACAAAACGGACAAATTTAGTTTTGAAGTAGTGAAATACCCGTCAATTTATAGTAACATACCAGATACCACGTTATATAGTGTTTTCTTTTCACAAGCATTACGATTTTTCTTAGCCGAAAAAGTTCATCAGGATTTTCCGACGTGGTTTCCCCTTGTCAGTGGTGCAGGATGGAGGCCTAACACAACAGGGACAGCTGTCTAGTCGTTCAGATGGGTCGGAAAAACGATGTCCCATTTATACATAGGTGTGCACGTAAAATGATCCCTTGGCAATTGAGATTCGATATAAGAACAGGCCATAGTGCCGCTGCCCGGGCAAAATTTCTCTCATAGCAAACTGTATGGTGTATGCCCATCTTCATTAGCCCAGTCAGACTAGAACAGTAGGACGTTAAACTTCATTTCATTTCATGTAAATAAAGTTATAATATGTTAAATAATGTTTTCTCCAGGTCCTCCGGTTTCCTCCCATTGTTAAAGACCGTTACGCGCAAGCGAATTATTAAAATAAAATTAAACCATGTTAGTCCCGAAATGACTTAGTTTGTGTCGAGTGGACCGTAGTGGACATTAAACCCCATTTCTCTCTCTCTGTTAAATAATGTAAAAGCAAGAATAAATAGGTGAGTTTTTGTTTAAAAACAGGGAGTGTTGCGCAACTGCCTATATACATGTACCATGTGGGAGTTTATTTTATAAGTTTGGTGCACAATTGGAAAAAGCATGATTACACAGGAGGCAAGGTTTGATTTTTGCTCCTTTAAAAGAAAACGTTCTTGAGAAGACATAAAGTTCGGGATGGTGAATAAAAATAAAGTTAAAAGATTAGATAATTAAAGATACATTATGTAAGATTTAGATAAAGAGCTAGCCAATCCTACGGTGGCCTGTTAATGCCATACATTGATTTATACCTTTTTCGTGAAATTTACCTCATATGAGAAATCGCAGTGAAAACTGTGATAAATAAAAAAGACATGAAAAACCTTTCCACCGCTGTGTAAATATTTTCTCCGCGGTGTTAATATTTTCTCCGCGGTGTAAATATTTTCTCCGTGGTGTAAACATTTTCTCCACAATGTAAACATTTTCTCCGCGGTTTAGTCCGCATTGTTACTAATGTTACTTATTTACATTAGTTTTTATGTTAACAATGGAGAACAGCGGTGTTTGGCCCCGAGTGACTTTCCGCTCGTAATAACCCATTTGACGTCATTCCGGAGTAGGCCATGCGACATGCGAAGAAAGTTTTAAAATTATACTGCATAAGGATTATAAGACAATGTCTGAAATTGGGGAAAATATTTACACCGCGGAGAAAATGTTTCCACCGCAGAGAAAATGTTTACACCGCGGAGAAAATGTTTACACCGCGGAGAAAATGTTTTTTTATTCATCACAGTTTTCATTGAGATTTCTCATATGAGGTAAATTTCAAGAAAAAGGTATAAATCAGTGTATGGCACTAACATGCCACCGTACATTCCTGCTATAATAGTTCGAAAATAAATAATGTAAAATGAATCATTTGAAAATTTCATTCAAATTACTCTATTGCAAGCGAAGATATTAGCCTTTGCAGGTTTGACAAGACGTGTGCAATAATTTCAACCACTGTACTGGTTGTTCAAAGCTTAGTCTCACTCCACCATTTTTGAATTAAATCAAAATATGCCTGAACCGTTGTAGTCTATTTAATATTGGAGAAATCTGATGCCATCGAGCGTTGATTATGACCTGGATCAGTTAATTAATTTCTAATTAATAAATTAAAAAACATTTCAGGCCTAAAGAAAGACCTGCAATAGGCAGATTTAGCTCTTGCACGGGGACCCAGTGTAAATTAAAAAGGGCTGGTGTAATTAATATGTTCTCTACAAGAAGTGAGGAGCCACAGTGGCTTAGTAAGACGTTGGCTTATTACATATACTAACCTATATAAGCCTAGCTGCAGAATTTTGCAATTTTTGTAGTTTTTCGATATGTTTAACAGGAATAGCATATAATATCAATTTAAGAAGGCATTTTACACAATCTGCAGACACATTCAGTTTCAGTTTTCCAATATATCTCAAATTAAGATATATCCTAATTTGAATCTGACTAATGTGTACTGGTAATTATTTTATGCAAATGTCTATTTTATGTTTATATAGTTACTTTTAATTATTTTTAGAACCTCAACAGAACTTTTAAATAGAAAAAATAAATTTGTTGATGAGGCAATATCCCTGGATTTGAAATGTTTTGAATCGATATCAGCTTTAACATTCAGCCTTGTATAAATCGAATGATGTAAATTGAATTGTAGTCTACATTTATTACAACCAAAATATGTACAAATCATTTTGGGGTGGGATTGTGAATGGCACTCTAGATTTGGAACGCATGAATATGAATTGGTATCCACTGGACCGTAAACGTTTCTTGGTCACATCGTATATAATAACCTGATTAAATTTTTGTTATGATTGATGATTTGAAGTGGATGTTATCGTTCACAATGACACAATGAATTCCTGTTTCAACTTCTGATTTGTGAATGGATATCGCAAGAACTTGAAAATTTCATTTATCTTAGATATAAGATGAGAAGATAACCTCAGAAATGGACAACTCTTTTATTCCTCTGAACATCTGCTGGTAGCATCGTTAGCCATGGTCCAGAAACCAAGGGACATGCAATGCTTTAATCTTCAATTCTCATTATGTCACCTTTATCAGGGTCTCTCATTGATATGTTAAAGGCTGGTCATGAAATGTCGACAGTTTCTGGAATAATTAAAAAAATAAATGATATTTTACCTCATTGTATATTCTCTTTTGATCTTCAAAGTCTTTTCTGACAATGAGAGCATGAATTATATGACACACAACTCTGGTGTTACCCGATGTCAACCTTTGTTGTCTGATGTGGTAACATTAATACTACATTTTACAGTTAATAAACTTATATCTTTTATCATTTCCGCTATAAAAACAAATTGATTATAGTTTGAAATGGCACAGCTCAATTCATTGTCGGGTGGAAAGGGGAATTAATTTCATGTGACCTTTTATTTAAAGAACAAAAGGTTGTGATTTAGTTTTCAAAGAAATTAGTACATGAAAGTAACAGGGTATCTTCTAATTATTTGTCATAAGCTACCACACCTGCATTCATTACATGTTCAAAGTTTTGGGTCTGAAGTCAATCATTTTAAATCAGAAATATTCAGAGGAGTTATAGGAAATGTTGACTGACAATTTGTAATAGACAAGATAATCATCATATTCATGTCATCTTATTTCCATTTTATATGCTCATGTAGTTTGTGTTTCAACACAACAGAATTAGATGCTTTACATGGTGTAAAACAAATTGAATAAAAGATTGTGTGCAAATAAATATTTGGAATAGTATGCTGTTTATATGGCTACATCTGAAATGCCAACTGTCTTAAGTGGAAACATTATAAGCCAGCTTGAGTAATAAATCCTTTTAAACTGGTTTGTTTGCCCTATCTCTTTTGTGCAGCTGAATGATTGACTTGGTTTGGTTTTTAAACCAGCTTAACTGAAAGTCAATAATAAAACTGCTAAATTTTGTGTTAAAAGCTTTTAAAAGCCTCTACCTTAGAGCCAAGCAACTAACTCAATATATACGTGATACGTTTTCAAACAACTTAAACCTGTCAGTTTTCATCTGGAAATGGAGACCGGTGTCCCAAGCTGTATAGTGTATTTTATGGTGTCTGGATAAAACCAGACTTTTATTTTTTTAAAAATAATGTGTAGCTGAAAATTACCTTTCGTTGTCAAGTACAGCACTTGGGTCATGCACTGTATAGATCTCTAAGGAACGGTCATAGATTATCAGGTCACAAAACGAAAAAATTGACCCGAAATCTTAAAAGGTTTACGTGTCCAGATAAGCGGTTTTGACGTTCACGTCCAAACGACTCAATATTTTGAGCTGAAATTTTGAGAGAAGGTAAATACACTGTTACCCTAGATTTTGGCGTTTTAATTTTATACGTACACAGACTTTTATTTCTGAGACTCTTAAAATCGGTTTAAAATAACATTTTCAGTTTAAAATAACATTTTCAGGAAGTAATCAGCGAGTTTTAACAAAAGTACTGTTTTCGGTGAATTTTCATCAACAAGTTCTGGCATACATTTTACAGTCCTTCTAATCATCATATAAGGTCTTGTACATGAGAAAAATTAGCTGTACAGGGAGAGATGCATCTTTTGCAGTAACAACCAATCAACTGACCAGTAACAACCAATCAACTGACCAGCAACAAATTAAAATGACAACTGTGACTACGTACATACATGTACATCCCCTGGTAGAAAGTAGAAAAAAAATACACCTGAACTCCTGAAGCAAGTTATTAGATTAGCCAGTAGAGTATAGGTGTACTTGTTAGACTCAAAATTTATGTGTTAGGCACAATCTTCACCCCTCGCGCAGATTGAAGCCCGCGTGCGCAGATTACACTCTGCGCTTATCAATGCATTTTTACGGAAATATTGTGGATTTATCAAGTGAAACACTATGAGGAGTATGCGGTACATATTGTTTAATTTATTGTATAACTTTTAGACTGAAGCATTATTTAAATGTTCACAGCATTATTCAAATTGTCATTTTCATTAAATGCCGCTCGGACATTATTTTTAATTTTAATATTTTTTAAATGTTTTTTTTTTCAGGCATGCCTTTTTATCAAGCTGTGAACATTTTAAAAAGACAAGACCGTGCAATCAAAGGTGTTCAAGTATGGTACAGTGACCAGGTTAGCTTTTTGTTATTTGAAAAATGAAATGCCCATTTATATTTGGCCTGAGCATGTCCAGATCTGGACATGATAAAACTCAAAAAGCTGTTAATTTTAATGGCCATGATTAATATAGTAATTATTACACATGCTTATATAATATGTACCGGCTCAGTTTCCATTTACACTACCAAAATTTTAGACAAACCGTACTGGACTTTTTATCCTAAGTTGCAAAAAATCTTTGCAATGTACACTATTTTAACTGTTTTTTATTCGACCCTGTCCGTCTGTCAAGAATTCTTGTAAGCACCCTTCAGGTTAGAGTTTTTGAGATTTATTATTTTAAACTTGCTTTGATTGTTTGGCTAGTCTTTAGTATGAAACCTATGGAAATGCAGAGTGGTGCAAGGATTGTGCACAGATTTATATTACTGCCTCTATCACAGAAACCTTGTAAAGTATCTACAGTTTTGAGGATTTTTTTTTTCTTTCAACCATGCTGGGAGGAATCCTAATAATCCTATTGAATTTCAGATTTGTGAAGCATTTTTTTGCAGAATCACTGCCCCTGTCAACAATAAAATGTAAATACTCTGGATTTTGTGATCATTATTTTTTCAACCTACAGTGCTTGTTTGGCTGGTCTTAAAGAAGAAACCTATCGAAATTCAGATTTTTTATGCAGATCCTAAATTGCTTGGAATTTATATGCCAACATTGTATGAATCTAGATAAGCAGATTAATTGCTTGATGCTTTACAAAAAGATAATGTGTTATTTTTATACCTCCACATGTATAATTTGTCACCCTTGTATGTGTGTGTGTGTGTCTGTGGTTCGCTTACAGGCCGCAATTCTTAACTGATCGCCTTGAAACTTTACATACTTATTCCTCCCTTATACCCTAAGGATGGTCCCTATTGTTTTTGGTGCATGCTCGACCCCCAGGGGCAGAGCCATGCCCATTTCTTGTATTTGTTTGTTTGTCGTCAACAGGCCGCATTTCTTAACGTATCATCTGGAAACTTTGCATACCTATTCTTTGTACCCCAAGAAACATCCCTATCGATCCTATCGTTTGGGGGGCATACCCAACTCCCAGGGGCAGAGCCACGCCCATTTTCTTTTTGTGTGTCTGTGTCGCCTACATGCCACAATTCTTAATCGACCATCTTGAAAAATTTTCATATGAATTCCTTATAAGTTATATCCTAAGGATGATCCCTATTGTTTTTGATGCATGCCCGTCCCCCAGTGGCAGAGCCATGCCCATTTCTTGTATTTATTTGTCTTGTGTTTCACCTACAGGCCACAATTCTTAACAGATCCTTTTGAAACTTTGTATACCTACATGCATTCCTTATACCCTAAGGATGACCCCTATTGTTTTTTGGTGATTGCCTAACCCCCAGGGGCAGAGCCACACCCATTTTTTCTTTGTGTCTTTGTGTGTTGCCTACAGGCCACGATTCTTAATGGATCATCTTTGAACTTGAGATATATATTCCTTATAGCCTAAGGACGACAACTGCATGTCCCGACCACCAGGAGCAGACCCACGCCCAATATTTGTGTTTATCGTTTACAGGGGGATCGCGTGGCTAAGTGGGTAAGACGCTGGCTCGCTAGCCTGGAGGTCGGGTGTTCGATCCCTGCATTGGCCGAGAAAGTTCATCCAGATTTTCCGGCATGGTTTCCCCTTGTCAGTGATGCAGGACGGAGGGCCTGACAAGGACAGTTGTCTAGTTATTCGGATGGGAACCGAGGTCCCTTGTACAAATTGGCGTGCACGTAAAAGGCCCCCTGGCAGTTGGAATTCGATATAAGAGTAGGCTGTAGCGCCGCTGCCCGGGCAAAATTTCCCTCATAGCACATTGTATGGCGTATGCCCGTCTTCATTAACCTAGTTTAGGAGCAAAACAGTAGGACGTTATAATTTCATTTCATTTCATTTCTCGTTTACAGGCCGCAATTCTGAATGGATCAACTTGGTACTTGGCATATGTATTCCTTATAGCCTAAGGGCGTCAACTATTGATCTTGGTGAATGCCCCGACCCCCAGGGGCAGAGCCACGTCCAATTTTGGCCTTTAGTGCCTTTAGACTTCAATTTCCGTGTAGTACTTTTAGAGTTATGGCCCTTGTTTCAATTTGTGAACGTTCTAACCTCTAAAGTTGTCTGCCAATCTGTATGAAATTTATATGTGCCATTTAAGTTAGTAAAAAGAACAATCCTATTGAATTTCAGCAATTTCCGTTCATTACGTCTAGAATTATGGCTTGTTTCACTTTATTGAACCTTGTGAACGCTCCAACGCCAAAAGTTATCATCCAATCTTTGTGAATTTTAAATTAGTGAAACCACGAAGCCTATTGAATTTCAGCAATTTACAATAATTACTTCTAGATTTATGGCCCTTGTTTCACTTTGTTCAACCTTGTTATTGCTCGATTAATGAAAGTTATCATCCGATATGTATGGAATTTATATGCATCATTTAAATTTGTGAAACAGGGGTCTATTGAATTTCAGCAATTTCCGTCAATAATTTCTAGAGTTATGGCCCTTGTTTTACTTTGTGAACCTTGTGAACATTTGAATGACAAAAGTGATCATCCAATCTGTATAAAATTTATATGCATTATTTAAAGCCTGTCAAATTTCGACAATTTCAGTTTGTAGAACCTTGTAAACCCTCAAACGCCAAAAATTATAATCTTATCTGTATGGAACTATCTTGTAAAGGTCCCCAATTACCTACAAAGGTAAAAATTTGCGACAACTCTTGTCGACAGCTCTGACGATTTAGCTGCTGGGGTATATGTTTTGTTGCCTGTCAACCTATCTTTTGTTAATATTTTGTCTGTAAATTTGGCAAAACAAACCCAACGCCTAGCCTTCTTTGCCTCTTGTCATATTACAGCCATTTCATATTTCATTCTCTTCATTTTAAAAAGTACCATATCAATCAAAGCAGGAATGGGGACGTATATTGCAGGGTTAGAGATGCTCTTGCTGGATTAAGACAGGGGACATCAGCCTCACATTTGACTTGTTGTATTGACTTCTCTCATAATATTTTATCTTTAACTTTAAATATAACAATTTGTCAGATTTATAAATCTATGCATCTTTTTCAGGAGAAGCCAAACATACATATCAGTCATATCTCAACTATGTACAAATACCCAACTCACAAAACAAATCAACACATTAAATGTAATTAAATCGATACTTTTATTTTTATACGCCTACATTTTCATATGGACGTATATTTTCATTTATCATGTCCCTTGATTTATTCTTTAAATGGCATTTAATAATTATTTCTCTGCGACGTTTCAACAAGATTTCACAAGTCGTTATCAAGCATATAACACAAATAAATAAAATGAATAAAATATGGTTATATATATACAAGAGCAGTGGAAACCCTCCAATGGGATGCATAATCAGCAAGCATGAGTAACTGTCCCAAGCCGTTAAATAAAAAATTGGTATAGTTAAGCACAGGAATAAAGGATCAAACAATTATTAACAGGTATAATGAGCCATGAGCAATAGGTCCTGACAGTAAAAACATAATAAATAAATATATGTATTTGTAATTAGTTATAGATGAAAGTAATAATAAAAGATGAAAGGACAGGTATTATATTGTTATTGTTATCCATAAATAGTGTGTTATTCGTTTATGTCCCTTGATTGTACGAAAATTCAAATTTTTAGCTTATGGACACTCTAGAGGTCACAGTTTTTATCCGATTTTGATGAAACTTAAAACATATCTTTATATCCCAGAGATCTTGGTTCCTTTCAATATTCATGCATATCGGACTGTAACTTCATGGATTATGGTCCCCTGATTGTACGAAAAATTGCGTTTTTAGCTTGTGGAACCTCCTCACAAATAGTGTAAGACTATATAATATCATGGTTTTGGATCCTATAGAGGTCACAATTTTTATACGCCCACATTTAAATGTGGTCGTATATTGTCGTCGCCCCCGTCCGTCCGTCCGTCCGTCTGGCGGTCTGTCTGTCCGGCGTCCACAATTGCTTGTGGACGCTCTAGAGGCTAAAGTTAATATCCGATTGACTTTAAATTTATACACAGTGTTTAAGGTCTTGAGACGAAGAAGCCTATAGATTTTTAGCAATTTCTGATAATTACTGCCAGAGTTATGGCACTTGATCACTTTGAAAAATCTTGTGGACGCTCTAGAGGCCAAAGTTAATATCCGATTGACTTTAAATTTATACACAGTGTTTAAGGTCATGAGACGAAGAAGCCTATAGATTTTTAGCAATTTCCAATAATTACTGCCAGAGTTATGGCCCTTGTTCACTTCAAAAAATCTTGTAGACGCTCTAGAGGCCAAAGTTAATATCCGATTGGCTTTAAATTCATACACAGTGTTTAAGGTCATGAGATGAAGAAACCTATTGATTTTCAGCGATTTCCGATTATTACTGCCAGAGTTATGGCCCTTAATCACTTTGAAAAATCTTGTGGACGCTGTACAGGTCAAAGTTAATATCCGATTGACTTTAAATTTATACACAGTGTTTAAGGTCATGAGACAAAGAAGCCTATTGATTTTCAGCGATTTCCGATTATTACTGCCAGAGTTATGGCCCTTAATCACTTTGAAAAATCTTGTGGACGCTGTAGAGGTCAAAGTTAATATCCGATTGACTTGAAATTTATACACAGTGTTTAAGGTCATGAGACGAAGAAGCCTTTTGATTTTCAGCGATTTCCAATAATTACTGCTAGAGTTATGGGCCTTGATCACTTTGAAAAATCTTGTGGACGCTCAAGAGGCCAAAGTTAATATCCAATTGACTTTAAATTTATAATCAGATTTTAGTGTATTATAAATGTTTCATTACCGAAAATTAAAAATATGTGACAACTCTTGTTGACTGCCCGGACGATTTAGCTGCTGTGGGCGTATGTTTCATTGCCTGGCAACCTATCTTTATCAGATTTTGATGAAACTTAAAATATATGGTTGTATCCCAAAGATCTCGGTTCCTTTCAGTATTCACGCATATGTAATTTCCTAGATTATGACCACCTCTCTTTATACGCCCACATTGAAATGTGGTCATATATTGTCGTCGCCCCCCGTCGGTCGGTCTGGCGTCCACGATTGCTTGTGGACGCTCTAGAGGCTAAAGTTAATATCCAATTGACTTTAAATTTATACACAGTGTTTAAGGTGATGAGACGAAGAAGCCTATTGATTTTCAGCCATTTCCGATAATTACTGCCAGAGTTATGGCCCTTGATCACTTTAAAAAATCTTGTGGACGCTCTAGAGGCTAAAGTAAATATCCGATTGACTTTAAATTTATACACAGTGTTTAAGGTCATGGGACAAAGAAGCCTATTGAATTTCAGCGATTTCCAATAATTACTGCCAGAGTTACAGCCCTTGATCACTTAAAAAAATCTTGTGGATGCTCTAGAGGCCAAAGTTAATATCCGATTGACTTTAAATTTATACACAGTGTTTAAGGTCATTAGACAAAGAAGCCTATTGATTTTCAGCGATTTCCGATATGGCCCTTGATCACTTTGAAAAATCTTGTGATGCTCTAGAGGCTAAAGTTATCATCCGATTGACTTCAGATTGATACACAGAGTTTAAGGTCTTGAGATTTTCAATGAATTTTTATGACTTGAACAGCTAAATCCATGATGTTAAAAGTTTTGTATACTAAACGTTAGCATGGGGCAGAACTTTATAAAAACCAAACAAATTCTAATGGTTTTCTGATAATTACTTAATGAGTTGTTACTCTTAATCAGATTTTAATGTATTATAAATGTTTCATTACTGAAAAAAGTAAAAATATGCGACAACTCTTGTTGACTGCCCGGACGATTTAGCTGCTGTGGGCGTATGTTTCGTTGCCTGGCAACCTATCTTTTAGCTTGTTGTCTGTCCATCTCTTGTAAAATGTGGGTGTATCTTGCTTGGCAACCTCTTGTTTATCCAAATCAGCGGTCTAGTCATTTTAAATCCCATGGAGAGTGAGTTGTTAATGGATTATAATCTTGTGGTAAATTGTATGGTGTGAGTAATTAAAAAAAAGATTAGATGCCAGGTGAGATCGTGATAGAGCAACACATGTGGGATGATATGTGAAATTAAAGTCGTGTGTCTTAATCTGTATTGAGTGTGACCAGCAAAAGATAAGGTAGACATATACCTGTAGGCAGGAGTGTGGTGAAATTTATGCTTTGTTAGATGTCACACAAACATTGCAGTGGATATGTATAATAAAGGCACATGTTTAGTTTTTTTTTTAAAAAAAGAATCATCCCAGATTGATTTTAGTAAATAGAATTGGTTAATTCGGTTGAAAGACCCTTACAAACCTTTATCCCAACTATCTGAAACTCTGTGATTTATTTTTTTTAAAGAAATAAAAACCTTCAGTCACTACTTTCTACGTGTTGTTGGCCAATTCCAAGTTGTATAAGTGACTGGTTAAACATGTCTATAATCTACGTGTATATACTTGACAAAAAATCGTCATCACTCATACAATTGAAGAATATAATACCTTAAATGAATTACGTAGCCCAGTTATATTAAGCAATTCTATCGATCATTTACGAACAGCTTAATATTTAAAATATGATTTACATATTTATGGTGTCTTGTGACATTGGGGAATCTCGCTCCTTCAAGATGTATGAAGAGCATGTTCCCGAAGCAACGAATGCAAGTTTTACAACATCTGGATGTTGCTAGATTACTTCACAATTCCCGAACTTATAGCTACGTTATCTACAGACATGTGAACAGTAGCGTCCAATCAGAGGTTGTGACATAGCGACCTCCACAGAAACCCAATCGAAATTAGTGCCGAAATATGCAGGGTATTACGTGAAGGCCTTGATAAGATGTACGTAGTTAAAGCCAGATCAAGCCTTCTATTGAAGATGTATGTATAGTATAGTCTATCTGGTAATAATACCACTCAGATATTATAGTATAAATAGATGCTAATTCTATGTACATTCTGTGTCACAACGAAGAAGCATAAAATCAATGCCAATATATTTTACATCTATGGTCAGGATGCTGAATTCACTACCAGAATGTCTTGAGTTTAAAGGGCCCTTTTAATCCTGCCAAGAAGAACTTTTAGGATTTCTCAAGACTGAATCTCTTTTGTCAGGAGGTGGCACCTGTACACAAATTGTGGGACCTCTTGTTTAGTCAGCAGCACCTTATTGACTGAGCCACCTTGGCTCAAGTAAAGTTATTACATTGGGGATATTTCTATAAATAAATGCCTTTTTTTTGTAATGTTTATATATGACCATATATTGTCATCGCCCTTGTCCGTCTTGTATGGGGTGGGGGATGGCCGAATGATTAGGGCACGCGTGTTGTATCATAAGGTCTGTCATTGAGTCAACTGGCGTGGTTTTGATTCCCTGGTTGTACGTGACAAGGAGTAGGGGTGCCTGTCCAAACTTGTGGGTTTTCTCCAGGTCCTTCGGTTTCCTCCCACTGCTAAAGACTGATTCCCGCAAAGGAATTATTGAACTAAAGTTGAACCATATGTTAGTCCCAAAATAACCTCTCTCCCCCCCACCCCCATCGGTCCGGCATCCACAATTGCTTGTTGACCCTTTAGATGCTAAAGTTAATATGCTATTGACTTTAAATTTATACACAGTGTTTAAGGTCATGAGATGAAGAAGCCTATTGATTTTTAACGATTTCCGATAATTAATGCTGATGTTATGGCCCTTGACCTCTTTGAAAAATCTTGTGGACACTCTAGAGGCTAAAGTTAATATCCCATTGACTTTAGATTTATACACATGAGACAAAGAATCCTATTGATTTTCAACGATTTCCAAAAAGTTACTGTCAGAGTTATGGCCTTTGATTACTTTCAAATATCTAGAAGCTAAAGTTAATATCCGAAGGACTTTAAATTTATACACAGTGTTTAAGGTCATGAGACGAAGAAGCCTATGGATTTTTAACGATTTCTGATAATTAATGCTGATGTTATGGCCCTTGACCTCTTTGAAAAATCTTGTGAACACTTTAGAGGCTAAAGTTAATATCCCATTGACTTAAGATTTATACACATGAGACAAAGAATCCTATTGATTTTCAACGATTTTCAAAAATTACTGCTAGTGTTATGGCCTTTGATCACTTTGAAATATCTAGAAGCTAAAGTTAATATCCGATGGACTTTATATTTATACACAAGTGTTTAAGGTCATGAGACAAATGATTTCCAATAATTACTGCCTGAGTTATGGCCCTTGATTTCTTTGAAAAATCTTGTGGATGCTCTAGAAACTAAAGTTATCATCTGATATGCATAATGTTTATAGTCCAGAAACAACAAACCCTTTTGATTTTTATTAACAATGAACTTTATTAACAATTTCTGATAATTATTGCTTGAGTTATGGCCCTTGATGACTTTGAAAAATGTTGTAGATGCTCTCAAGACCAAAATTATCATCAGATTGACTTTAAATTTATACAAAGTGTTTAAGGTCATGAGACAACAAAATCTATAGATTTTCAACCATTTCCCATAACTTGAACAGCTAAATTCATGATATTAAATGTTTTGTAGAAGCAGAACTAGAAGCCAAACAAATTCTAATGATTTCTGATAATTTCTTAATCGGTTGTTACTCTTAATCAGATTTTAGTGTGTTGTAAACGTTTTCATTACCGACAAATGAATAGATATACGACACCCCTTGTTGACTACTTGGACGACTAAGCTGCTGTGGGCATTTGTTACCTGGCAGCCTATCTTTTTATTGATTCATGTATACATATTACAGGTCCTGAATCATATAATGTCAATAATTTATAGGCCATTGACATAACAAATATTTGATAAAAATTGTCATATTAGAATACTACGTAAAATGTATTAAATATTGTATTCTAAAATCCACATCAAAACCAGTTGTCAAAAGAATTAGCTGTTTGTCAGATTTCGTTGTTTGTTTTGAGGGTGCTGCATTAGTTTATTTTTCTGAGAAAAAATGGACTCCCCTTATTAAAAGCAAAGCTGGTCTTAGTAGATATATGGGATTACAGTTATGCTGCTTCTCCAATGAGATGCTATGCACACAAGTCTGTCAGAGAACATCCGGGAAGTAATCTTTAAAAAGATAGGAAGCTTGCAAAGTGCACTTGGCAAAAAACGAGAAATAAATGTCCGATAAAATTAATACCACGTATTTAAATTAATTTCAAAAGGAGGAAAAAAACACTTGATATTCTCATGGTTAAGACATGTTTGGTATTATACCTACTCCCACCTAGTCAAATTTCCTGTGAGAATAAACATGTTGTTTACAACCTGATCCTCTATGGTAAAAATATCAGTATAATTTTTCTGCTGTGATTGTGGAAAGCAGCGGTTTAAATCTATAAATATCGTGTTATCGTGCTCGCTATACTATACGTTGACTGTCCTCAAAAAATCAATAATAATCAATTTTAAAGAGACTCTTGTGGTTTATATTTCATAAAGACGAAAATTTAATAAGAAATCAAACCAATAAATTAACAAATCAGTTATAAATAATTAATATTGCTGGTAGGATACATCAGTGCAAGAAATAATTTTGTAATCTGGAAGTATATTTGTCACATCGATATATACTACTGCTCTTGTCTTTCACAATCTAGGTGTGAGATTTTGGTTTCCTGCTTTCAGATCAAAGCATTTATAATATATATTACATTTGCAACATTGGCTGTTCAATAGTGTTTGTTTCAAAATACACAACTGGTGGACGTTGTCCAAGAGCAGATTGACCAAGTATGTTGACCAAAGGAAAGTAAACTTACATAATGATAAAGACTTTAATAGTGAAGACATACATAACTACATGTAGTGTTCATTTAATGCCCTTGCACCTCTTGCTAAAGAATACTTAAGATGAAATGAAGTAAAAGAGGTTCAAGTAAATTGTAAATAAAATTATATGCAAAATTTTTTATATTAGATCTCACAATGTTTTTATATTGCCACATTGAAATGTGGTAGTACTAGTATATTGTCACCACCCCAGTTTTTGTGTCATCCACAATATTGACTTTGTATTTATACACAGTGTTCAAGGTACTGTAATTAGACTAAGAATCCTATTGATTTTTATACGCCCACATTGAAATGTGGTCGTATATTGTTAATGATTTTCGTGAGGTGTGGTCCTTGATCACTTTGAAAATTCTTGTGGACACTCTAGAGGCTAAACTTATACCCAGTGTTTATGTTCATGACAAAGAAACAAATTCATCATCATTTACATGTTTTAATACCAGATAGCATGGGGAAGAACTGGAAGCCAAACAAATTATAATGATTTCTGGGTTGTTACTGTTAATCAGTTTTTAGTGTCTTGTAAATGCTTACATTACCACCTATACAACCTAAAGAAATAATATGTGAAAATCCTTGTGGACTGCTTGGGCCACTTAGCTACTGTGGGTGTATATGTTTCTTTGCCTGGCAACTGGTCTTTAGTATTTGGCAGACATATTTAAAGAGAAAGAACAAGTTAATGGGATCATATGGAAAAACATATTCAGACTACTTCGAAAATTTAATTTGTTTTCAAAAAAACATCATATCTTAGAGATACATTATGTAAGATTTAGATAAAGAGCTGGCCGTTCTTTCTATCATAGTACAAAAATAGATAATACAAACTGAATATATTGAAAATTTCATTCAAATTACTTAATTCTGAGCCAAGTTGTCACTGTAGTTTTGACAAGATTATTTATTGATGTAACCACGGTACTGGTAAATTTGAGTTTTAGCCTCACTTCTCCATTTTTAAATTAAATCATTAAATGGCCGAATCATGTTAATCTAGTTAAAATCTTGAGCATCCAATGGCATTGAGAGTTGATTATGCTCTTGTCATGTTAATAAATGTCTAATTAATAATTTATATAACATTTAAGGCCTAAAGAAAGACCTGAAATAGGCAATTTTAGCTTTTGAATAATGTATCTTTAAGAGATTTTTCAAGACAGAATATTTTACATCATAATTAATACTGGGTCCATGATGTCACTTGAATTGTTAGACAAGCAAGATTTAGACACAGTGCAACTCAGTACAACACAACATGCTGATTGGCTGACATACAAATTGTAAAATAGTGGGTGACAATCTGTAATAATTAACCTATTAAGTTCATTGTGGGATTATTATGCAATGTGAATCTATTAATCTACTTTTTTTTTTCGGGTGATTATACTTTCATTTAATTATCATTTATCATTCATTCAAATCCAATTTTTCTTTAGAAATTGATACATTAGTCTAGTTTTTAACAATATTTGTCAATAGATTTAAGAAAAATGTTTATGAACTCAACTTACTCCACACAAATGTTACTCTAGGGATTTGTCGGAAGACAATTTAATTTATTTCATGTTGGTAAACAAGATGAGAAATACATGTTTATATTTGAAATTAATTATTAGCTGATTTGAATTATTTAAAAAAAAAAAATAACTGGATGATTTTACAATTGATTATTGACTATCTACAATTACAAGCTGTCATGTTTGTATAGAAATAAAATGGGGTTTATCATCCTACTTTTCTGCACGGACTGGGTGTATATCAGAAAGACATCCATTAAAATTGAGTAAATAAAGATCAAATTAATGTAAACTGTGTATTGTATTTATGTATGGTTGTAACTTCTGGAGACAGGGGTTGATGTTGCCACACTGACCCTTGTCATCAGCACTTCTATTTAGTTGTTATATTTTAAACCCATGTAATCTGGCAACCCAAATATCAAAACTTTTTTTTATTACGTAAATTAACAGACCATGATATTACCACAGTTAATTGTGTTGTAGTTTTTTATTGGCTAGCATAAGATGGCCACGTTTACAACAAAAATATTTAAGAATTGATTTGAATTGGTATATTTGGTGATTGGTCATATGTTGACAGCAGTGTCTCATTCACCTCTGTTGAGGATTTTTTTAAAACTTAAAATTGTATTTGGAAGATGATATTGTTGGTTCTGTCTGTACACTTACAATACATGTAAACATAAGTTATTGCGGATTGATTAGATAATTTGAATTGTCCTTGTCGAGGGTCATTTAGATGATCAAATCATGATCAGGCAAAATATCTTTACCTTAAAAAAATCTTTCAACAAGAAAAAATAATAAGTTGATAAAATATCATATTGAAAATAACCTAGGATCACCAAGTTATTGAAAATCCCACCACTTATTAAACATGCATTATGCAAGAGCTAAATCTGTCTATTGCAGGTCTTTCTTTAGGCCTGAAATGTTATCTAAATTATTAATTAGACAGTAATTAACCTATCCAGGACATAATCAACTCTAGATGGCAGCGCTAGCCTGCGATCTTTAGTGGATTGTAAGCCGATTTACTGCATAACTTTCCTTCTCGATTAAACGATTAAATGGATAATCGAGACTATGCTGTTTGTCGTACTGACTTTAGTAATGATGACCGAGGCTTATGGGAATTTCAGTCGCTTAGTTCTCGGTTCATAGTGGATCAATTTGAATGAAATTTTCACCAAATTGCCTTTACATTATCTAGTTTTTAACTATTATAGTGAGAACTGCCAACTCGTTACCGAACCTCCCATAATGTATCTTTAATTGAGAATAGGGCATTATAATATGTCTTAAAATGTATCTCAACAATAGATTGACATGTATCTGTTTGCATACGATTAAATGTCATCACTTCCAATATGACTATAAAATCATAGCTAAATTAATGAAATTAATTTTTTTACCAACTGCAAAGATGTCTCTTTAATGTGTCACTTACTGTGTATGTGTTGTGGAGTTTTTATACAATGTCTTTTTTACATTGTGACATAAAATCAATGGTTAACTTATTGTATTTTCAGCTCTCTGTAATAGCTGGTGTTCAAATAAAAATTTACAGTCAACACATTATTATATTCAGACTCCTCCACATCAGTGACCTTCTTTCACCACTGCAAAACAAGACTGGATCTTCTCTATCTTTCAGTATACAGATGATGCCATTTTACCCACAGTTACTGCTACTTTGGAGGGAATTTATAATTTATTTTTCACCCCCATACATGGATTGGTTATTGTAATGGTGGAGTGAAATTCATCAGATTACCAGTTCGATCACATATCACCTATTAACTAAAATGAGACAAGAAGTTAATGTTATAGTATTAGTTAATGTAAATTAAAGAATAATGGAGAAAATTTTAATTTTTTTTTATCAAGCAAACAAAAACAAAAACGTGTCATTGAATTACCCATCTTTTAAAAGATGTTGGTTTTACAGGAAAACATTTATTATGTCGACTATAAATACACCAATATATCTACACATATAAATTGGTGACAGAACACCTTATCTAGCTGAGAAAATGTTAGAACCGCACACACTCATGTATTGTACAGCTTTAGTTTATGTTGATGGTATTTTTGTATCATGACGAATGTCTGTGTGTTCACGAGATGAATGAAATCCGCTCAATGAATTATTTTTAGGATGAGATTAGATTTGAAAAATCAATAATCGTGAAGTTTAGTATATGTCATCAACAGTGATTCATTGATAGAGTAATACTGACAGTAAGAGTTTGTGTACCGCGTGTCCTTGTTATCAGTGACAGCCATTTATTTAATTGTTTATTTCAATATTTGTGTTATTGGATCTGATCATGTTGGTGGTTACTATTCTTACTCGTGGTTAATTACGGATAAAACACAATCAAAAGCCATTAAATGGAATACATAATATTTGTTAGGTGAAACAAGTCATAATAATAAACTAATAAATAACCAGTATTTTTATCAACACTAACACCATTACACAATAAACATCATGATGTATCATTTTGTCCAGTTCATAATTATGATTTATTTATTAATCTGTCAATGCTAGGATACAGTTAAGCAGTACATATTGTCTTGGTTAGAAAGCAAAGTCATGATATAAAGGAATTGGCCTATAGATAAAAGCTGCGACCAGTAAATGCATTGCCGTCGTTCTACTTCTATATTATGATTGATATCTTATTTATATGAAGCAAATCCAAAAGTAGTAAAGGAAATAAACGACTTTTCTTAGAGTTCCAAGTTCCATACTTCTTGGGTTGACACTTTCATCTGCTTGATCTTCGAATATATTTTCAAATACTGGCACAGAGGAAAATATCAGAATTTATCAAGAATGCATATTGATAAATCCCCTATAAAACTGGGTTTAATAGATGTGAATCAATACCTATTAAGAGTTTAATTTCTGTAGTGTAAGTGTGTAAATCTAATTCAGACAGCCCAGGCCAAAACTGTGTCTCAGTCTTGATAGTGTATTGTTTGATTTTAATTTTGGTTGTCTAAATGGAAACAATATTTTCAGTACACTTGTAGACATTGGGTTCTGTACGTATAGTTACTTTAGTAACAAAGTTTTAGAGACCCCTAGTGCTCTCTCTTCATTACTGGCACGTCCTAAATGACAACTAATATGAAAATAAGGCTTTTCCCCCATCTCCGTTTTAAGGCTATTTTGGAATCCTTACCGCCAGTAACGAAGAGAGAGCACTAGGGGTCTCAAAGACTTCGTTACTAAAGTAACTAGGTTCTGTAGTGACTTTAATCATATTGACAATGTGACCTTAACTTTTCTGTGAAGAGTTCCACACAGAGCTCTTCCAAAGTATAGTTTGAGATGATATTTACTGAATATCTATAAATGGATACAATTCATGAATGTTATCATAGGTAGGCCTACTCCCAGAAGGTAGTATGGAATGGATCCAATTTCGTACATATTTAGCTGTTGGGACCTGTTGTCTTAAAATATAATTGAAAATGGAAAGGACCCATTGATTATGACATATGATGATGATATATGAATTTAATTTGTAAACTGGCCATAGATTATCAAAATTAATTAAACAATTAGAAAAATTCTGAGGTGAAAGTCTATGGAAGACCAAACACTCTTTATTCAGTGTTCTTAATTCATAGTCCTTAATTCTTATTTCTTCATTTGTTGTTGTATTTCGACATTTGTACACAAAAATTAACATTTGTATCTTAAAATCAATATTTGTATCTTAAAATCAATATTTGTTTTACAAATCAGACATTTGTCATATCCGATTTGTAAAATGTATTTTTGTTTAATTTAATTTTATTTTAATATAAAGATAAAAATAATAAATCAAAAAAATCATCTGCATTTTCATTTCATCATAGACATACAATTAAAAAACAAATCTCTAACAACAAATTTCTAAATACAAATCTACAAATACAAATCTTGCAAAACATTTCTCCAAAAACATTTCACGAAATTCATCGAACAGGAACATTATGACGATATGAGCGGAAATCAACCTGGCATACAATAAGTCACCATACAACAAAGGAGAATCGAACAAACATAATATATACAATAAGAAAAATTGCTCGATGGCCTCGACTTTAGTGAAATCGTGTGCATGTTATGTCTCTCTCTCTATATATATGGGTTAATCTGATCTAGCATTAAATAAAATAAATTGAAAGCAGTCTATTTTCAGATATTAGGTTTTGTCTGATAGCGACATATTTCTTTGGACAAACGAAAGAGGGCTTTATCTCTTCTAAATCATGTAATCATGAATTTGCCAGTAAAATAGACAATACTCGTATATTCAAAGAGCGATAGACAAATACTTTCCGGTGAAGCATTATACGATAACTGGAATTTTGTATTAAGATGCGTATTTTGACTTTTAAATACCCCCTCCCCTCACTTAATAGAGTTCAGATGATCCAAATTATATCTGCTTTAACAGGTTATGTAAATATGAATATATTTTACAATTTTGAAAATGTATTTGGACCTTTTTAATGGTATGCATCCCAATATCTCATTTAATATATGTTAGTGCCATTTCAATTTTGTTCTTTTTTCAAGGTATGTAAATACAAATGTGCAAGAAAATAATTTACAGTTTGTAGCAAACAATAAACATACTTTTCAACTGTATATAAACAGATGTCGAGAATTTCTTATTAAGATTTTTTTTTTACTTTAAATATCCCTTCCCCCCCCCCCCCCACTTAATAAAGTTTAGTACCGTGGAACTTTGATCTTTTTTCAAGGTATGTAAATATAAATGTACCAGACAAATAACTTGAAAAATTGGGAGGGTCTTACTACAATATCTGATAAATACTGCAAGAGTTATGGCCCTTAATCACTTCAAAATATCTTTTGGACGCTCTAGAGACTTAAGATAATTTCTGATTGACATTAGAATTATGCACAGTATTTAAGGTCATGAGATGAAGAAGCTTATTGATTTTCACTAATTTCTGATAATTATTGCCAGAGTTATGATAACCCTTGATCACTTTGAAATATCTTGTGGACGCTCTAGAGGCTAAAGTTAATATTCAATTGACTTTAAATTTAAGGTCTTGAGTGGCTAAGTGGGTAAGACGCCGGCTCGCTAGCCTGGAGGTCGGGTGTTCGATCCCTGCATTGGCCGAGAAGGTTCATCCAGATTTTCCGGCGTGGTTTCCCCTTGTCAGTGATGCAGGACGGAAGGCCTGACAAGGACAGCTGTCTAGTCGTTCGGATGGTACGAAAAACCGAGTTCCCGTGTACATTTTGGCGTGCACGTAAAAGATCCCTTGGCAGTTGGAATTCGATGTAAGAGTAGGCCGTAGCGCCGCTGCCCAGGCAAAATTTCCCTCATAGCACACTGTATGGCGTATGCCCGTCTTCATTAGCCCAGCTTAGGAGCAGAACAGTAGGACATTAAACCCCATTTCATTTCATTTCATTTAAGGTCTTGAGACAAACAAGTATATTGATAACTTGAACAGCTAAATCCATGAAATTAAATGTTTCGCATACTGATAATTACTGAATGAGTTGTTACTCTTAATCAGATTTTAGTGTATTATAAATGTTTTATTACCGACAGTAGAAAAAATATGTGACAACTCTTGTTGACTGCTCGGACGACTTAGCTGCTATGGGCGTATGTTTCTTTGCCGGCAACCTATCTTTAAAAGAATCTATTATTAGATTTTGTGATTTATTTTAGCTACCATTACGCATGGACTTGGTTTTAAATTTATCCCATGATGGCATCAGGCTCATCTTTGATCCTGTTTCTCAAAGACTAAAGGTAGGTGCATATTATTATACCCAGTTGAGATATAATTTCGTGAAACATTGTATACACATCAAACATGTATGGTACTGAAGCTGTTTGCCTTGTTTAATTGTCCCCCGCCTTTCGAAGAAAGCAGGGGACTATTAAAATGGGTTCGTCCGTCTGTCTGTCTGTCTGTCTGTCTGTCCGTCTGTCTGTCCGTCACACTTTTAGCTTGTGAACCCTATAGAGGTTACAATTTTTATCCGGTTTTGTTGAAACTTGAAATGTAAGTTTATAACCCAAAGATCTCGGTTCCTTTCGATATTTGCGCATATCGGACCGTAACTTCCTGATTTATGGCCCCTGATTGTACAAAAAACGCGTTTTTAGCTTGTGGACCCTATAGAGGTCATAATTTTTATCCGATTTAAAAAAACGTATTATTTTATCACCGTTACAGCCTAAGGACGGCTGAGTTCATATTTCGTGAAAATCGGCCCAAAATTGACAGACAAAATGGCCATCGTTCGTTCTCAAATTGCGTAAAAATATGGTATATCAAGGTTGTGGACCCTATAGAGGTCACAATTTTGATCCGATTTTGATAAAACTTGAAATACATATTTATAACCCAAAGATCTTGGTTCCTTTCGATATTCGCACATATTGGATCATAACTTCCTGAATTATGGCCCTTGATTGTACGAAAAGTCGCGTTTTTAGGATGTGATCCCTCTAGATGTCACAATTTTTATCCGATTTAAAAAAACGTTTGAATATATCACTGTTACACCCTTATGATGGTTGAGTCTGAATTTCGTACAAATCGGACCAAAACTACCAGACAAAATGGCTGCCCATCGTACGCAAATATTGTACATGTGGTATATCAAGGTTTTGGACCCTCTAGAGAGAGGACACAATTTTGATCCAATTTTGATGAAACTTGAAATGCATTTTTATAACCCAAAGATCTTGGTTCCTTTCAATATTCATGCATATCGGATTGTAACTTCCTGAATTATGGCCCTTGATTGTATGAAAAATCACTTCTTTTTTTAGCTTTTTCTCTGTCCATCTCTTGCAAAATGTGGGCGTATCTTGCATGGCAACCGCTTGTTTTGTTTGAATTCACAAAAGAAGTACAATAGTGATCTCACTCCCAGCAATTATATCCAGCTTATAGGTCATCTTAATTATTAATTATGAATATCTTCCATATCATGAATTACTTTTAACTTTGCTCTGACCTCGTCTGCCATGCTCTTTAATTTTTAAAACTCTTTGTGTAACCCTGTGGTAACTATAGGACACTGGCAGTGTTTTTAAAGGTTAAGATACAATGATCAAATTTGGTATGGAAAATGTTTGTGATAAGCCAATAGATGTCCATGTAACATTGTAATAGTAATATTATGTGAATGATAATCCTGTATTTATCAACGCACAAAGCACACAAAACATAGTTCCGAAAATCAAAACATTACAAGGCATCAATTGAAATTTATTATTTGCTATTTGAAAAATAATCAATGATTTAAAACAAAAACTGAAGACTGAGATATTTTAGTGTTAATTAAAGTTAATGACATTAACAAAGCAAAATTCCATTTCAACCAGGAATAGCAATTCGCAAGCATTCCTGGTAAGTTTTTTGCCTAACGAGTCTTGGAAAATCTAAATAAAGCCATTTTTTAAAGGCAAATATTCTGGAGGTAGAAAATTAATAGAAATTATATTTTCTTTTATCTGTATTAATAAGAGGCCTGACAAATAAGGATCATGTGAAAAGTGACTAATTGTAAATACATTTTAACATGATGCTATACAGGTATTTGACATGAGGACATACAGCAGACGCTATACAACCTACTACATGTCATTAATCATACTGCTCAAATACAGATGGACACTTAGATAAATTTTTAAATGACCATTTAGTTTTGCCAATTGTACTACCTTGTAGTAGCACGTGCCATGTGTTCAGAACTTCAAGTATGTCAAGTGAGCGAGGTATTCAGCTATCATGCTGCTATTGTAGTTGACCAGCATGTATGACAAATGGCCGTTTTGTCCACTTGAAAAGAAAAAAAGGAGGACATAGGTCAGTTGACTAGTGTGAAGTAGATTGATAAAATAATTATAATGAATATTTTAAATGGTCATCATGATAGTTATGTTCCATCTATTAATGTTCCGTTTGCATCTGTCACTTTGGCAGACATTATGAAATAAAATTTGAACAATTTTGACTATTTTGATTTGATTTGAAATTTGTTTTTGATCTGTAGGCATACTTTTATTGTTAAATATAGATTTTAAGAATAAGACCAAACACAGTCAACGATACTTTTATTTTTAAAAATTCTGGTTCAAAAATGATTCAAATTCATCAATTCTAATTTACGTTCCCTGTGTACAAAAAGAGTGATTTGATGATATATTACTATTTTTCTAGTAAGATTGGGGTCTCTACTTTCCATATATGTATACTCTTCAAAAAAAGTAGGGGATATTGAAATGCAAATATCTATGCAGGTTGTGATGATAAATAGTCATGGACACTTGACATGCTTTGAGAGTATGTTCACAGATGAAGAACTTATCTCCCCAACAGAATCACTGAGCTGCAGGTGCGACATGCAATAGCGCCATACACTTTGGAGATGTTCATTGTCAAATTTGACACTTCAAGGAAGGGTTGATGAAAACTGCCTCGTGCTGGTTTATCCTATCCGTGTTTGCTATCCTATCGGTTCTTGCATAAGATTTACTGTTTAGTGTATCTTTGCTTTAGTTTGTTACGTTTAATTTGCAATGAGACGTCTTCAACATGATGAACGTATACGTGCTTTGGCATGCTTCAAATGGGTTCTACACAGTGAGCAGTAGCCAGCATGCTTAATGTGTCACAGTCTGTGATCAGCAGACTGTGGAACCGGTACCAACAAACACACAATGTTGATGATAGACCTCGTTCAGGTCGTCCTAGAGCCACTACACAAGCCCAGGATCGATACATTTGTACACAGGTTCTGCGAAAATCGAGGACAAACGGCCAATCGGCTTCCTGTAAACTTGTACCAAGTTACAGAAATTCGAGTTACACCCCAAACGATTAGAAATCGGCTACATGCAGGCCATTTGCATGCGCCACAACAGCGTGTTGTGCCTCCATTAACTTGCCAGCACATGGCAAACAGGTGCCAATGGTGTAGGCAGCGTAGAAATTGGGGTAATCGTCGATGGGTGCATGTAATGTTCTCAGATGAGTCCAGATTTACTCTGGATTTCACCGATAGGCATGCTCGCGTTTGGAGGCGTGTAAATGAGCATCATGCTAACGTTAACGCCAGACAGCATGACAGATTCGGGCGTGGGTCTGTTATGGTGTGCGGAGGAATCACCATGACTGGCAGAACGGACTTGCATAATGTTCAAGGAAGGGTCACTGGTGTGTACTACCGTGACCACATCCTGGCTCAACGTGCCGGTCGACGTTTCATCTTTCAAGATGATAATGCCCATGCCCACCGCGCTCATGTCAGGAATGACTAACTCCAGCATGACCATATTGTCCATATGCCTTGGCCAGCCATGAGTCCTGACCTTTCCCCTATAGAGCATGTCTGGGACATGATCGGGAGACGTGTGCGTCAACGTCAACCGACAACACTGCAAGAATTGGCAGTGGCTCTGCCAATTGCCCCAAATCGTGATTGGACGGTTAATTAGGAGCATGCCACAACGAATTGCTGGATGTCTGAGAATTGGTGGAGCAATTACTCATTATTAAGACAAAAATCAAAAACGTCTATTTTCACTTTTGACAGTTGATCTCTTTTCGAGTGAAATGGGGCCGTCAGATAAGCCGCCTATATGAACTGTTTATGTTTATGTGTAGGCAATTGGCCTGTTATTAACATACACTGGTTACCTCTAATAAAAACAGCAGTGCATTTCCTCAGTTTTGTATTGTTTCTGAATATCTCCTACTTTTTTTGAAGAGTATATATCAAATTTTCCATACTTTTATCGGAAATAACTACTCTATAAATACTTTCGTGAGAATGTATCTTTAATGAGTTATGGCCATTTAAGGTTTACATTAGTTTTCATTGATTTCCCACTGCCACTTTATCTTCTTAGACAAATATAGTAGTAGTAGTATTAGTAGTAATTTATCTGTCTTTTTCATAAAAGCCCGCCCGTTTTTTTGAAATAGTTTTTTTTATACTTAGATGTGCATAATACTATTCTTTGCATGGACAGATTTTTTAGATTAATGTGAATAATCTGGCTTGTTGGGCCTTTAAGTTATAAAAAACAAATATGGAATTCAACAGTGCCATTAAAATGTCTTTTCCCTTTTCCATTAGTGCACTTATGGTCTACATAGTGTGACAAGAGATAAGGAAACCAGGACATATAAATTATTATTTAATGATATTTTATGAAAACAAAAACTGAGGAAATAAATAAATAGCTATATAGATATAAATATAAGCTTGTTTAACAATGCCAACTTAATTGAACACAAGTGTCTGGAAATTGTAGTGCCCACAATATGAGGCTTTGAAACGTTCAGGGACTCGGCAGTGAAAGTCGATTCTTGTCATTTTTAGCCGAGATGAAATTTCTCTCCTTGAAAATTATTTTAACCCTTGTGCATATACAAGGGGTATTTCGGGACCCCACGACCATATCCTTGACATTTGTGAGGAACTGGTTCATAATTGTGTAGCAAGAATTTTATACATTGTCAGCTACTTAATGTTGAGTATAATGCTGCAAATAGAACGGAAGTGAGGCTGTGGCAACATTCTTCATTTGACAAGAAACTACGAGTATTACATTATCAGACACAAGGGTTCTTGTGCCCCCCCCCTTTCTTTTCAATATTTTGCTGGTTACAAGTGACTTATTTTGCGCTTGTTGCTAGCTTTGTATTTGGAATCTTTCTTACTGATGATATTGTGTTGGTCATTCTAGTAATCTAGATCTGAAGGCAAATCTTGGTACTCTTCCAACCCCATCAAAATACGATTCTACATGGAACATGACAATTAAGTTATTTGTAGATATGTATGGTTTCAAAAATACCTTATAATTCACATCGTCACTGTTAATACCTCAAATAATTTTGTTTTACTCTGATTCATTATTATTCATATTATTTATATAAGGCTGTTGTTTGATCTTATTTGAATAAAATTATGCATCCAAAAACCAATTTATGTCTGTGGTCTTAGATTACCCCTTGTTGCCGACAATGTTTTTCGTGCAACGTGTCCACACAAGGGTTAAATGATAAAAAGTAAAAAAAAAATAACACCATATTTGACACTAAATAATGACTTGGTTGGGTGTTTTCTAACTGATGCTACTATTTTGACACAACAGAAGGAGGAAGTTTTAAAAAAAAGTGATTGGTAGTCTTGAGTCTAATCACATGAACAAATGGTCTTAACAGTGGTGGATTAATAGAGTTTTTTCTATCTCTAAACCCTTTAATAGATGCATGAAATGAGGACTAATTGTTTGCCTACTACTAACTGATCTATGACACGGCCTGTCAAAGAGGTGTACAGAGTTAAGTCCACTACAATAAGATTGACCCAAAGCGACCCTGTGTCACCAGATGGGCATTGTGGGTGTACTGTCATATCATACCTTATAAAGATTAATGAGCCGGCTGCTCTTCACACTAAAATAATAGAACATTTAAACAGATATTCAAACTTGCCACTATTTTCCGTTTTGCTTCCTGGGTATCTTAATATTTAAAGGATCAGTCCCAGTGTTCACAGGATGCCCAAAATATAAGTGGTTTTAATTATGTAAATCAAACTCCAAGATAGCCTGTTTATCTTGTCTGAAAATTGTAAATAAAATTATTCACTGGTTCAGAATTGCCAGATTAGGTTACCTGGGTAATGTAACTGATTTTAGGAATTTTATTCTTCGATTTAATTAGTGTCTTGATAGTCATGACTATCAACTACCACTATGAATTTGGCTTATCCAGGCACTTCCACAGAGTGGAATCTGGCCAGCCGCACATGGAAACTGAAAGTTTGTATTTTTTGATAAAGTATCACATAATTTTGGATAGTAATACTGGACTTGAAAAACGGTTGGCAAATCTTTCAACCAAAATTAAAGAGTTTTATTCACTAAAATATATCCGGGACTTCTCCTTTAAATTATGTTTCAACCTGTGACAGATTGTATTTGAAATATTTATGATAAAATAGAAAATGCACATTCCTTGTAATTATTGTTTTTTCTTTTCTGTCTGGTATTTTAAACTTAGCCATTTGATGTCCTCTTACCGACATCCTCAGATTTTATTTTTTGAGTGGATTTAACTGTCTAAATTACAGTAGCCTTAAGTAGCATCATCATTCTTTCAAATAGATTTCCTTAATTCTAATATCATAATGACCTATGACACATGTCACCTGTCCATAATGATGGTAATAATACAACCACACAGGAGGTCACTATCAAAATACAAATTTTTAAAGATCTGTTTTAGATCACTTCAACACCTATATTTTCTCATTAGGCAAACTTTTATTTTGGAACAAAATCCTGGTGGGTATTCCCATATAATTAGGCTGACTAGTACTTTAAGTGACTAGATCGCCCCTGAGCCAGTTTGATGTGACCCATTATTAAATGACTAAGCACCAAGGGGCGAGTGGAGAAATAATAATTGATTTAGTGGACTCTTTTATCCAGTATAAAGCTTGATAAAGTCAAGTACTACAACCCAGTAGTTCTATTTTGAAAATGGTTTAAAAAAACCCAAATATTATTGTGCATTAGTTTCGTCCGAAAGAAGGTCGTGGATCAAAATGTATTCAAGTTAATGAAAATAAAAGTAGCACAGTCAAAAAACATGGCAAAATTAACTGGATAATGTTCAAAATATTTTCTGCACCTCTTTACCAAAGATCTCAAAATCATTTTTAATATAGTAGGCCCAAAACTTACTAGCACTTATTAATTTTCAGCAATTCTTCAGTGGGTCATAAGGAAACCAAAAAACCTAAGCGAAATTCTGAATGTTCATATCACAATTACAAATCACAGAATTATCTCCCAATTTACATTCAAAGTTGTTATGGCTTGTGAGTTTTTAATTTTATTGGTATTGTTCAGTACATGTAGGAATAGGATATAAGAAAAATTCCCTGTCTTCAAACATGTTTTGCAGAGTTATCTTTCTGGTAATATTTTGACTTTTAAATATTATTTCAGATGATTGAAGTCAATAGTATGGGAAAAGTCAAATTGAAATACTGGTAAGTTAATATATTTATAGAAAATTGTAATCTTAATGTCCTATAAAATGTTAAAAATATATCATTATAGTTATGGAAAAGTTTAAAAAGGTAGTTGGGGTGGGGGCGGAAGGAATCATGAACATCACATACATTGTAGAATAACTGTCAATTGAACTCATTTGGGGTGATGGTGGAATCATTCACTGCCTTGTATGTTTCCTGCTTACAATGACAGAGACTTCTCTTTCTTACACATGCATTTTCTAACTAATTAGTTTTCGTTTGGAAAATGATAATTCCAAATATTACTTTGAATTTGATATGGTGAGCTCTACATTATTTTGAATATGATACAGTGTGTTAATACTACTTTAGTTTTCATTTGTCTTCAGTTCTTTTTCTCTCAGTCCTTTGAACTCAAGATATAATTAAGATCCCATCTGCATTTTTTTTTTTATTTGGTTGTGTGTTGATTTGTGTTGGATTAAGTAACAATCATATATATGGATTTAACTATAATGTATGCCAATATGATGTCACATTATTATCATTAATAACAGATCTATGACAGTCTTGATAATTGGGATGAATTAACATCCATAGCCAGGACTTTTTATGACCTGTGATTGTTTTATCATAGAGGAAAGATTAAACTAAGTTTACAGATCTGACACAAAGGATTTATTCAAGGCAAAGGCTAATGGCTGGACACCTCTGCTAACGCTTCATTTAGCAGACGGCTTCTTTTTGTTCAAAGGCCAATCCCCAATAATAAAAGAAACAAAACCAAGAATAAAAAACGCATTTGATGAGTTAACAGTTAGCTGGTTTTATTATGGTTGCACGTAAATTATTGGTATCATTTGATTTACTGACAAACTGGTAATGTCTGGATTAATTCCCTTGTAATCAGTTTACAGTTAGAAATGAATTGAAACATTGGATTCTGTTGAAACGGTTGTCTAATCTTTGGTTTGTTATGTGGCTAAAACCTTTAATCATTGTTCTGGGGAAGACAGCACTAGCTCCATAAAAGAAATACACTACTAGTACTGAGTACTAGGGTAAATCTGTACATTTATTCATATTTAATTCATTTGTGTTATACATGTACACGAGCGATACAGATTTATTAATAAGAAGATTTTGATACTCCAGAGAATAAATTATGTCAAATGAGTGGCCTCAATTAAAATTAGTTTAAATTTAGTGAATCAATATGTGGGATTAGATTTGAAAAGAAAAAAAAAGAATTAATTTTGGGGTTTCTTAAAAGTAAATGATAATTTAAGATACACATAAAAAATGTAGAATTTTGGAAACCATGTGGAAATTCTGGACAGAGGAGACCCCAATTTGTTTTGACATTGCTCCGCCACTAAACTATCAAAAACTAACAGGAAATGGTCATTTGCCATTTAATTGACATAATATAGTAAATAATAAATCGTTTTTTCATTAAGTTTCTTCTATTTTTATTTTTTATCACGCATGGATAGAAAAGAGCATTTCATTTTTTAGTGGTGGGAGGGGGAGGGTCTGTCCCTTTGTCCCTCCTCCACCTAGATCAACTCTTAAGATTACAGTGATTTAAAATTCAGATTATAATCTTCTTAAACTTTATGTACTCTTACTGTATTATATTTTACTTTTTGTCTGTTTTTCAAGTGGAGTTCATTTTAACACACCACAAGTTCGACCAACCATAGAACAGATCGATCAGTCATTTGGAGCAACTCATCCTGGAGGTAGTATACAATAATAGAACAATTATATGGTACCAGCACATTCTATACACATTACAATTATATAGTCATAAAACTGTACTACAGTATACATGTACCCTTGTCATTTTTAATACTGATCTCACTTTTATAATAAACCCTCACCTTAATTACAATTATATACATGTAGTCATCATATAGATAAGATTGCATACGAATAAATACATGTATGATTGATTTCTCCTCTGTATCATATTAGAGATAGTTTTTTAATTATACCCTCATCTTATTGTTAAACTAATTTATTATTAAGCTATTGATGGTCTCATTTCATATAGTAAGCCCTCACCTCAATAGCTTTGAATTTTTAAAGATGGATTTCCATATGATCTATTTCTTTCTAACATTGGATGTCGTACCAATGTTAAGTTGTTTGCCTAATCATGATTAAGAAGTTTGTCTGTCCAGGTTAAGGGGTTGTTTATCATTTTTTATAACAATGCTTGTCTCTTCAATGATTGTTTAGTTGTGTCATGAGGTTGTGCAGCTCTTTTGTTTCTCTGTTTGCAACAGGAGTTTCCGTAGATGAGGGGTCATGTGAGGATTGGGCAAATCCTATGGCCCCCAACTTTGTGTACGAACATTGCATTGTATTGAATGACAATGAAAAAGTTGGTCTCTTGTCATGTATATCTTGGCAAACAACTCTTATCTGTCAATAGTTGCTGTGAAATGTGTCATGATAAATGGCGAATGATAAAGGTGAACGTGGCCAGTGTAATTAAATGTGGCCATAGATCAACCAGTTGTAAAAATGATGTGTATTGGTTCACATTGTTAAAAGAGTAATATAGTCCTAATAGTTGGACAATGTTTTCATCAAGATATAGTAGAATAAAAGCATTGCCTGATCTATTTCTATTCCCTTTTCAATGAAAGCTGATTACAATCAGTTATAAGTGTATGTTAATTAGGAGTCTTTTCATTCTGTGCGCTGTTCCATCTCTTTCTGCATGGTTTGCAAAAGTGTGACACGCATACGGTCTGGATCAATTACAGGCTAACCAATTGTTGAAGTTTTAACATCAGGTGGGACATAAAGATACCATCAGATTTTTACTGATACTCTTTCAGTCTGTTACAAACCACAATCACATACTACAATATTCAATCAACTTCACTAAAAAACTAAAAAAACACTTCAGAAAATCACGGAAATTAAATCTGTAAAGTCTTGTGTTCAGTCACTGTTGCGTACTACCTGAACTATAGTCAAAAAGAAAAAAGTTAATTAATTATGCATGCATTACATTTAGGGTGGCAATTACTCTGGTGAATTTTTACACGTATCATTGATATAAAATAATGTTATCTTGGTCATTTTATTCAAGTATTTTAATACCAGGTATCATGCTAGTAGTGTTTAATCAAATTAATTAATTTTTATATTTAATTGTCTCAATTCTTTTATTCTTTTTTTTTTCATAGTGTACATATCAGAAAAACAGTTATTTGTGTTAAATTTCCGAGGTCTTTCATTTGATTTTCCCATAGATTCCAAATTTGAGGTAAGATTTCATGAAGATAACTTTTTGACTCTGATTAATTTGTTTTCATTTCCAAATGGATTGTGATTTTAATTTTGAAAAATAGCATATTTTTCTGAGCAGAAACCAGTACTCGCTCAATGCTAGAAAAAAATTGATTGTCTGTCCATCCGGTGAGGCACTAAAAGACAAAAGTTATCATCCGATTGACTTAAACACTATGAGTTGAAAAGTATAGTATATTCATTATTAATGAATTACAATAACTTAAACAGTATCAAAGCATTTTATTTGTTAGTGCCAGGAGAAACTAGAAGCCTATTAAATTTTAATTATTTCTGATAACTACTTCATTGTCTCCTGATTTTTATATGCCCACATGGATATGTGGACATATACTATTCAAAAAAAGTAGGGGATATTTGATTTTTAAGTGTTATTAAAGTCACCTAATGAAACTGACGAAGAAACAAATGACAAAATGAAATGAAGTTCACATTCATCGATTTATTCCAAATGATCGTTAGACTAAGTAAGGCACAGACTGACCATTATAAGGGTAAAATGATACCCGGGGTCAAACAGCAAAGTTACCACAGCATCACAACCAAGTCAGTAACGGGTAAATCCTCCTCTGTTTGCCAAACAAGCATTGATCCGATGTGGCATACTCCTAATGAGACGTCTAAGGTCATTTTGGTCCAGATTGTCCCATTCCTGTTGCAACGCAGCAGCAAGTTCTTGGACATTGGCAGGACGTTGTTGACGTTGACGTAACCTCTGTCCAAGCATGTCCCAGACATGCTCGATGGGGGAGAGGTCGGGACTCAGTGCTGGCCAAGGTAATGTGGTGATGTTCTGTTGTTGGAGGTAACCTGTAACGATCCTGGCCCTGTGACATCTTGCGTTGTCATCCTGGAAGATGAAACGGCGGCCATGACGTCGTGCGAACGGCACAACATGGACTGCCAAGATGTTGTCCCTGTAGTACTGGCCTGTAACACGCCCTGCAACAACATGTAAAGCCGTTCTTCCAGCAACAGTGATGCCTCCCCACACCATAACAGAACCACCCCCAAATCGATCATGTCTGATGACGTTAACGTCTTGGAAGCGCTCGTTTCGACGACGCCACACCCTCCTACGTCTGTCCAAAAAATCAACAGTGAACCTTGACTCATCTGAAAACATCACATTGCTCCAGCGTCGATTATCCCAGTGTTGACGATCCCTACACCAATGGCGTCTTGCCTGAATGTGATGATCTCTCAAACAAGGGATCACGCGAGGACGTCGGGCGCGAAGGTGACCCCTATGCAGTCGATTCCGAATCGTCTGGCCACTCACTCTCACACCAGTGTCTGTTTGAAGACTAGCGCTGATCTGATTTGCTGTGATGACACGATTTCTCAAGGCCAAGGCACGGATAAATCGATCCTTGGCTTGAGTTGTCGCCCTTGGTCGACCTGAGCGTGGTCTGTCCTGTACAGATTGTGTATCACGGTATCTGGACCATAGCCTGCTTATGACAGACTGAGAAACATTCATCGTCCGCGCCACAACCGCCTGTGTTGTGCCGATCTGTAGCATGCCAAGGGCACGTAACCTTTCATTTTGTGTAAACCGACGCATATCAAAATTTGTTTTCTGGTCACTAAAACAATTAAACTGATGTTTCCACCCTGGAATTCAATGCCACAATGACTGTAACATTCAAAGTCAGAGTCGTGCAAATCTTGGGTTGGACCCCCATGATGATCCCAAGCATCACCTGCATTCCATGCGGTAGCTATTGGTGCATTTGGGCGTCACATGTAACTGGAAATGTTTCTTCTGTTAGGTTCTATAGTGACTTTTTTCGTAGTCATTTGCATATTTTAGTATTATGCCCCCAAAATCAAATATCTCCTACTTTTTTTGAATAGTATATATTACTGTCGCCCCTGTCCTTCCGTCAGTTGTCTACAATTTCTTGTGAATGCTCTAACTCCAAAAGTTATTATCCAATTGTTTTAAAATTGATATATGTGGTTTACATTAGTGAGATGAAGAATCCTATTTAATTTCAATAATTTATGTTCATTACGTCTAGAGTTATGGCCCTTGTTTCACTTTGTTGAACCTTGTGAACGCTTTTACACCAAAAGTTATCATCCGATCTTTGTGAAATTTATGTGCATTATTTAAATTAGTGAAACAAAGAAGTCTATTGAATTTCAGCAATTTCCGTTTATTACATCTAGAGTTATGGCCCTTGTTTCACTTTATTGAACCTTGTGAACACTCTAATGCCAAAAGTTATCACCCGATCTTTGTAAAATTTATATGCATTATTTAAATTAGTGAAACCATGAAGCCTATTGAATTTCAGCAATTTCCAATAATTACTTCTAGAGTTATGGCCCTTGTTTTACTTTGTTCAACCTTGTTAATGCTCGATTGATGAAAGTTATCATCATGTATGAAATTTATATTCAGAATTTTCCGTCAATAATTTCTAGAGTTATGGCCCTTAATTGTTTTACTTTGTGAACCTTGTGAACGTTTGAATGACACAAGTGATCATCCGATCTGTATGAAATTTATATGCATTATTTAAATTAGTAAAACGAAAATGCCTGTCAAATTTCAACAATTTCTGTAGACTACTTCCAAAGTTGAGGCCCTTGTTTCAATTTGTAGAACTATGTGAACCCTCAAACGACAAAAATTATAATCTGATCTGTACGGTCTTGTAAAGGCCCTCAATTACCTACAAAGGAATAAATATGTGACAACCCTTGTCGACCGCTCAAACGATTGAGCTGCTGTGGGCGTATGTTTCGTTGCCTGGCAACCTGTCTTTGAAGAAAGCAGGAAATGTTTTTTTAAATGCTTCAATTCCCAAAAAAAGAATAGAAATGTAGCAGCCTTTATTGAAGGCTCCAATGACTTTTCTGGTGTGGTTGTATGTTTTGTTGCATAGAAATCTATCTTGTAATTGAAAGATTTGGTTGATTGTTTTATTAATTACAAACCACTTTTAAATGCATTTATTTTAGGTTTAAATTGTCTGAATCAATGAAATTCAAAAATACATTTACATGTAATGAAGAACTTTTTCTTTTTGTAGCCAAAGTATGCCCATGGCTTGGGTTCCTTACAGTTCCCTAATGGAGCATCACCCACTGTATCTAGGATGTGTATATATGCTGGTAACAGTGTCTCTGATACCAAGTAAGCTACTATTACTGCACTTTAAGATACTTTAACTTAGCTCAACTAGGTTAGTTATGCAGCAGACACACTAGGCGAATTTCTAGCTGAACCAATCAGTGCCGAATTCATTCGGTTGATTGAGTGGACACACTTGGCGAATTCTCCGCCCGATTCACCAGTGGATTGCATCATCTTTCACGTCACATGATTAAACATGGCAGCGACCAAGAAAAAAAAAATGGCTGCAGTGGTGAGATTTTTTTAATCTTACGCCGTATGCATCGGTATAGAAAGAGGTGGCTGAGTTAACACACATTTATAAGTACAAATTTAGATTTTTGATAATAGGCTAAGATTCTATTTAAGATAATATCATTCAAAATGATTTTACATTATATGTTATATATTTTCAGAGCACCCCCCTTATCTATAGCATGTTTTCATGGAAATTGTTTCCTAGATTGTTTGGAAGTTTTGCGTGAAAATAATGCTACCATAGGTCTTAAATTTTTACTAGTCACAGAAGGTGAGTTCAGCACTTTTATATTGTGCAATATGATACTAGAAAAAAAACACTCTCGGATATGGAATCAGATAGCCCAAAAATAGTGTTACTTAGACTGTCTCAAACTGTGCGAGATATGTGACTAGCTCACCATATTGTACGTACGTAACTAACGTACAAAAATTAATTGGTGGCTAGCTTTTTTTCGCACGTATACAGTGAATGGCCATTTTGCTCAGTAATCCCAGCCAGAATTTGGCTATTTTCTAAATTTGCGTTAAAGTTTAAAATATTTGTTTTAGAACTGAAATAAATTAACAATTAGTCAATCCCAACGCTAAAAACATCAACAGAATTGATTGTGTATATCTGAAATAGACACGACCGACACACAAAATAGTGCCAAGATCGCAGCCTCTATGAACAACCATTCGCATATGCTGTCATTGAAGACGACGTCAATTCTATGAGTTGTAGATATTATTTTTGTGAAAAATCATTGGAAGAAGAGAGAACATGTTGGGACTGTACGAATTATATAGTCTTTATGGGTGCAAAGGAAACAATGCTGAAGATAAACCTATTGTTTACAATGTAACGTGTTGTTGACCTCATGACCCATTGACGTCAATGTCATGACCTGTGATGTGTAGATCATGTGATATGGATATCATGGCTATTGACTGTGTCTGAGATACTTCTCCGCAGGTAGTGGTCTCAGATGTTCAGAATGCATATTGTAGGAACGTATAGTATTGGGGGCGCCACAGCTCGGGCAGTCTAAGGAACTCTCATTACGAGCAGTTCAAGTGATAATGTGCTAATGATGTTATGCTTAATTTGTAGGCAGTGGACCTGGTAAACTTGTTGATCCCAGGAAAAAAACAGTTGAAAGAATAGTTAAATTTGGAGATAGTTGTCAGGTATAGATACAGTCTCATTTCAATATCAATATTTAGTCAGGCTTTGAAATGTTTAAAAAAAAGCTATTCTTCATTCTTGTCGCTTCAGTAAGTAACCTGTCACTCTCAATTATCAAAGACCAATCACATCACACGTATCCATACATGTAGGTACACAAAAACTCTTAAATTGTTTAGGTCTTTACTTACATTGCTCCATATAAGTATCGTAATATGAAACGTTTTTAATTCTTCGACATCGGAATGCCTAAAAATTCTTGAAAGTCCTCGAATCTGCTTTGGCTCGGTGACTCGACGATTCGTACAATTCTATCATCCGTATCCACGTGAATACCGCCAATTATCATGGTACCAAACTTGCATGCTAACTTGAATACTTCGCCGTTGAGGTGTAGAATTCAGATTCTACAATATCCGTAATAAATTTAATATCAAAACACGAACCACACCTGTGCATGGCTCCGTATTTACGTGTACTGCGTGCGGAGGACAGGTAAGGCCCCCTGGAATACTTCGCCGTTGAGGTGTAGAATTCAGATTCTACAATATCCGTAATAAATTTAATTTCAAAACACGAACCACACCTGTGCATGGCCCCCGTATTTACGTGTACTGCGTGCGGACGACAGGTAAGGCCCCATGGAATTCCTTTCTCACATCCTGTCTATATTTACGCTACAAATTATATTTATATATGAAATATTTTTCCGACCCAATTATTTGATTTTGTCAAATTTTCTTATTAATTATTCATAACCATTATGGAAATTGTTTTAAACTTTTTAAATGATTAAATACACTAGACAACGAGCCGTGTACCAAACTTGCATGCTAACTTGAATACTTCGCCGTTGAGGTGTAGAATTCAGATTCTACAATATCCGTAATAAATTTAATTTCAAAACACGAACCACACCTGTGCATGGCCCCGTATTTACGTGTACTGCGTGCGGAGGACAGGTAAGGCCCCATGGAATTCCTTTCTCACATCCTGTCTATATTTACGCTACAAATTATATTTATATATGAAATATTTTTCCGACCCAATTATTTGATTTTGTCAAATTTTCTTATAAATTATTCATAACCTTTATGGAAATTGTTTTAAACTTTTTAAATGATTAAATACACTAGACAACGAGCCGTGTGCATTACCATTCCAGCCACCACTGTATTTACTGTGGTGTCGGTATGGTAGAATTATTTCAGATGACTTAGGGGTGCGTTTTAATTTATTTAGATATAATACTTCATAATGCTATTAGCTAGTGTCAAGCAGATGAAAACCAGCGTAGATGGTGTGAAATTCATTGTTAATCATTATAAATTTGACTAGTTCCAATCTTTGTGAGTGAATGTATGCTACGATAGAGCGAATTTCCATGCTTAATTCTTGCATTTAGAAACAAATAATTAAATGTACCTGATGTAGACATGAGTATTGTGTACTGAACATCAGGTAAAATTTAGTTTTACTTGCTACCTGTCAGACGTAAAAATCGCCTGTCGGGGACAAGTAGACAGGCGAACATTTCAAGCCATGGTTTAGTCAAGGAAGTATCTGAATTTTCCAGCCAGGTTTCCCCTTGTCGGTGGTGCAGGACAGAGTTCCTTGTACGGAACAGTCTAGTCATTTGGATGGGACAAAAAACTGAGGTACTGTCAGAATTTGAAATAATAGTAGTCTGTATAATTGCCACTGTTCTGGCAAAATTTCCTTTCCTATCACACTGCATGGCATATGCCCGGTTGTTGCAGAAAAGTTGTACATTTCATTTCATTTTAGAGATAAATTTCATTAACATTTGTGATCCTTGATGTATAATCATTGATTGTAAAAAATATTCAAACTATCACCGTAGCATTACAGATATCATTACTTTCAGATAAAACCTCAGGGTTTTGGACATACTCCCCGCAGTGTTTCATTTGATTAGAGCTAATCCCACTAAACACTGCTTTAATAGAAGCAAATTTCTGTTCCAAATTATGACTAGTCAAAAGTCAGATTAACAACCAATAGCTAACTGCATAACAATATGATTACGCTTTAAACATAGCTCCACATTGGACCAAATATGTTTACATAACGTTACGTCATGACTCACTTTTAAATTATGCCCAATTAACCAGTGCATAGCAGAATATTGCAGAAAAATTAATTGCGTGACAAATGTTGCTATCAACACTGATACAATGTAAACAATACTGTATGGAGACGAACAAGACTTCCACCGTTTTTAATGCCTTAAATCACTGTCCAAAGTTTTAAGCAAGACCCCAGATTAAACGAAGGGCTGTCATGTTGCTGTACTTGGGATATATTTGATTAAACGGGAAGAATAGACACAATTTTCCAGCAATGGGCAGAGAGGATTTTGCGGGCCATTGCTTCAGGAATATGGGTTTTGGAGGGTCAAACGTGATATGACTATGGTTGAAGGAACAGTAAAACATTAAACATGTTGATTTATATTACATTATTTTGAATTTGACAGGATGTTGTTAGTGCCTTAGGATGTGCTAGTAAAGTTTTCTACAAGTCAGAAGACAAAATGAAAATCCATTCACCTGAAGCACACAAAAGAGTTCGCTCCCGTAGTGCTGATTATTTCTATAATTATTTTACCTTGGGATTGGTGAGTATATTTACATTATTATTATGTAATTATTATTTATACAAACGGTGTTATAATTAGTCCACATTAAGGAAGATTATATCTAACCAACTGTTAAAATGTTGTTCACCATGATGTGTAGTAGATACACTGACTTACCTCCAGATAAATGAGATAAATGTTTTGGGGGAAGTATAACCTGCCTCAAACATAGCACATGCCGTAAGTGCTACAATGTCAAATCTGGCCAGAATTAATAAAGGTAACAAAATGTACAAGAGAAATTTCAAAGGAGTAATTATATAATTGTATTAATAGTGGCAGATTAAATAATGGCAGGAATAATTCAGTTAAATTCTCTAACAATGGTAAAAAAAGTATATGATAATTTTTTTTCACACAAAACTTTTACTGTAATTCGGATATTGTTTTATTTTGAGATGAATATTTTTCTTTCTTTTTTTTATAGAGAGATTAAGCATAATAAGAAGAACAAGCAAATTTATATACATGAATTTTGATGGCAGAAGCTGTAGGTTTAAAGAGTAAATTTGAGTAGAAACATTAAGCTTATTTTCTATTGATTTTGCAGGATATATTATTTGATGCCAATACTCATAAAGTTAAAAAGTTTATACTACATACTAATTATCCTGGTCATTATAATTTTAACATGTAAGTACTGATATTATTTTAATGAAATTACAACCTTGACACATCACACTAACATTTATATCAGGCTTCACATGGACTATATCTTACAGCAAGGGTTAAAGTCCAGGGTAAGAGTATAGATGTAAATGTCACTGTCAATGCAAAATACCCCAACCCCCTCCCCCGCATGGCACATATAACGATAGAAAACAAATGTTAGTGTAAAATACAACTGCAGTTCTATGTTGACAAGCCTTTAAACTCCATCCAGTACCAGAAATATGACCAAGTATTTTATGTGTCCTCAAACTTAGGGTAATATAGTTTTGTAACTCAGACATTATTACAACATGACATTTGATATATAATATTTTATATTTACAGGTATTGTAGATGTGAATTTAAACTGCCAGCTGTAATGGAGAAAGTCAAGCAACCATTATTATCTACTTTAGATGAAGATGAACTAGTCATAACAGCATATTCTAAGGTAGTTACATCTAATAGGGTTTCTGAAGATCTTAATCTGGTTGTAAAAAATAATATTTCATTTAATTTGCTATGATTTGATTTGAACAATTTCATCGAGTAAGTTTATGTTTTAATTAGATTCTTCTATGCAAAATTTGAGACAAAACTACTAAGTTTTCTCTTGAGATAAACTTTTACGATACAAATATTTTAGTGGTATTCAAGGAATTTGACAAACACTAAATAGGTCAGTGCCTGGATTTGCTATAGTGATGCTTTAACCATTAGTTGGTTACCCATATTATTTTAGGTAGAGAATAAGTAGCTATTTGAAAGGTAGCAGCTTTTGTTAGTATGTTGGTACATAATATTGATTAGTGTTAATCGTATAATCAGCTGTGAGATTTGTGTAGTTGATTGTTACAATATAATACCTACACAATCCACAATATGATATAATCACCTTTACCTGTATTTATTATATACTATACCAGGTAAATAATTCATTTATATACCAACACTAGATGAAAATAAATACAAGTTTTATTTATAATAATGTGAAATACAAGTAGAATATACAGAAATAGATTGTATATTTATTTATAGTGGAATGACGTACAGAAATGGTTATTAAAACCATCAGAACAACCAGTTATATTAAACCGCTCTTCTTCTACTAATACCAGCAATCCCTTCGCTCCTACCTTCTGTTACGGTGTTCATGATATTATATTTGAGGTAAGTTTTTCCTATGGAAAACAAATCTTTGAAAGATACGATAGATGTGAGAAGTGATATCAGGTTTTCTTGAGACAACATGTATACCCTGTTTCTTGCTTATAACTAATTAATGCTTAAAGTCATCCATGCTAACTCGAAAATCTATGTCAATAAATCCTGCTGGGTGCCTTTTAAAAATTCTAACTTTTCCTGTAAGCTTCAAAAGTCAGATTGTGAATGGAAAGTTAACACCACAAAATGTGTTTGAAACTTAAAGATCAGTAATCTTTGATTTGCGATCGAAATTTGATTTCATGAACAATGACAACAATATACAGCAACATTAAATATTGACGTATAAAAAAAGCTTTTGGGATAAATAACAAAACTAAGTAAATAAACACAAACCGATGTAAAATGGTATATGCGTAAAGATGTTAACAATTTCAATCTACATGAGAGATCTGAAGTGATTTGGTTGAAATTAATTTTAATTCCATATGGTCTTCGGTAGTTTCAGAAAATGATAATTATAATCACACTATGTCCTGTATGATAAAATATTGACCAACAAAGTAAACTAAAATCGGAAAAAGTGATAAGTGAAATAAAATATTAATTAAATAATTTTCACCATTTACTCCTACTTGAAAGATGTTAATGGAATTTGTGTTGATTTTTTTTTTTTTTTAGGTCATGCAGAATCAACATATAGCATCAGTTACTATTTATCAGTCCAAAGAATCCCTCTCTTGATGTTATACCATGACATTTTATTGGCTACACATAGACCAATGAAAGAGGCTTTTATATAGAAACAGCCCATCTCAGGCCACTTTTCATATTCACTTTAATGGGATGTATATATAACTGAACATTTACTACAATAATTTGTCAATTTTCATCTCTCAAAGAGGTTTCCCTCTTTTTCTTTTTTTTTTGTGGTGTAGGTATTTGAAGCTCATGATATTTACAATAGAACATCAGATTGTAAAATTTTTTTAATAGATATTAGTAGAAATGTGTTTTTTAAAAATATATTATTATGAGTGTGTACTTACCATTTTGAGTGTAATATAATATATATTATAAAACCTCATTTGTATATATGACCAATAGTAAGAGAAAATAACAAAAAATATTGTATTCTCCTCTCTGTGATATTAATATATAGTCGTCAATTAAATGGGAAGTTTTTATTTTTGTGTTGGCTTTTAAGTGTTTTTTTCTCTTCGATAAACAAAAATATGCGATACTTACTGAAGTTTCAATTTATAAAATACACCTTTATTGAAAGTAATCCTAATAGTGCTAATAGATGAGATAGTTTTATATTTGGCTTAACGGTAAGTGTAAATGTTTAGTAAGTTGGTAAGTGTAAGATAAGCTTATACGTGTCCTTAGAATGCAATTTATACATTCTTTCCATTTTCCATGATATTCTCTGTAACATTTAATTTATGTAGCTTCATGTACATTTAAAAATTTTTATTTAGGAACAATAATTAGCTAACATAGCATTATTTGATTTTAACAAACCTAATTAATAGATATTGATTTTAATTTAACATCTGATGATGTGGCATGACAAAATTCCAATTTAGTGTGTCTCTAATTACAACCTAATACCTTGAAACACATTAAAATACAACTTACAAAGACAGAAACAAATTGAGAAATATATTTTATGGATAGATTATTTATGAATTATATATTTTATGCTTTTTTTTTTAATTATAAAGATGATTAGTTTTATTATGTATATACGTTTTTTTTTTTAATTCAAAGTATTAGTTGGACTCAAGTAGTCGAATATTTTAGATATTGAAAAATTAATTTCAATTATAACTATTTGAGCTTGCATTGTAGGAAGAATATTCTAGTTAGATTCGTTGAAAAGACAGTTGCTAATTTATTTTCGCACCAAAGGGCATTTAAAAGCAAATCAACTATTGCTAATTTATTTTGGCACCAAAGGGCATTTAAAAGCAAATCAACTATAAAAATCCTTTCAGGTTCTGCATTTCTCTAACCTCCGAATCTTAGCTCATTAATAAAAAATAATCAAATATATTTACATGTACTTGTCTATTTTCCGATATATATCCAAATTTTTGAATAACAAAAAAAATTTTTTTTATTGATTGTGGTGTATGATTTGATTATAATAAATATGTAGAGGAAAAAAATAATATAATTATAAAGTAAAATATTGTAATCAGCCAAAAAAAAAATACAATTTATAAAAATAGAAAATATGAGAGTTATTGCATGCAAATTATAATTGTCACTTCTTGCATGATATTTTAAATAAAAAGTTATTCAAGCAGAAAATTATAATTTCATTTACATCATTGACTACTGCTATTCTATTTTATCAGTTATATATCAGGATGGGCAATCTATATATAGATATATATGGCAGCACATATAATTAATAAGATATATCTTTAATAATTCTGTGCAGTTTTAAAAATACATTATATAACGTCAAATGCATTTATTAGTTACCTATATGTACTTAATAAGTTAATGGATTAAAAGAAAAAAAACCCTAACACCTTGTTAATGAGAAAATATGATAGAAGTTAAAGATATGTGTTCTGGGGATATTCTTTGTCTGTTTTATTAGCCATTTGAAAAAATTTTATTCAACTACTAGCCACTTTGTGTGAGGGGGTGGGAAATGAAAGTGTATCTTTGTTGGGTTTATGATGATTGGGGGCCATTTCGCCTTCATAATCTTAAATTTATGAGTGAACATGTGATGCAAGCTGCTGCTCTGGATGACTAGCTTTCAACGTCATCTTTTAGTTTGCTTACGAAATGATCAGTAATCCCCCCAGTCATTGGAAATAGCAGTAATGTCAATAGATGATTGGAAAATCAGTCGAGCTACATTAGAGATATACCCATGAGAGATATACCCAATCTGGCATGACATCTATATTGAGAGGCGATTGAAAACAATTTTGACAAAGGATACACATACATAATATCATTGAATATAATATCTGTGAAATAAATTTATCTATAACTGATCAACCCCTTTTAGAAAATAACACCTTGTATCTTTGAAATCAGAACAACACTTGGTAATGTTGTCTGAATTATATATAAGCATATCTGTGAAATTCCTGAAAACGACATAAACATCCATGTATTTATATTGTTTAATTATTATCTAATTATAAATTATTTAAACTGATGAAATTCCCTCCGTGTTAATAAATGTACGTACTATAAGCAAGCACTGTTTCATGATATTACGATATTAAACTTATTGCGTTAATATTATAGAATTGTTTGTGTTTTAGGATGTACTGTAATTGATAAATGTTGGTGTATATGTATTTTATTTAATGTTCTTACAATGTAAAATATGTGTAATGATAAAATGTATCATATGCTTGAGGTGATATCTGCAGTGCAATGAAAACTAATCAATTTATTGGATGTTAGAAAGCCAATGATTTCAAATACATCTTTTAACATTTTTAGATAAAAAAAAAAACATTTTTGTGATAGATATAATGAATTTGAATTTGATGTTTAAAATAACAGTATGATTGTCCCTTAGAAAAGACTGTACAAAATGATGTATTATTATAATACTATGTATTTGTATTTAAACCTGCATTTTTCATATCTTTAAAACAAAAAGTCACATTCCTGGATCATTATAAAAAGTTGTCAGAATACTGGATTTTAGATATGTAGTTGCCCAGAATCACTAGCATTTTATCCTTTAAAATACCATGGTTTTATTATCATTTATCTTAAATACAATCTCATACATTATACTTATTGGTTCATGTTTATACATATACATGTAGTTTGTATGCTATAATATGCTGTACATAGCTGTATTTATACTGTGTACAAAAACAGTTTTACAAATAAATATAAACATTTATCATAATATTACTATTATTACCTTCAAACAACAATATCATATTGGGAGATTGTGTACATGTAAATTGCTCTATGCAAACTTTAAAGAAAAAAGCTCATTATCTCAATATTAGCAACTTTGACCCTCTGTTTGATAAACGTGAAGGAAATACAGACTAGATGTAAACTATATTTTGATATGATGTTAAAGTGATACTAATATCTGTGATGTTTAATTTTGGAGGTCGTATATATAATATCAGTGAAAGTTGAAAGATAGTTTTTCTTACGAGCAGATGTAACAATGCCTTAGATACTCTTTTAGATGCTATTCTGGGGGAATTAGAAAGTTACCTATATAAATTCTGTGTTGTTATGTTATCATCAATCACGCCAGTCCGTCTGTCCACAATCAAAAATCTACTTTGAAACAGTTAGTGATGGTAGGAAGCTGGGTCACCTATACCATAGCTTTCAGTTTCTGGAGGGATTGGACTATTTGCTGGTAACTGTTTTAGTATTCCTCTTACTCTAAGTTATATATAACAGTGCTTCATGGGTTTTTTCGGCTTTTAATACATAAAACCACTGTTTTAATAAGATTTCACATATAATGTGTTTGATTAATTTATAAAGTGTGTTTTATAGAAATATTCCGTTTTAATAAAATAGCATTATCGTTGAATGTGTTTGAAGATTCTTTCAGTATTGTTAAACAGTCTGTCATATCAAAAACGAATACTGTGTTTCACACAAGCAGCAGATACAAAGAAACCCACAAGATAATTAGAATGTAACATATATAATCACAAAGGATGTTTTTCATAAAATTTTATACCTGTATATAGCAAAATGTTATTTTATGGATGCTTATTTGTAGTTTCAAAAACAAGGCATTAAATTTCACTATTATTTTCATTAAATCTATAAAGAAAAACAAAAAAATAAATTTAATTGTTTAAGGTCTATATTAAAGTAACTATTAACAAACATTTATTTCTTAAATCACATGTGTCTTTAAAACTCAGTTAAGATTAATATTCATTTTTTGCACATATCAACACAAAAAGGATATTTTCTTTATAATCATAGAATTAAGATCTCTTGCCTTGTAATTAAAGTGTTTTCTAAATATCTATATTTATACTTTGTTAGGCTGTTAGTTATAGTGTTTTGTAAGAAACCATGGACGGCACCAGTTTTAAGAAGATGGATTAATAAAATTTCACTCTGAATTATCAACATATTTTAAAAAGAATTTTAATAGGACATGAGGTTGGCCTTCTTCAAGTCTGAACATTTGTATCAGCTTTGTGTTATTTTATCTGTTGTTATTTTATGAATTTTAATGAATGTAGCTACTCCAAGTAAATAATGTATATTTTATTTCACTGTCGTACTTCCTCAGCTATATACACCTGTATATATATTTCACTATTAACTTATATGTATGGAACAAATGTGTATGGAATTCAGTTAATGTTACAAGACAAGGAATGGCAATGAAATAAAGGTTTTCTCAAATCATTTTGTTATGTTGAATAGACGGAAGTGTGATAGATGATATTATCAATCACATTAAACAAGCATTTGTATAATATTACCATTATTTTCAGTTTAATTTCAGGGTATATTAATTATTATTATCAGTAAAATAGAAATTTAATTTGTCCGATCTCAGATCTGTGTACCTCCTTTTCAACATGTTCCATGTGCATTTGCCAATATGTTGTTGATTTTTTTTTTTTTTCCTTTTTTTAAAAGAAAAACAAATATTAAGTCATTTTCCAGTTATCTGAGGTATAATGTAATAAAATATAGAGAAAAATAAACAAAATAAAATATTTCACATCTCCTATTTTTGTTTTTCATTTGTTATAAACAGCAATCCTTGCACTAGCTGGTCAAGTAATACATTAATTTAATAAGCACCACTTGAGATGAATTTCATGATTTGGACTTGTCTTGAGTATGGTTTAAAAGCTATATAAATAAGTTTAGTACTACATGTTGGTTTTTAAAAATATATCATACTGTTATTGTGTATTTAACCTTGCTGCACTCAGAAAGTTCGAAGACATTTAGAAGGACTTTCCATGTTACATACAGCATTATTTTTGAGATACAAATTAATGGGAGGAAACTCCATTAATTTCACTCTGACCTCAAATCTGTTATTCTTCCGCTTGTGAACCTTGAGTATTTACCAAAACCTGTTGTAAATGTGAATTTATATCCCCTTTTATGATTCTTGACCAAAAATGGCGACAAAGTATATCATTGTCAGAGTACCAAGATGGTAGAAGTAAATGGGAGATCTGCCTCCAACAAAGGAAGGACATGTCAGAGTTCATTCTGCAGATAGCAAATTCAACACATAGAAATCTGGTTAGGGTTACTCAAATCAAAACGTATTAAACCATTGTATACCAACTTACTATAGTTGTATCTAATATTTGGGTTGAAGCATTCACAAAACCCACCATCACTTATGACTTCACATGAATCATTCGATATATTAAAAATTAAGGATTTATTGAGAATAATTGCCTGATTGCCTAAATCTGTATTAGCTATACTAAAGTCAACAGCAGGAACCTAACATTTTTGACCGAGTTCCTTATGGTTTCCAATTCCAACATTAGTGATAATGGCATACCATCATAGGGTTCAGAATAGTTTAGATCAAAATCATTATGTAAACCAATTAGCTGATTCTGCCATTATAAAGAGATTCTTATTAAAGAAAAGATGCATAATGTAAGATTTAGATAAAGAGCTGGCTGTTCTTGCTATAATAGTTCCAAAATAGATAATTCAAAATTAATATATTGAAAATTTCAGTCAAATTACTTTATTCTGAGCGAGCTTATCACTGTTTGAAGTTTTGAGAAGATGTGGTCCAGATTGTTTATTATCGTAGCAATGTTACTTGTCAATCGAGACTCAGTCTTGCTTCTCCATTTCTAAATTAAATCATTAAATGACGATTGTATTTCAATCGGATGAATTGGTTTACATCTCCGCCATCCAATGTTCTAGAAAGTTGATTATAGGCATGTCATGTGAATAATGTCTAAATAATAATTTATATATTTGAAGCCAAAAAAAACCCCTGCAATAGGCAGATTTAGCTCTTACATAATGCATCTTTAATAATATATAACACATTTCTATGTCCTAGAGATTTGATTATAGACTTGTCATGTTAATAAATGTCTAAATAATAATTTATATAACATTCGAAGCCAAAATAAAAAAAACCCTGCAATAGGTAAATTTATCTCTTACATAATGCATCTTTAATAATATATAACATTTCTGGTGTTTATAAACTATGTTTATTTTGATATTTTCTACAAAAATTGATTTGAGTAAATTATATGTATCATATTCTACAAAAGTTTATTTAAATTACTATAAGAGTCAATATTGAAGACTTAACATGTTTTATATACATTATTATATAGGTAAAGTACAAAGTTTTATAATAATATTTGTATATCAATTAAAGGCACAATAAATATATAAAAGGATGCCACACAATGAGGATGGACACAATCATTCTTTTCAGACAATTATTAAGCACTAACCTGAACAGAAAACCCCAAGCTATTGAAAATCAATATTTCTATATATTGGTAAAAAGAAATAACAAAAACAACAAAAACTAAAAGAATATCTAATAATCAAAAATTTGAAGCATATCAACAGCTTTAAAGCTTATATTACATATATCTTTTAAGCTACATGTATTTTCATTTTGGTCAAGAACATTTCTGCTTAGGGTATAATTATTGTATATAGTATATACATAATTTAAATTCTTAACATAATGTAAAAATTGTAACCTATGCATGAATGTATAAATTTTAAAACTTTTGCAAATATATATGCAGTGGCAAAGTTGAAGATTTAGCAATTTACACATCAATGAATTGAATGATTGAACACATATCGGATGATCAATTTATACAAATATAAAACTTGTTCCATTGTGTTATATTGCACAAAGAAGACATCTGACCTAATTTAGGACTTATAAATGAAGGAGGTAATTAACAGGTAGACATATAAACAATGTTGGAGACAGATGATACATGTTGAACATTTCAAAACAAGTTATCAAAGAATATATTATTGTCCAAGACGACAAAGGGTATAGAGCAGTCTGCTCTTAGCAAATAATTTATACATAGACACGATGAAAATGAACCACTTTAATAAATGAATAATTGTAAATCTCATTGGAAAGCAACACTTTAATCTTGCAATTCTGAATGTAACCACAGACCACGATCGTGTAAATCTATCAATTCTCTTAAATACAAAAAATGGAATTTAACAATATCAGAATTTTGAAAACCACAATATCATATTGCATGCATGGGACAGGAAATATGGTTTTAAAATGCTCGGGTCAATACAATTCCTACAGTTCTGTGGAAGACGCAACGATATGCCACGGTTGACACTGAGGATGTGCCATTGAGTTTATTCAAGAGGGCATGACCAATTCTGATTCAATGTTTGAGTATATACAGCACGTTTCCATAGACTTCTTGAACCAAAACACTGTGGCAGTGCTCTAATGGCCATTTGAGAATATATGGGGCAATACCGGTATGCCTAAGTTTCAATGCAAAGTAAAGTTGTTATGGCCTCCATGGATTATAGATTTTCTTGTGTCGGTTAATGTCCAGCCTATAATCATTGTGTCTTAGTATATTTTAGAAATTAATTTTGTAGATTTTCACTAATAATATGAGACACCATGATGGCAAGAGTTCAATCAAATTATGAGCTAATTATGAAAATTAGTTGCATACACATTTCCTTAAGCAAATATTAACAAACAGTACTCACAGGTTAACTTATTATTGAAAAAAAAAAGTACATGTAAGCGAAATTCTCGCTTTCCACATGATAAATTATGAATGATTTGAGACACCTAAAATGAAGATATGAGTATTATGATCAGTATCATGTATATAGTATCAAAATCTTATACACCATAACCCAGTTATAGATAATATATAAAACAAATATTTCTGTTACAACCATATCCTAAAATAATTTGAAATCATATGTTAAATGTGATCCATTACCAGTATTACTAATTTCAATGCTCATTTTTTTTTTTACTTTGCCTCTTGATTCTGTACATCACCCTAAGAATTTTGATATTCTTCCATATAAAAAGCATAATTTTCATCATGTAGTAATTTATCAATTATTAAATTTAATTTCTTCTTTGACAATCTGGACACAACTTATTCAATTCTATTTAAAAGTAAATAGATAATAAGTCGATATATATTATATATATGTTGTATTCTATTAAAGACAAATAAATAATTTAACAAGATATAAAATAACAATCTTTCCATTTGTATTCTTTATGCTGAAGCTGCATCTTCACGTGAGAATATCTGTGATGAACCTGGATGCATCCATGACAAACCACTGGGTCTATTAGATTCTTCACTTGCACTTCTCTGTAATATAGTTTGTTAAATATTACATTATTCTCAACTTACATATACAAATATTACTTTTTCATTATTTTTTTATGAAAATTTTTTCATCAAATTTTTTTTATCCTTTTACAACATTTTAAACTTAAATAAACATAAACTAAAATTTCACAAACTCGTGAGACTGATTATCAAATATCAACATTATAATAATTACCCCAAGATGTAACATTTGTTTCCTAGCTTCTTGATATGTTTCATCATCTAATGGACTAATACTGAAATATATTAATATGTTGTCTTTTATAAATTAAACTACTTTTACATTATGGCAAAATGTATATGATCACATTGATATATACATCAAAATAAGGTCTTCATTATTTCATATATGCTTCCTCTTACTGAAAGATAGCCATTTTGTCAATAAACTATACTTTAAACATGCAAGCTCCAAACAATTCTACCTGTTTCTAATGGAAGATTTGGTAGTTAAAGTAGAAATTATCATAAGAAATATAATTGATTTTATCGTGGCCTTCACGTTTTAGACACGCCATCGCTCTTGGCTACATCGCTTGGCCTCGGCGGGTGTTATTCATGTCTACTTCGTACTTACTTCCCATTAATTATCTCAGTACTGATGTCAATCACGATCACAGAATGTTTTAATAATCATTTTCTTACGCCATTTTAATAATTTTCCAAGCCAAAGAAACATTGACTGGGTAACTAAATGTGCCTAACACAACAAAACTATACCCATCCGAAAGTGCTCCCTATTATTAGCTATTATAATAAACAACAGTTAACTTATTTTCTGCTAATCCATAATGCACAACTTTTGCCAAGACATTTTGAAATTCTCAGCAATAGTGGTATTATCCTGCGATCTCACATGAAAATACTACACTTTGTTTACCATATACAGCATTTCACACTACAAAAATAGTAAGCTGGTTAATTTTGGAGGGAAAACTTTAGGCTTGACACAGGTGTGAATAACAAACAAGACCCGATAATACGTGGAAATCGATTGTCATGCCTTTTGACGAGTGATTTTAGCTATTTATGAATTTTAAAATACTATTTTATAAAGAATATAAACGATGTTTAGACATTATGAACTACAAGTATTGAGGAATATTATTGACATAATATTGAGGTGCATCTATTTTTCTGTTTTATTTAAAATATAAAAGAAACATGATAATAGCAATATAGTGTTTTATTCTTCAAATAAAGAACATTACATATGAATGCACATGTCATCTTCTGACCGCGATTGCAGGAGAGTGATTTTCAATTTTTTTCAATCCCAGGAGAATTTTTTTCAGCTTCCCATGAATTTTAAGATGTGAAGCTCTGTTTTATCCCAAGATCTAATGAATATTAACTTACTTTAATGCATATGGATCATCTGATGATGGTTTTTTTTTTACATTTTCTTGAGAAACACGAACTGTTTCTGCAACTTTCTTTTTAAATAAATCCATATCTTGTTCATATCTAAAACCCAAAAAAAACCTGTCTATTTTCTACAATTACTCAACAACAAATTTCCGTTACACAGAAAAGTCTATGCAGAATGAAAAGGTTAAGTTCTCTCATGGGCATTCACAAATCTATATTGTTTACTAAATTCACTGAAGGTCTTTGAAGTCTCATAACCATCATGAATAACTAATATATTCCAGAATTGTAGAACATCAAAATGGATCAAATCCTGTGACTTTGTTCACAAAATGGTTATTTTAAATCTTTCATCAGATTTCCTATAGATGTTTGCTATTATCTCCATTTTAACTTACAAATTTTGGCTACCGGTATATATCTATATGTCACAAATCATAAAATTGAGATGGAATATTTACACAGTCAAGACAACATCCAGATAACTGGGTATTATGTATTGGTTAAAATGGTAAAATTGTGAAAAAAAGATTCAAAATTGAAATGAAACAAAATCTTACAAATTAGCTGCTTCTTTATTCCATGGATTAGCAGTATCTATTTTATAAAATATTCTTCTTACATACATTAAAATCTGCCATAAATGATTTACATTACGTCTGAAAGAAATATTACAACCATTACAAGTATTTATATTTTCACTAAAATGAACTTTTTGAAAATATATCATAAAATAAATAGTTTTCTAGAAATAAACAAGGCTTGAACTTCAACTATAGAATCCAGTATGGGAATTACCTATTTCAACCATTGTGTAAATACTATAATACAAGCCAACAGTGAGGCAGATGTCCCCCACCGAAATCACAAAATAAATAGATGACACATTAATTAATTAATCGCACATTTATTTTTTTCAAAAGTATCGAGCAATCAAACTATCTATACACTAAGTTTCATCACTCTCTATCAGATAGAATCAAGATTATCTTGTTCCAAAGCATCGACCAATGTAATTGATTAGCTCTGCTTAGCTTTAGCTCAAAATGTTAATCATTGAACTCAGTCAAGACATTCACCTAATGAACATCTACATCAAACATTCTACCTCAATTAAAAGCAGAGTTGTTATGTTCCAAAGTCTTGACCAATCAAATTGCTTATCGTTCCTTAGCCTAAGCAGAAACCAGTTATCGTGCCCCAAAGCATCAACCACCGTAAGCAGACAATGTTCATCATTGAACTCCATCAAGACATTCACCTAATGAACGCCTACATCATTTTTGAACATTCTACCTCAGTTAGAAAGAGAGTTATTGTGTCGCAAAAAGTGTGACGGGCAGACAGACAGACAGACGGACACAGGCGCAGACAGACAGATCATTTTAATAGTCCCCTGCTTTCTTCGAAAAGCGGGTGACAATAAAGAATAATATTATAAGACTGAATACCTCCACTTGGGAAATCCTCTTTTTACATCTAAATCTCCTGTTACAGGATGAATAATAGGATGGAAGATTGGAAAATCAAAAAGAAGTTGCTGAAAATGAAATATAGAGGGTTAAACACAGCAATGCTATAAAAATATAGTTATGGTATTTAAACTAAAGTATAAATAACAATAATTAAAAAGTCAATTAAAGATACATTATGGAAGATAAGATAAAGAGATGGCAGTTCTCGCTATAATAGTTAAAAACTAGATAGTGTAAAGGTAATTTGCAGAAAATTTCAGTCAAATTGATCCACTATGAGCCGAGAAAGAAGCAGGTGAAATTTTTGCATAGTCTCGGTCATCATTACTAAAATCATTAATATAAACAGCATAGTCTCGATTATCCACTTTTTTTTGATTTAATTATCAATAGCCGTTAGCGGCATATAGGAATCTAATCCAGCCAACATCGAAGGCTAGCCTTGACATTGAGAGTTTATTATGGTCTGGATAAGTTAATTAATGTCTAATTGATAATTTAGATTACATTTCAGGCCTAAAGAAAGACTTGTAATAAGAGGACTTTGCTCTTGCATAATTAATCTGTAAATATAAGTAAATGTATCTGATTTAAATGACAGTCTCAACTTACAGCACTATAATTTTAACGATGTAAAATATGCATTTTAAGACTGCTAATCATCATCTGACTCAATTTGAGGGACTTTAAAAGTTTCTAAACAATATAGGGATTTTGAAAGTTTGAAAACTACAATATCTAAACAGTTTAATGGCCCCCCCCCCCCCCAAATATCAGTCTTTGTGAATGTGATAACATTGATAAGTAGTAAATGATAACTTACAGGACAATCACTATCAGGATATGTATCTGGAATGGTCATAGTAAAACGAAACACGCCTTCTTGATATAATCCTTCTCTAACAAATATAAAACCATTCCATACTGAAAATGGTACATAACAATTATTGTTTTTTTTCCATTTTTTTAGCAATAATAATATTTCATTTTAATGTACTCAATATGTATTTCACATTAAAGCCATGGGCACTTTTTATTTTAATATTAAACAATATTCTATTCATTTGGACCCCTCTCCAGAACTTGACGACTTGCTGGTATTACTGAGGACAATATTGAAACATAAGTCAACCATACTACAACATTCACTGAAATTGTGCCAGGGGGGAAATGTAATGTATTCACAAATAAAACTTACCAAAAGGTGATAATGCTGATGGCATCACATAAACACCAGGTATTTTCTGGTTTTGTACCTGATTACTGTAAGATAAATGATATATATAGACAATTTAAATTTAAAAAGTTGTGATACCAGTATATACAGTATAGCTTATATAATATCTATTAACCATGCCAAAAAAAGTACCAGCTAAAACTCTAGACAACAAAGATTGAAATACCTGTTAAAGACTATCTAAAAATGTTCAATAGAGTTAAATCGATACAATTACATTTTCTTTAAAAATATTAGTGGAAGTCAGAAGGGCAACAGCTTTAGTTTTGCTTTTGGCTTAAACTGTCGTCATTGAAACAACTATAAAAAAAAATCAGTTTTATCTCAACCCTGGTTCAATTAGTAGACCCAAACTATTAAATACAAACAGTTGCTTGCTTTACAAAGAAGATCAATGCATTAAATTTAAATAATTTTTATCCAAATTAAAGTCATTTTTTGATGTCTACATTTAGACAGAAAAATGAACTCAGCAATTGTAATCAATAAATAATTATAAAACTTACTATTCAGCCATAAGACTGTATTCCTGAAAGTAGGGATCATAACCATCTATTGCGTTAATAGTAGGCATACTGTTGTTAGAATGAATTCCTGGTGACTGTGTAATAATTCTAGGTGTAAGTGGTTGTTGATTAGTAGTATGAACAGGTGGCTTCACTTCTGCTACAGATAACACTTTCTATATATAATGAATAATAGATTAATACAGACAATATATATGTTAATTACACATTAACAGTTTATATAACTCATCTGTTCATTACCATGACATGAAAGACTATAATGGAAGGCAATTACTAATTATCTATCTTGTTTCATTTCTTTTAAAAGATTTTATTATTTTCATATTTCTAATTTATATAAATCCATTATAATAATTCTGTTTGTCAAATAGTGTCAATTTAATTCAATTACTGAATTTTTTTTTATTATGAATGATGTGGGTTTTCTTCAAATGAACTATTTTTTTTTTATTTTTTTATTTTTCATATCACTTCAATTATTTGTTCATACCATAGCAATTTGGACTGACCAAAGTCAAGACAACTAGAAATGTTATTAATTAAGTGATACAAAAATACAATAAAATTTAAATTACCTGAGCAGACAACGGGGTCTGAGACATTGCCAGTTTCAGTTCATATTATAACACAGGCTACTGTGTCATTGCTACACGATTATCTGAATAATAGATACAATAAATTAGTTATTTTGTCCCTACAGCGTCATTAATCAATAATCAGTTTTTAGAATAATAACAATCAGGAATATCAATAATTCTACTATACCTCATTTAATATCTAACACATAAAAATACTTTACTTCAAAGCACACGCCATCTATAAAATTGCAATAAGTTTAATACAGTGTTAATATAAAATAATAAGTTACTTAGTGCCACAACTATCTCTATTTTTACTCCAAACAAGTGTTTACTTTTGTCAGTGGGCCATACTTGTATGAAGTATGGAAGGATAATAAAATTCTGATCAAGAGTAATAATATTAATTGTACAGTGGTGGCAATGTTAATTGACTGTGGTGTGTTCTGTAACATTATATAGAAGTTGTAGATCAATATGTCACATGATTGATGTATTTAATTTCCACTTGGAAATCACACTTAATTCAGGGGATTATTTTATCACAAGTATCATAGGCCTACAGGTTTTACATGTTAAATTATATCATGCACCATATAAATATCTCACCTAGTGGCTATAATAATTATGTACATGGTTTTAAAGCAATACTTCCCTCTTTACATTAGGGTGCATCTATAGCCCCTCGATTTTTGAAAATTTTCAGCCCCCCTTCCCCTTTTTCTAATCTGTTCCTATTCCCGAAAAAAACAGTCTATGCAAAAAAAATAGACAGATTGGTCGATATTTACATAATAATTTAGGGGGTCCATGGCAGCCTGAAACCAGCGGCTGCCAGGCAGGATACGCCCACATTTTGCAACAGATGGATAGAGAACAAGCTAAACAAAAAGCAATTTTTCAAACAATCAAGGGCCATAATTCAGGAAGTTACGATCCGATATGCGCGAATATCGAAAGAAACCAAGGTCTTTGGGTTATAAAGATCTATTTCAAATTTCATCAAAATCAGATCAAAATTGTGACTTCCACAACCTTGATATACCATATATTTACACTATTTGCGTACGAGGGGTGGCCATTTTGTCCAGCAGTTTTGGTACGATTTTCACGAATTTCAAACTCAACCATCATTAGGGTGTAACAGTGATATACTAAAACGTTTTTTAAATCAGATAATAATTGTGACCTCTAGAGGGACCACAAGCAAAAACGCAATTTTTCATATAGTCAAGGGCCATAATTCAGGAAGTTACGGTCCGATATGCGCAAATATCGAATGGAACCATAAGATCTTTGGGTTATAAACATGTATTTCAAGTTTTATCAAAATCGGATCAAAAATTGTGAGCTCTAGAGAGTCCACAACCTTGAAATACCATATTTTTACATTGTTTGCGCACAAGTTTGGGTCTGATTTTCATGAAACTTCGAACTCAACCGTCATTAAGGTGTAATGGTGATATACTCAAACGATTTTTTAAATTGGAATAAAATTTTTACGCGATTTTTCATATAGTCAGGGGCCATAATTCAGGAAGTTACGGTCTGATAATCGTGAATATCGAAAGGAACCCAGATCTTTGGGTTATAAACTTACATTTCAAATTTCAACAAAATCAGATAACAATTGTGACCTCTATTGGGTCCACAAGCTAAAAATGTGATTTTTCGTACAATCAGGCGCCATAGTCCATGAAGTTTTGGTCCAATACATGCCAATATCGAAAGGAACCAGGATGGGATAAAAAATTGGGACCTGTAGAGTGTCCACAAACAATTGTGGACGGACGTCCGTACCGCCGGCCATACAGGGGCGACGACAATATACGTCCACATGAAAATTTGGGCGTATAAAAATCTGGCAGTAACCCCTGCTCAATTAATACTTTTTATTAGAAATGTAATTTATTATTGCAATTTTTTGTTGTTTTTTTTTTCAGAAAGGATTATTGGTCACACATCTTTAGATCACCCGATCAAGCAGTAGACTTTTGATTTAGGTGAACAAAACCTAGTAAACAATCATAAGGCACTTATTAACACCGACCCAGTTGAATTGTTCTGTGTGTAAATTTAAAGTCAATTGGATATTATCTTTAGCCTCCAGAGCATCCACAATATATTTGGAAGTGATCAAGGGCCATAACTCTGGCGGTAATTATTGGAAATTGCTGAAAATCCATATGCTTCTTCGTCTCAGGGCCTTAAACACTTTGTATAAATTTGAAGTCAATCGGATATTAACTTTAGCCTCTAGAGCATCCATATGATTTTTCAAAGTGATCAATGACCGTAATTATCGGAAATCACTGAAAATCTTTAGGCTTCTTCGTCTCATGACCTTAAACACTGTGTATAAATTCAAAGTCAATCGGATATTAACTTTCTCCTCTAGAGCCTCCACAAGATTTTTTGAAGTGATCAAGGGCCATAACTCTGATAATAATTATCGGAAATCACTGAAAATCAATAGGCTTCTTCGTCTCATGACCTTAAACACTGTGTATAAATTTAAAGTTAATCGGATATTATCTTTTGCCTCTAGAGCATCCATAAATTTAAAGTTAATCGGATATTATCTTTTGCCTCTAGAGCATCCACAAGATATTTGGAAGTCATCAAGGGCCATAACTCTGGCTGTAATTATCGGAAATTGCGGAAAATCAATAGGCTTCTTCGTCTCATGACCTTAAACACTGTGTATAAATTTAAAGTCAATCGAATATTATCTTTAGCCTCTAGAGCATCCCCAAGATATTTTGAAGGGATCAAGGGCCATAACTCTGGCAGTAATTATCGGAAATCGTCGAAAATCAATAGACTTCTTAAGCCTCTAGAGCGTCCACAAGCAAATGTGGATGGACGGATGCACAGACGGACTGGGGCGACGACAATATACGACCACATTTCAATGTGGGCGTATAAAAAGGATCTAGTAATCTTTCTACGAGTAGCCATGACTATTGATAAAGATATATTAAAGACAATGATTATAGAAATAATTGCAAGTGAGGTGTAGGGAAATGCGATCGAACAATTTATATCATTTTATGCCCGGGCGTAGCCCACAGACGGGTGTTGCCATGCTTGTCTTCATTTTGTGTGTAATGTGGTAATTTCCTGTCTGATTAGATACATCAACAAGGGGCCCTGTCAACAAACTGGTTGAACATAAAAATCTGAACTTCATATCCACTGGAGATTAATTATTAAAATAACTACTGAACACGTGAACACATCAGGTGTTGATTTAAGGAAAAATCAGTACGATACTTTATTTCATTGGCTCATTATTATCGTTTTCAAATAAACTTAGCTCATCTACACCGAAAACATTTTGTTCCACAATCGAAAAATGTTTGGTTTGACATTTTACATGGAATACTGCTGTGTTCTAATCAAATTCCATTCATTCATTCTTGATGTTTCATTTCTCCATCTTGCATGCTGACAGGTCACGTAAATGTGACCTATAGACCAGTCGCAGTTGAATTGAAATCATGTTGATTTTTTTTTTTTAAAAAAAAAGCTTCACTAATACTTCATAAGATTAATTATGAAATCAATATTTGAAAGCATACCTTTGGATTTTTAAATACAAAATAAGTTTGATTATTCAACATCATCTAATTCCAAAGAATTTACTACACGTGTTGCTATCACAAGCCATGTTGTATCGTATGGTACCAGTGACCCGTATGTCAACTTTGACCCCACAGCATTGCGCACTTGAGTGATCATATAAACAATTTTACTATTCTATTTTAATATTATTTCATCACATCATACTTGTTTCCTTTTGAGACTTTGTTTATGGAGTGATGAGGTTAATACTGTAAAACAATTAATCTGTCAATCAGTTGAGGCTATTTTATGCTTGGCAACGAGTGCTAATAACGTATACAAATGTCAAAACTTCGAGGGGGGGGGGGGAATTTAGAGTCATTAACTTCTCGCGACTTATTACAAATGACAAGTGCTATCTGAAATATTTATGTGGTTTTTGTGAAAGAAAACAATGTTGTGCCTTGTGGGTGGCTATCATTCCTGGGTTTGAAAGTCAGGTATCATATGAAAACAAAAAACAGTGCAACCGAACCGTGACCGGTTAATCGAGTGACCGTTTGCATATTGAGTTAGAGACTTACATGTAGCTTTAAAGATTTAAAGTTTATGTGATTTCAATTTTTCAAGAGAACTTTTTTATTCCATGAGATATTAAAATTAAAATTGTGCAATGGATTTTATTTAACGGGAGGAGATTTCATTCAAACACAGAGGTAAGTTTATTATAATAACCAAAGTGAAGTAGTTTGTTCATAATCGAAGAAATCTGGTTCAGTCAGACAGTGTAGTGACTAGTAGTAGTATTAGTGTAAGTAAAAGGTTCAAAATGTTGAAAATCAAACAATCAAAGACAAAGTTCAAGCTGTGTTTACCTTGTCGAACTTTTTGTATTATGATACACAATAATATCAAACACTATTACAGGGTACAGGTGTGTATCACATTATAAAATAACTAAAATGTCCATATACTATTCAAAAAAAGTAGGGGATATTTGATTTTGGGGGCATAATACTAAACAAGCCAACAGTGAGGCTGATGTCCCCCGCCGAAATAGGAAAATAATTAGAGGACACATATAAATTTATCACAAATTATCTTTTACAAAGTATTGAACAATCAAACAGTATATCTTTACTTCCAAAGCCTCGACCAATCAAATTGCGTATCGCTCTGCTTACCCTGAGCAGAAAATGCTCATTATCAAACTTAGTCAAGGTATTACTGTAATGAAACTATACACCAAGTTTCATCAATCTCACTTAATTAGAACTAAAGTTATCATGTCCCAAAGCATCAACCAATCAAATTGCTTATCTCTGCTTACCCTAAGCGGAAAATGCTCATCTTCGAACTCCATCAAGGCATTGACCTAATCAACACATACACCAAGTTTGAACATTCTAGCTCAATTAGGAAGAGAGTTATCGTGCCCCAAAGTATCAACCAATCAAATTGCTTATCTCTGCTTACCCTAAGCGGAAAATGCTCATCTTCGAACTCCATCAAGGCATTGACCTAATAAACACATACACCAAGTTTGAACATTCTAGCTCAATTAAAAGTTATCGTGTCCCAAAGCATCAACCAATCAAATTGCTTATCTCTGCTTACCCTAAGCGGAAAATGCTCATCTTCGAACTCCATCAAGGCATTGACCTAATCAACACATACACCAAGTTTGAACATTCTAGCCCAATTAGGAAGAAAGTTATCGTGTCCCAAAGCATCAACCAATCAAATTGCTTATCTCTGCTTACCCTAAGCAGAAAATGCTCATCTTCGAACTCCATCAAGGCATTGACCTAATAAACACATACACCAAGTTTGAACATTCTAGCTCAATTAGGAAGAGAGTTATTGTGTCCCAAAAAGTGTGACGGACAGACAGACGGACAGACAGACAGACGGACGAACCCATTTCAATAGTCCCCTGCTTTCTTCGAAAGGCGGGGGACAAATATGCAAATGACTACGAAAAAAGTCACTATAGAACCTAACAGAAGAAACATTTCCAGTTACATGTGACGCCCAAACGCACCAATAGCTACCGCATGGAATGCAGGTGATGCTTGGGATCATCATGGGGGTCCAACCCAAGATTTGCACGACTCTGACTTTGAATGTTACAGTCATTGTGGCATTGAATTCCAGGGTGGAAACATCAGTTTAATTGTTTTAGTGACCAGAAAACAAATTTTGATATGCGTCGGCTTACCCAAAATGAAAGGTTACGTGCCCTTGGCATGCTACAGATCGGCACAACACAGGCGGTTGTGGCGCGGACGATGAATGTTTCTCAGTCTGTCATAAGCAGACTATGGTCCAGATACCGTGATACACAATCTGTACAGGACAGACCACGCTCAGGTCGACCAAGGGCGACAACTCAAGCCCAGGATCGATTTATCCGTACCTTGGCCTTGAGAAATCGTGTCATCACAGCAAATCAGATCAGCGCTCGTCTTCAAACAGACAATGGTGTGAGAATGAGTGGCCAGACGATTCGGAATCGACTGCATAGGGGTCACCTTCGCGCCCGACGTCCTCGCGTGGTCCCTTGTTTGAGAGATCATCACATTCAGGCAAGACGTCGTTGGTGTAGGGATCGTCAACACTGGGATAATCGACGCTGGAGCAATGTGATGTTTTCAGATGAGTCAAGGTTCACTGTTGATTTTTGGGACAGACGTAGGAGGGTGTGGCGTCGTCGAAACGAGCGCTTCCAAGACGTTAACGTCATCAGACATGATCGATTTGGGGGTGGTTCTGTTATGGTGTGGGGAGGCATCACTGTTGCTGGAAGAACGGCTTTACATGTTGTTGCAGGGCGTGTTACAGGCCAGTACTACCGGGACAACATCTTGGCAGTCCATGTTGTGCCGTTCGCACGACGTCATGGCCGCCGTTTCATCTTCCAGGATGACAACGCAAGATGTCACAGGGCCAGGATCGTTACAGGTTACCTCCAACAACAGAACATCACCACATTACCTTGGCCAGCACTGAGTTCCGACCTCTCCCCCATCGAGCATGTCTGGGACATGCTTGGACAGAGGTTACGTCAACGTCAACAACGTCCTGCCAATGTCCAAGAACTTGCTGCTGCGTTGCAACAGGAATGGGACAATCTGGACCAAAATGACCTTAGACGTCTCATTAGGAGTATGCCACGTCGGATCAATGCTTGTTTGGCAAACAGAGGAGGATTTACCCGTTACTGACTTGGTTGTGATGCTGTGGTAACTTTGCTGTTTGACCCCGGGTATCATTTTACCCTTATAATGGTCAGTCTGTGCCTTACTTAGTCTAACGATCATTTGGAATAAATCGATGAATGTGAACTTCATTTCATTTTGTCATTTGTTTCTTCGTCAGTTTCATTAGATGACTTTAATAACACTTAAAAATCAAATATCCCCTACTTTTTTTGAATAGTATATATGGAATTTAAAAATAAATGTTGTTTACTTAGTTATCTGTTAATGTTTTTAGCTTGTATAAGCATTTCTGGAATATTTTTTGACACTACTGTCGCCTCCTGTAGAGTAAGGGAGATAACTCCAAACATAAGCGTTACTCGATTATCAAGTTGAACAAATTATTAGAGTTACAACTGAAGTGAATTGCCAAAAGAAGGAAGGGTTAGATAAGGGCTATTGGGATCTACCCATCGACATCTCCATCAGAAGACTATAAAAATACCGGTATATAAAATCACCCGGTCTGCTAAATAAGCGACCGTGATACCCATAAAATCAACTGGTCTGCTAGACAGGGGACCATTTCTAATCTGCAATAAAACAAACCCCACTTCTGACTTCATCTAATCAACCCTCTTAGTCTTAGTAGTAGTTCTTGGTGTTTAACGTCTGCTTCCACATAAGTGATATCGCAGACCTCTTAGTCTTTGTAGTCTTAGTCTTAATATAGGCCAACAGCAGTGCACGTCAAGATTATGCAAGATTTTGGGCGATCCATATAGGTACGGTAGTCGAGTTAGGCATCCCATTAAAGGCTTAATACCACTCTTGTTGTAACTGAATAATATGTCTCAATCTTTATTCTGGTAAACAAATTGCACTACTTTACAATATTCCAATTAATTGATGATACAAATTTCATCTCAAAGGAGCTAAATCGCTAATATTTGAGACCTAGAAATTGACCCAAATAGGTCGCAACGCATATAATAATGTAATTTGATTGTATATAAACTGATTTACATTCAATTGTTTCCGTTTTGACTCTTAATTTCAAATCAGTTATGTCCAGCGAAATACGGCCTGTGTCTCAACCGTATAGCAATTTCTAGTGTCTGGTTATTCCAGTCTATTGAGCAGCCTAGAGCAGGTTCCCCAGTTGAATATGTCGAGCCTCGTTCTTTCTGGTCACTTGTTGCAAATGACGCTAAAACGCACTATGGTACACGATTCCAGTCTATTGAGCAGGTTCCCCAGTTGAATATGTCGAGCCTCGTTCTTTCTGGTCACTTGTTGCAAATGACGCTAAAACGCACTATGGTACACGATTCGTGTACCAATGGTAAAATGTTTATTCTGTCTTTAAATATTGGATATCAGAAGCCTGTCTTTTCCTGGTAAGATTACAACATCAATGTTGATTTGAATTGACAAATAATTCATATTTTCAACGTGTATGACTTTGGATGATATTGAGTTAGAGACACACCTAATTTAAAAAAATTTAAAAAATTCAACTAAATGATTTGAAAAGCCTGATGTAAAGCTTTTCAAATGTGACTTGGATTTAAAAATATTTTTGAACCCTCTGGACAACTAAAATAGGATTTAATGGATAATTTACACAACAGGTACGTAAGACACTAACACATCTAGTACTTAGAATAAGGCTATTTTTTATTTTCTGGAGCTGTCAAGCCAGCAAGAGTGTTATTGCCCCTTTAATGTGGTTGAGTTGGGGAGAGCCAAACCTACTCTGAATGTTAGAAACCTGTCAAGTTACGAAATCACTACACAACCATAGAAATTCTATGGTTACAACTTACAACCATAGGTTTTTAACACAACTCTATATCATAGTCTATGGTTACAACTTTGGTCAATTACCCCTAAGTACCACTAGGATTTCCAGTCAATAAACTCAGTCAATAGTTGGAAAAAATACCTAATTATCAGACTACTTTTGTCCCAAAAATCGAACATAAAACTATTCGGCTCTTTTACAGCTATGACTACTCGATATCATCTTAGTTCATTGCCAATGCTGCTTATTATTGAGCGACTGCTTTTATCGACTTAGCTATTCAACTGGGTGCAGTGTCAAGAAAACTTCTCATCAAATAACTCTAATAATTCAGTCAATGGTTGTGCCTATTTAAACTGCCAAAAGCACATTTACAACTTAATTGATCTGGGATGAAGACCATGTGTGTGGATTTATCTAAAGACAACTGTGCTACATTTTACTTTCTTACTGTTTAATCCCATCAGAGTATTGTTTTCATTTTTTCACCATCAGGTTTTATCGACTGAGATATTCGACTGGTTTTATCGACTGAGATATTCGACTTGTTTTATCGACCGAGATATTCGACTTGTTTTATTGACTGAATTATTTGACTGGGATATTTGACTGGTTTTATTGACTGAGATATTTGACAGGTTTTATCGTCAGGACGAGGCCACAAGAAAATATTGAGCGACTAGTTTTATTGACTGGGATATTTGACTTTTTTCAGGCAAAAGTAGTCTTATGATCTAGCTATTTAGGTGTACTTAACTGGAGAGTAATGTTTTTGGCCCCGTCTTCTAAATGAATAGAATCCTACATATGCTGGGGGTACTGGACGAGACAGGTTTTTTTTTGTGACCTCTTCGAGTCGAATATTTCAGTGTATATTTCAGTGGCTTAGCGAGTAAGATGCTGGCTCGCTAGTCTGAATGTTGCCAGTTTGTTCTCAGTATTGGCCAAAAAAGTTTGTCAGGATTTTTTGGGTGGTTTCCCCTTGTCAGTGGCACAGAACGGAGGGCCTGACAACAAAGACAGCTGTCTAGTCGTTTGGATGGAATGAAAAACCAAGGTCCCATGTACACATTGGCATTCACGTAAAAGATCCCCTGGCAGTTGGAATTCGATATATAAGAGTAGAACACTGTATGGCGTATGTCCACTTCATTAGCCCAGTCGGTGCACAACAGTAGGACGTTAAATTTCATTTCATTAAGTAGCAGGGTTTTACGGTGGCTAAGTGGTTAAGACACTGGGTCGCTAACCTAGAGGTCGGGTGTTCGATCCCTGCATTGGCCGAAAAAGTTCATCCAGATTTTCCAGTGTGATTCCCCTTTGTCAGTGATGCAGGACGGCAGGCCTGACAAGGTTAGCTGTGTAGTCGTTCAGATGGGACGGAAAACCGAGGTCCCGTGTACACATTGAAGTGCACGTAAGAGATCCCTTGACAGTTGGAATTCGATATAAGAGTGTGCCGCTGTCCGGCCAAAATTCCCCTCAGGGAATGTAGCTCGTCGAGTGTGTTCTCTAAGTATTGGAAATGAATACAGATTCTTGGAATACATCTTCAACTCTTTATTTCAGGAGCAAATAAATAACAGCAACAATCAAACAACTTATAACTTCTTATAAATCGGTCCTCAAACTAGTATATAGGTTCCCTAAGCTGGTCTCTGGAGCAGAACCGTAAGACTTTAAACTCCATTTCATTTCATTTCATTAAGTAGCCCTTTCATGCTCATATTTACACGGTTCGAATTTCAGGGAATGTATCTCATGGAGTGTGTTCTTTAAGTATCGGAAATGAATACAGATTCTTGGAGTAGATCTTCAACACTTTATTTCAGGAGCAAATAAATAACAGCAACAAGTAAACAACTTATTATAACTTGCTATAAATTGGTCCTCCAACTAGTATACAGGTTCACTATCATGGTCTCTCCAACTATAATTCATCCTTTGTCTTTTTATATAAATTCGAGATATATCACCGTAAACATACGAAAACTATGGGGGAATCGGGTAAGGGTAGGCTCATCACGCTCCAAGATCTTTATTTTATCAAATCGACAGATGCATAAGGTATAAACATGCCAAATTTCATTAACTTTCTATGTTGGCGTATCGAGTTATACCACCGCAAAGTTCCTAGCACCTGGATTTGAGGCGGCGTTGAAGGGTTCAATAAACAAGGGGTACGCCCAAGCTGCATCAAAAAGCATCCAAACCAGCTTTGGTGGCAAAATGTTTTTTGTTTCACGAAATCAAGGGATGAATAAACTACTAGAATACAAAATTTCAGAAGCCTCCTATGCTGGCTTTTCGAGATAAATCACTGTAAACATACTAAAACTATGGGGGAATCGCGCACACAATAACTTCTAACCTTGCTTTGGTGGCTCCGAAATCTTTATTCCACCAAATCGACAGATGCACAAGGCTTGAACATGCCAAATTTCATTAACTTTCTATGTTGGCGTATCGAGTTATACCACCGCAAAGTTCCCAGCGGGTATCGGCACTATGGGCTACTTTTACATCGAATCCCAACTGCCAAGGGATGTTTTACATGCACACCAATATATACAGGGGGCCTCGGTTTTTCGTCCCATCCGAACGACTAGACAGCTGTCCTTGTCAGGCCCTCCGTCCTGCACCACTGACAAGGGGGAACCACGCCGGAAAATCGCGATGAACTTTCCTGGCCAATGCAGGGATTGAACATGCGACCTCCAGGCTAGCGAGCCAGTGTCTTACCCACCGTGGCTCCCAATTTGTATAAAGAATTTGACCTACTACTCACCATATATCAACCACTTCTGGAGTTGTGCCTCAGGATTGAAGCAAACGGTCCATTAGACACTTTCTCATGAAATCAAAGAAATGGATGTGACTTTTTTTTCTGCCTCGCCTGCCTTTTCCCACCCAATGCTAGACTAGCCTCTCGACAAAGAAAGGCCGGTGAGGCAAGTTTCCTAGGAAACATTTGTCTGTGACATTACCCTAGGTGGAGGAGGACATTCAGTCCAACAAGAAGAAATGACCAAATTGCGTATGTATCATGACAGATAATTAATTGTCTGGTCGCTATATGGAAAATACCCCTTCAACCCTCCAAAATTTGCTACAAAAGGTTTCTCAACTGAAAGGTAGGGTTTAGTGTACTTTATAACATACTAAAAGTTTACCAAAGTAGGACCTCCGGAATAGTGGTTTTTTTTATACGCCCACATTTTCAAGTGGACGTATATTGCCGTCGCCCCTGTCTTTCCAGACGTCCGTCCACAATTGTTTGTGGACACTCTACAGGTCACAATTCTTATCCGATTTTGACGAAACTTGAAATATAGGTTTATCTCCAAAATATCTCGGTTCCTTTCGATAATTGCGCATATCAGATAGTAACTTCCTGAATTATGGCCCTTGACCGTACGAAAAAATCGTGTTTTTAGCTTGTTGTCCCTCTAGAGGTCACAATTATTATCTAATTTAAAAACATGTGTGAATATATCACCATTACACCGTAATGATGGTTGAGTTCGAATTTCGTGAAAATCGGACCAAAACTGTCGGACAAAATGGCCACCCATCGTACACTAATATGGTATTATCAAGGTTGTGGACTCTCTATAGGTCACAATTTTCACCCGATTTTAATGAAACTTGAAATACATGTTTATAACCCAAAGATCTTGGTTCCTTTCGATATTTGCGCATATTGGATCGTAACTTCCTGAATTATGGCCCCTGATTGTACGAAAATCGCGTTTCTAGCTTGTGGTCTGTCAAGAGGTCACAATTATTATCTGATTAAAAAAGAAACGTTCGAATAGGTCACCGTTACACCGTATTGTTGGTTGAGTATGAATTTCATGAAAATCGGACCAAAACTGTCATAAAAAATGGACCCTCTAGAGGTCACAATTTTGATGAAACTTGAAATGCATGTTTATAACCCAAAGATCTTGGTTGCTTTCGAAATCGGATCGTAACTTCCTGAATTATGGCCCTTGATGTTAAGAAAAATCGCTTTTTGTTTAGCTTGTTCTCTATCCATCTCTTGAAAAATGTGAGCGTATCCTGCCTGGCAGTCGCTGGTTTCAAGATGGTGTCAAAGATGGCCACCGAAACGTCTTAATGATCATAACTATGTAACTATCAACTCAAATTTGATGATCTTGGTGTCTTTCCCTAGGTATTTGTTGGCCTATTATGTCAAAAATGGCCGCCAACACCTCCAAGTCCATAACTATTGACTCAAATTTGATGATCTTGATGTCTATCCCCAGGTTTTTGGATGGCAAATGAAATGAACCCAACTGAAAAGGGATGGAAGCAGGAAAATGATCAGTTAATTCCAATTATGACCCAAAACAATGCTACACCTGGCGAACTCTTGAAAATTATCCATTGCAACTGTTCGCCAGGATGCAAATCCTCTCGATGCAGCTGCACATGCTATGGACTCCCCTACACTGCTGTATGTGGCCCTAGACAAACTGAAAATTGTGACAATTCAAACAATACTCAAGAGGTCGATATTGAGGAGGAGGTTGACACGCAAAACTGAGCGCTCTGAAACTTATTCTATGAACAGGGGTGTTTGTGCATTAGGTGATAGTGGACAGCTGAAGTTCATGAATTCAATTTCGTAATGATTGAACAGCTAAGTGACATTCAAAGTTGTCTTAATGTGTTCCTTACCCCCAAAAACCTGGGGATAGACATCAAGATCATCAAATTTGAGTTGATAGTTCCATAGTTATGATCATTAAGACGTTTCCGTGGCCATCTTTGACGCAATCTTGAAAAAAAAATCTTTTCCGGGGGTCCTACTTTGATAAACTTTTAGTATGTTATAAAGTACACTAAACCCTGCCAGAATGAGTTGAGAAACCTTTTGTAGCAATTTTTTGCGTGTTAAACTGTATTTTGACCTGACTAAAAAGCAAAAGCTGCTTTACTCAACATGCTTATAGATATGACCATCCATCTAGTAGTAGGCCTACTGCCTGTCAGTTTGGATACTTTGCAAATCAAAGACAAATTATCACACAGCTTCTTATGGGTGCTAAAACTTGTTAGATTTTTAGGGCCTGGGTGAGAAATAATAAAAAGATTTGCCAAAGATCAACTACATGCAGGCCATCTGACTGTGTTATCTGTGTAAGCAAGGTCATCATACAACCATAATTTACACCTAAGTCACTCTGCATCTGCAAACAACAAATTTTGTTTTCTTCTCATACCCGTACATGATTTTGTTTGAAACATGATTTTACAAGCTATTGCTTACTTTCAACATATCAAGTGCAAACCAAAACAAATGACTGCTGTTCCTGAAATATTCTATCTTATCTCAATTATATTAGTTGCTTTGTTTCAATATCAGTCACGATGAAGGACCTAGCTCCAATATTTGAAGGCAAAAAGTATTAAAAATGAAAGATATTTATTTCTAAGTAATGAAAATGTCAAAGTACTTTTAACAGCTTTATGTAAATCTATATGTAATTCAATTGACAGTCGAAAGTATTAAACCCTTTTATTTGTTCCCAAGAAGTCTGTTATTTCAGATTAGTCATTAGAACAGGCCAGGTCTGTTACACAGATTAAGGTTGAAACATGATTTTTCAATTCTTTCTTTTTATTTTGTAAATGACCTGGCATGACGTCCTGGATCTCTTCTTCCACGGAAACTACTATTACCAAATCTGTAAATAGAAATAAGAAGCATATGTAGTGCAATTTTTTCAAGATTAGAGGATGTAACTTACAGAAAACACTCTAATTATAATCTGCTTATTTTCCAAAGGTTAAAATAAACTTAAGTTTTGTGATATATTACTAATATGTTGAACTATGTGAGACTTAATATTTAATTTAATGAAATGGAATGGGGTTTAATATTTTACTGTTCTGCACTAACTCTGGACTAATGAAGATGGGCATATATGTCATATAGGGTGCTATGAGGGAAATTTTGCCCAAACAGCTGTACTACGACCTACTCTTATATTGAATTCCAACTGTCAAGGAGTCTTTAACGTGCGTGCCAATGTATACACGGGAACTCGTTTTATTTTGGCCCATCCAAACAACTATACGTTGTCCCTTGCCAGATCCTCATGGCGAACTACACAGGAAAATCTCGATGAACTTTCTCAGCTAACAACGGAATCGAACACATGACTCCAGGTTAGTGCGCCAACGTTTTACTCACCGACGCTGCTGCTCCATATTTAAATTAAAGAAATAACTGAATGAGTATAGTTCTATAACATAAATAGTATCTAGTACGATTTTCATCAAATTACCTTTGATCTGATTCATTACTTTTATGTATGGACCAATGATGTGAACGACCTCTTGGAGAAAATCTATCTCTCATACCATGACTATCCATAGATCGAAAATCATGCCTGAAAATATATCATTAAATACATATTGTATTAATAGTGTTTGCATGATTTTCAGAAGGAATGGAATGGGGGTTAACTTTGTAAACTGGGTCATTCTGAGACTAACACATGGTTATAATATTATATTTAACAAGCAAACAGTGAAGCTGATGTCCCCCTCTGAAATCCCAAAATAAATAGATGACACATATTAATTAATCGCACATTTATCTTTTTCAAAAGTATCGAGCAATCAAACTGATTATCATCTATACACTAAGTTTCATCACTCTCTATCATTATGTTAAACATACATTATGCAAAAGCTAAATCTGCCTATTGCAGGTCTTTCTTTAGGCCTCAAATGTTATATAAACTATTAATTAGACATTTATTAACAAAACAAGACCATAATCAACTCTCGATGGCATTGGATTGGACACTCAAGATTTTAACTAAAGTAGAACGGTTCGCCACTTAAAAATTTAATTTAACCAGCGGCTGCCAGTCAGGATACGCCCACATTTTTGAGAGATGGATAGAGAACAAGCTAAAAAAGATGGATAGAGAACAAGCTAAAAAGAAAGTGATTTTTCCTACAATCAAGGGCCATAATTCACGAAATTTGATATGCGCCAATATCGAAATCTTTGGGTTATAAACTTACATTTCAAGTTTCAACAAAATCGGATAAAAACTGTGACCTCTATAGGGTCCACAACCTTGATATACCATATTTTTATGCTATTTGAGAATGAGGGGCGGCCGTTTTGTCTGTCAGTTTTGGGTCGATTTTCACGAAATTCGAACTCAGTCGTCCTTAGGGTGTAACGGTGATATAATAATACGGTTTTTTAAATTGGATACAAATTATGACCTCTACATGGTCCACAAGCTAAAAACTTGATTTTTCGTACAATCAGGGGCCATAATTCAGGCAGTAACAGTCCGATATGCGCGAATATCGAAAGGAACCGAGATCTTTGGGTTATAAACTTACATTTCAAGTTTCAACAAAATCGGATAAAAATTGTGACCTCTATAGGGTCCACAACCTTGATATACCATATTTTTATGCTATTTGATAACGATTGGCGGCCATTTTGTCTCAGTTTTGGGTCAATTTTCACGAAATTCGAACTCCGTCGTCCTTAGGGTGTAACGGTGACATAATAATACGTTTTTTTAAATCTGATAAAAATTATGATCTATATAGGGTCCACAAGCTAAAAACGCGATTTTTCGTACAATCAGGGACCATAATTCAGGACGTTAAGGTCCGATATGCGCGAATATCGAAAGGAACCGAGATCTTTGGGTTATAAAATTACATTTCAAGTTTCAACAAAATCGGATAAAAATTGTGACCTCTATAGGGTCCACAACCTTGATATACCATATTTTTACGCTATTTGAGAACGAACGGCGGGCATTTTGGAACGATTTTCATGAAATTCGACCTCAGCTGTTTTTAGGGTGTAACGGTGATATAATAATACGTTTTTTTAAATCGAATAAAAATTATGACCTCTATAGGGTCCACAAGATAAAACGCGATTTTTCGTACAATCATGGGCCATAATTCAGGAAGTTACGGTACGATATGCGCGAATATCAAAAGGAACCAAGATCTTTGGGTTATAAACTTACATTTCAAGTTTCAACAAAATCGGATAAAAATTGTGACCTCTATAGGGTCAGACGTGTCAACTAACCTGTTTTTTCCGTGAGACTCACGGATTCGGGACCTTTCTCACGGAAAATGGCCATTTCAATTCACGCGATTGTCGCCGTAGAAAACGGGATTTATCGGTTTTGCAGATTGAAATTTGCTACTTTCGACTAAATGTAGCCTACTTTTTATTTGATATTATCAAGATAATAAATATTTTATATATTATCATTCAAATTATTACGATTTTCATAATTTTTAACTGGCTGTTATTCGCGGATTTGAGTTGTAAAATTTGTACGAACGATTCTTATTTATTATGATAATGATAATTGATGTGACTGAAAACACATTTTGGACTACCGTATTAAAGTCTTTTGGGTAACATTTTATCTATATTTTCACAAAGTATTTCAAAAATATTTTTTTTCTGTCATTTAAATTATTGACCCGAAACCCAAAAGGAATTTTCATTTGTTCATTGTTGTATGCAGCAAAAACGAGTGCACAGTGTAAAAAGTACTAAAGTATTAGCCTATGATTAATAAAAATGAAGTTATTGGATGAAAAAAAAAATCTCCTGGATTCTCCTGTTTTTTCATATCTGGTCTCCTGTTTTTTCATACGTGGGGGTTGACACGTCTGTATAGGGTCCACAACCTTGATATACCATATTTTTACGTTATTTGAGAATGAACGGCGGCCATTTTGTCTGTCAGTTTTGGGCCAATTTTCACGAAATTGTCCTTAGGGTGTAACGGTGATATAATAATACAGTTTTTTAAATCGGATAAAAATTATTACCTCTATAGGGTCTACAAGCTAAAAACGTGATTTTTCGTACAATCAGGGGCCATAATTCAGGAAGTTACGTTCCGATATGCGCAAATATAGAAAGGAACCGAGATCTTTGGGTTATAAGCATACATTTCAAGTTTAAACCAAATCGGATAAAAATTGTGACTTCTACAGTGTTCACAAGCTAAAAACGTGATTTTTCGTACAATCTGGGGCCATAATACATGAAGTTACAGTCCGATACATGCCAATATCGAAAGGAACCAAGATCTTAGGGTGATAAAGCTATATTTCAAGTTTCATTGAAATCGGACAAAAATTGTGACCTGTAGACTGTTCACAAACAATTGTGGACGGACGGACGGACAGGGGCTACGACAATATACGTCCACATGAAAATGTGGGCATATAAAAATGGGAAAGTGAGGCTAATTCTCAAATATACCAGTGCCCTGGTTACCACAATGCACACATCTTGTCAAAACAAAAAACAGTGATAACATCGCCCAGAATAAAGTAATTTGATTGAAATTTTCATTATCTATTTTTGAGCTATTATTTATAGCAAGAATGGTCAGCTCTTTATCTAAATCTTACATAATGTATCTTCAATCATTGAACTCAGTAAAGACATTCACCCAATGAACATCAACGTCAAGTTTAAACATTCTACATGTACCTCAATTAAAAGCACGGTTATTGACTAATCAAATTGCTTATCGCTCCTTGGCCAAAGCAGAAAATTCTCATCAATGATATATCTATACTCGGAGTTTCATAGCTCTCACATAATTATATCCAAAGTTATTGTGTCAAAAAGTATCAACAAATCAAATTGGGTATCTCTGCTTACCGTAAGCAGACAATGTTCATCATCGAACTCAATCAAGGCATTTACCTAATGAACGCCTACACCAAGTTTGAACATTCTACCTCAATTAGAAGGAGAGTTATTGTGTTTCAAAGTCTCGACCAATCAAATTGCTTATCGCTCTGCTTGCCCTCAGCAGAAAATGTTAATTATCGAACTTAGTCAAGGTGTTAATGTGATGAAACTATACACCAAGTTTCATCACCCTCACTTAATCAGATCTAAAGTTATCGTGTCCCAAAGCATCAACCAATCAAATTGCTTATCTCTGCTTACCCTTAGCAGAAAATTCTCATCTACGAACTCCATCAAGGCATTCACCTTATAAACAGGGCTCTATAAAAGTTGAGTGTGCCTGCGCACACACTTGAAAATGTGCCTGCAGGGTCATACTGAAACACAGGGATGTAGCCATGATTTGGTGAGTGGTGTATAAATATATCTGGCGAGCGGGGCGAGACAAAATTTTTTTTGGGAGGGGGACGTGGTCTTTTATGAAAATTAAACCCTTCTTGGTGTATTTTTAGAGCATCTGCTGCCTTTTGTATTTTGTTCAGTGCAATTCAAATTTCCATTTATATATTCAAATTTTACCAAATTCACTTAATTTTCATCAATGATACAGGGATCTAAAAACTTTTTGACACCACCCGACCGAGCATAAAATTGTCCCGCCCCACTCTGTTTCTCTGGATAGTTGAGGACCTTTCGGTATTTGTTGTTTTGTTGGGGTTTTTTTTTTCAAATATTACTTTATTACTTTGAGATTAAAAATTAAAACGATTCTTAAAACGGTGTTTGTGTTTTATTTGAGTACAACGAATTATGACAACAGGTATAGATATTGATAATTAAAACACGTTGTATTATTTGACTTGTTTGTAAAGTTGTTGTACGTGTCTCACGAATATTATTATTATTACGGTGGAATGAGAATCAGGTCAGGCAGAAACTGAGAAAGCTCTCATCGTCCTCCTAGTCCTACTCTCGGGCCGTAGCAAATCCACGGTCAACACAGGTAAGAAATAAAATAAGAAACATCATGAAAATTTGCAGGCACGTGTTGGACAATTACGACATTCAAACCTGTAACATTGGAGTGCCGTAAATTGGTCTGGGTGACCTATTTACGGCAAATAAACAAATATAAAGACCGTAGAATAATTGTAAAATGAATATACCTAGGCCTACACATCTTCTAAGTATAAATAAACAAAATACCAATACATCTTTCTTTAAACTAATTTGGGATGATGGGGTCTACTACGGCACACAAAAATAAATTATGCCGTGACAGACATGGTTTGCGTACGTCAGCTTTTACCATGGCTTTGCCGTTTAATTGCCGTGGTAAATTTCGAGCGCCGAGTTTGTGTACAGAGAAGGACGAAGGGGTTTAAATACGACTGGGCGGCTTTCTTCGATTTTTTCTTTGTGCTGGTCGGCAAAAAATAGTGCCGGGCGCAGGCGCCGCCCGGCGTGGCTACATCTTTAAAAATGTGCCTGCAAAATTTTTTTTAAAGCAAATGTGCCTGCGCACGCCGTGCGCATGTGCGCGGAAATATCGATGCCTGCTTATAAACACCTACACCAAGTGTGAACATTGTTGCTCAATTAGAAGGAGAGTTATTGAGTTCCAAAGTCTCGACGAATCAAATTGCTAATCGCTCTGCTTAGCAGAAAATGTTCATTATCGAACTTAGTCAAGGTATTGATGTAATAAAACTATACACCAAGTTGTTGTGGGGGGTTGGATGGCCGAATGGTTATCACGCGCCAGCTGTATCATACGGTCTGTCATTGAGTCAACTGGCGGGGTTTCGATTCCCTGGTTGTACATGACAAGGAGTAGGGTCGCCTGTCCAACCTCGTGGGTTTTCTCCGGGTCCTCCAGATTCCTCCCACTGCTAAAGACCCCTATGCGCAAGCGAATGATTGAAATAAAATTGAACCATGTGTTAGTCCCGAAACGACCTAGTTTGTGTCGAGTGGACTTTAAACCCCATTTCTCTCTCTCTCCAAGTTGTTGTGTCCCAAAGCATCAACCAATCAAACTGCTTACCCTAAGCAGAAAATGTTCATCTTCGAACTCCATCAAGGCATCGTCCTAATAAAACCTACACCAAGTTTGAACATTCTAGCTCAATTAGAAGGAGAGTTATTGTGTCCCAAAAAGTGTGACAGATGGACAGACAAACCCATTTTAATAGTACCCTGCTTTCTTCGAAAGATAGGGGACAATAAATATGGTTATATGGGCAATGCAAGCCATTAGAAAAGCAGGAGAATTTTCCCTGGACAGAAGCATTTCTTTTTCCAATTTCTAAGAATTCAGTTACTTCCATTTACAATGCATTTAATGGTTGACCTTTTTTCCTGTATCTTGATGAATAGGCACACTTTCCTTGTCAACCTTTGACGACCGGTGCCATTATATCCTTAGTAAGGGGGCCACGGAATGTTCCAGAACCTAAACCTAGCTAGGACATCTTTCTGTGAAAAAAAATTAGGATAAAAGTCATGTGACATAATGCAGTTCCAAACTATCAAAGGTAAAAATTTACTTACCCTCCTCTGGTAAATGGACGCCCAAATTTACTTCCTCTACCACGACTATCAGACATACCTGTAATAAAATATATCACACAGTATGTACAAATATATCACAGATTATGTATAAATTCATAGTATCAAGATACATCTCTTAAAATATATTCTAGCACTCCAGTATGATATATTGTTGAATAAGTGAATTCCCATTTCCAAGTCGTAAGGTGTGGATCACTATACTTGAATCTGCTATCTTATGAGCTATTCTACAAATTCTATTGACCTTTAAATATAACCATTTCATTTTCATATTTAGTATCAAATTTGGGTTTTCTGGTTAAATTTGTGACCAGAATATGTATCAACATTTGAATTATATTGCGACACCTGCATTGTGATATACATTATATTGGGACAATGTGACATTTTTATTTGTATTTAATCAACCACAAAAGCTGAAAAACTAATATCATATTGAAATCAGAGATATATTAAATATAAGAAAGATAACAATTTACTTACGAGGATGACTACTATCATGTCGATTATAACTACCAGGTGGTGTAAAGAAGCGACCTCTAGGATTAAATCCTCTACCTCTATCAAATCCACGACCTCGTCCCCGGAAGGGTTCCTACAATATAATATTATTATAAATATAAAAAGAAATAACAATAACAATTGTTAAATAACAAGTGTTCCAGTTCAATAATTGTTTTTGATTATCTTCTTTAGTATTATTGCAATTCATCACAACCATGTAAGAACATTAAGTCAGCATACATATATTATTATAATACATACCCGATCCATTGTTCGTGGTCCAGGGGGAGGTGTTCCATGAGAACTTTCCGGTCCTTGATGTTTTTCCATTTTCACAAAATCATCCACATGCATAGAGGGAGGTCGACTGGTGTTTGGGGGTCGTGATCTGAAGGGGTCATTTGGTCTACCACTAGAAACCATACCATGCATGATACCACGACCTCTCATTGGGGCAACTGAAAATAAAGCAATCAAATTCATCAATCTATATAAAAAATTCTTTAAAGCATATTTTGAGGGATCTGGACTACATATGAATATAAATACCATTCTTTCTTTGTAGAAGATTAAGATCTGATCCATGTAAAGCGAACGTGTAATAACTTTATATTCTTACCAAATGGTCGTCTAGCACCACCACGTCCTCTACTGTAAATATTTATACCTTCTTGAGAACGTCTAATATCCCTACAATATAAACATGATCAAAATTAATATCAATTTATTAAAATAAAAACAAATAATCATATTAGTTAGCTATAACATTTTCAGTTGGATGCATTAAAGTCAGATACATATATCTCGTATGTGAAAACTATGTACTATTTTAATGTAAAGACTTGTTATTGAGCGTGGGCTGAAGCGTATGAAAAAAAAAAGCAGAATTAGTATAGCTATATCTAAGACATATAAAGATTTTAATAAAAGTATATATTATGCAAGTAAATTTGATATGATCCTGCATATCAGATGGCCAGATCACATCTCAATCCAGGAACTGTGGGGAAAAAACAAACCATAGGTGAATCAATCTATATCAGCAATGATACAAAGCCCTTCCTTAGTATATTAAATATAGCATGTAACTTAAAAAAATCTTACTTCAATCTTTTTGGTTTAACCACTTCATCACCAGAAGCCACTTCTATTTCTTTACGGAACTCTTCCTCCAGATTAAAATCACCACAATATTTTTTACACATATCCTCTAGGTCAGTAGTTAATGTATCTACATCAGTATCTAGTTCATCATTAACGGGATTAGCTAACCATGTAGTCGGACTTAATCTACCATCTTCACCATCACATAATATAAATACAGCTCTCTGATTATATAAACTTGATAACGTCTGACATTCAGGTAGTATCTGTTCTTTAATTTCTGTAAAACATATAACAGTAGGTAATTCTGTAAATCATAATAACAGTAGGTAATTCTGTAAAACATAATAACAGTTGGTAATTCTGTAAAAAAAAATAGTAACAGTAGGTAATTCTGTGCGATTGACATAACAAAGTAACAGAATGGTTAAAATTATGAAGTGACATGGATGGATAAGTTCTACTTGATGGAGATATTTTCTTATTCACTTGGCCAATATTTCTTGGCTAAATTTCTCCAGCTTTAATTTTTTTAAACACCCACATTTTCATGTGGACATATAGTCATCGCCCCTGTATATTGTCTGTCCGTCCACAATTTGTTTGTGGACACTCTGATTTTGACCAAACTTGAAAAATAGGTTTATATCCAAAAGATCTGGGTTCATTTCAATATTGGCATGCATCGGACAGTAACATCATGGATTATGGCCCCTGATTGAATGAAAAATCATGTTTTTAGCTTGTGGACACTCTAGGAAAGGAACGAAGATATTTGGGTCATAAAAATACATTTTAAGTTTCATCAAAATCATATAAAAATTGGGACCTCTAGAGGGAGCACAATCTTGGTATCACATACTTTTACACTATTTGCGTACGAGAAGCTGCCATTTTGTCAGGTAATTTCGGTTCGATTTTCACGAAATTTCAACTCAACCGCCATTAGGGTGTAATGGTGATATGTTTGAACAGTTTTTAAAATCGGAAAAAAACCACATGCTAGAAATGTGATTCTTCGTACAATAAAGGGCTATAACCCAGGATGTTATGATCCGATATGTGCTAATATCGAAAGGAACCAAGATCTTTGTGGTTATAAACACACATTTTAAGATTCATCAAAATTTGATAAAAATTGTGACCTCTAGAGTGTCATACAATCAGGGGCCATAATGCATGAAATTATGATCTGATACATGTCAATATCGAAAGGAACCAAGATCTTTGGGATATCAACCCATATTTCAATTTTCTTCAAAATCAGATAATAATTGTGACTCGTAGAGTGTCCACAAACAAAATCTATGATGAACAGATGTCCAGTCGGACAGGGGCGATGACAATATACGTCCGCATGAAAATGTGGGCGTATAAAAATGTCCACTCCATGTTCTCAAATAGTGTAAAAGTATGTAATACCAAGGTTGTTAACTCTCTAAGAGGTCACAATTTTTATCCGATTTTGATGAAACTAAAAATATATGTTTATATCTCCAAGATTTTGGTTTCTTTTGATATTCTCGCATATCGGACCCTAACTTCCTTGATTATGGAATCTGATTGTACGAAAAGATTTTTTTCAGCTCGTTTTCTGTCCATCTCTTGCAAAATGTGTGTGTATCTTGCACGGCAACCACTTGTTTACCGTTTGTGTGACACAAGAAAATTTGTGTTTGTGACTTTAAATGCTTCATTCGGGAGTTGTACGTCTTTAGTACCTTATCACATGCTATTACGATTTTACAAAGCTTGCTTTGTTTCTAATTATAATAATTACCTATTTTTTTATCATCATCGTCAGAATCATCATTCAGAACTTTCAATATAGTGACTAAAGTTTCTGATAAACTGTCTACAGCTTCATCTTTATCTAGATTCTATAATAAATACAAATTTATATTTTGGATAATAATTGAATAGTTTATAAATCACAAAAATAATCTTCTCACGTCATGATGGTAAATACATACTGGAACAATTAATGAATGGGGATGCGATAATACACATGTCACAATTCTATGGAATACACTTACTGATACTGTTTATTACTGAGCGATGTTTCGACTAGGCTTTTCTAGTCTTTAGACAAAGATATTACTAATTTTGAAAGGAACTCTTTCTACATTGATGTAAAAATACTAGAAATTCTATGTTTAGTTTAAATTCTTTCTAAAATAAATAAATAGACATGTTTATTTGGTACAGACCTTGAGTAATTTATCTATCTCTGATAGGGGATGATCGTCACCTGTCTCCCATTCTAGTAAATTACGTAGTTGTTTAGGTGATAAAGTAAATGTACGATTACCCTCTTCTTCGGGTCCAATATAAACTAAGACATGTAATAATTCTATAGTAGTAGATAAGGTAGTTAAACAATCAGGATTATCTTTACTAAAACTTGTATTTAATCTATGCAATAATTTAGTTATTACACCTGGATTCTGTTCAAAACTCCTGTTAAATATAAACAAACATCAGATAATGATTTTACTTTTCAAATGGAAAAACTTTGACAAAATAACCCCAGGTACCGTTCATTAAAGGATGGATCTCAGTAATCCCCAAAACACACATTGTTGTTTGAGGAATAATTTTTACTTTTTCTTGCACCAAAGTAAGTTATGTTACATCAACTTTCATAATAAATGACACTTTATCCATGTTCTATCCAGTCTATCTGGCTGTTAGTTTTACTAGTATCAGTGAGGTACAGCAAGTTACACAGAAAATCTGCAAGAATGCTACAGATAATTGATACTACAGAACATTACAGTAGGCGAATCAAATGGAAGTGGGGTAGAAGATAATAAAATCAGTATTATATATCTAAAATTCATGAGGATCATATTTAAAACGAGTAATACCTTACCTGTAAACATAGTAGAAACCATAATCATAGAAGGTTAATAGTATTAAAGATCTAACACATGGCATGATAGATGTTAAACTATGACCTATACCACCAATATGTTCTAATAAAGCTGTTAATAAAGGACATAATATATCTTTATCTGGCAGACTGTTTGATAACTGAAAAATACAACCATTTTTAATATAGAACTTAATATTACAGATCAATATATTAAAGAGTAGTTCCCCCCGAGGTGAAATGAGCCACAGTGACCCAGCGAGTAAGGCACTGGCTCACTTGCCAGAATGAGGGCTTGGCAATGAACAGCGTCCAATCAATTGCATGAGATGAAAAACACATAAAAGAACCATTAACAGTTGCAATTTCCATCATGGCACACTGTATCATGTATGCCTGTCTTCATTAGATCGGTTAGAGCAGAAATTTAGGCCACTAAATTCCATTTCATTTTATTTTGCAACCCGAAAACTTATTTTTAGCTAAAAACATCATATTTCATAAGTTTGGCAGACAACCGTTCATTGTAAAGTGAAGACATATTGTACAAACCAGGGCTTTCACTTCAAAATTTTCACTACCGATAATTTTTGATAACGCACGAAAACTTTGCAAAATAAATTCATATTTCATGTTTTATATTCATGGTAGGGTATTTGTGAATTCACATGTCTATACCACTTTGTCAGCATGGAGTACACAAAAAATTATATATTGGACTTAAAAATGAAATATTAGTAAGGCTTATGATAATTATTTATTAATTAAATATTCCCTTTTGGCTACTTAAATAATCAAATAGCTGAATTGGTTGTAGAAAAACCATTTCAGTAGCTCACACATAATAACCATGTGCTTTATAGAAAACACACTGACCTGGATAATTATGAGTTGTTATACAATAACTTTGATATGAAGATAAATATATAATTATCGACGGCATATATATCTCACATTTATTGGTTCCCGACCATCTTTTACGGCATTACGGACCACAGAATTGTGACGTAAATCTTAATAATGAATAACTATCGGATAACTAACTTCACAGCTAGCGACACTAGTGCCCCCTAGAATATTGCTGTGTATAAAAGTTACCATACATGTATATACACAACATTTTTGTAACACGTGGAATTATCAATATTGCTACACAATAGCACTGGAATACGTAATGTTCTTAATTTTTCGGTAAGCAAGTTAACAAATCTCGAGATTTTATTTCTACAATTCGCACAAGGCCGTAATAACGTTATAAAAAAATTATAATGTATTTTTCTCCCAACACATACGTTGTTGAGGATTTACGTAATTTCTATGTGTTTTTATTTAATATGACAGTTGGTTGGATTCGAAGAGCAGTACTTCATATTAATTGCTCTTTTTTTGAAGATAATAATAATCTCGTTTTCATCGTGCGTGACTGTAATAGCGGTAAACGGTGGTGGTCTAGAAAATTCTTATGACACTTGGACAATACGTGATTGACTAAGAATGGACCGCTTCACGCCTTTGATAAGATTCCCGACCGGCATATACGGCTGACATGGAACCTATGGTACAAACTCATATTTGGGTCATAAAATACTTTAATAAGAAAACACAAGAAAGCAATCTATATCTTAAAATATCTAGGATTACACGGACATAATATAGAAAGATCTATGCAAAACTATTGATAATAATTCTACTAAATTACCTGTTCTGGCAATAAAATATCACCCAACATCAAAGTTACATCAGCATCACACAGACTAAGCGCAATATTCTGAAATAAAGAATTAAATAATAAAATACATGATCGTGTGTCACCCGGCAAAAAGATATCTGTTTCGTTTATAAGGTGGTGTAACCTTAACATGTGTGGTTTAATGGTCGAGATCAAGACATTAAGTAATATGTGACCCGTGCTGGCATAATGAGTTGCAATGAGGAAATTTTGAAAATTGAGTTATTATTGTTTTCACATTCTCCAATTCAATACTTGCAAACTGATGTATGATTGGTTTGATTCAGGCAAAAATTGGCTGAGCTGTGTCCTTTTGAAGCTGACCAAGTCAGGAAAGAATATTTGAGAAAAACCAAGTTAGCAAAATCACATAGCAACCAGGCAATTTATCTGCTATTCAGTCGTTTAATAAAAACATTTCCTATGACAGTGTTACAATTTAGAACAAATGTGAATATTCCATACTTCAGTAATCCATGTTTCGTATATTATAACTTTTATGAGAAACAGAGAGAGAGAGAGAGAAATATGGTTTAACGTCAACTCGACACAAACTAGGTCATTTCGGGATTAACATATGGTTCAATTTTATTTCAATAATTCGCTTGCGCGTAGGGGCTTTTATGAGAATAACTTGTCTTAATCTCATCAATTAATTAGCTCCTTTAGTGGTTAAGAGATTAAAATTGTTTATTGGGTAATCAAGTTTAATTTATTTAGAATCATATAGAAGCCGCCACAGCTATACATGTGCTCTGTGTGTGTTCTGTTATCTTCGTCACACGACTGAACTAAAGTAAGGTTTTGCGTGTACATGTTAATTTCAGGTACCGTAAGGGTATCAGAATCTGAATCACTGATAGAATGATAGAAATTTGTAAGAGATGCTTATGTTCACTTTAGAGCCTTTTGGAATAGTGAAACGAACGGCGGGGAATTTTCTCACTAGAGATTTGTCGCTTTTCAACCTTTTCGTTGTTCTAAAGTTTCCGAACCTTGCTGATAATAAAATTTGAAACAATAATATCCAATTAGGCATGCTTGTACCAGTATATTTTATATGCCGTATAAAGCCACAGTAAATGAAATTCAACTATCCATATAAATATATGATTTTTTTAAAGACAAAACGAAATGTCAAATAATCACAGCTTGGATTAATTAATTATTCAGGTTAAATAATGACCTGAGAAAGGTTTCATATATATCATTGACAATTATCAATCAACTACTCATTAATCCATGACAATTGATAAGTATTCTTCAATGAAAAGTTTCGGGTTTAACCTAGTTGATTAATTTATGATATGCCATGTGGGATGTCTGGGCCAATCGGCAACTGAGTTACGCTGGGCTGACTTGAAACAGGCTAAGGATGTTTACATTTTTAAACTTGTTTGTACTCGATGAAAATGATATAATCGGAAGTACTTCGGTCATATTTGTAAACTACAGATGTAACGCTTCACAACGATGTCAAGTATTACGCAAGGGGATTACCTGATCGACCCACACCAAGCGAAGACAAATAACTAATTCGCTGAGAATTTTAAGAAAAAAGAATAATTTATGAATATGGTACTCTCAAAAGGTGTTTCAAAATGTTTTATTGCTATTTTGATCTTTTAGGTTGATAAGATAGTATATTTATAGACATATTTTTGTGAAAATCTCATTTGGCCATCACAAGTCACATATATTGATACTGCACGAGGACGTTAGTCTGAGTGTTGTTTCAATATATTACACAATGTCTTGCTCGAGACCATTAAACAACTTAAAGTACAGACACTATCCTGCATATGTGCATTTCAATGAAACTGTCACCCAAGTCCAATATTTCATCCAGTGTGATGCGTATGATTGGCACGCTGCTTGAACCATTATTTGAAATAATGGTACGCCAACATCAAAGTGTGACATCACATCTGTATTTTAACTTGCTTAAATATTCTGAATAACACTTCAATATTTAATGAGAAAGTTTTGATATTTTTGAAATAGATTAACTAATATCTTTATATACTAACGACTATATTTTCTTGTATCTGTATATGATATGCTTTATCATTCTCTACAGTAAGCTGTGATAAAATACTGGGTAAAAACGCTTTATACTTCTCATCTCCTTTATTACTACAATATATGATAAAATATTAATTATAGCAAATATAAAATAATTATTTGTTCAGATATATTATTTTCTAACATTCTGAAACCATAAAACATTCACAAGAGTCTATGAAATCAAAAAGTGAAAAGAATATAGAAACGATTGATGAAATGTTCTGCTTTGACTGGGCTAATGAAGACAGGCAACCGCCATACAGCGTGCTTTGAGCGAAATCTTGCCCCGACAGCGGCGCTACGGTCTACTCTTATATTAAATTCCAACTGCCAATGGATCAGTTATAAGTGAATGCCAATGTGTACACGGGACCTCAGTTTTTCATCCAATTCGAACCATTATACATTGTCCATTGACAAGGGGGAACCACACTGGGAAATCCTGATGAAGTTTCTCGGCCAACGCAGGGATCAAACACGGGGCCTCCAGGCTAGCGAGCCAATGTCTTACTCACTGAGCCATCGTGGCTCTGAAACTGTAAAAGAGAAGTTATAAACAGAAATCGTGGAAATTCAATAGGCTTGTCAACTGAATCAATCTTAGCAATGATAAAATTTTATGCTACAGTAAACACAAGATTCTACAGTGAGAGCAATAACTCTGGTAGTTTTAAATGAAAATTGTAGAAATTTTAGACTTTTTCTGAAGTAAATTTGAACAAGATTTGCGGTATATAGTTGTCACCACCTCGGCAATCATTTAAAATTTGACACTCTTTGAAAAAACCAGCGGCTGCCAGGCAGGATACGCCCACATTTTGCGAAAGATGGATAGAGAACAAGCTAAAAAAAGCGATTTTTTGTACAATCAAGGGCCATAATTCAGGAAGTTACGATCCGATACGTGTGAATAACGACAGGAACCAAGATCTTTAAGTTACAAAGATATATTTCAAGTTTCATCAAAATCGGATCAGAATTGTGTCTTCTAGATGGTCCCCAATCTTGATATACCATATATTTACACTATTTGTGTACGAGGGGTGGCCATTTTGTCCATCAGCCTTGAACTGATTTTCAGGAAATTCTAACTCAAACATGTAACGGTTTTTTAAATTGGATAAAAATTTGCCCACATTTTGCAAGAGATGGATAGAGAACAAGCTAAAACAAACAGGATTTTTTGTACAATCAGGGGCAATAATCCAGAAAGTTATGGTCTGAAATGTGCAAATACACAATTTGCGTACAAAGAGCGGACATTTTGTCAGGCAGTTTCATTTCGATTTTTCCCGAAATTCAAATTCAACATTCATTATGGTGGAATGGTGATATATTTAAACGGTTTTTAAAATCCGAACTCTAAATTACGGTTTAACAGTGATATATTCGAACATTTTTTTAAATCGGATAATAATTGTGACCTCTAGAGGGATCACAAGCTAAAAACATGATTTTTCGTACAATCAGGGGCCATAATTGAGGAAGTTATGATCCGATACACACGAATATCAAAAGGAAACAATATCTTTGGGTTATAAACATGTATTTCAAGTTTCATCAAAATCTAAAAACAAACAGGATTTACGCTATTTGAGTGTGAGGGGCGGCCATTTTGTCTGTCAGTTTTGGTTCGATTTTTACGATAATTCGAACTCAAGTAGGCAACTGCTCAATTTCAAACCTGTAACTACATTAATATAGGACGCTTAATCTGGACATAGTATTATCATTGGATTATACAGATGTCTCTCCTCATGATATTCACAGCATTCATTAAGTGTGAAAATTATTCATTTAGTTCAATACATGCAGAAATAATAACATGTAGCATACCTTGATTGTAATATATGTATAAAAGCTGATTTAGCTGAAGCCTGTGTTACTAGCCATGATAATAGACTAAGTATTTTATTTAATAGTGAACTGGTAATTAGTTCATCTTTAAATATATCATTATCTTTCTTCTCTTCTTCTACTGTCTTCTTATTACACAGATCTAAATATACATCTAATATACACCTGAAAATAAAACATATACATCTATATACTTCAATTCATTAACGGTTTAAACCAGCGGTTGCCAGTTAGGATACGCCCACATTTTGCAAGAGATGGATAAACAAGCTAAACAAAAAGCAATTTTTCGAACAATCAAGGGCCATAATTCCAGAAGTTACGATCAGATATGCGCAAACATTGGAAGGAACCAAGATCTTTGGGTTATAAACATGTATTTCAAGTTTCATCAAAATCGGATCAAAATTGTGAGCTCTAGAGGGTCCACAACCTTCGTATTGCATACTTTTACACAATTTGCGTACAAAGAGCGGTCATTTTGTCGGGCAGTTTCATTTCGATTTTCCCGAAATTCGAATTCAACCTTCATTATGGTGGAATGGTGAAATATTTAAACGGTTTTTAAAATCGGAAAAAAAAATTGTGACCTCTAGAAAATCCGCATGCTAAAAATGTGATTTTTCGAACAATCAGGAGCCATAATCCAGAAAGTTACGTTCGGATATACGCGATTATGTTTTTTTAAATCGGATAAAAATTGTGACCTCTACATGGACGACAAGCTAAAATATCGAAAGGAACAAAGATCTTTGGGTTATAAACATGTATTTTAACTCTCATCAAAATCAGATCAAAATTGTGACCTCTAGAGGGTCCACAAGCTTGATATACCAGATGCTATACACTATTTGCGTATGAGGGGTGGCCATTTTGTCTGTCAGTTTTTCACGAAATTCGAACTGAGCCATCCTTAGGGTATAACAGTGATATACTAAAACGTTTTTTAAAATCGGATAAAAAATTATGACCGCTATAGGGTCCACAAGCTAAAATCGCGATTTTACGTACAATCAGGGGCCATAATTCAGGAAGTTACGGTCCAATATGCCCGAATATCGACAGGAACCGAGATCATTGTGTTATAAACTTACATTTTAAGTTTCAACAAAATCGGATAAAAATTGTGACCGCTATAGGGTCCACAAGCTAAAAACACGATTTTTCGTACCATCAGGGACCATAATCCATAAGGTTACGGTTCAATACATGCCAATATCGAAAGGAACTGAGATCTAAGGGAGATAAATCTATATTTCAAGTTTTGTTGAAATCGGATAAAAATGTCATTGATTAAGTGGCAAGTGGTACTAGTCAAAGATTGTTAACTGGAAAGTGATGTTAAACATAATCTTGTTAAGTGGCAAGAAGTATCAATCACAGATTTTTAAGTGGAAAGTGGTATTTGTCACAGACTGTCAGGTGGCAAGTGGTATCAGAAATACTACTATTATCATCACATACAAGTATTCTAATAATATAGATCCTGATATAAAAGTGTAATAAGATAAACAGTAGAGAAATATTATTACTTGATTAACATGGTAGCTGATGGTGATGATAAATCTGTTATCTGCCAACATACACGACGTATTATAGTTTGTAATGGTAGACATCCTGAAACTGTAATATATATCAATCAGATATAGGTTCATTAACTACTTTATCATTCTTACTTACATTTACTTTAACTCTTATACTGCTATGTAAATCTGTAAGAAACATGCAATACCCTTCTTCACAATAAGTAACAGCTGACAAATTTTCCATAAAATGACACATGAGTAGGGAAATATATATGTTATCAATCATAGTTTACAGAATAAGGGCAGATACTGATAGTCTAATAAGTGTAGGTTACTGTTTCATAACTTAGTACAGAAATAGAAGAAATTCAAACTCAAGTTACTCAGTTCTTTCTTATTACACACTAAATTCTGGATACTACACATTAAATTCTAACTGTGTAGTGTCCATTTAAACAACATAAAAACAAAAATAAATGTAACATCGTCTAATTACAATTTGACTTTGTTTCACCGGTTGACACTTATTCTGTTATTACATAAAATTTGATATCAATTAACAAATATTAATGAAATATCATCTTACCTATTAAGTTTGATATAATTTGTATAAACTGAGGTGTTAAAGAATGTAGATGAGCACTCCATAGTTTACGACTAGTAATCATTAAAGTCACCTCTTCTTCACTTAATCCCTACAAAAATACAAACACATACTTTAATATAAAAGATGATATCCACCAAACATAACAACCTAAACTACAACACTTCAGTGAAAGAACATACAAATTTTAACCATGTTAAACAACTTTCTTAGCAAAATGTTAATTATTGCAATAGTCCGGTCAAAATACAGTTTAACCCCCCCAAAAATTGCTACAAAAGGTTTCTCAACTGATTCTGGCAGGATTTAGTGTACTTTATAACATACTAAAAGTTTACCACAGTAGGACCCCGGAAAAGTGTTTTTTTCAAGATGGCGTCAAAGATGGCCATCAAAACATCTTAATGATCATAATTATGTAACTATCAACTAAAATTTGATGATCTTGGGGTCTATTCCTAGGTTTTGTGGGGCAAAGAACACATTAAGATCACTAAAAATGATGTTGGCCTATTATGTCAAAAATGGCCGCCAACACGTCCTAATGACCGCAAGTCCATAACTATTGACTCAAATTTGATGATCTTATGTCTATCCCCAGGTTTTGGGGAGCAAGGAACATATTAAGACAACTTTGGATGTCACTGAGCTGTTCAATCATTACGAAATTGAAATTTTTGGGGCTTGAGGGGCTATTTTCCATATATTGACCTGACTACAATGGTTTTTGTATTCCACACTCCAATGAATAATTTTAGGCTATATATTTATCAAAATTTTATGAAAATTGTCTGTTGTATTTCTTCCTTTATAGAATTACACTTCTATGTAATATTTTCCTTGAATTGTTGTTCAAAACAGAAGGTCACAGGTGACCAGCATACACATCCAAAGAGTTCCCCCTTTATGTCAGACTTCGGGAACCGTGACATGATTAATCATCGCCTTTCAGTCCTGGTAATAGAAAGTTTCTATTTGTGTCGCACGAATCAGTGAGTGTAAATAATGACGGCATCTTAAAGGGAGGCTTGAGTGAAATAGTCGCTCTGAGCGTTATAGTGTCATCCACAATGTTAAAACCATGGTTTCTATTTGGGTTTGGGCTCAAAAGATTGTGCCCTTAATCATAACTGCAACCGTTTGGATAGAGTTCAAATGAAATAGAATAATTAAGAAAAATAATTTAACCTCCTTTGTTTGAAGAGGAAGTGGTAAGGGAAGTAATTCCGATAACAACAGTAATCCACCCATGTAACAGTATGGTGATTTAGATGTATGTTTAAATATCTCTTTTAATGTTAAGGTCCACAAACTCTGACTAATAGCTGAAAAACACAAAATCATTTAACTCTTACAATTCTTACAATTATTTGTTTTAATACTTATACATGACAAATGATGAAGAAATAAATCTGCAGCAAATTCTAGCGACAGGGAAATTTTGGATTACAAAACATCCCTACACATCAATAATGATTATTTTCATATGTGGCCAAATAAAAATACAAGTCAAAAATTCCATCCAAAAGATTTATTTTTTCAAAAAACAATATGTGTGTAGGGAAGTACACACTGGTCATATTGAAGCCCCTGTCCAAGTTTTCCCCCAAAACACAGATTTACATATCAATTGTATGTAGGTATACACTTTAGAACATACTGAAGCATATGGTCAAAAGTTCACACAGTTCTATAAAGATTTGAGGTTATTGAAGTTTGAAAAAAAACTTTGTCCTATGAATTGCCAAAAGCTGATGGTGACCGAAAGTGTGACTGCTGTGTCTTGCCTTCAGTTGCTGTTGTCGAGGACAAAACAAAAAAAGACATTGACCCAGCTTCAAAGTCACATACGTTTAATTAAATGACAAAAACTCTATTGCTTTAAAATAGACTTTTAAAAACAAATTCATATAAAAACTAAAGATAACCAGCGGCTGCCAGGCAGGATACGCCCACATTTTCGAGAGATGGATAGAAAACAAGCTAAAACGAAAGTGATTTTTCCTACAATCAAGGGCCATAATTCAGGAAATTACAATTCGATATGCGCAAATATCGAAATGAACCGAAATCTTTGGGTTATAAACTTACATTTCAAGTTTCAACAAAATTGGATAAAAATTGTGACCTCTATAGGGTCCACAACCTTGATATACCATATTTTTAAGCTATTTGAGAACGAGGGGTGGCCATTTTGTCTGTCTGTTTTGGGCCGATTTTCACGAAATTCGAACTCAGTCGTCCTTATGGTGTAACGGTGATATAATAATACGGTTTTTTAAATCGGATAAAAATTATGACCTCTATAGGGTCCACAAGCTAAAAACGCGATTTTTCGTACAATCAGGGGCCATAATTCAGGAAGTTACGGTCCGATATGCGCGAATATCGAAAGGAACCAAGATCTTTGGGTTATAAACTTATATTTCAAGTTTCAACAAAATCAGATAAAAATTGTGACCTCTATAGTGTCTACAACCTTGATATACCATGTTTTTACGATATTTGAGAATGAAGGGCGGCCATTTTGTCTGTCAATTTTAGGCCGATTTTCACGAAATTCGAACTCAGTCGTCCTTATGGTGTAACGGTGATATAATAATACGTTTTTTTAAATCGGATAAAAATTATGATCTCTATAGGGTCCACAAGCTAAAAACGCGATTTTTCGTACAATCAGGGGCCATAATTCAGGAAATAACGGTCCGATATGCGCGAATATCGAAAGGAACCGAGATCTTTGGGTTATAAACTTACATTTCAAGATTCAACAAAATCAGATAAAAATTGTGACCTCTATAGGGTCCACAACCTTGATATACCATATTTTTACGCTATTTGAGAACGAACAGCGGCCATTTTGTATGTCAATTTTAGGCCGATTTTCATGAAATTCGAACTCAGTCGTCCTTATGGTGTAACGGTGATATAATAATACGGTTTTTTAAATCGGATAAAAATTATGACCTCTATAGGGTCCACAAGCTAAAAACGCGATTTTTCGTACAATCAGGGGCCATAATTCAGGAAGTTACGGTCCGATATGCGTGAATATCGAAAGGAACCGAGATCTTTGAGTTATAAACTTACATTTCAAGATTCAACAAAATTGGATAACCAGCGGCTGCCAGGCAGGATACGCCCACATTTTCGAGAGATGGATAGAGAACAAGCTAACAAGAAAGTGATTTTTCCTACAATCAAGGGCCATAATTCAGGAAATTACAATTCGATATGCGTGAATATCGAAAGGAACCGAGATCTTTGGGTTATAAACTTACATTTCAAGTTTCAACAAAATCGGATAAAAATTGTGACCTCTATAGCGTCCACAACCTTGATATACAATCAGGGGCCATAATTCAGGAAGTTACGGTCCGATATGCGTGAATATGGAAAGGAACAGAGATCTTTGGGTTATAAACTTACATTTCAAGATTCAACAAAATCGGATAAAAATTGTGACCTCTATAGGGTCCACAACCTTGATATACCATATTTTTACGCTATTTGAGAACGAACAGCGGCCATTTTGTCTGTCAATTTTAGGCCGATTTTCACGAAATTCGAACTCAGTCGTCCTTATGGTGTAACGGTGATATAATAATACAGTTTTTTAAATCGGATAAAAATTATGACCTCTATAGGGTCCACAAGCTAAAAACGTGATTTTTCGTACAATCAGTGGCCATAATTCAAGAAGTTACGGTCCGATGTGCACGAATATCGAAAGGAACCGAGATCTTTTGATTATCAACTTAGATTTCAAGTTTCAACAAAATTGGATAAAAATTGCGACCTCTATAGTGTCCACAACATTGATATACCATATTTTTACGCTATTTGAGAACGAACGGCGGCCATTTTGTCTGTCAATTTCGGGCCGGTTTTCACGAAATTTGAACTCAGCCATCCTTAGGGTGTAACGGTGATATACTTGAACGATTTTTTAAATCGGATATAAATTATGACCTCTATAGGGTCCACAAGCTAAAAACACGATTTTTGGTACAATCAGGGGCCATAACTCTAGAAGTTACGGTCCGATATGCGCGAATATCAAAAGGAACCGAGATCTTTGGATTATCAACTTAGATTTCAAGTTTCAACAAAATCGGATAAAAATTGTGACCTCTATAGTGTCCACAAGCTAAAAACGTGATTTTTCGTACAAACAGGGGCCATAATCCATGAAGTTTCGATCCGATACATGCCAATATCGAAAGGAACCGAGATCTTTTGGAGATAAACCTATATTTCAAGTTTCGTCAAAATCGGATAAGAATTGTGACCTGTAGAGTGTCCACAAACAAATTGTGGACGGACGGACGTCCGGACGGACAGGGGCGATGACATAATACGTCCACATGAAAATGTGGGCGTATAAAAATTGTGACCTCTATAGGGTCCACAAGCCAAAAAACGTGATTTTTCGTACAAACAGGGGCAATAATCCATGAAGTTTCGATCCGATACATGCCAATATTGAAAGCAGCCGAGATCTTTTGGAGATACACCTATATTTCAAGTTTCGTTAAAATCGGATAAGAATTGTGACCTGTAGAGTGTCCACAAACAAATTGTGGACGGACGTCCGGACGGACAGGGGCGACGGCATAATACGTCCACATGAAAATGTGGGCATATAAAAATAAATCTTCTAATAAATATATTTACCATCTTCAGTATCTGACTGATCTAATATTGGCTGCGTAAATGCCATCAGGGTATCTACTATACTTTTCTGTACCTTAAATACCAAATAAAATAAAGTGAATTTTCATTTTTAAAATATAGAATGGTAGTGTAGAGATCATTGAGAAACATATACTTTAGAAAATGTAACTTCGCCAGTTCAATCTTAATTCTGTTGATATCTTATAAATATTCATTGATTGTCAAATCCACAGTTTGATTTGACAGAACCCATAAAAGCAGTTATTTGCTGCCCATAAACACCAAAATGACAACAACTGAATTAAATGTTGGAGAGAACCTCACCTTTAATACAGATTGATTAAATAAACTATTGACTGGTGCTGAACATAGTACTGTATGTAGTTCTAATAATATAGGTACACTTGTTACATCTTTAAACTAAAATATAACATACACTGATTATATATCACACTAGGTTAATAACCAATAAAATAATCAATCAAAATTGTTCAATTCTTGTCTTTGATATCTAAAATAAATACTTATGTTAATTTTCTTTCAAATTTTATTTAATACTATTTGTGATATATGCAGAGTTCTCACTCAGCTAAAGTTCTCACTTATCAAAGTTTTAAATTAGAAAACAAATTGAAAGAAAATATGTTATAGATAATAACTGAATGTCAGTATTTAAAATCAGGACGAGATAATATTGAAACTTGAGTATTATGACAGCTCATGTGGGACTGGCACATACATTCCTAAGACAAAGTGTGGTGTTTTACATTGTGTAAGGAATTGAATAAATTGCAATTGCCAGTCTCGATTACAGATAGAGTATGAGTGGAATCATAATTTAATCAAACACAAAGATTTGTTTCAGTTATGCAGATTGGTTTGATTCAGTCCTGGAATGTTCAATAGTATATCCTATATGGGGACATATAAATCAGATAGTTATATATAAAAGAAATGAACTTACTGCCGGTCCTCTTGACTCTATAAAATATTGCATGGTAGCTTTATATATATCCATTACAGGTTGTAATATAGAGAAATATATATCCCATAGTTCACTGTTATTAGGTAAACCTTGTTGCCATGGATGTAACAACTTATCACTGAGTTTCTAAAATAAAGTTAACAAATTAAGAAATTTACATTAAACATGCACTTTGTTTAAACTTTATTAACCAGTGAAGCGTGACGTCTTTAAAACGTTAACTACCCCCTATTGTGTAATTAATTTGACGAAGAACTATGTACTATGTTCTAATAGGTTGGGGAAAATACCTCCAAGGGCGTTATATTACGCACTGCACACAGTGAGTGGCAGTTGTCCAGGACGTAATATAACGTCCTACACAAGCTGCGATCGTGGGGGAATTCCCAAGGGATTCTCCCAAGTGACGAACTATGTTCTAAGAATAGGTTGGGGAAAATATATCCAAGGCGTTATATTACGCCCGACACGCAGTGAGTGGCATTTGTCCAGGACGTAATACAACGACCTATGCACTTAACGGGTTAATTATATGAATTCCCCAAATTAAAAACATCAACGTCAATGAACATATGCTTGCCCTCTCAATATTGACTTGTAAAGACAATTTATGTCTGAATCTCATGCATTAGACAATAAATGAAATATTTGTGAGCCAATGTTTAGATTTTGTTATATGTATACAATGAATTCCTTACCATTATTTCAGATTTGAAATGATTAATATAAAAAGTTACCTGTATTAATTGTGTAAATACAGGAAGACAATCAGCACTATATAATTCGATTAAAGCATATTTATACTTTAACTCTAGTCCACTTTCTACAAACACACAAATACATATTATTATATTACAATACTGATTTTAATATCTAAAACATTGTTCAAGCTTCTTCATTTTCACACATGGAAAGAAACAATAATTTGTTTACTTTTTAAGTTTTAATAATATGGACATCAGCTCCTGATTATCAAACGAGTCCAGTCACTATAGATTCTTTATTTTAGTAACACACTGGCTGCGATGTTATCAAGATAACTGTCACCCACTGTAAACAAACAAAGCAGCACACTAGTCTCGGATTCAATGACTTTCTTTGTTTATTCACCTATAGACAAATGTTTATAGAGTATGAAGAGTAATTATTAGGGCATGCACACAAGACTTTGTTTATAAACAGTGAATGACAGTTACACTGATAATGTCACAGCCTGCGTCTTAATTTGTTTTGTAAAGGCCAAATCATTTGCACTTCAGCTTCTGCATTATGGAAAAATATTTTAATAGTAGATAGTGAATAAAATGGCTAAACTCCTCATTTCGGAACTAACATATGGTTTTATTTAATTTCAATAATATGCTTGCACGTAGGGGTTTTAAGCCAGAGGACCCAGAGAAAACCCATGAGGATGGACAGGCGGGGAATTGAAACCAGGCCACTTGACTCAATGACAGAACTTATGAGTCAATGTGCACGTGTTGAACCATTTGGCACCCCCCCCCCCCACAACCGAGAAGTAATACAGTTTTGTAGTTACCATCAGGGAAGGGTGTATCTGGTGGTATAGCTAGATGATGTAATAAACGTATTGTTGTTATCAAGGCATAAGGTAGTTTCTTTATATCTTCTGAATACTGTTTTAAATAATTAATTAGGTTAGTTAGACCATCATATGTAAAACATATCTTCTGACATGGTACCAACCATTCCTGCAACTCTGTCAACTTGCTATTTATTTCTGTAATTACACATAAGACACAAACACTAGAACACATGATATTGCACTGTTAATTGTTTACATCTTTTTGATGTTAACATCTGTGATATAGCCATCTTTCTGTACGGCAGACATAAGTGGTACTCGATTAACCTTTCCATAATTGAAATAATTCAATCCGTTGAAAAGTGTCAATTGTTTAAACGCAAGAATTTCAGGCAGAGTTTTTACTCCAACTGAATTTGATAGTATTTTGAACAATCACCATAGTTGAATGCTTGATCACGTCATGATTCTACTCACACCATGTCTGTTATTTTGACTGGCAGAACTGTGACAGAACTCAATTTTGTTTCGGACTGATAATCAAGGATCTTCTACATTGAGTCCAGTGTAATAATGAACGATGTATAATTGTCATACCATGCATAGTGAGATTTATGTACAAATATCTTCATTTAGTAATCATCATTCTTTGAAATTAGGCCATGTTACTTATATATGCAAGATTTACAAATCTTACTGAATACACAGTATAATAAGCCTAAGATTAGATACCTACCTTCTTCACTAATAGCTATCAACTGTGGTGAAAATTGTTCTAACATCTTGATATTAGTAGAGTTTCTAATAACAACACGTATTAACTCGGTAGCAAAACTAGTACACACTGATTTCTTTCTTTTTAATTCTTTTTTTCTGTCTCCTGTAGAAACAAAATGTAAATATGAGGATTTATTTGTCTTTTCTACCATAAAGCTACCAGTAATTCCGACTCTTTTTAATTAAACACCATAAATTATGTATATAGAGAGAGAAATGGGGTGTAACGTCCACTCGACACAAACTAAGTCATTTCAGGGCTAAAATATGGTTTAATTTTATTTCAATAATTCGCTTGCGCGTAGGGGTCTTTAGCAGTGGGAGGAAACCGGATGAATAGACATTGAGTAATGGTAGTAAAGATTAAACAGTACCAATATGTAATCTTATCATTTTCACCATAGCCTTAAGGCAGGACACTACTAAAGAATTTCACATCGATAACAGAAACTTGCCATTTAGAGTATATATTGTATATGATGTCCCAAATCAGATTTAACAATTTGAGGTAAAATGTTCATTTGTTGCCATGGAAATAGTGACCATATTGGATTTTTATATATTCACCGTGGGTATGTTAGGAAATCAAACAAACAATTGTGATTTGGAATAACATATATAGGCATTAAAGAATGCAATGAGGTATAAATTTTACTATTTGACTGTTAATAAAGAACATTATGCATCCCAAATAAAATAAGTGGGTGTGGCCGAACACACCACTAAAAAGATTTTGTACAATAAAATGTCCAAATGTATAACAAAAACTTTGAAAATCATCTTATTGCACACAGTAGCTATAGCACTAATCGTATTCCAAAGATGAGACCATTATCTCTTATAGATTTTGAGAATTTGATTTTCTAAGACCTGATAGGGGTGAAAAATTGAGTACGAAAAAAAGCAAGTTAAAAGTTTGATTTACTTATATAAATGACTAAATATTCAAAACTATATACAGTAAACCTTGCATAAGTCGGATTCGTATAAGTCGGATTTGTATAAGTCGGATCCTGGGTTCTTAATCCATTTTGAAACAAACCGGCCAGAATTGGGTCAAATGAGGTCCCGGTAGGAAATGGGTTAATTATAAGCTTCCATTCCCTTTAATGTAACGAAACTTCCACAAAAATAATTCTTGGTAATTTGTTATGGAAAATGTCATATTCTGATGTATGTGATTACCACAAAAATAACAACAATTAGGTACACCTTTTGAAAATTTTCCATATTTAATTCACGTACCAGCTTTCAAGTTCACGTCCGTAATACTCCTGAATAAATTACGATCTTGTTTATTCGATGAAACATTCGTGTTTCATCAGTCGATGATCAAAAATATTAGCATTTTTCTACTATTGCCAGTATCCGAAAATGCTGCAGCCAACATAAACTGATACGGCATCATGGCATTTCTTCATAACACAATTTGTAGTTTTTTGTCATCACGTAACTAGTTACGTAACTTGCAAAAGTTTTTATTCATTCATCGAAGATAGACAAACGGCACAATTTTCATGTGACAACCATAATTGAATTGCTTTAAAATAAAATTCTGTATAATTATGATATAGCCTTCAATAAAAACGACAGTATATTTAGAATTAAACCATTGTCAGAATGTGTATATACTAAGCAGCAAAAGAAACATCAGGTTGGTATGCTACTCTGAATAGACGAATTGTATAAAACTTGCCAAATGTTTTTATTGTATACTTGTGACCACATCTCCAACTTTATTTGAGCAATAAGGTTCCAGGAAATGTTCTCAAAAACGCAACCTGACTTCTGAGATGGTAATGTGTTCTCCATGATTTTCATGTAACTCATGCTGCACGTGCTGTTCACCGGGACCAGCCCTATAAAATGTAGCCCCATATCTGGTTGAATCATTCACATTACAACGTCAGCAGCATGCAACAACTCATGACAGCTCAGAGGAACCAGGTGCATGAAAGACTCGACGCTGGCCACACTTCCCAAGCCGTTGCCAATCACTTCCAGATCAATGTTGAACTATCTACAGGCTTCAGCAATGCTTTCAGGCTACCAACACCACAGATGATCGCCCCTGAACTGGTAGACCAAGGACTAAGACAAGGCGACAAGACCGCCATGTTGTGTGACAGCACGTGCAGAATCCCTTCACACAGGCATCTGAGACAGCACGTCAGATAGTGGGAACACACGGAAGACCCATCAGTACTGATATAGTGCGCTGACGTTTCACCAGAGAGAACATCCATTGCCGTAGACCTTACTGTGGACTGATCCTCACACCTCGCCATCGACATGACAGTCTACAGTTTGCCCAACAACACCAGAACTGGCAACACAGGCAGTGGAGAACTGTTCTGTTAACAGATGAGAGTCGGTATTGCGTATCAACTGCAGATGGCAGGACCAGTCTATGGCGTCAACGTGGCCAGCATTATTCTGACCAATGTGTTTGGAGTGGAATCGGCCTGAACCAGAGAGTGGGTCCTGTGGTGTTCCAAAATCTTGGTCCAGGGAGAGGAGTCAGTGTCACAGTAGTACGCTACATCGATCAAGCTCTCAGAACCCATATCATACCACATTTAGCACGTCATCGAAACAACGTTTTCCACCATGACAATGCCCGTGCCCACACCGCCAGAGTTACTTGGAACTTTCTACAGCAGAACGGTGTCAACGTTATGCACTGGCCAGTCCTTAGTCCGGACTTAAACCCGATTGAACATCCTTGGGATGAAATTCAGAAGAGACTTAATAACGTCGCACCGAGACCAAACAGCCGATGGATTGTGCCAGGCTTTTCTGAGAGTGTGGTTCCAGGTGCCAATGGCGTTCATCAATCGTCTGGTCCACTCCATGTACAGACACTGTGCTGCTGGTATTGACACTCACGGTGAACACACCAGATACTGATGTATAGACTGTGTACAGACTCTAAACCTTCTCGTAATGTCTTGGAATTGTGATGAATTAATCACTAATGTGTCAACATATTGTTCATAAAAAATTGCTTTGATCCATTTAGTAAGTCGTATTCTAGAATGATTTGATTAAAGTGCATCTCTGATTTTGAAATCGTAATAACATTTAAACTGCTGTTTAGTATATAATAAAAATGGTAAACGCTATTTAAAACTGGTTTATTGACCTAATTCCAAACGATATGTCACGTGTCATTGGCATTCGGCACTGGAGATTCTATCGGGAAAATATATTTTTAATGACTATTTCTCAGTGTATTCAGTGTTCTATCAGGGGATTATACTCAATGAAGATATAAATTTACCTATGGCCGAGCCACGTAAATCTGTACGCCACCCCACATCTAGACCTCAATGGCCTACGCCAAAGCCGTTTAACAGAAGGGGACGCACTTTTAACAACATGTTGTGTTGCACATACTGACTCTAGCGATGTAAGCGAGGTCTTATTTTCTCACTAAAATGTTCCTTTACATTGTTCGGGCGTTCACAGAGACTGACACACGACTGGGAACCGATTTTATTTCAACAAGGATTCAATAGGACGGTTCCTGAACGTACAGGGTGATAATGAGACCTACGTTCAGAGCTGAACTAGGTCTTAGGCTAACTTGGATCTTCGCGTAACTCAGATAAAATTGGTCAATCCATTTAGATCCGACTTATGCGAAGTTTACTGTAATATAAAGGCTGGACACGACTTGAAAAATCAGCAAATTTTTCCTATTTTGGGTTAGCTGATATCAAAATTTGACAGATCAAATCAAACACAGTGTTTTATAAGGTAGTGTCCTGCCTTAACATCAAACTGACACTCCCATTTATTATCCACTCAACAGAAACTATGTTATTTTGGGACTAACATGATGGTACAATTTTATTTCAATAATTCTTTAACAGTGGGAAAAATGCAGAGAAGGTTGGGCAATTGACCCTACTCTATGTCACGTACAGGCTAGGGATTGAAACCACACCACTTGATTCAATGGAAGACCCGATAAGTGAAGCACACGCACCCAACCCCACTCAAGACTATGATCTTAAGCACACAATTTAGACAACTCAACCACCACTGTGAAGATGATTCTTTCCAAGAAATGATATTCATTGCATGTGCCATTAGTATAATAAATGAGAAATACCTGAAGCCTGTATGAATGGTAATATAGCTTGAAGGTTGTTATCAAATGACAGTACATTTACTACCGCCTCACGTCCCATCAACGAGAAAACTACACCTGACTCTCTAACAGTGGAGGTAAAAGTCATTGAAAATAAGGTATGTAAACATGTTAATGGTTCGGGTTCATCAAATTTTCCTTCTTGTCCAACTGAAGGAAAGAAACAAAAACAACAAAGATTTATTTAAAACATTAGATATTAATGCTAAATGGGCATCCAATTTTTCACTAAAAGTTTCAAATATCATCTACAGTTTTAATGACAATTTATTATAATCTATGTTGATAATCCGTATAGAGACTCAGTAATACCATTAATCTAAATCTAACTTCTCTATGTAACAAAGGGAGTCACAGTGGTTAAGTGAGTAAGATGATGGCTCGCTAACAGAAATTTTTGGGAAAATCTCTAAAAATAAAACAAAGAAAACACTGAATCCGGGAAAAATTTGATACAGACCTCCCGTGTCAAGGGGCCCCGAGTCCAAGAAGAGGACCCATGAATCGCGAATCACCTGCATTCCCCTAAGATTAAGATTAATATTAATTTTTAAAAAGTCAAGAACAATTAAAATTCAAACATTTGTTTTGCTTAAAATTCCTTTCAAACAAATTTAGATTCTATCTAAACCCACATGCAAGTGCTCTAAATCTCATCTAAGGGGATGTCATATTCAAAATATTCCAGGGGACGGCCCTGAACCCCCTGTCACTGAGCCCTTGAGAATGAGTCACCTCTGATGGCCAATCCCTTAATAAGCCCCTGAGCCCAAATGGAGCAGAAAAGTAGGACATTAAACCCCATTTCATTTCATTAATTTCTATATAACAACTTCCGATTCAAAAAAATCTCACTGGTTAATAAAGGATAAGGACATAGGAATCAATAGGATAAGTATATACTTACGTTGTTTATTATAGGTTATAAGTTGATCTATTAATGTAATGACATGTAGATGATTGATCAAATCAACACCTAGTTGTTTACATATAATATCATCTACACTATCTTCATTTTCTTCCTATAAATAAAAAACAAACAAACTTATACTAAATATGTGTATTCATTTAATTAGTTTATAAATCATGAATAAATATTATCTTTCTCATCAACACTGATTATTAGGGTCAAGTATAGCTGTTGAAAACTGTATTTCAATATTTAAATTATATAGGATCAAAGTAACATGCATTTTGTTAGTCTTAACAATTATTCAGAAATGGAAAAAGTAACAACTGAGCTTTATTTAATTCAATACTAAAAATAAAGTGAATAAGTTATTGGTGTAATTGTTTTAGCGGGTCAATTTAACTATCGGTAACAACTATCAGTCAAGCAGAATTGTTCCATTATCTGCTGAGGTATTGTTTGTAATAATGATGGTGATTTTGACAATTTATAGAATAAATATTTGCCAAAATAAAAAGAACTTTTCATTCATAAAAATAATGTTATGTATCGAATAGGTTATCATATTGTGAAGTTAAATCGATCAATAAAAAAAACCCCAAGTATTCTGCTTGAACCATACATCTCAATTATCTGATGCAAAAAGGCAAAATAAATTTCATCTAAACAGAGAAATTGGAAACTTACTTGAGTACTAACTTGTAAAAGTGATCTTATAATACCATTAGTTATCTCTGAGTTAGAAGACAGATATAAGAGACCAGTCTGTGATTTTAAGAGATATTTGAGTATATTATGAACACTGTGATATATTGGTGCTTGGGTAAATAATGATGGTGAAGATACTAATACAAACAATGACTGTAGCAGATTACTGAAAAAAAAAAGTAAATTCAAAATCTTATCATGATATTAACTTGCCAAATTAATTTTAGGACAAAGTACATCTAACTGAAGACAACTATATTAGATTAGCTATATAATTATTAACTCATCTAGATAATTATTAACTTACCAAGTATTAGCTATATAATATAAACTAGGATATGGATCACTATGTGCACTACCTTTATCAAATGGATTAGTCGTAGGCAATGATCTTTTTGGCTGAGCCTGAAAACAAAACATAAACATGTATGACACTTTAACCATGGACGGAAAATAATAAATGAAGACAGATTTTTATCCTCCAAAAGATATAAACACATGAAATCCAATTAAATTGACAATTTTATTTTTTCACTTAGAACAAAGTGATCTTGCCATCTTGAAACTGACTTTAAATATTTCAATAAAATACAACTTTAGCAAATGTAAAAACATTGCATAAAACACTGAATGATTAACACTGTATCTTTAAATGATGACTTTACTCATATTTGTCTGTGATATAGGTAAAATTAAAAAAATACTAACTATAAGATCAGGAGCTAAAACAAGAACTTTATAAATTTCCTCCAAACATGTAACAATGTTATCTATGTCACTCTCTGTACAAATATTAGTAGATAATTCTACATCTATATCTGTTGTATCTTCTGTACTGTCTTCAGATAAATTATCTACAATTCTACAATAAAATCAACAATATGCATAAGAACAAAACATTGTCAATTAATAAATGAAATGAAATGGGGTTTAATGTCTTACTTTTCTTCACTGACTGGGCTAATGAAGACGGGTCAATCAAAAAGTACAAGCATACATTGGACCAGGAGCCGAGCATCCAAAATCCAAGGCTATATTCCAAGGAACAAGCATGTCGTGTTTCACGTCGATTGTCCTTAAATTGACAGAGTCTTAGTCTCTTTTCGAAGAGTGTCACCACCATAAAGAACAGCAAAATGAGTAGCGCTTTGGGCCCAGTTCCTGATCCAAAAATATTTGTTCACATTTAGCCAAAAACATGTGTATCACTGTTCCTGGTTTAACTTGACCAACATGTCATGCGCATGGATAATACTCCTACTTAATTAATGAATCTTATCATTCTGAAAGAAGTTCAAATATGACAATGCTTCATACAAAACCTTACCCATTTACAGCTCTAGACAAATTCTTCATTACTTCATAAATATGAATCTTCCTCAAAAAACATGTCAAAGCTACAGTTGTTCTTACTAACTATAAATAGAAGATTAATTATTACTAGTAACTTCAACTATTATGTTCCCTATTCCTTTATCTTAAAAAAAAGACATTATCACTTTCAAGAGAACAATTAATTTAATCAATTTTACATCTCATATTTAAAATGTCCTCACCAAAATGTCTCCTGATTCATTGAAAACAGGAATGCAATATAACTTCCTTAATTCAGTAATGGATTTGCAGACTTGTACTAGGTTTTGCATGCAATATAATTCAAACATCACTAATGTAACTGTATATTCAAATCATGTTAAATGGGGAAAACAAATTCCACCCACCAGTTAGACGTCCTAATGCCTTTTATTGATAGGCTCTACTATACAAACTGTGTATAACTTTTGCACTATTTCAAACAATCATTGGCTCAATGAGTAAAACATTGGCTTGCTAACCTGGAGGCTCCATGTTCGATCCCGGTGTTGTCTGAGAAAGATAATCAGGATTTGATGGCTTGATTTCACGTTGTGAGTGGTGCAAGACGGAGGGCCTGGCAATGGACAACATAGCCAAACTGAGGTCCTGTGTACACATTGTCATGCACGTAAAGGACCCTTTACAGTTGGAATTCAAAATAGAAGTAGTAAGAAAGCATTATCGGAGACACCACATTTTAAAATATATCAGCCTTACAGGTTAAAAAACATTTTTTTTAAATTTACCTGTTTGCCCAACATTATTTCTAATGTTCTTTGATAACATGTGACTTGATCTTGTTGCATAGCAGATGTCTGTTGAGTGTGAATTCCCAGAAACCAATTTAAACCATCAACATATCTAACAGTATTATCTAAAGCTCGTACTATCAAGAGTTTAACACTGAATGACATGTATGGACTGACAAATAAATCTATTAATTTGTGTTGTATATCTTGTGTCTGCAATTGAACATAAACAAAGTTAAATTAGGATATTCTAATAATCTGATAACATTTTTGTATTGATTAGTTGTCTGAGATGACAATCTATCTTTTTGAAATTTTGCTTAGTCATAGCCAATGAGTTTTGTGTTCAACAGTCGACAATTTAAGTCATAAATCAAACTAAAACAAGATAACTAGTCATCACCATCCCACGCAATTGAACTTGTTTGGAAGGCATAAGGAAAAACAACTTCTTGGAATATCAATGACACTAGTCAGAAGATTCATACTCTGATCATAGTAGCTCGGCAAGGCACAGTTGCTACTCCCTGTAAGGTTTGCACAACAACCTTTTACCTACCTCAATCAGCTGCTGTATGTTAAACATTAAACTTATACATCAGAAAATAAAATACTTTAATAGTTTGATGTTTGTATAAAGTTTTAAAAAGATTTCTTTGAACAGATAATGAAATATGCTCTTGAAATGAAGTCGGGACAGAAGGAAGGTCATCAAAAAATAAAATGATAGGTTGATGAATGTAAAAGTGTTATAAAGGTATCTTGAACAGTTTCTGAGATATGCTCTAGAATAATAATTATATACCAAGACCTAATTCAAATGTGTAGTAAAAATCATTCAACAGAGAACTTTTTTTCCATGGAAACACAAAAATTATAAAATCTGACAAATTTCTAATTAGCAAAAGGCACAACTACTGTAATAGGATGATGTGTGTTCAAAGTTTCAAAAAGATATTTTGAACGATTTATGAGAAATGCTCTGGAAACAAAATTGTGCATAAAAACTAAGTCAAATTTGTTTCCATAGAAACACAAAAATGATTAAATCACAGAAATTCCAAATTAGCAAAAGGCACAACTAATATAATAGGTTAATGTTTGTAGAAAGTTTCATGAAGATTTCTTGAATGGTTTATGAGATATGCTCTGTAAACAAATTTGAACACCAAAAACTAAGTCAAATTTGTTTCCATGGAAACATGAAAAAAATATAAATCCCAGAAAATCCTAAATAGCAAAACGCACAACTTTAACAGATTGATGTTTGTACAAGTGCCAAGAAAATATCTTGAACGATTTATGAGATATGCTCCGGAAACAAAATTGTACACCAAAATTTGTTTCCATGGAAACACAAAAAATATAAATCACAGAAATGTCTAAATAGCAAAAGGCACAACTACTGTTGATGTTGATATCTTGAACGGTTTATGAGATATGCTCCGGAAACAAAATTATACACCATAAACTACGTCAAATTTCCATGGAAACAAAATTATACACCATAAACTACGTCAAATTTGTTTTCATGGAAACACAAAAAATATAAATCCTAGAAATTCCTAAATAGCAAAAGGCACAACTACTGTAACAGGTTGATGTGTGTACAGAGTTTCAGAAAGATATCTTGAATGGTTTTGAAAAAACCTTATCTTGACAGTGCTTGTCCCATTACTAATAGAAATAACATTTTGTAATTCTTAAAACATTTTTTTCAGTTTTTACTTTACTGTCCGTAAAGCATTACCAATGATAAAGAATTATCCATAGAGATAAATGAAATTTATTATTTATTTAAAACCGACAAGTCAGATTGCACAATATAAAATGTGTACGGCAGTATACTAGCATTTTTCTGCAACCGTGTAAACAAATTTTTAAAAATCCATTACCAAAAAAGATTGTGAACTTCTATTTTCTACTTACAATGATTTTCTTAGCTATATCTGGATTTAAAGATGCAAGGGTACCAGCTAATGTAATTCCCATCTTTAAATGTCGCACTTTATAAGCTGATTCTGGTTGTTTCATCGCTAAATCTAGATCTACACCTTCCATAGTCCAAGACAACAGTTTATCCAAAACATCTGCAAATACACATAAATACCGGTACAGTAATTAATTGTCTATTTCAAATGCTTTTAAAATTTCTGTTGTTAGATATTACTGGTAGTAACATCCATTGAATACAAACTAGGTCACTTTAAAACTTACACAGGGTGCCGTTTTTATTTCAATAAAAGTTTAAGAATCCAGTCAAGTGAAATTAGGTCATTTCAGGACTAACATGGAACAATTTTATTTCAATAATTCGCAGTGGGAGGATACCAGAAAGCTCAGAGAAAATCTATGAGGTTGCACAGGCGACCCTTCTCTTTGTCACGGACAAACATGGCTGATCCAAAGCATCCAATCCTCAACATCATAGATTAATATAAAATTATATTGAATACCTACCAGTATTTTTGTCTTTAACTAGAAGATAATTGAGACCTTTTTCTAATAGATTAGGTACTGTTTCCATAGCTTCTACCCATCTAGTGTAAATAACATTACTTATATTAGCTTTTTAAAATAATTATAGGTCTATATATGATATACATCAGTAGAAGAAAAGGTAAATACACAAATTTGTTTTTTCTATTGGCCTTTGGACATACACAGATATGCTTTATGTACTGTGTGTTTATTACTCACTTTCCGGTATTTTATATTTCCTGTTCAGAAGAAATATCATATTTTCAATTGAAATAAGGCTTGAGCGTACACGAGATATACTAATCAACCCCAAAGGAATACATTCTATATCTGTTAGTCTTCTCAAATTTCTCTTTTCTATTCACTGTTTCTATTCTTTTGTTGGCTGTATTAGAATTTACAGTGTTATTAAATTGTTAATTTGTATAGCATAAACTGATATCTTACTTGTCATGATGTTGTATAAAGCATGAACTAATATCTTACTAGTCATGATGTTGTATAAAGCATGAACTAATATCTTACTTGTCATGATGTTGTATAAAGCATGAACTAATATCTTACTTGTCATGATGTTGTATAAAGCATGAACTAATATCTTACTTGTCATGATGTTGTATAAAGCATGAACTAATGTCTTACTTGTCATGATGTTGTGTTGTTGTGTATAAAATAAACTGATATCTTACTTGTCATGATGTTGTGTATCTGTAAATTGTTGTAGTATATCTAGTATAGTCTGGGCTTCCTCAGGTCTTTCACTCGTCTCAGTAGTTTCTAATATTTTTCCTTCTGCTTCATACACAGATAATGCTGGATCTTGAAAACTCTGAAATATACATTTGAAACAAGTGATAATCAAATTATTATTAATCTTACCATTTTGGGTGATCCACACCACATCTTTTTGGAGACTAATTACCTCCCTTGAATTTATACATGGAAAAAAAATATAGCATCAACAAATACAGTAAAACAGCCCTTGATGTTCAATACAGGATGTTTCTAGTAGTTTAATATATTAAAGAAAGCATTAAACCTAATATGACCACCCAAGGTATTTCAGTTATTTCACAAAAAGTTTTTAATTTTATATCTTTCAAATATTAAAATATATATTGTATTTGAACATATCTCTGATCAAGAGTAATATAAATAGTAACAACAACTACTGTTAGTCAAGCGAAGAAGTGGTATTAGAGGTTTTGTATGAAGCAAGCAAATCTAGCACATGCACAATCATACACAATTTAACCAAGGTACAAACCTCCAGAGGTACAAGTTCACATTGTAGTGGATTAAAACTGGCTGTAGCAAAATTCCATGGATCATCTGCCAGATCATAGAGCTCAATACCCTAAAAATATGAATGGAAATTGATATTATTTATAATGATGGAACCATAAAGGCAAATTATTCCATACTATATACACTGAAAAGCAAATCTAATAAAAAACTAAATTTTTCATTATGGTCTTCCGATTTTATGACATCGCCTTGATTTTCTCTAATATTTTCAGTTGATGCCTGGCAGTGTTTCATTTAAACCCAAGAACATCTAGCTCAAGATGGTTGATCATCATTTGTATTTTTTTTAACAATATCTAATTTTTCCGCGGCATAATCTAACCTGAAATTATTTGACAGCATACGTATTAGACCAATCGACTACATAAACACCTGCCCATCCTTGATAGCAACAACCGAATGAAAATTGGACCTTGTATTTATTTCTAATTTTAAAACAATTAATTACCTGTAATTCATCCACTTCAGCTGCCATCATATCATCATCTGATGAAATATCTTCATAACTAGCACCATCATCATCCTAATAAAATAAATTATTGACGAATGAGTAACTACAAGAATGACCCAAGTACCTGTGACAGGTTATATTGTGATGCAACTGTTTTTAAATAAAACTTACCTGTGTGTCATTATCAGCTTCAACTTCTCCTTCTGGTGCAAACATGTCCTCTGGTGAATTCTCGTCTGATAGACTTTCATAAATATCTTCTTCCAATTCTCCTGAAGGAAAACCAAATTCAACTAAAATGACACTCACTGCATTCAGTGCAAGTGAACATTTGATAACAACATCGGCTGCCAGGCCAGATACGCCCACATTTTGCAAGAGATGGATAGAGAACAAGCTAAAAACAAAAATCAATTTTTCGTACAATCAGGGGCCATATTCCAGAAAGTTATGGTCTGAAATACGCAAATATCACAAGGGATAAATTGGATAAAAATTTTAACATCTACAGGGTCCATAACCTTTGTATTACAAACTTATACACAATTTGCGTACAAAGAGCGGCCATTTTCAGGAAATTCCAATTCAACCTTCATTATGGTGGAATGGTGATATATCTAAACGGTTTTTAAAATCTGAAAAAAATTGTGACCTCTACAGAATCCACAAGCTAAAATGCGACTTTTCAACCAATCAGAGGCCATAATCCAGGAAGTTACATTCGGATATGTGTGATTATCAACAGGAACCAAGATCTTTATGATAAAAACATATATTAAAAGTTTCATCCAAATCGGATTACACTATTTGCGTACTCAACCTATCATTAGTGTATAACAGTTAAATCGGATAAGAATTGTGACCTCTATAGGGACCACAAGCTAAAATCGTGATTTTTCGTACAATCAGGGGCCATAATCCATGAAGTTATGGTCCGATACATGCCAATATCGAAAGGAACCGAGATCCTTGGGAGATAGACCTATATTTTGAGTTTCATCAAAATCGGATAAAAATTGTGACCTGTAGAGTGTCCACAAACAAATTGTGGACGGACGGACGGACAGGGGCGACGACAATATACGTCCACATGAATGTATTTATAAAGTATTTATAATATAATGTATTTATATATATATTTATAACGCACTTTATCCACCTATATATATAAAACATACCTTACTTGGTCTGATATAGTTATATCATAGGTTTATTTTCTTAGTGAAAAACAATCATCTCAATATAGTCCATGTATCATGTTTAGAATGCCAAAATAGTGTGAATTACAGAAACAGTTTCCAATATTCAATGTCAATGACTTTATTATTTAGTTTATAAATGTACCTGATTCCACATCTTCTTCTCTAGGTTCAGCTGGTTCTGGTGGTGGTTGTGGTGCTACTGTAGGATGAGGTATAGGTGATCTAGATTCCGATCTATCTGGTGATATAGATCTAGCTCTTGGTATTGGTGGTGTTCTAGGTCTAGCATCTCTTTCTTCATATACTGGACTTCTTTCACGATCTCTTTCCAGCTCTCTTTCTCGTTCACGATCCCTTTCTCGATCACGTTCTCTTTCCCTGTCTCGTTCCCTTTCCCTATCCTGCTCTCTCTCCCTTTCTCTCTGTTCTCTTTCCCGTTCTCTCTGTTCCCTTTCCCGTTCTCTTTCGTGTTCCCTTTCTCGATCACGCTCTCGATCTCGCTCTCGTTCCCTATCCCTTTCTAAATCTCTTTCTCTTTCCCATTCTCTATCTCGATCACGCATTCTTTCTCTATCTCTTTCCCGGTCACTATCTCTATCTCTATCATTATCCCTGTCTCGACTGTCTCTATAATCTCTAGGCTCACGAGAAGATTCTCGCGACTGAGATCTCTCTCGGCTGTCCCTTGAACTTCGTCTTCCTCGAAATTCCCATTCATAGGAATCCCTTGAACGAGCATCATCATGCTGATCTCGTGGCTCAAACGGTTCCTTTGGTTCTGGTGGAAAACTAGGATAATCTCTTTCTGGCTTTTGAGGTGGGGGATATTTTTCTCTCTGAGGGGGGTAGTTATGTGCTTGACTTACAGGAGGTGGACCATGTGTAAGTTGATGAACAGCTAGAGGTGGTGTGATAGTTGGAGGGGGTTGTACAGGATGTGTAGCAGCTTGTTGTTGAAACCGTTGCTGTAACTGTATTTGTTGCTGTATGTAGTCCAGTGGATGTTGCTGTTGGGGTGGTGGTAGAGGTCTATGATCAACTTTAACTTGTTCAGGTGGTCGATTCTCAACTGCAATATACAAGATAAAAGAATTCATATAGTATGCCAAGATTCACAGAATATAAGTCTATTATAACATTATAGTAGAGGATATGTTGAAGATAATCTGAAATTGATATTACAACAAAGCCATGATCCTTAAAATGATGCACAGAAACACATTGAGTAAAAATCATAACACTGTCAGGATGCAGATAAGGTTCTTGATAATTATGAGTTCTCTAATCTTTCAACAAGTTGAGCTGGAAATTTAACACAAACGGACAATCATAAGCACAACGTTTGGCATGTACCTATGTCGTTGTATTGTATACCCAGGACTTAAGTCTATAGGTTTTATTAACTTTTCTTCTTTGAAGACATATACATTTCTACTAATTCCAAGACAAATGAACATATATGAAAAGATAACATGGTGGAATTTTCTGATGTCCATGATATATAGTGAGCCCCATGTAAGGATGCAACGATACATACAAAAATAATCATGATTAATCATGATTATTTAAAAATAAATAATCGCGATATCTTGGATTATCGTGATGTTATCATTTATCGCGATAATTTAAATAATCATGCTAGAAGGATTCATTATCGCGATTATTGAAACTAATAAAGAGTTTTCACAGCCTAGACTAAGTACAGTAGGCCTACTTATTATGTTGGAATGGATGTAAATTGTGAATGTGTGTTTTGTTGTGATATTATCTGTAGGTACTCTGTGTAATATACTGTTGTTACTGTGTGTAGAAAGTTTGGTACAGTTCTAACTCGTAAGGCGGAATCGTTTAACATGGCCAGGGAAACACTGCGTTAATTGAATATACCCCCTGCCCCCTTGGTTATGCAGCTGCAGACTACCCACCCATATTCAGAATATCTTTATGTTCTGATTTTCTTGTTGAATGGCTGAATTAAAATAAAAACTAGAATATACATGTATTTATCACTTTACTTAGTCAGGTTGATCAGTGTCATAAAGAAATTCAGGCCTTCAATCCTTTTCATTATACAATGCCAATTATGATTTTCACCACTGGCACATCAATCAAAATTTTACAAAATAAATAATATTGAGTATTTTACTCATATGTGTCTTTGTTGAAATTGGCACAGTTGCATCATTCATTTTCATTGTTAGTTAACCCTTAAAATTGTTACACATCAATTCATGTAATTACACAGGTTCTCATGCCGTAAATGTGTCATCAAACTTATTTCGTGGCAATAAATTTAAAAAAAAAACAAAAAAAAACAAAAAACAAAAACAGATTCTGTTTCCTACAGAATTGAGAATATTTCAGATTAGTTCAGTGGCAGTCACTATTAATTAGTACACATTCTTACAAGTCTATATTTTTACTTAGAAAAAGCATCTGATTTACAGTATCTGGATGTAGCCGGTTTCTGGTTTTAGTTGCTATTAATCCTGCTCCACTAAATAATCTCTCAGAAGCGCAGCTTGTTGCGGGTACTGATAGGTACCTTTTGCCAAACTTTGATAATTTCTGATAAGTAAACTCATTTTTCTTCCACCAAGCTAGAGGATCTTCAGTTGATGAAATATTTTCACCATCCTCATACAGTTGTAATTCTCTTTTTAATTTTTCTCTGTCACTCAATTCTGTCTTCTGAATTTTTTTATTTTTTTCAATCTGCAGCAATATATTTTTAAGGGAACCACATACATTACTATCAGAATCAGATACTTTATAACTTTCTTCATTCTTCTTTTCTTCAACATCAATAATTTCCTGTACCCGTATTTCCTCATCTAATATGTTTAACAAATGATTTTTTACTTTAACTACCATTTCATCACTGACACAGGAGCTTTTAAACCTAGGATCCAGATAGGAATAAACTGATAAAAACAGTTTGATATTCTCTGATTCATATCTCTTTTGAATAGATTTCAATATTGTTTTCTTTAAGTTAATTTCTAATGAACTGTCATCACCTTCATTAATCTTTAATAATGTCCCACTTAAATATTCTAAGACAGGTACCAGAGCACTTACAGTAACATATTGATCACCACTAAAAGTGTCTGTAAGTTTAGACAACGGAAACAAAACATTATCAGTTTGTTCCAAACATCTTATGATAGCTGTATCTGGCATAACATGCCAGTGCTTTCTGTCTGTAAAAGGTACTGAATTCACTGGTTGTTGTTGCTCTAAAAATCGATGGATCATGCTGGCAGTTGAACCCCATCGAGTGGCCACGTCGTGGATGAGTTTGTGTTCTGGAAAATTCAGTTCTTTCTGTTTAATCATTAGGTCTCGACTCTTCTTCCAGCTTCTGGTAAATGTATCCACAGCTACTCTGACAAGCTTTACAGCTCTACTGACAGTGTCAATCTTTAAACCTTCATTAACAGCAAGATCCAAATTGTGACCAAAACAGGATAGCTGTTGTTTCTTTAGGGCGGTAAACATTGTAGAATTATTGGAGGCATTGTCTGTTGTTCCACTTATCACATCATCCAACTTTAAATTCCACTTCTCCAGAGTCTCTTTTATTCCTTCTGCCATGTTTACCCCAGTGTGATCATCATTGAATGGAATAGCACCTAAGTTAATGGACTTTAATTCCCAATCAGGATCTATAAAATGGACAGTTAGGCTCATGTAAGGCTCCATAGTAATCGATGTCCACATATCTGTGGTGAAAGAAAGCTTGTCTGCAGTACCTAAAACATCTTGGACTGTAGCTTCAACATCGTTATAGATTGTTGGGATGATTTTCTGTTGAAAATAGGTCCTGGAAGGCACTTGATATTTAGGGTTAATTTGTTCCATGAGATGTCTAAATCCTGTTCTTTCTACGGCAGAAAAACTTATCATATCCTTCGCCATCCAATGGCCTATTGCCAGGTGTGTAATTATTGCAGATTTAGAATTAATGTCCCATTTTTTTTACTTTCTCAAATGCTCCAACAATACCGGGTTGGGTTTTAAACTTTGTTGAACTTTGTAAGTTGGATCCCTGTTTTAAATTTTTCGTTTTGTTGGTGTCTGAATAAGCATGCGGGTGGTTGTCTCGCAAATGATTCGAAGTGTTACCCCCTGGCGTTTTGATGTCTCGAGAGCAAAGTTTGCAGGTCGCGACGTCTTTATCATTGACATTTTTAAGGCCAAAATGACACCATATCACTGAAGAAGTGTTCTTTTTTGCAGCAAGGATACCATTTGCTGTCGAAATCGGTACAGAACTTTCCAGTTGAGCAGCCATATTGTTTCTAATGACAATAAAAGAAATATCATCCAGACGCATAAATTGTACTATAACATAGTTACCGACTGGATAACCAATGTTCAACAACGCGACGAGTGGAGTTGGTTTCTATGACAACGACACTCTACTCAGCAGCGCGTGCAGTGGCCAAACTAGAAATTGTTAACACGAGATATTTTATCATCCTTCTGTCATTTTGACAAGAATTCTATCGAAATAATACAATATACTTTCCATATTTTATAAATGTGATTATTCCAAATCATAATTGTGATTATTTTAAAAATAATCATGATATATCGTGATATAACGATTATTGCGAAAGGAGGCGATTATTTAATCGCCTGACCCAATAATCGCGATTAATCGCAATCCCCGTATAATATTATGCAAAACTATGAACTATTGTTTCACACAATGCTCCCAAACGCAAAAAATATTGGCCCGTGTGCACAAAAAAAATTGCACGAGATGCACATGAAAAACCCAATATTCACGTGCAGCATTGTGTGTGAGCCCTTTAAAAGCATGTTTTCAAGTTAATGTGCAGTACATGAACTGTGAAACGTCAATCTGTCGTAATTTGTTGTTGGACGTGTGAAGGAATCGAGCTAGAGATGCCGAGACTTACTGAAAATCAATGGAATGAAGCCATGGGAATGTCCAGGACTGGCATGTCTACACGTGCTATTGCCAGACACTTCAATTGTCATCAGTCCACTATTGTAAGGTTGGTGGAACGTGTTCGAGTTACTGGATCAACACGTGACCGTCAACGTCCTGGTCCACAACGCGTCACAACCCAGACTCAAGACCGCTACATCCGGGTCACTCATCTGCGTGACAGATTCCACCCAGCGACTCGAATAGGTGCAGCAGTCGTCGGAAGACAAGGACCAGTAAGTGCCAACACCGTAAGACGTCGTCTAAGAGAAGTAGGAGCTATCCTCAGGGATCATCACCATCAGTGGCGTTTGATATGGGCTCAAGGACACCAGACATGGAGAAGAGTAGACTGGCAAAGTGTGCTCTTCAGTGATGAGAGTCAGTTTTATTTTTATCACGCTGATGGCCGTCAACGTGTGTGGAGACGTCTTGGGGAACTTCTTGCAGACTGCTGCATCTTCGAAACGAATCGATGGGGTGGTGGAAGTGTAATGGTGTGGGGAGGCTTCACATTTCATCACCAGACCGCCCTACACATTTGCAGGGGTCGCGTTAATGCTGTAGCCTACTGTGAAGATGTCTTGCAACCAATTGTTGTTCAGATGTTTCGAGCGCACCCACAACTTCAGCACTTCCAACAGGATAATGCACGTCCGCATACCGCCCGTTTTAGTATGGACTACCTGGCTGCTAACATCAATGTCTTGGACTGGCCAGCCATGTCTCCGGACATGGCACCGATAGAACATGTCTGGGATGAGATTGGACGCCGTCTGTATCGGAGACCACAGATGCACACCATTGCTGCTTTAGAAGCTGCTCTTGTCCAAGAATGGAACAATTTGCCCCAGGCCTTCTTTCAAACATTGGTAAATTCCATGCGACATCGCTGCACAGCGTGCGTAAGAGCCTGTGGAGGACACACACGCTACTGACATCTGTGTCATACTTTTGGTTTTGACCCCTCTGACTTTGTACCGTTGATTACAGATTAAACATCCATAAGTGTACAAATTTGTTGTTATTGATGTGTTCCCATTTGAATATTGGTCACAATAAGAAGCAAATTAAATAAGATATGTTTACGGGATCATTTTGTTATACGAAAAACTAAGTGATGCGTTTTCCATAGCGCTCAGTATATTTCTTCTTCAAACATGACATTTGGACTTCAATTCTTTCATCATATTCTTGAACTTCTTACCTTTAGCTCTAGGTGGTTGAGCTGGAGGAGGTGGGGGAGGGGGAGATGATCTTTCTTTTGGTAGAACAGTTGTCAACAATCCATATACAGCCAGTGTAATTGTGTTATACCAGCCTTTGATAATCAACCCATCTGTTGGTACCTATAAAACAATCACATAATATAAAATTATTTCCTAATAATTGTAAATCAACCATATGACCATCTGAAAATGAAACTATGCTTGTCAACAGGCCAAACTACATAGAGATAAGAATACTATTCAATATCTATCTGAATAATGTATTGAGTTGTAGACAGAAATAATAAAAACATGTAGAGTTTAGATGCCAATTGGTAATTCGATTGATGATTACATGGTCCTGTGCATAAACTATCAATGTGCGGACTTGACAGACTGGTTTAGTCTGACTCTGGAAAGATAAATCTTACATGCCATTGAGGAATTTTTAAAGGAAGGTTGACTAAGGTATATTTTTCTTTTATTTATCTTAACATAAGAATATAAGTATACTTACATCTTCATTGGGCTTGAGTTGAATATTATTTTCTTTATACTGTAATCTATAAAACATGAATATTAAATCATTAGTGGGTTACTTTCCCCCCTCACCCCGCTCATGGACTGATAACGTAACCAGGATCTGTGGAATCCAAATCATATTTTATAGCGAGATCCTAGTGTTCAAATACAATAGTTAGAGAAAGAAGACTTACACTCCAATATTTTCAAATGTGGAGGAATTTGGTTTATTCAGGTTATTGACAAATAGTTCTAGTTTAAAAGTAGATGGATTAGTTGCCCTGAAAATAAACAATTGAAATTAATTATTTGTATGACCGTAACTATGTGCTAAGGCAGTTGATGCTTTGCAAAGACTCTGGTGATCATGTACAGAGGCAAAAAGTGCCTTGAAAGTACATATCTTTGATATAAATTATTATAATAATATGTCCAATTATATAGTGCCAAATACATAATGTGTGCTCATAGGGCATATGAAATTGAAAACTATATACAAAAGTTCATTGGCTCTAAGTTTTTTGTCAATTTTTGTAGTGAATGGTGAAAAGATGAGTTTTAAATCAAGATTTTTGAAGATTGACAAAGAAGTCACAAAACGGAGTTCAACTTAGAGTGAATTCCATCACTCGGCAGTGGCAACAACCAGCGCTCTTTGTCCAATAGTTGTAAGTTTCCACGGCACTGGCTGATTGAGATTGTTTGAACCACTGTTTTTTTAGAATATTCTGTTGAATTATTTCACAAAGGTAAATCAGGAGCCTCTCCACTGAACTGATATATTAGGCAGAGTACTTTAAAGTCTATCCAGGCACTGATTGGTAACCAATGAAGGGATTGGAGAACTGGGGTAATGTGACAAAGATATAGAGATCTTGTGATCATTCTTGCTGTGATATTTTGGATTCGTTGAAGGTGATTTAGTTGATTTTGGGGTAGGCCGGTGACAAGACTATTACAATAGTCTAGTCAAGATATAATTAATCATAAGCTACAGCTGAAGCTGAATTCTGTGTGAGAACATGGCGGAAGGAACTGATGTTCTTCAGATAGCAGTAGCATTTTCTAGACAAATCATGACTTAATTTGTGAAGGTCGGGCCACTATCCAATAGTACATCTATACTATTGGATAATTTGTTAATTAAATATAGTACCTACCCAAGTCTTACACCACCAGGTAAATCTGCTTGTACCTGCGTTCTAAGTGGGATAACTCTTATTTCATATATTATAACTGGGCATGGAAATTGCACAAGATCAAGATTCAATTCCTAGAAAAGAAGAAAATATTGTGACACCAGTAACGATAAAGCATTCAGAAGGAACATACAAAGCTACATCTTCAATAGAAGGCTTGATCTCGCTTTTTAAAGACTACAAACATCTTATCACGTAATAGTAGAAAATAATATGTCAAAGTAGAATTCTTCTTGTAACATGTAGGCCTAAATGAAAGCAACGAATGCTGAGAACAATAATGACAGTGAGTGAAACAACAGTTATGTTATTTTTAAAATTATGTAGTTGCTATGGCAACCAAGCAAAGTCCTTAATATTTCCCTAAAATTACACAATTCATAATATTTTATATTACATGTGTTATAAGTATATGCTAAAATGCTTACTGGTATCGTACTTAAAATGTGGGGATCATTTGCAATTCAGTACGGTAAACACCATTGAAAATGGTATAAACATTGCATTTTTGTTGGTTTGTTTTTCGTTTTGGTTACCGGTACTATAACATCCAAATATTAAGTAAAGACATGTGATTTTAAAAATTCACAAACACATTTACTTGTAAACAAAATTTTACTTCAATATCTCAATTCCTTCATATTTTATTTATGTCGTAATAACGGCCAAAATGGGCAATTTGCTACTGAGGAATTTTTTTCAAATGTAAACCCCTTTCCTGCTGTTGAGAGAAGACATAAAAATACCTTGATTTTGTTTATTTTTTAAAATCTTGCCTGATAGCTTCTGATTTTAAGATAATACAATTATCAATATTGATGTCATAAATATTGGAAAATACTGCTTATTGGAAAAAAAATAACTGTGGTTACTCCTTCATATTTTTTCTCAAACTTACACAATCCATATAATTTGATATTGCATGGTTTTCAAATATTTTAAATTGCTTACTTTAAAATGTGGAGATCACCTTTTGGGTTATGGTAAATAGCGTTGAAAATGGTCGAAAATTGCATTTCTTTCCATTTTGGTTGCTATGACAATCAAAATTGATAATGTATGGCAGATTAGTAGTATGTAATTTTAAAAATTCACAAACTTTTTGACATGTTCACATAATTTCACTAATGTATCTCTATTCCTTCTTATTTTATTAATGTCCAAAAAACACCCCAAAAATAGGCAATTTGCTTCCGCGGAAAATTGTCCAAAAATGAACATATATCCTGCATGTGAGAGAAGGCATATGAATATTTTTCTCTTTTTTTTTCCTGTTAATCTTACTTGATAGCTACTGATTTTAAGACAGGTTGCCAGGCAACGAAACATACGCCCACAGCAGCTGTATCGTCCGGGCAGTCAACAAGAGTTGTTGCATATTTTTACTTTTTTTCGGTAATGAAACATTTATAATACATTAAAATCTGATTAAGAGTAACAAATCATTTAGTAATTATTAGAAAACCTTTAGAATTTGTTCTGTTTTTATAAAGTTCTGCCCCATGCTAACGTTTAGTATACGAAACTTTTAACATCATGGATTTAGCTGTTCAAGTCATAAAGATTCATTGAAAATCAATATACTTGTTTGTCTCAAGAACTTAAACACTGTGTATAATATAAATTTAAAATCAATCGGATACTAACTTTAGCCTCAAGATTTTTCAAAGTGATCAAGTGCCATAACTCTAGCTGTAATCATCGGAAATCGCTGAAAATCAATAGGATTCTTCGTCTCATGACCTTATAAATTTAAAGTCAATCGGATATTAACTTTAGCGTCTAGAGTGTCTACAAGATTTTTTGAAGTGATCAAGGGCCATAACTCTGGCAGTAATTATCGAAAATGGTTGAAAATCAATAGGATTCTTCGTTTCATGACCTTAAACACTGTGTATAAATTTAAAGTCAATCGGATATTAACTTTGACCTTTAGAGCGTCCACAAGATTTTTCAAGGTGATCAAGGGCCATAACTCTGGCAGTAATTATCGAAAATCGCTGAAAATGAATAGACTTCTTCGTCTCATGCCCTTAAACACTGTGTATAAATTCAAATAAATTTAAAGTCAATCGGATAGTAACTTTAGCCTCTAGAGCGTCCACAAGATTTTTCAAAGTGATCAAGGGCCATAACTCTGACAGAAATTATCGGAAATCGCTGAAAATCAATAGGCTTCTTCATCTCATGACCTTTAACACTGTGTATAAATTTAAAGTCAATCGGATATTAACTTTAGCCTCTAGAGCGTCCACAATTTTTTTTTAAGTAATCAAGGACCATAACTCTGGCAGTTATTATCAGAAATCGCTGAAAATCAATAGGCTTTTTCGCCTCATGACCTTAAACACTGTGTATAAATTTAAAGTCAATCGGATATTAACTTTAGCCTCTAGAGCGTCCACAAGATTTTTTGAAGTGATTAAGGGCCATAACTCTAGCTGTAATCATCGGAAATCGCTGAAAATCAATAGGATTCTTCGTCTCATGCCCTTAAACACTGTGTATAAATTTAAAGTCAATCAGATATTAACTTTACCCTCTAGAGCGTCTACAAGATTTTTTGAAGTGATCAAGGGCCATAACTCTGGCAGTAATTATCGAAAATAGTTGAAAATCAATAGGATTCTTCGTTTCATGACCTTAAACACTGTGTATAAATTTAAAGTCAATCGGATATTAACTTTGACCTTTAGATCGTCCACAAGATTTTTCAAAGTGATCAAGGGCCATAACTCTGGCAGTAATTGGAGGCAGACCACCATTAATTTCCCCATTGACTTCAATGTTAATTCTGGCCTCTTTGCCCACCTCCAACTTTTCCCCAAATTTTCGTTGGGCTGAATGCTTACCACTACAGACAGAGGAACAAATGGTCATGTCTTTGCACTAAAATTTGCATGAGGTTGACCACCAAAATTTTGAGATACACAAACTTGAAGAAGCATACTAAAAACATGTAACTAGTTGCCGTACATATCGCCGTAGCTAACCTGATAACCCTCTTATTCTTCCGCCTCAAAATCATGAATATTTACCAAAACCTGGCAGAAAATGTTAATTCAAACCCTCTTCATCCATTCTAGACCAAAAAATCAACACAAATGGGCATGCGAAAGGGGAGAAAAGAGAGAGAGAGAGAATTGCTATAAATAGACGAACTACAATTCGTGGGTACCGAGATGATGAAATTTAATGGTGGTCTGCCTCCAATTATCGAAAATTGCTGAAAATGAATAGACTTCTTCGTCTCATGCCCTTAAACAATGTGTATAAATTTAAAGTCAATCGGATAGTAAATTTAGCCTCTAGAGCATCCACAAGATTTTTCAAAGTTATCAAGGGCCATAACTCTGGCAGAAATTATCGGAAATCGCTGAAAATCAATAACCTTCTTCATCTCATGACCTTAAACACTGTGTATAAATTTAAAGTCAATCGGATATTAACGTTAGCCTCTAGAGCGTCCACAAATTTTTTTGAAGTGATCAAGGACCATGCAGTTATTATCAGAAATCGCTGAAAATCAATAGGCTTTTTCGCCTCATGACCTTAAACACTGTGTATAAATTTAAAGTCAATCAGATATTAACTTTAGCGTCTAGAGTGTCCACAAGATTTTTTGAAGTGATCAAGGGCCATAACTCTGGCAGTAATTATCGAAAATGGTTGAAAATCAATAGGATTCTTCGTCTCATGGCCTTAAACACTGTATATAAATTTAAAGTCAATCGGATATTAACTTTAGCCTCTAGAGCGTCCACAAGTAATTGTGGACGCCGGACCGACCGACCGACGGACGGACAGGGGCGACGACAATATACGACCACATTTCAATGTGGGCGTATAAAAATGCATAATAACCAGGTTCAATATTTCAGATATAACATGGACAAGACAATTTTTGATGAAAAAATTGACCAAAATCACTTTGACAAAATAGAATTTTTGAGAAAATCTATGTATTTTTGAGTTGCTTGGGAAATCAGAGTAATTGTTACGAAAATGTGAAAATCGGAACATAATTAACCTTAAAGTTGTATTTCATGAATTTACATCTAAATTTTTGATTGGTTTGCTATGAAATGAAATATGACATTGCAAAAAACACCAAAAATGACTTTTTCAAGGCGTTGAAAAGCCTTTCTTTCACGAAATGTCAAAAATTGCAACTTTGCGCCTCTATAAAAAAAAAAAAATTTCATTCGATTTTGAATCTGTAAAAAGTTTTGGGAGATGAGATCTACTTGAAAAACTAATAAAATCAAATGTATAATCATAATCCCAAAATCACCTTTTCCACCTATTAGTAATACCCTGCATATTTCAGCACTAATTTCAATTGGGTACAAGCCCAGCTTGTGAGCCTATCAGATTCCTTGATCGTCGTGAATACCAAGTCTCGTGCTTTCAAGCTAAAATGTCTACCTGTGATAATCGAGGTTGCAAAGTTCAAGGTTCATTCAATGTCAAGGTTTCCGTGGAGGTCGCGATGTCACAACCTCTGATTGGACGCCACTGATCACTTGTCTGTAGATAACATAGCTATAAGTTCGGGAATCGTGAAGTAAACAAGTAACGTCCAGATGTTGTAAAACTCACAGACATTGCTTTAGGAACATGACAAAGCTAGTAACACTGAGAAACACAACTAACAGATATGTACATGCTTATTGCTCACAGCAATTGAAATTTATTTCTTTACCTTAAAAGATGGGGTTTAAAACTTGGAACCATGCAAGGTTCAATGGATGCTAATTGACTACTACATTACACAATATTTATCTAAAACCCACCGTAAAAATATTAAATTGCGACATAGAGGTGTTTGAAATATCTAAGTTCACAATGACCTCTCATGGGAAAATATACCCTCTGAATTGAGCCGAGCCACTAACACTGTAAATCTGTGCAAGCATTTTGTTTATGTCACTCACAAGGATTCCTTCCAAGAAGTTAAATGAAGTTAGAATCAGAAAATAGTTGAATTAACAGTTTAAGCCAATTTCTTAAAAACAATGTCCATCATGCTGGCCATAAATATGGATTGATTACCTGGCAATAAAACTTACATCCCACTTCTACTCATTGCCACTGGCAACCTTTGATAAAACTGTCCTGTTTAATTGCAGTACATGCAGAAAAGTATCCGTGTATCAGAAATGTTCAGAAAGAGTACTGTTCATTTCAGTTGTTGTTGTTGTTAGTGTTTAACGTCCGCTTCCACCGAAGGTGATATCGCAGACAAGTTGTCTTTTTTTTTTTTTATTTTCATTATCTTAGCGCACGCGCAGGGGTCTTTCCTGTGGGAGGAAACCGGAGTACCCGGAGTAAACCCACGAGGTTGAGAAGGCGCCCCTATCTCCAAGCCACATACGCTCACACCAGGGATCGAAACCACAACCGCAAGCCAGAGGTGACCGGCCAGCTAGAGGTCGAAGCGTGACACTCTAGACCACTAGGCCATCCCAACCCCCCCTACTGTTCATTTCAGATACACGGATACTTTTATACCGTTTTAGATACCTATCAAGCAATAAGTAGCGGACGTTTAGTCCGACCCAGATCGCAATTGATAACAAGGGCTCTGTACAATGTCCACGAAACGACTAGTCAAAATCATAGTAACAAAACAAAATGGGGGGAACTACATGGCAGTTCAAAAACATATACAATGACATAAAATTAACATAACAACATATTACAAAAATCAATTATTATACATATCAATTGGCATCTATTTCATAATTTGGTTTCAGATACACGGATACTTTTATACCGGATACTTTTATACCGTTTTAGATACCTATCAAGCAATAAGTAGCGGACGTTTAGTCCGACCCAGATCGCAATTGATAACAAGGGCTCTGTACAATGTCCACGAAACGACTAGTCAAAATCATAGTAACAAAACAAAATGGGGGGAACTACATGGCAGTTCAAAAACATATACAATGACATAAAATTAACATAACAACATATTACAAAAATCAATTATTATACATATCAATTGGCATCTATTTCATAATTTGGTTTGATTTATATTAATATGCAAAATATATAAATTAGAATTTTGAATAATTATTTTAATTAATTGTGATGATAGAAGGCGCAGTTCTCTTGCTTGACACTTCACAGGCATTGAAAATAAGCAGGATGAAAAAAAAACGCCTAGAAAGTCATAAACTTTATTACAAATAAATTTCAACGGAAGAACCATCCGCCGATGCATACTTTCACCAGGAATGACCCACGTTTCGCATTTCCTTTACACTACATTTAATAATATCGCAGTCCTCTAGGCCATAGACAAGTTTGTTTTGACGATGTGGTCTAAACAAACACGTGAATGTTTTACGCTCAGAGTATCATAGCAAGACGCACGTGTAAATACTACTCAGGTCGTCTCTCCACTGCGAAATCATTCTACCATGAAATGTAACGTGAGGCTCATAAAGGGATAAATAATGAAAGAGCAGAAAGTATTTGTCACTTTTCGGTTGAAACGACTCGATAATAAATACTATTTTTCACATTTTGCTTCACAATACTCGATAGAAATGTGATGTAAGTAACTTATTAGCACCTTTCCTCGGTGTATCGGTGAATATCAGGACAGTTTTGGTCGGGAGCCGCCTCGGCTGGGCCCCTCGACCAAAACTGTCCTGATATTCACCGATACACCTCGGAAAGGGTGCTAATAACTACTACATACATCCACGGGTAAATGTAGCTAAGTAGTCTGTTGGTTTAGCATCATTAACCTCGACTCCTGTTCCTAGTAACTCAACCCAGATTAGTCTCTAAGGAAACATATTTTCTGCGATATCACACTTGATGGAAGAGGACGTTAAACCCTACAAACCAACCATCAATGAATCTTGTACTCTTGTAGCAATGTTTTTCTAGGGAGCATTTACAATACACTAAAAACTAATCATGGGAAACAACCTATGAAGATATAATATAACATTAAACATACATTATGCAAGAGCTAAATCTGCCTATTGCAGGTCTTTCTTTAAGCCTGAAATGTTTTCTAAATTAATAATTAGACATTAATTAATTTATCCAGGTCTATTGCAGGTCTTTCTTTAGGCCTGAAATGTTTTCTAAATTAATAATTAGACATTAATTCACATATCCAGGCCATAATCAACTCTCAATGGCATCAGATTTCTCCGATACTAAATAGATTAGAACAGTTCAGCCATATTTTGATTTAAGCTAAAAATGGAAGAGCGAGACTTAGTTTCAAACAACCAGTACGGTGGTTGAAATTATTGCACACGTCTTGTCAAACCTTCAAAGGCTAATATCATTGCTTGCAATAGAGTAATTTGATTGAAATTTTCAAATTATTCATTTTACATTATTTATTTTCACACTATTATAGCAAGAATGACTAGCTCTTTATCTAAAATAATGTATCTTTAATCAAGGGAGATAAATGGGGTTTAATGTCCGACAAACACAAACTAGCTCTAACATGTAATACAATTTTATTTCCTTGAGTGTGGGATCAAAATCTCATAATCAATAAAGGAGTAGGCTAGCCAGAAAGCATGAGTTTTTTGATGAGATATGGCACCAGTATTAAAAGTTATGTTAGCTTATTTTCTAACTCTTCTTTCTTAGGTAAAGTCATCTTCAATAGAAGGCTTGATCTTGCTTTAACTCTGTACATCTTATCAATCTCTTCACATACATGTAATACCCTGCATATTTTCGTCACTAATTTTAATTGGCTACTGACCCAGCTAGGGACATCTCAGATTCCTCGATAGAATATATCATTGTGCTAATGTGCTTTCTAGCTAAAAGGTCTACCTGTGATAATCGAGTTGCAAAGTTCAAGATTCGTTCAATGTCATGGTTTCCGTGGAGGTAGCCATGTTTAATTTGAGTGTGTTTGTGCCACGGCCTCTGTTTGAGTGTGTTTGTGCCACGGCCTCTGTTCACGTGTCTGTGGTAAAGGGAGATAACGTACCTATAAGTTCAGGAATGACTAGATGTTGTAAAACTTGTGGTTGTTGCTACAGAACTACATGTAAAGGCCCCTCGGGTATTAAAGTAGACCTGCTTGCATAAGCCTACATACTGTTGTGTTTAGCCAATTCTTTAATGATAGGTCATACAGGAATAAGCTATTCATTTATATGATGACTATAATGATAATCATAATTCATATTAAAGTAGCTAAGTCTCTAACTCAATATCATTCAAAGTCTTCGACATTGAAAACACAAATTATTTGCCAAATTAAATCAACATTTACGTCGTGATCTTACCAGGAAAAGATGGTGTTTATCAACTCTGTAATATGAGAAATCATGACAGATTCGGTTTCCTTAAGTATCTTTACAGAGATGTTGTCAACACCTGTAGCCTTTTTGTCTCCAATCTGTTTTAGAAAACCTGAGACATTTTTTTTCACTTACATGATTGAAACTAAAATTGACATTACTACTTTGTTCACTATCTATTTCTATGCTGTCTTTACCAATATATCTTTTGCAACATTTATATAGAAATCATTGAAAATATTACATACATTGTTTTGGTCAGACGTAATAGTATCATTCACATAATGTGATTGCTGTATCATGGCAGCTACCCTTGTTTGTAAGAAATGGACGTATTGTGGGCCAGAAGTCTTTCGACTTTGGTCCACCAGAGCACCTTTCCATGAAATATTCTTTAATAGCTTTCCTTTTTAATTTTGTAACATTATTTCTTTGACATTTATAGAGTCACCAATTCTTATCTGTTTTACATCTTTGAAATTTCCTGAATAGAGTTTCCTTGTGATTAATAGCTTTTCTTAGTTCACCGTTCATGAACAGTGCGTTAAATTTCCTTTTTGGTTTTTGTTTGATAGGGATGTGTTTATCAATAATCTATTTAAGCATCTTGTCATGTGCCCAGTATATATCATCCATGCACAATTTAATATCGCAACGAATAAAAAAGTTCTCTCTTGAAAAAATTGAATTCCCATAAACTTTTGACATGGAGAAATACCAAAATGGAAGCCGATTACGTCACTCTTCGGGAGAGATCATTTTGTATAAAGGGGTTACAAGATGTCACGGTTTGCGGTACTTTTACGACAGTTCAAGTTTTGTGTAATCCCGACTCGGTATTGAGTTTGGTCGTTCACACACATAACTGCCCGTATTCCTTTATTTTGTTACTATCTTTAACATTCTACTAACTCTAGTAAAATCTCTGCAAAGTTTATAGCTTTTACCTTTTGAAATATTTTGTTTTAATCATATTTTTGATTAGAGTCGGGTGAATGAATTTAATCTGATATATAACATGATAGATCTAACGTACATGTAGGCCTACAGGGTAGGCCTATTTAAAATTATGGGGCTATGCATGTTCCTGAAGCAACGACTATGAGTTTTACAACATCTGATAAGATGTACGTAGTTAAAGCGAGATTAAGCCTTCTATAAAAGGTGGGGGCTATGGTGTGATTTAAGTATTATTCACAATAAATTTTTAAATAATAATTTATAAAGAATATATTTTCATCATGAACAATAAACATTGTACCATATCACAATACGGTCAAAACTGTAGGCCTAATCAGTTGATAATTTTTGTTGCCCAAACTCAAACGTTTGAAATGAGGACGCTTTGTTTTGATTGCAACACATGGTTGTCAAAATCTCTGTCATACCCCGCAACAGATTCAATAATGGTTTCGTCCAACACAGCCTGAGGAGGAAAGTCATGTTCATGATGTTGTCTTGTCAAAAATACAAGTAAATACGTCAATTTTTTCAAGAGAGAACTTTTTTATTCGTTGGGATATTAAATTGTGCAATGGATTTTATTTAACGGGAGTTGATTTCAAACACACAGGTAAGTTTACAATAACCAAAGATAAGTAGTTTGATCATAATTGAAATTTTTGAAATGAAATCCGTTTAAAATTTACGATGGTTCAGACAGTAATTATTGTTAACAATAAAAACTACGTATGGCGTCATATAGAATTAAATATCATTTTATATTCAAATATAACTTTGTATCGTGAATTGCAACAGATATTATAATGTCACCTCTGTATTTTCATGAGAAAATGTATCAAAAAATAATAGTTCCATTTGTTGACTGCCGGTGTCCGCCATCTTGGCGGAGGAAAGAAAGAACTTTAGAGTTATTTCCCTTGAATAATCGAAAGTAGAATTTGTTATATAGAAATTAAATTGTTTGGCTCAGAAAAATGAAATGAAATGGGGTTTAACGTTCTACTGTTCTGCTCCTAACCTGGGTTTATGAAGACGGACATACGCCATACAGTGTGCTATGAGGGAAATTTTGCCCGGGCAGCGGGCGCGTCGAATTACCCAATAACACCCAAAAAGACCCAATAACTGCCCAATAACACCCAATAACGGCCCAGTAACACCCAATAACTCCAAAATAACAACCAATAACTACAAAATGTTGACTTTAGAAACACAAAATAACAATTTAGTTGAATTTAAGAAGCATCGCTGTAATTGTGTCCAAATCGGAGTTGCACGCTCACTCTCCTGAGGGGACATGTGATTTTTGTTGACAAGAAATTAATAACACCCAATAACTGCTCAATAACTGCCCAATAACACCAAATTGTTGACTTTGGAAATACAAAATAACAATTAATTTAGTTGAATTTAAAAGCCTCGCGGATCATGTTTGAAAGAAACTCGCGATATTCAAAGCTTATATTGTGAAGTATGTCAACGTTAGTGCCATTCAGATTGTGAGAAAGTAGATACTACTCAGTTGAATTTTTTTCAATGTTCAAGTGAAGACTACATATGTAGGTCTTGCAGATCCAACAATGCTGGTTTTGATATTCAAATCAGAGTTTCACGCTCGTCTCGCCTGAAGGGAGATAATTTGTGTATGTGATTCCCTGGTTATACCTGACAAGAAGTAGTGTCGTCTGTCCAGAATCGTTGGTTCTCTCTGGGTCATCACACTGGTAAAGACCCCCCCCCCCCCACACCACACACACACATTATTTTATTATCTTTATAATATTTTCATATGAAACATTTTTAAATATGTGTATGTTTTTTTTATAAAACATTGTTTTGTAAAGGAATTAAAATTAAACGCCAAGTATCTTGTTATTGGAAGTTAATTTGAATTTCATGAAAAACTATAGCAGGGACATCTGTAATAACGTTTGTTATTGCAACCGCCAGACGATACCCATGGAGGACTTCAAATAGTTATTCCATATTTGACGCCCATGTATAATTAAAATGAATTGCAACGAAAGCATACATTAATTTCTTGTAAACAAAAATCACATACGCGAGTTATCTCCCTTCAGGCGAGTGAGCGTAAAACTCTGATTTGGGCTCAACGTTGCGAGGCTTTTAAATTCAACTAAATTGTTATTTTGTATTTCCAAAGACAACAATTTGGTGTTATTGGGCAGTTATTGGGTGTTATTAATTTCTTGTCAACAAAAATCACATATACGAGTTATCTCCCTTCAGGCGAATGAGCGTGAAACTCCGCGATTTGGACACAAAGCAGCAATGCTTCTTAAAATCAACTAAATTGTTATTTTGTGTTTCCAAAGTCAACATTTTGTAGTTATTGGTTGTTATTTTGGAGTTATTGGGTGTTATTGGGTGTTATTTTGGAGTTATTGGGTGTTATTGGACAGTTATTGGGTGTTATTGGGTAATTCGACGCGCCGCAAAGATCTCGGTTCCTTTCGATATTCGCGCATATCAGACCATAACTTCCTGAATTATCGCCCCTGATTGTACGAAAAATCACGTTTTGAGCTTTGTGACCCTATAGAGGTCATAATTTTTATCCGATTTAAAAACCCATATTATTATATCATCGTTACACCCTAAGGGCGACTGAGTTCGAATTTCGTGAAAATCGGCCCAAAATTGACAGACAAAATGGCTGCCGTTCGTTCTCAAATAGCGTAAGAATATGGTATATCAAGGTTGTGGACCCTATAGAGGTCACAATTTTTATCCGATTTTGTTGAAACTTGAAATGTAAGTTTATAACCCAAAGATTTCGACTCCTTTCGATATTCGTGCATATTGGACCGTAACTTCCTGAATTATGGCCCCTGATTGTACGAAAAATCGCGTTTTTAGATTGTGAACCCTATAGAGGTCATAATTTTTATCCGATTTAAAAAACCATATTATTGTATCACCGTTACACCCTAAGGACGACTGAGGTCGAATTTCGTGAAAATCGGCCCAAAATTGACAGACAAAATGGCCGCCGGTCGTTCTCAAATAACGTAAAAATATGGTATATCAAGGTTGTGGACCCTATAGAGGTCACAATTTCTATCCGATTTTGTTGAAACTTGAAATGTAAGTTTATAACCCAAAGATCTTGGTTACTTTCGATATTCGCGCATATCGTACCGTACCGTAACTTCCTGAATTATGGCCCCAGATTGTACGAAAAATCGCATTTTTAGCTTGTGGACCCTATAGAGGTCATAATTTTTATCCGATTTAAAAAAACGTATTATTATATCACCGTTACACCCTAAGGACAGCTGAGGTTGAATTTCGTGTCGATCAACTCAAAATTGACAGACAAAATGGCCGCCGTTCGTTCACAAATAGCGTAAAAATATGGTATATCAAGGTTGTTGGCCCTATAGAGGTCACAATTTTTATCCGATTTTGTTGAAACTTGAAATGTAAGTTTATAACCCAAAGATCTCAGTTCCTTTCGATATTCTCGCATATCGGACTGTAACTTCCTGAATTATGGCCCCTGATTGTACGAAAAATCGCATTTTTAGCTTGTGGACCCTATAGAGGTCATAATTTTTATCGGATTTAAAAAAAACGTATTATTATATCACCGTTACACCCTAAGGATGGCTGAGTTCGAATTTTGTGAAAATTGGCCCAAAATTGACAGACAAAATGGCCGCCGTTCATTAATAGCGTAAAAATATGGTATATCAAGGTCGTGGACCCTATAGACGTCACAATTTTTACCTGATTTGTTGAAACTTGAAATGTAAGTTTATAACCCAAAGATCTCGGTTCCTTTCGATATTCGCGCATATCGGACCGTAACTTCCTGAATTATGTATGACCCCTGATTGTACGAAAAATCGCATTTTTAGCTTGTGGACCCTATAGAGGTCATAATTTTTATCCGATTTAAAAAAACGTATTATTATATCACTGTTACACCCTAAGGTGGACTGAATTCGTATTTCGTGAAAATCAACCCAAAATTGACAGACAAAATGGCCGCCGTTCGTTCTCAAATAGCGTAAAAATATGGTATATCAAGGTTGTGGACCCTATAGAGGTCACAATTTTTATCCGATTTTGTTGAAACTTGAAATGTAAGTTTATAACACAAATATCTCAGTTGCTTTCAATATTCGCGCATATTGAATTGTAATTTTCTGAATTATGGCCCTTAATAGTAGGAAAAATCACTTTCTTGTTAGCTTGTTCTCTATCCATCCCTCGAAAATGTGGGCGTATCCTGCCTGGCAGGCGCTGGTTTTATTCTGTTATAAAAACTGTTTAAATATATTACCGTTACACCCTAATGCCGTTTGAATATGTCTTACCAGGGTTTTCAACCCTCTAGATGTCAAAATATTTATCCGATTTTGGTGGAATTATATGTTTGTATCCCAAAGATCTCGGTTCAATTTAATATTGTAGTTTATAGGACCGTAACGTAATGGATTATTCCCCCTGACTCTGACCAGTCTATCCAAATGTGGGCTTATCTTGAATGGCAACCGCTTTTTATAATCATTTTATTGCCAAAATGGTATTTCTCGCATGAATTTATAGAACAGACATCTACTGTCAATTATTTTTATATATATTAATGAAAAATATATATTTAATGATTGGAAGATCACTAAAAGCGCCTCCTTACTCCGCAATCACCCCATAGGGCCTACTCAATTACCAGTGCTGGTAAAGTAAAGCCTAAATAAAACTTATGATGTTTTTGCACTTACCTAATCGAGTGAAGATTGAATTTAATTCAGAGCAAAAACATCGTAAGTGATATTTTGGACAGAATGGGTGTAAATAACTGTAATTCCAAAATTGCACCAAACATTTCATTTACCCTTAATATCATTAGTCAAGTGGAGAAATGTGAAATGTATTGCAAAAAACTTGGATTTACCAGAAATGTTTCAACCTTTAAAGTCGTTTTTCTCCACAATTAAAAAAATGTCACTATGTTTTTGCTCTAACCCAACGATATGTCTGATAAGTGGTCTGTAAAAGAGGGACTTTCTTCTTAGTACAGTAGTGTAGTACTAGTAGTACTGTACTACATGTAGTAAGGGAGGTAGTAGGAGGTAGCTGACCGTTGTTCCTAAACTCGCGGACAAAATTGGCACTATGCCTTAACGGTCATTCCTATAGAAGGGCTAGAAGAAGCGAAAAATTAACAAACATTTGATAAAAACCGAATCATCACAATAGAATTTCAAGTTATTTGCTTAAAGGACAACATTTGTGGTGGCAGCCATTATCACATGCATGGTTAAACACGTTCCAAATAGGGTGTAATTTTAACATAGAGATCATTGCTACGTAGATGCGTAACAAAGATTTCAAGAAACGGAAGTGACAAAAGCAAAAGGGAAACACGAGTTATCCTTCTATATAACTGACAGAAGTATGAAAAGAATTTTAAGTATTTGCTGAAAAAAGATTTGGATAGATTAAGATCCAATTACATGTAAATTCAATAGCAATATCGCGTTGAGGTAGGCTACAACATCAGGCAGTGCCAGTGAGTTTGGGATTTGTTTTCCATCAGACCAGATAGATTCAAATCTTCCTTCAACTAAAAAGTTAATTTATGACCTTTAGATCGCTTGATGACTACATGTTTGCTATGAAGGTGGTTCTCCGTATTTTAGGAGCGACCTCTGCCTCACAGGAGGTATCATGGAACCGTCAATGCCCTTGACAGTTCTTAAAGGGCTTTTACCTTTCGCGAGAAAGTAGCTTTTTACACATTGGTACCTATACTCGTTAAGAGTGAGCTGAATGCACCATATATTCTAGCTACAGATTTGTTCAAAACTTCAACTGCCTTTCCATCAATACCATCTTGGAATGTGAGGTTGATAAAATCATTTTGTGTAGGTTTACTCAGTAGGAGCTTTTTGATGGGAAACAAATCCCAAACTGATGCTGAAATTAGCGATGATGAAAAGCAGTGCCGGATTAACCTTGTGGGGGACCCGGGACATACCAACTGTGCGGGGGCCCCACTTTTGTTTGTTCAAATTGTTCGTACTGACCGAGGATCGTACTAGTATTTACTCCGCCCCCTTGTGTTCCTGGGGTGTTTTCCTCCAGGAATTATTTTTTAAATTAGAATTAATTTCAGTGCATCTGAGATGATTTAGCAGCGATTTCCTGGGCCCCCAAAAATCTGTTGGTACCTACCAGTCCCGGGGCCCCCAATATCCCTTACTGCCCATGGCCCCAATCATCGCCCCTTCAGCCCCGGTACTGGTTGGCTCCGTCCGTGATAAAATATTAGTATGACCCAAAATTGTGGGGGGGCCCGGGACATTTGACCCCCCCCCCCATCAGATCCGGTACTGATGAGATGGACAATCTGAATATAGAACAAGCATCAGCCTACGAAGACGAGATCTTAGATTTTAACTAGAGTGGATGGATGGTAAAAGGCACCTTGTGAAATGACTGATAATGTGAATGTGCTCCTTTGAAATATGTTATGATTAATAATCTTTCAGGGCGTGAAATGAATCAAAATATTACTTATCAAAAGGACATTCTGCCGAAATATTGGAGATAATCGTGAATGGACCTGTATGATTAACCCTATAATTCACTATTGCCAGTTGAGAAATTGGCAAAAATATCATTTTCATCTTCAAATTCAAATGTTTCAAGATAGCTACTCCATGGTGGAGAATAGAAAACAAGGGAGGTAATTGTGTTATTATTTCCGGGGTAAATAAGTTTTAAGTGTGAGAATGACACCTATGATCGTATAATAGTGAGTCGACAACCTATTGAGCAAAGGACATAGAAATAATTATGTTTTGACTTTCTTAGAAAATATGAAATTGTAACTTTAAGAATTCCCATTCTGATCATTGGCCATCAAGGTGCCTCCGTGTATAGTGCCAATTTTTATCCCCAAGTTTAGGAACAATGGTCAGCTAGCTCCCCTATCTGGACCTTATCAAAAACTATAAGTACGAGGGAGCTGTAAGGCTTTGGCTCAGAAAGTTTCCTGCGATTCTGCCATGTTGCTTTGGCCTTATCAGTGATGTATGTCGGAGGATCTGGCAAGGAACTGCATCATTGGCATGCACATAAAAGAACCCTTGACAGAATTCTAAATGCGCCCTAGCTCTGTACTCCTAGTCCTGCACTTCGACTCCAACAGGATAACCTCACTGGAAAATCACTACAAACTTTCTAGGCCAAAATTCAGATCAAACCCATCAGGATAGCAAACCAGCGACTTACAAAATATATCTTATAGTCCATGGTATTGTTTTCAACGGACGTCTGACTCATACATGTGCTGTTTGTTTATTGTAAACCAATCACAGGCAGAGGCGGATTCAATGGGGGGCGCGCCCCCCCCCCCCTAATTCTCGACAGTGCCCTTTTTATACGCCCACATTGAAATGTGGTTGTATATTGTCGTCGCCCCCGTCCGTCCGTCCGTCCGGCGTCCACAATTGCTTGTGGACGCTCTAGAGGCTAAAGTTAATATCCGATTGACTTTAAATTTAAATGAGACGAAGAAGCCTATTGATTTTCAGCGATTTCCGATAATTACTGCCAGAGTTATGGCCCTTGATCACTTCAAAAAATCTTGTGGACGCTCTAGAGGCCAAAGTTAATATGTTTAGGAGGGCACAATAAAATTAAACAACAGAAAGTAAAGATTACTATTTTATTGTATATTAATATTAAACAGATAAGATCTACACAATAAACCTCAGAATGCCTCGTTCGGCATTTTTGTCCAAACGTGGCAAAAACGGGCTAATTCTGGACAAAATACCTCATTCCAAAAACATGGCAATTTAAAAATAAAATATGTTTTGGAACTCCAGACAAACGTCGCATTTTGTTTTTACCACGTTACAACTTGGCAAAATTATGGCAAAAATTCTAATATGTTTTTGCCACGTTTGGACAAAAATGCCGAACGAGGCATTCTGAGGTTTGTAGTGCTAAAATATTATCATTTCAACAAATTATTGAAACTGATTAAAAATGAGAACAGACATAAACTATAAGATAATATAACAATAAAAATTCAACAAACACTTAATCAAGAAATAATATATATTATATTATCAATATTGTATTTGGGTACACTGGCTAAAGTATTACATGCTTATTCAAATGAAAAGGTAAAATTATTGAATTTATAATTGGCATAGATCATAATAAAGAATATAAACATCCTCTTCATTGGAAATTGCAAATATACAAATACGAGCACCAAATGTAAACGTCCCCTTTCATAAAAAAAATAATTGATCTTACTGTTTATGTAAAAGTATCTCCCATAATTATAATGTATCTTTAATTAAGAATTTTTATATAGCCCTATTTCCACAAAGATTGCTCAAAAGCGCTTTACAATAAACAAATGGTAATAACATATATAAATGCATCAAGTAAAAAGATCTTAACTGTTAAATAAAGGTAAAATATAAATTGTGGTTATGATTGGAAGGATAAGGAGGTACAAGATTAAAAGTTGATACCCGGTAGTAAGATCTTGTATTCAATTCTAAAAACTATTGGTAGCCCATGTAATTTATACTGTTAAATAAAGGTAAAATATAAATTGTGGTTATGATTGGAAGGATAAGGAGGTACAAGATTAAAAGTTGATACCCGGTAGTAAGATCTTGTATTCAATTCTAAAAACTATTGGTAGCCCATGTAATTTATACAAGACTAGAGTTATGTGATCTTTATGTGATGTTCTAGTTATAAGTCGAGCTGTAGTTTTTGCAATTTATGAATAGTTTTCCATGATGCTTGAGTTGACTCTCTTGTAGTCTTTATTGATTATCACTGTGCTCTTGATCCACAAGTTATCTACAGTTTATCTCCCCTTTATCATTACAACTTCTGGTACGATTTCTAGAAAAGTCCTTTGTGTGAAAATTATAAACAAACTAAACTGAACAGTAAAGGTAACTTCCCTACACGAATTCACCGAGAAAAACAAGGACAATTATGATGTGAAGGACACAGAGTATGTATTATGCCAGTGACAATAACTGCATTATTATGCTCAGTGAATTTCATATCCATAATTAGTGGATTTCTCTAAAAATTTGTAAACTTTGTACTGATCGTAGTGTAGAACTAATTTGAACAAAATTAAACTATATTATGTCTTGAAATCTCGCTTTTCTCCCATGAATACATGGAATTACAAAGAATTAAACAAATTTAAATGAGAAGTGACTAGTGAACAAATCAAGGTATTTGTAGTGTCAATTGTTAGACTTTTTTGTGTATTTTTCTAATGTTTCTGAGATGATATAATAACCAATTTTACAAATATTGTTGATATGAATATCCAAGGACAAGTTAGAATAAAATATTACACTTACTGGTAAATTTTCTTGCTAATTTTTAAGAGGCTTAAAGATACATTCCCGCGTACAAACTGGGTGATTTAATGGTATATATGGACTAAAAACATATTCAAACTAATTTGTCATAATTTTGCTTCAAATCCTTCTCAAACATTGTAATTGCCAAGGAATGCCCTGCTATAAAAATTCAATCAAACCAGGTCATGTTTATGTCACGTGACTTACCTCTCTCGGACATCAGAGGAGAATTCATTGCATACATAAGACGATGTTGTCTTTAATCGCTTACTATTTATTACAAATATCGAATCCTAATTAAATTCTCAGATTATCCACTACCCACGTCTTTTATCGTCATTTTTATCTCAGAAAGTGTTTTATGTCTAACTCTTTATAAAGTTTATCAACTTGTACATCAAGCGCTCAATGATAAGTTACCCAAATCAAGTCTAGAAGTAATTAATGGAAATTGTTAAAATTTAATAGGTTTCTTTGTTTTACAAATTTAAATCAAAATAAATGTAGTCAGTAGACTGTTCACAAGAATTTGAGGATGATGGACGAGGGAGAGCGGCAATATGCAAAAACATTTCAATGTGGGCATATAAAAACTTATCACATGGTCTAGGTAAGACACAAATGGATTATAAATATTTGCATAGTAAATGTGCACTGAACATGGTTGAATGTGAGCTGCATACAGTAATAACTGAAAAAGGCATTTGAGATTTAACCAGGAATAAAATGTTAGGTGGGAAATTAACAGCGGAATAGACTATCCTAAATATAACAAATTATAAAAATTAAGAAAGGTTGCCAGGCAACAAAACATACGCCCACAGCAGCTAAATTGTCAGAGCGGTCGATAAGGGTTGTCGCATATTTATTCTTTTGAAGGTAATTGAGGGTTCACAAGGTTCTAAAAACTAAAACAAGGGCCTTAACTCAGGAAGTAATCTACAGAAATTGTTGAAATTCGACAGGCTTTTTCGTTTTACTAATTCAAATAATGCATATAAATTTCATACAGATCGGATGATAACTTTTGTCGTTCGAACGTTCAACGAAGTAAAACAAGGGCCATAACTCTAGAAGTAACTGTCGGAAATTGCTGAAATTCAATAGGCTTCTTCATTTCACTAATTTAAATGATGCATATAAATTTCATACAGATCGGATGATAACTGTTGTCATTAGAGTGTTCACAAGTTGCAACAAAGTGAAACAAGGGCCATAACTCTAAAAATTAACGGAAATTGCTTAAATTCAATAGGCTTTTTTGTTTTGCTAATTCAAACGATGCATATAAATTTTATACAGATCAGATGATAACTTTTGTCGTTCACAAGGTGAAACAAGAGCCATAACTCCAGAAGAAATTAACGGAAGTTATTGAAATTAAATAGGCTTCTTTAATCTCACTAATGCAAACAAAATATATCAATTTCAAAACAATCCGATGATAAATGTAGTCTGTGGAGTGTTCACAAGAAATTGTGGACGACGGACGGGGGCGACGACAATATACAACCACATTTCCATGTGGGCGTATAAAAAATAGTAAAAACAAAAAGTATGGTGGTCATACTGATGTGACTAGTATCCACCATCCTACGTTGAGCATATCTTAGCAACCATTGAAAGAATTTAATATATACCAAATCTAAGATGAAAAGAACACATAAGACAATGTTTCACGGTTCGGTTGTAAAGTAATCAAATGAATAAGCCTCAAGTCATAAATATATACTTCTATCACCAGTAAGCAGACTAAGCATAATATATATTTTGTGTGAAATTAATATAAAACAGCATGCTTATTCACTTCTTACAGCCGGGAGGTAAATGACATTTGTCTGGTCCAATCTTTTACTAATTCAGCTGCATCTACTGCAGTTCCCCAAGAAAGAGAAATACCATTAGCTCCATGACCATAATTATGTACAACCTGGAAAATAAGTATGCAATTTTAGAAATTGAAACAATTCTATCTAAATTCTACTTGTAAATATGTTTATTTTAACAAATAAGAAGAAACATCTTCAACTGTTTTGACCATTTTTGATGCATTTTTAAATTCCTATACTGTAAATCTATCAAATCAATGTATTTTCTTTTATCTGTTTGTTTATTTTTGAATATTAGTTGATTTCAATGTATAATCCTATGTACACATTGGCGTACATGTAAAACCTGCGGCTGCCAGGCGGGTTACGCCCACATTTTGCAAGAGATTTATAGAGAACAAGCTAAAAACAAAAAACGATTGTTTGCACAATCAGGGGCCATAATCCAGAAAGTTATGATCTGAAATGTGCAAATATCAAACGGGACTGAGATTTTTGGAATATAAAGATATGTTTTAAGTTTCATCAAAATTGGATAAAAGCGAAAGTGTCATTACAGTTTAACAGTGATATAGTCAAACAGTTTTTTTAAATCGGATAATAATTGTGACCTCTAGTGACCACAAGCTAAAATCGCGATTTTTCGTACAATCAGGGGCCATAATTCAGGAAGTTACGATCCAATATGTGCAAATATTGAAAGGAACCAATATCTTTGGGTTATAATCATGCAGGTCAAGTGTCGTCAAAATCGGATAAGAATTGTGACCTGTAGAGTGTCCACAAACAAATTGTGGATGGACGTCCAGACGGACAGGGGCGATGACAATATACGTCCACATGAAAATGCGGGCGTATAAAAATAAGTTCAATAAAATATATACCCTAAGTTTATTGCCATTGAAATCCATGAGTTCTTTCTCTACACGTATTGGTTCTCTTGTTGGTCGAAGTCCTACCCAATCAAATATTACTTCAGCACTCTATGAAAGACAATCATTTATACATTTTTAGCTGATTAACAAAAAAATATATACAGGTCGAAGTTAGATTGATTTAACATTGATGGTTATTAATTGTTTACCATGTCAGATGGGTTTCTTTTCAGAAATTCTTTTGACTGTCATTGCAAAGTTGAACAAATAAACATTTCATTGAGACTATATCCATTATGCTAAAATATATGTTTATTTATTGGGTATATTTATCTCCTTTTTGAATAAATATAGATAAAACAATCATTCTTAGTGTACCGGTTACAGTCGAAGTGCCGAATTAATACATGTACCTACAAGCCCCAACAAATTTTACAATGCATGCATATATATAAAGCTGATACAAACATCATGCAGTCAAAAATTAACAGAATTCCAGGAAATATGTAAGGTGCCCAATTTCTATCAAATATCTCAAAATTCAACCTAAAACAATTCCAAGAAAATAGAATTTTCATTGATTTTATACCATAATTCAATCAAAAGGTTCTATCAAATAGCTCAAAATTTAACTTAAAATAATTCCAGAAAATAAATTTTCGATTATTTTAAACCATAATTCAATAACGCCAGCGGCTGCCAGGCAGGATACGCCCACATTTTGCAAGAGATGGATAGAGAACAAGCTAAAAACAAATGGGATTTTTTTTACAATCAGGGACAATAATCCAGAAAGTTATGATCTGAAATGCGCAAATATCAAAAGGGACTGAGATCTTTGGGATATAAAGATATGTTTTAAGTTTCATCAAAATCGGATAAAAATTGTGACCTCTAGAAGTCCACAACCTTCGTATTGCATATTTTTTACACAATTTGCGTACAAAGAGCAGACATTTTGTTGGGCAGTTTCATTTCAATTTTCCTGAAATTCGAATTCAACATTCATTATGGTGGAATGGTGATATATTTAAACGTTTTTTTAAATCCGAACTCAATCAAAATTACGTGTAACGTGATTTTTCGTACAATCAGGGGCCATAATTCATTAAGTTATGATCCGATACGCGCTAATATCGAAAGGAACCAATATCTTTGGGATATAAACATGTATTTCAAGTTTCATTAAAATTGGTTCAAAATTGTGACCTCTAGAGGGTCCAGAAGCTTGATATACCAGATGTTATACACTATTTGCGTACGAGGTGCGGCCATTTTGTCCGACAGTTTTAGTTCGATTTTCACGCCAAAATTACGGTGTAACAGTGATATATTTGAACGTTTTTATAAATTGGATAAAAATTGTGACCTCTAGAGGGACGTGAATTTAGCAAGTTTCGATCCGATATGCGCGAATATTGACAGGAACCAAGATCTTTGGGTTATAAACTTACATTTCAAGTTTCATCAAAATCAGAAGAAAATAGTGACCTTTAGAAGGTCCACAACATTGATATACCACATTTTTACGCTATTTGAGTACGAGGGGCGGCCATTTTGTCTGTCAGTTTTGGTCCGATTTTTAAGAAATTCAAACTCAACCATCCTTAGGGTGTAATGGTGATATATACAAACGTTTTTCTAAATCGGATAAAAATTATGACCTCTATAGGGTCCGCAAGCTAAAAACGCGATTTTTCGTACAATCAGGTGCCATAATTCAGGAAATTAGGGTATAATGGTGATATATTCAAACGTTTTTTTAAATCGGATAAAAATTATGACCTCTATAGGGTTCACAAGCTAAAAACGTGATTTTTCGTACAATCAGGGGCCATAATTCAGGAAGTTAGTCTGATATGCGCGAATATCGAAAGGAACCGAGATCTTTTGGTTATAAACTTATATTTCAAGTTTCAACAAAATCAGATAAAAATTGTGACCTCTATAGGGTCCACAAGCTAAAAACGTGACTTTTCGTACAATTGGGGGCCATAATCAATGAAGTTACGGTTCGATACATGCCAATATCGAAAGGAACCGAGATCTTAAGGAGATAAATATATATTTCAAGTTTTATTGAAATCGGGACTGTAGAGTGTCCACAAACAATTGACAGGGGCAACGACAATATACGTCCACATGAAAATGTGGGCGTATAAGAAACGAGAACTCCAAAGGTTCGAAACACGTTATTAAAAGAAAATTAATAAAAGAAAATTCCAGAAATCAAATGACAAAAAGATGGACAGGATGTAACTTATAACCTCCCTGATATTACTGGTAGGGGACTAATAAAAAGTATAGGGTATCTTTAACTAATAGGTTAACTTTTTGTTTTATTTATTCTATTCAAATTCTTAATGCTACTAGTGGGCATATATATATTTATTTCCTGGTAATGTCACGTTTCGAAAAGACTGATCTTCAGAGAAAAGTTTATAATCATAACAAACCATGGAACAGGAGCAGCCAGTTTTCCGACCATGGCCTTATGCTCACAATATTAGTGTCCAGTATTCTGTTAACAACCTTTGTATCAGTACACCAACTAGGACTAGCTCTACAAGATTGACATAAACAAAAAAACAACATTGTAGTGTTATGTCCAGCCAGTGAAAAGTTAAAGGATTCTGCTGTTAAAGAGTTTAATTTCTGTGAAACAAATTTTAGATATTATCTTGCTATAAACTAAAAGACTGAATGTAAATAAGTAATTCTATGAAACTTGTTCATAATCATCATACAGTAAACGTCGCATAAGTCGGATCTTAGTGGACTGACCAATTTAAGCGAAGATCCGAGTTAGCCGAAGACCTAGAGTTCGGCTCTGAACGTAGGTCTCATTATCACCCTTGTCGAAATAAAATCAGTTTCCAGTCAATTTTACTGGGCACCTTATTACTGCTAAAAGGTCGTGTGTCAGTCTCTGTGAATGCCTGAACAATGTAAAAGAACATTTTAGTGAGAAAATAAGACATTACTTACCTCGCTAGAGTCAATATGTGAAACACAACATGCTGTTAAAAATGCGTCTCCTTCGGCTTTGGTGGATTTCAATGGCGCCTGCCAGGGCGTTTGGCAGAGGGGGACGTATTTTCAACAGCATGCTGTGGTGAACATACTGCCGATCTGACTTAGGCTAAGGAAAAAAGCCGGAATTAGATCAAATGGACCGAACATTTTGATCCGAGTTGAGTGAAGATCTGACTTAGGAAATCCGACTTACGCGCAGAAATTCAATAAGAAAAAAGTGCTGGATCAAAGGGTCCAAACGATTTTATCCAAGTTGAGCGAAGATCCGACTTATACAAATCCGACTTATGCAAGGTTTACTGTATTTAGATAAAATCCAAGACAGTGACGAATTAACTTCTTACTGATGGGTGGAAGAATCCTTGTACAGTGCAGGCAAGATCGGATCTCAGTGATACAGTTGGGGACTGAAGGACAGGATGATTTTAGAAAAATTACAAAAAAAAAATCATAAAACTATTACCGTTACACCGGGAACAAGTTGTTCACATCTTTTACTTATATCTTCTGAAAACTGTTTATCTACCTCAAGATGATAATTTCCTTTTTGACGACATCCACCCAATGTAACCTCTCCATTAGCCCTGCAAAAATTAGTCCATTTCTACTATGAGAAAATGTACCACACAACCGGTAGTAGCTACAAGATTAATTTTTCATTATTGAAATACTGCATTCTGTTCTTTGCTGCATTCATAGATTTTAAAGTCAATGGATAAACAGTGAAATAACACAGCTATATACAGTTAAATTGGTTTTCTGATACAGTTCATACTTCACCTCTAGTGAATCATTCACTTCCTATTGAAGAATCGAAGGATGACATTATACAGGAAAGAAAAATATGGTGGAAATAATTAATAAAAGCTGATTAATATAAAGCTCTAATTAACCACAAAGAAGGTAGTGCCACACAAATATGTGACAAATATTCAATGATCATTATTCATAGGCAATGTAAACTGGTGAGAAAAAACTAAGTGATGCTGACCTTTGACATGGTCTTATTTACTACCATATTTGTCTTATGAATAACCAGTTTAGAAAGTTGTTTTTAAATTAAATTGGATTTTATTATTAGTTTGTAACAAGATTCCAGCCTTAAGACCGATAACTCACTGTGGTATAAGATATGTGTCATCTTCTGTTAAATACCAATGTTTTATCCATGGCGCTCTCACCTAGCAAAGAAAATATCCCGTCAAGCAGATCACAATATTTGAGACCCAAACTCTACAAACTTTTATTTAGCCTCACAAAGTACTTCTAAATTTTTATGGCTTTTTCTTAATGGAAGGAACGGAAGGTGTTTTGAAAATCTGATAGATATACACTATATAAGACAGTTTGGTCAACATGTTTCAGTCTAATATTTATAGGAATCTATAATAAAGGAAATATGAAAGGGCCCCAACAATGTCATAGTAAAATGAAATACGATGGTTTAACATCTTTTTTTTTCTTCACCAGCTGATCTAATGGAGACAGGTATGTACCATTCAGTTACATGCTATGAGGGAAATTTCACCAGAAACCGCAGCCTTATAGTATTTCGATTTTAAACTGCCAGGGAATCTTTAACATGCTGCCAATGGTATTATTCAGGACCTCAACTAGATTCTCTTCCTTGCCAGGCCTTACATCACTGGCAAGGTGAAAAGTGGCTGGAAAATTGAGAGGAACTTTCTCAGCCAACACCAGGAATGAACCCAGGTTAGTGAGACTGTGCCATACTCACTGAACCACCATGGCTCCCACATTATAGTGAAGGTTTTCCCTCTAATTTAATATTTATAGCGATCCCAACAAAAGCTTTACAGTGAAGATCAAGTGTAAATGCATGTTATATATTAGTGACCGTAATATCTTATTGGTAGACCTGCACGTCAATATTAAGAAACCTTTACATTTCTAACAAATGTTTTCAAATGCAAAATGTTCAAGGAGGGAATTAATAGCAGAAGATTTTTAGCTTAAAAGATATTAACAGTTGTTACAATTTGATAACATATAATTTTGTTAGTTTTTTGTCCCCTGCGTTTTGAAGAATGGGTTCGTCCGTCCGTCTGTCTGTCTTTCCGTCCGTCCGTCACACATTTTGTGACACAGTAACTCTCCTTCTAATTGAGCTAGAATGTTCAAACTAGGTGTAGGTGTATATTGGGTCAATGCCTTGATGGAGTTTGAAGATGAGCATTTTCTGTTTAGGGTAAGCAGAGATAAACAATTTGATTGGTTAGTTCTAATTAAGTGAGAGTGATGACATTTGGTGTATAGTTTTATTACATCAATACCTTAACTTAGTTCGATAATGAGCATTTTCTGCTCAGGGTAAGCAGAGCGATAAGCAATTTGATTGGTCGAGACTTTGGAACACAAAAGCAATTTGATTGGTGATAAACATCGTCTGCTTACGGTAAGCAGAGACAAGCAATCTGATTTGTTGATGCTTTGGGGCACGATAACATTGGTTATATTTAAGTGAGAGTGATGAAACTCTTGAGTATAGACTATAGATTCATCATATCATTACCTTGACTAAGTTCGATGATGAGAATTTTCTGCTTATGCTAAGGAGCGATAAGCAATTTGATTGGTCAAAACTTTGGAACAAAACAACTCTGCTTTTAATTGAGGTAGAATGTTTTAACTTGACGAAGATGTTCATTTGGTGAATGTCTTAACCCATCCTCGGTTACCCAGTGTACTCATTCCGCTCTACTCCACTATACCCTGGGTTAATCTATGGGGGAGACACGTTTTCAAGTTATCCGACCTTGATGATTGTGCTATTTTTATCAACCAATCCCATAAATTGTTATTTGAAAAGGAAGTTGGCAAAGGTAAGTAACTTTCATCGGACAATGTTAGGAGTTGGGCCTATTCTACATGCGTAATTATTAACAACCAATAATATAATAATGTAGGGTCATTAGTTTTATTTAGGATCGTTCGTTCGTTCCCGGAATTTTATGTCCACATGATATCGTAGACAAGTTATTGTGAATCAAATGATGATGGGTTAGTTGTATTTTACGTCCGCTTCCACCGAGGTGATATCGCAGACAATTGTGAATCAAATTGCCAATTAAGTACAAGTTCAATAATAATAAACATAACAAAATGACATATTTCAGACAAAAAACGAACAGTAATAATAATAACAAAAGTCAACCATATAGATGTTATACATATTTGAAATTAACAACACATACTACAGATTTTGATAATACAATTAAATATAAATAAATTATAAATATATACATTATATACATAAATCATTCTGTAAATGGACATGAATATGGTTATCTACCCTTATAAAAACGAAGGCGAAATGATTGGTTTGTAAACTGTTTTCTGATTGGTTCGTAGAGTGTAGCTACATTCTAGGCCAGGGCAGATAATTTGAAATCGTGGAAACCCTATGGATTAACCCAGGGTATAGTGGAGAAGAACGGAATGAGTACACTGGGTAACCGAGGATGGTCTTAACCGAGTTCAGTGATTAAAATTTCAAGCTAAAGCTAAGCAGAGTTAAGCAATTTCATTGGTCGATGCTTTGGGACAAGATAACTTTGATTCTATCTGATAGTGAGTGATGAAACTTAGTGTATAGTTGATAATTAGTTCGATTGCTTGATACTTTTGGTGGGGTTGGATGGCCGAATGGTTAGCACGTGCACGCTGTATCATAAGGCCTGTCATTGAGTCAACTGCCGTGGTTTCGAATCCCCGATTGTATGTGACAAGGATTAGGGTCGCCTGTCCAACCTCGTGGGTTTTCTCCGGGTACTCCCACTCCTTAATACCCAGCGAATTATTGTAATAAAATTAAACCATATGTTAGTCCCGAAATGACATGAAAATGTGGGCGTATATAAAAATACAATTAGTTTTATCATAATCTGGTAAGTATAAAAAAGAGAAATACCCTCCTCAGCTGTCCACGAACGGGAAAAATTGATTCATCACCAATCAACTGACGACAAGCAAGAGCAGTACAGTTTACAACTATATCAAATTTACCTACAAACTGAAATAAAGTTTACAGGTACATATAAATATATATTACAAGCGACTGCCATGCAAGATACACCCACATTATGCAAGAGATGGACAGAGAACAAACTAAAAAAGTGATTTTTCATTCAATCAGAGGCCATAATCCAGGATTTTACAGTCTGACATGTAACAATATCAAGGGAACCAAAATCTTTGGGTTATAAATATTGTATATAACACTTGGCAGAACTTCAAAGAGAATGTAGTAGTGTTCAGTGTATCATACTATGACCTGACAATGACATCCAAGGAAATATGCAGTGTAATTACAGACACCATAATTTGATAAACAATACCATATATGATGATCACTCTTGTTCATCTTCCCATATTGTTGGACGCTATATACGCAGGCGTTTACTGACAGTAAGTCAGACTTGGAATAGAGCTCCTCCCGAATTATGTCTATTTCATGTTCTTAATAAAGGTCTTATCAATTATGCTGATCTTCTGTTATCTGTAGTGTTACACCACTCGAACAGTTGCAATGGATAATTTTCAAGAGTTCGCCAGGCGCAGAATTGTTTTGGGTAATAATTGAAATTTATTTGCTTTCATCCCTATTCAGTTGGGTTCATTTCATTTGCCATCCCCGTCCATACCATAATTTGAAAGTACACACGTTGGCTATGAAATCTTGTTGCAGGTGATGTTAGGGGAAGCCATTAAGGAATGACAAATGCTTCATCAGTTGCCACTTTCTTGGTGAAAATGATATGGCACAGTGATGATAGCGTATCATTCGATTTGCCAACAAAGAGATCAACCATCAGGTCTTTGCCAAGATCTGATATGTCCTCTTGAGATTTGTTTTGAAGGGTAAATGCACTAGCACAGGACAGGATCAGATTTCACTAATTTCCGGAAGGTGGACTTTTTTCCGATGTCTAAAATCCTTGAAGTTGAATCACGGCCTGAGTAGACATGTACAAAGAGAAACTTGTTGCACACATCGTCTTCTAAAGTTTCTTTCAACAGGTTAATGTTATACACTTTGTGTTCTTTTGACTGCTTGTTTGAACGGAAGGAGCAAGATCAGCAAATCTGTGACAATTCAAACAATATTCAAGAGGTCGATACTGAGGAGGAGGATGGCACTCAAAACTGAACGCGCTGAAACTTATTCTATGATAGTGGACAGTTGAAGGTCATGAATACAATTTCATAATGATTTAACAGCTCAGTGATATCCAAAGTTCTCTTAATGTGTTCCTTGTCCCCCCAAACCTGGGGATAGACATCAAGATCATCAAATTTGAGTCAATAGTTATGGACCTGCGGTCATTTGGAGGTGTTAGCGGTCATTTTTGACATAATAGGCCAACATCATTTTTAATGATCTTAATGTGTTCTTTGCCTCCAAAAACCTAGGGAAAGACACCAAGATCATCAAATTTGAGTTGATAGTTACTTAGTTATGATCATTTTAAGACGTTTCGGTGGCCATCTTTGACGTCATCTTGAAAAAACACTTTTCCGGGGGTCCTACTTTGGTAAACTTTTAGTAGTTATTAAGTACACTAAACTCTACTAGAATCAGTTGAGAAACCTTTTGCAGCAATTTTGGGGGGGTTGAGGGGGTATTTTCCATATATTGACCTGACTATTGTGTTCTCTGAGTAAGTAAGGTTTTACATATAATAGATGGTTTTGTGAACCCCATGACTTTGCTTTTAACCACATGAAAATGTGGGCTTATAAAAAAATAGATAATGAAAAGAGAATATGTTGAAAATTTCAGTCTAATAGATAATGAAAAGATTGGTTACCAGGCAATGAAACATACGCCCACAGCAGCTAAATCGTCCGAGCGGTCGACAAGGGTTGTCGCATATTTCTTCCTTTGTAGGTAATTGGGCCTTTACAAGACAGTTCCATACAGATCAGATTATAATTTTTGCCGTTTGAGGGTTCACAAGGTTCAACAAACTGAAACAAGGGTCTCAACTCTGAAAGTATTCTACAGAAATTGTTGAAATTTGACAGGATTTTTCGTTTTACTAATTTAAATAATGCATATAAATTTCATACTGATCAGATGATCACTTTTGTCATTCAAACATTCACAAGGTTCTCAACTGCCATAACTCTAGAAATTATTGACGGAAATTGCAGAAATTCAATAGACATCTGTTTCACAAATTTAAATGATGCATATAAATTTCATACATATCGGATAATAACTTTCATCAATCGAGCATTAACAAGGTTGAACAAAGTGACTCTAGAAGTAATAAACAGAAATTGCTGAAATTCAATAGGATTCTTCTCTTTACTAATTTAAATTTCATACAGATCGGCAGATAACTCTTGATGTTAGAGCGCCCACAAGGTTCAATAAAGTGAAACAAGGGCCATTACTCTAGACGTAATAATCAGAAATTGATTTTTCGTTTCACTAATTTAAATAATGGACATAAATTTCAGAAAGATCGGATGATAACTTTTAGTGTTAGAGCGTTCGTAAGGTTCAATAAAGTGAAACAAGGGCCATAACTCTAGACGTAATGAACAGAAATTATTGAAATTAAATAGCCTTCTTTGCTTTACTAATCTAAATCATGCATATAAATTTCACAAAGATTGGGTGATAACTTTTGGCGTTAGAGCGTTCACAAGGTTCAAAAAAGTGAAGCAAGGACCATAACTCTAGACGTAATAAACGGAAATTGCTGAAATTCAATAAGCTTTTTTGTTTCACTAATTTAAATAATGCATATAAATTTCAGAAAGATCGGATATTAACTTTTGGTGTTAGAGCGTTCACAAGGTTCAATAAAGTGAAACAAGGGCCATAACTCTAGACGTAATGAACAGAAATTATTGAAATTGAATAGCCTTCTTTGTTTCACTAATTTAAATCATGCATATAAATTTCACAAAGATTGGGTGATAATTTTTGGTGTTAGAGCGTTCGCAAGGTTCAAGGAAGTGAAACAAGGTCATAACTCTAGACGTAATAAAGTGAAATCGCTCAAATTCAATAGGCTTCTTCGTTTCACGAATTTAAATAATGCACATAAATTTCAGAAAGATAGGAGGATAACTTTTGGCGTTAGAGCGTTCACAATGTTAAACAAAGTGAAACAAGGGCCATAACTCTAGAAGTAATAAACGGAAATTGCTGGAATTCAATAGGCTTTTTCGTTTCCCTAATTTTAATATTGCATATAAATTTCACAAAAATCAGATGTTAACTTTTGGCATTAGAGCGTTCACAAGGTTCAACAAGGGCCATAACTCTAGACGTAATAAACAGAAAATATTGAAATTAAATAGGCTTTTTCATCTCACTAATGCAAACAACATAATATATCAATTTTAAAACAACTAGATGATAATTTTGGCGTTAGAGCGTTCAGAAGAAATTGTGTACGATGGACGGACGGACGGGGGCGACGGCAATATACATCCACATTTCTATGTGGGCATATAAAAAGAATGTGCTGAAATTCAGTCAAATTATCACCGTTTTGAAGAACAGTATAGTCTTGATTGCCATTACTACCGTTGGTACGATAATAAACAAAGTCTTGATTATCCCTTTTTAAAATAAAACATAAACTGCCAATCGTTTTAAATCTGTTGAAAAACAAAACCGTCCGAAGTTGGAGAAAGTTGATTATGGGCTTGGCTTGAAATTGCTATATTACATGACATCTTTGCAGAATCATGTTTTACTGCCTGGTGGCATATCTGATTCACAAACATCAAACACATATGGAGACTGGAGGCCTACAGGCCACATGAATTTTGAAACTCCCATCCAGGTTTAAGAGATGTTAACTCAGACTTTTTAAAAAAAAAAATCATACCTCTTCCAAACTTGCAACAGTCCTAAAATAAGATGTGCCACCTTGCTGTTGAAATCTGAAAAGTTGGAATACATAATTAAAACATAAAAAGCCAGATTGTTCAGATGTATTTTAATATAAGCAATATTAATGTATATTATGTGTAGGATAAAGCATGAGACTGGGGTATGCTGGGGAAGAAAGACTGAAGAAAATAACCTGAGAAAAAGAAAAACCGAGGCCGGCAGGCCCAGGTTTTTCCTTCGAGGGTTTTTTCTGACGTTTTTCTTCCCCAGCATAACCGAAGTCGAGGACTTTATCTTGCTTATAAACCGTCTATGTTTACATGTACGCAAGTTGAAAATATCCCAGAATTCCAGTAAGAAAAACCATATATCATGTTTTCTTATGGAAAAAAACCCTACCCTGGAAGAATAACCCAGTACAGGTTTAAAGAAAAACTTTCAGAAGAATAACCCCAAATTTTCCTGTATATATCCAAAGCCACCCCTGACTTCCAGACCGCAAGTTATTCCAGGCATAGAATATACCCCAAAGATCAAAGAGATTTACTGTTACAGGTTTATAATTTAATGTAAAGATGGTTGTTCTGGTAATATGTAATTAAGCACATCCAACTATTATTTAAAAAACACTTCAAGGAGAGTGGTCTTGTTTGTATGAAATAGACAGTAAAAGTATTTTTATAATATTTGTCTAGCACAAGATGGTAGTATGAAATCAATAGAACAAATGCAAACATGGCTGTAACTTAAGTTCGTATATATCGATCTAAATAATTTTTGGACCAGGATTTCTTTTAATTATTTTAAATTTTGGTCTTTATTACAATAAACAGTGCTAAAGATTTTAATCACGTTATGATTTTTTCTGTTCAGAAACAATAATTTATTTTTACTAAAGACAATATGGCTGACATTGAGATTATGTAAATGTCAGTATTTTAATAGCCTACATATATGTCTATATTTTGAGGTAGATAAAAATGAGTGATTTGGCCAGTTATCCCTTTTAGCAGTGACTATAGTTTCGTTCTAATCGAACTCTTCAGACTGATTTATCTCACTTGGTGGGGTTCTATATATACTGTATTGAAATACCGGTGAGATTTCAATGAGGTTTGAGTTTTGGCGGGGTTTACCGGGGTGTCTATGGCAGAGTTAGGAAAAGGGGAGGGTCTAAGTGAGACCAGTGAGGAAGGAATAAAAAGAGAAAAGACATAGTGATAAAAAAGAGGTGTATGAAGATCTATTTATCATAAACTAAACCTAAAATGATGGATGAATGAAACAAATCTGTATCGGATAGCTGGGATCTGAGGGAGGGGTCTTCTTGGATCGCATCTATTAAGGTGGTTTCCATCGGGACACGGAAGAGGTGATCCGAGTGCGTGTCTGTCTTTCCATATGTCACTCCTGCTTGTGCTTATGGTGTTCCAAGTTTCCCCTACAATGAGGTTCGGGGAAGTTTCATAATCCCAACTGTAAAGGGAAGGAAACAGAGCGCCCTGGATGTCAGCATAGCTCTGGCTGTAACTTGTTGAGGCTCTATTGGGAGTGTTATCTCGAAAGGATGATGCCCCCGTGGCTGGGACTGTGGCAGTCGAGCAGTTGGAGTGTATTGATCAAGGTCTCCAATGGTATCGTCTATGGGGTGTCAGTGACCATGGTTGAGTTCTCCACTTCCTCAGCGGATTTGGTGCCTTTGCAGCGGTCATTTTGGAGGTACTCTTTTCTTCTGAACTGCTTTCCACTTTCTCCATACCCGAAGAATGTAGGATGATGCCTTTCCCTGGAATTTTGCAGAAGGTGGCATCGTTTAGAAAGTATTTTTCCACACTCATGGCAGTTTTCCATCTTGTTTTGGAAGCGGTTGCTATGACGTCAAGTAGGTCATTGTGACGTAATGTTCGAGTAACATATCCGTACAGGAGTATATTACAGATAGGGGGTTAGTGCAACCACTCTGAGGGTTAGGAGGCTAAAAAATCCAAAGTTGGAACACCCAGTGGAAGGGTTGTAAACAAGTTCAGATTTTGTCATTGATAACATATGGTTGAAAGGTTTTCAATCTAATGATACAATGAAGTTCTATGGTGCATCTATTGGTGGTAGATTTTGGGAGGTCAGGATTGGTACCCAATTGTTTAATTATTTGGTAGTCAAAGTTTCCACTAGAGGTGGAAGTGGGTAATATCAGCATAATGTTCCTTCAATCTAATTCGAAACAGTCCTTTTGTTTGACTAACTTATTGTTTTTAGCATAGGTTGCAAGTAAATAAGCAGATAATGTTTTTGCCGTGGCAAGTGTAATTGCTATGGCAATTATAAGATTTGCCTGTTTTGCTAGAATAAAATGTTTCCTTTCCTTTTAACGTATTGCAACATTCAGAGGAAAACCCTCCTAAACACAACCAGACCGAAGGATAACATACGTACAGTTTTCATAACGGACTATAATCCAACTACGGTCCACATCAGCAAGATCATCAGGAATAACTGGCACATCCTCCATAGTTCGAACGATTGCCGGACTGTTTTCTGCAACCCTGCCTTACAGCTTATAGATGCAACCTGTCTCTAAAAGATCTTTTAACTTCAGCAACTATTAAAAGACACCACACCCTTACCCCAAGTAAGTGGGAAAAGTTACAATTATTTAGAATCCACCTGTAACTATCCCCAATGCAATTATTGCAATACGTTAAAAGAAATGATAACATTTTATTCTAGCAAAACAGGCAAATCTTATAATTGCCATAGCAATTACACATGCCACAGCATTTTGTTGTGCATCTGATTTGTCGAAATGATTACAGATTACCTCATCTGTATGTCAATATGTTCTTTACAAAGATCAAACAAGGAAATAAGGAATCATTAAAACAGAACCAGCGGCTGCCAGGCAGGATACGCCCACATTTTCGAGAGATGGATAGAGAACAAGCTATCAAGGGCCATAATTCAGGAAATTACAATTCAATATGCGTGAATAACTGAGATCTTTGTGTTATAAACTTACATTTCAAGTTTCAACAAAATCGGATAAAAATTGTGACCTCTATAGGGTCCACAACCTTGATATACCATATTTTTACGCTATTTGAGAAGGAACGGCGGCCATTTTGTCTGTCAATTTTGGGCCGATTTTCACGAAATTCGAACTCAACCTTCCTTAGGGTGTAACGGTGATATAAAAATACGGCTTTTTAAATCGGATAAAAATAATGACCTCTATAGGGTCCACAAGCTAAAAACGCGATTTTTCGTACAATCAGGGGCCATAATTCAGGAAGTTATGGTCCGATATGCGCGAAGATCGAAAGGAACTGAGATCTTTGGGTTATAAACTTATATTTCAAGTTTCAAAAAAATCGGATAAAAATTGTGACCTCTATAGGGTCCACAAAATTGATATACCATATTTTTACGCTATTTGAGAACGAACGGCGGCCATTTTGTCTGTCAATTTTGGGCCGATTTTCACGAAATTCGAACTCAACCTTCCTTAGGGTGTAACGGTGATATAATAGTATGTTTTTTTAAATCGGATAAAAACTATGACCTCTATAGGGTCCACAAGCTAAAATCATGATTTTTCGTACAATCAGGGGCCATAATTCAGGAAGTTACAGTCCGATATGCGCGAATATCGAAAGGAACTGAGATCTTTGGGTTATAAACTTACATTTCAATTTTCAACAAAATCGGATAAAAATTGTGACCTCTATAGGGTCCACAACCTTGATATACCATATTTTTACGCTATTTGAGAACGAACGGCGGCCATTTTGTCTGTCAATTTTGGGCCGATTTTCACGAAATTCGAACTCAACCTTCCTTAGGGTGTAACGGTGATATAATAATACGTTTTTTTAAATCGGATAAAAATTATGACCTCCATAGGGTCCACAAACTTAAAACGCAATTTTTCGTACAATCAGGGGCCATAATTCATGAAGTTACGGTCCGATATGTGCGAATATCGAAAGGAACCAAGATCTTTGGGTTATAAACTTACATTTCAAGATTCAAAAAAATCGGATAAAAATTGTGACCTCCACAAGCTAAAAATATGATTTTTCGTACAATCAGGGGCCATAATCCATGAAGTTTCGATCCGATACATGCCAATATCGAAAGCAGCCGAGATCTTTTGGGGATAAACCTATATTTCAAGTTTCGTCAAAATCGGATAAGAATTGTGACCTGTAGAGAGTCCACAAACAATTGTGGACGGACGGACGGATGTCCGGACGGACAGGGGCAACGGCATAAAATGATTGTCAGTTACTGTGGAGGCACAGGTTAAACAACCAGCTACTACTACTACTACTACTGCTGACAAGCTAATCAGAGGTAAGCAGGGGCGGATCGAGGAATTTTTGCAGGAGGGGGTTTGCTAGGTTCTTAAGGAAATTTGACAGTTGACAATGCATGATGCCATCATTGTCTATAATATTATGTAGGCATACATACACACTGAGCTTTTTGACCTCAATTTTTATTATGAATTAAAGCTACGTTCCCAGAAAAGTATTTATCGGGTGGTTATTTCCAATAAAAGTATGGCAATTTTGGTATATATGGAAAGTAGAAATATCCAATCTTACTAGAAAAATACTGGATTCCATGAAAAATACTCATGGAGCGCATACAGGACAAAAATGTAAGGGTTTCCCTAATCGACAGCCCGACGATTAGGAGTGTCTGCACGGGTGACGTCGAAGATTGCACGCGGAAATTGAGTGCTTGATGTACATGTTGAGAAACTTTATGAAGAATTAGACGTACAACACTTTCTGAGATAAAAATCACAGAAAAAGTCGCGGGCAGTGGATAATCCGATAATTTAATTAGGCTTCGATATTTGTAATAAATAGTCAGCGATTAAAGACAACATCGTCTTGTGTATGCAATGAATTCTCCTCCGACTTCACCTGCTTTGCTAAGTACTGAGAGAGGCAAGTCACATGACACAAACATGACCTATTTTTTATAGCCAGGGTATTCCCCGACAATTGCAGTGTTTTGAGAAGGATTTGAAGCAAAATTATGATAAATTCATTAGTTTGAATATGTTTTTAGTCCAAATATATCATCAAATCACCCAGTTTGTACCCGGGAATGTATCTTTAATAGGATCACATAGTGATATTACATATGTCTATATCATTATTTTGTGCTTTGAATGCCCATCTCATCCCACCATCTGATGATAAAGCACATGACCGTGACACTTTTCTCATAAAAGTGTTGTTTAGCAATTTTTTTTATGTAGCTGAGTGGGGGGCACCCCCTCTGGATCCACCCCTGGTAAGACCTCTAGATTAACCCTTTGATCTAATATGCACACTTGTATAAGGCATATTTTAGTGTATATAAAGTAATATAGAAACAGTGATCACCTCTCTAGAATACTACCTATCGATACTGAGCTACACCCATCCCACTCAAAGCTCATTCATGTATATGTACAAATCACTGGGGATATTATTCCATTCATAATGACCACTAAATCTCTTGGTGATACAACACTCTATTTTTAACTTTTATTTGGGGGGGGGGGGCTGAGGGACACCCCCTCTGGATTGACCTCTAGATTAACCCTTTGATCTAGTATGCACACTTGTATAAGGTATATTTTAGTGTATATAAAGTAATATAGAAACAGTGATCACCTCTCCAGAATACTACCTATCGATACTGAACTACACCCACCCCACTCAAAGCTCATTCATGTATATGTATAAATCACTGGGGATATTATTCCACTAAATCTCTTGGTGATATAGCACTCTATAGTTAACTTTTATTTGGGACCATTACGGCTTGTTAAGGGGAAGCATCAGCATTCCTCTACAATATGCATTTTGAAAATACTCATTTCTATTAGTGCTATCAACATGAAATGTTCAGGAATTTTTCAAATAGCACAATAAGACTAAGCAACAGTTTTGGGTGAAATGCAGAAATTAGTTTTAAACCTACAAAGATTCATTCTCTGAAAGTATCTAATATACATATTGTAGAGCAGTGCTTCGCCTTAATAGTCATAATTCAACTCATTCATAAAACTATATAATAATATAATACAATGATGACAAACAAATTACAAGAACTTTAACCTACATACCTTCGCATCAAATATGGCAATAACTGACCAGGTGATATGCTAATAGTTGATATTAAATGAACATAACTATGTAAAAAAGAGAATATATTTTTAAATTGTTTAAGCGGCATTTAGTCACTGAACAGAATAACACATGACACAATTATATGGAACAAGTTACTTAGAAGTTTGGAAGCCACGGTGGCTCAGTGAGTATGACATTTGCTCTTAAACCTGGAGGTGCCATGTTCGTGTCGAAAAAGTTCATCAAGATTTTCTAGCATGGTTCCCCCTTGTCAGTGGTGCAGGACACAGAGCCTGGCAAGTGACAACATAGTCGGACTTGAGTTAATCTAGACTAGTTGGGGGGCTGTGGCATTTTGGTCATGCTGTCAGGGGCACTGCATAACCTGCCTGGCAGTGGTCATTCATGATTCCTGTGGTGGCGCTGAACAACTTCCAAGCAGTTTTAGATGGTATGCACTTCAGCTAATCTAGCCTAGTTGAGGGATGTGGCATTTTGGGCTGGAAGTTGTCATTTACGATCCCTGTGGTAGTGCTGAACAACATGCAGTTTTAGGTGGGAGAAAATTGGTAAATTTTCCAGCTAGGCTAACTCCCCTGGACTCCTGCTCTATATTCCCATCTTCATTAGCCCAGTTGGAGTAGAACAGTAGGACATTAAACCCCATTTCATCACTTAGAAGTTTATTCCTGGCAACCTTTCGCTATTAATGGTTCTTTGCTTGAAAACGCAAAGAAAATCCTTGTCGAAACGTCGCCAGGAATAAACTTCTAAGTAACTGGTATTTCATATAATTGTGTCATGTGTTAATAGATTTTTAAATGAAACAATGAATAATTCATTATTTAGCCTGGAACGGCCAAGTTGTCTGCTACTTTTGACATCATAGATTAACAAATTATCCTGAGCACCTGTTACTGACTTGATACATTTGTCATAACCAAAAGACTATAATGGTGACAGATACATGTCTCAGGAAGACATTCAAATGTTAAGGTTACTGTTAGTTATTAAAAATTTGGGAGAAAAATTACATTTAACATATTCTACCATTGTATTTTTTGACTTAAAACTTTCAAGTATGAAATACCTACAATCTTCGCATCATGTGAGAGCCCATTCAGTTTTTGACATAAATATAACATTCAATGTTTCATGTGTAATAGTTTAGAAAAACTGTTTCAGGGCTTTATGACATCATACTGAAGAAGATTGAAACAAAAATATAATTGTATAGAGCATGCCCCCATCACTAATCAAGAGGCCAAACTCTTTTAAAATAAAATATGTTGATACTTACGGATATCTAAAACCCCTGCATTCTTTTTCTTTATCTGACAAAAGTCTAACATGAAAGGCTACTGATTCTATTAATGGATCTGCCTAGAAAATACAATTGCAGCCTTCTGAAGTGTAAATACTCCGAGTTAAGGGGAATAAAACCAGATTTATTTTTTTACTGTAAAGGCATTTAAATCCACATAAAGAATAGGCTGTCTTGTACAGAAAACAGAGAATTATATTACTATCATTATTTACCTCATCAGAAGCATGTTGGCATGATAAAGACTTAAACTGTAATTTGATGTTTGTTCATAACATACTACTGAAATCAATAACTCTACTTGCACACTTTACCTCTTTTTTTGAAGAAAAACTATAGCCATCAATAACAAATGCTCCAATTTCCTTGCTTTCACTCGATAATGCTTTAGCTGAATAAAAATTCCATGATGCTTCAACCCATCTCCTGTAATATGCAAAGAAAGCTTGTAACATATTCTGGTGGAAAAAAAAACAAGCGCATCGGTCCCACTGCAATATACATCCACATTACCCCAAAATAAATAATTGCTATCTTTACAGTATAAGAAATACAGTAAATATGCAAAGTTCCAAGATGATCCTTTCAGACGATAAACACAAAAATTGGGCGTGGCTTGGCTCCTGGGGGTTGGATATGGAACAATATAAATAGGTACAACTCTATGGTGGATCATGCCGAAATGGATCCTAATCTGTCAATAAATGCAACCCGTAGATTAATTACAGACAAAATATCAACAACAAGTGTGTGTGGCACCACCCAAGCAAGGCAGATCATGCACCAAAATCAATAGTAGCCCTCCTTACGGTATAAGGAATAGGAATAAGTATACGTATAATAAGTATAATATTAGATAATCCATCTAATATTATGGCCTCCAGACACTAAACACAACCAGCGGCTGCCAGACAGGAGCCATAATCCAGGAAGTTACATTCAGATATACGCGATTATCAAAAGGAACTAAGATCTTAGTGTGTAATAGTGATATATTCACATGTTTTTTTTAAATCGGATAAAAATCGCGACCTCTGCATGGACGACAAGCTGAAAACATGATTTTTTGTACATTCAAGGGCAATAATTCAGGAAGTAACTATCCGCTACGCACGAATATCGAAAAGAACCAAGATCTTTGGGTTATAAACATGTATTATACCTCTCATCAAAATCGGATAAAAACTGTGACCTCTAGAGTGCACAAGCTTGATATACCAGATGCTATACACTATTTGCGTACAAGGGGCAACCATTTTGTCTGCCAGTTTTGGCCCGATTTTCACAAAATTTGAACTCAATGAACATTACGGTGTAACAGTGATATATAATCAAATGTTTTTTTTAAATCGGACAATAATTATGACCTCTAGAGGGACAACAAGCTAAAAATATGATTTTTCATACAATCAGGGGCCATAATTCAGGAATTTACGGTCCAATATGTGCGAATATCGAAAGGAACCGAGATATTTGGGTTGTAAACTTTCAAGTTTCATCAAAATCAGAATAAAATTGTGACCTCTAGAGGGTCCACAACTTTGATATACTATATTTTTTATGGTATTTGAGTATGAGGGGCGGCCATTTTGTCTGTCAGTTTTGGTCCGATTTTTACGAAATTTGAACTCAATCATCCTTAGGATGTAACGGTGATATATTCAAACGTTTTTTTTAAATCGGATAAAAATTATGAATGCTATAGGGTCCACAAGCTAAAAACGCGATTTTTCGCACAATCAGGGGCCATAATTCAGGAAGTTACGGTCCGATATTCGTGAATATCGAAAGGAACCAAGATCTTTGGGTTATAAACTTACATTTCAAGGTTTCAACAAAATCGGATAAAAATTGTGACCTCTATTGTGTCCACAAGATAAAAACACGATTTTCATACAATCAGGGGTCATAATCCATGAAGTTACGGTCTGATACATGCCAATATCGCCAGGAAAAGAGATCTTTGGGAGATAAACCTATATTTCAAGTTTCGTTAAATCAGATAAAAATTGTGACCTGTAGAGTGTCCACAAACAATTGTGGACGGACGGACAGGGGCCACGACAATATACGTCCACATTAAAATGTTGGCGTATAAAAAATAGGCGTGGCTCTGTCGCTGGAGGTCGGGGCATGCACCAAAATCAATAGTTGCCGTCCTTTGGGTATAAGGAATAAGTATACCAAGTTCCAGGATAATCCATTCAGAATTGTGGCCTTCAGATGCTAAACACAAACTATGGGCATGGCTCTGCCACTGGGGTTCAAGGCATGCACCAAAATCAATAGTTGCTGTCCTTAGGCTAAAAGGAATACATAAGGCAAGTTCCAAGATGATCCATTCATAATTGCTGCCTGTATACGATTAACACAAAATTGGCTCTGGTGGTCGGGACATGCACCAAAATCAATAGTTGGCGTCCTCAGGCTATAAGGAATACATAGGCCAAGTTCGAAGACGATCCATTAAGAATTGTGGCCTATAGGCAAAACACAGACACACAAAGAAAAAATGGGTGTGGCTCTGCCGCTGGGGTTTGGGCATTCATTAAAAACAATAGGAATCATCCCTAGTGTATAAAGAATAGGTATGCAAAGTTTCAAGAATTGTGGCCTGTGGGCAACACACATTCACCAAAAATAATAGGGATCATCCTTAGGGTATAAAGAATAGGTATGCAAAGTTACAAAAGACTCTTTCAAGAATTGTGGCCTGTAGGCGACACACAGACACAAACATTGGACATAGCTCTGTTCCAGTGGGTCGGGCATGCACCAAAAATAATAGAGGTCAGCCTTGGGGCATAAGTATGAAAAGTTTTCAAGATGTTTCATTAAGAATTGGTCACATGCAAGTCTGAGATCGAAATCATGACACTTAAGATGACTGGCCTGTCTTAAGGACACATTTTAGAGCACTCGACGACAGCAGTCTGTATAGTGTGATTATAAGACATTGTGGATTGTGGACAGTTGGACCAATGGACAGATGCAACAGCAAAATACAACAATGTGTATAAAAGCATGCATAAAATATATCTAATTACCCATTAGCATTATAGGTTACCTTATCAATTCTTTATCGCCTTTAATGTGATGAAATGTCGGTCGGAAAAGGCCCCCAGCCCCCCAACTGGTAGTATCCTTTTCAAACTTATCAGCAAATAAAGTGACAGTTGCAGTTGGTATTAATTCTTGTATATTGATAGCTGTAGACAAGCCAACAACTCCTGCTCCAATAACTGCTATTTTAACCATGGTTGAACAAACTCAAACAACACCTTAAAAAAAATCAAAATATCTATTTTCATCAACAGAAAATATACTGAAATTTACATGTTCATTTTGTTTTGTTTTTATAATAAATGCTATCTATTATTTCAATAACTATTTCAGGCAATACATGTTCAAACATCAACAACATTTTGAAAAGTGACTTTCATGTTTTCAAGGTCAAGAAAATAATCTGTATAAAATGCATGGGTAAAATTTTGGTACGATTAAGACAAGCTTAGAAAACAATCTCTTAGAATCAGAATAAGAACAGGGTTACCCCTTTGATAGGACGGAACAAGGGCAGTAACTCTGAAATTCTCAATTTTGATAGGGTTGCTTCTATAAACTAGCCCAAACATTCCAGCATGTTTGAAAAAAGAAGACATACCTATAGACCTTTTACGAAGTGGAGGAAATACTACTTCACATAGAAAATTTTGTGTCGTTTGTGCTAGCTAGTAAATTAAACAATCAATGAAAGAATTTATAGGATTGTAAAGTGATGAAATTAAAAATCTGGACAAGAAGAAAATAAAAAGAAAAAAATATCTTACAATCTGCAAAAGGTTTCTTATATCCTCAGAGTGAATATACTTGCAATAATTGTGTCAAAGATAAGGAGTCATGTGAAACTAAAGCTATGTACATAACTAATCGACCCTTTAAAATAATATGCTAATATCTGTTTCTATATATATATAGGCCAGGTTAGAGAAGAAGTGATAAGAGACTATAATGTGTATGTCATATATAGGAACATGAAATGAAATGAAAAGGGGTTTAACGTCCTCCTGTTCTGCTCCTATACTGGGCTAATGAAGACGGGCATACGCCATACAGTGTGCTATGAGGGAAATTTTGCCCGGGCAGCGGCACTATCGCCTACTCTTATATCGAATTCCAACTGCCAAGGAATCTTTTACGTGCAATCCAATGTATACACGGGACCTTGGTTTTTCGTATCATTCGAAGGACTAGACAGCTGTCCTTGTCAGGCCCTCCGTTCTGCACCACTGACATGGGGAAACCACGTCGGAAAATCCAGAGGAACTTTCTCGGCCAATGCAGGGATCGAACACCCGACCTCCAGGGTAGCGAGCCAGCGTCTTAATATATAGGGACAACATATACTCTTAAAAAAAGTAGGGGATATTGAAATGCAAATACTTATGCAGGTTGTGATATGATAAATAGTCATGGACACTTGACATGCTTCGAGAGTATGTTCACAGATGAAGAACTTATCGCCCCAACAAAACCACTGAGCTGCACCTGCGACATGCAATAGCGCCATACACGTGGGAGGGGTTCATTGTCAAATTTGACACTTCAAGGAAGGGTTGATGAAAACTGCCGCATGCTGGTTTATCCTATCCATGTTTGCTTTCCTATCAGTTCTTGCATAAGATTTACTGTTTAGCGTATCTTTGCTTTAGTGTGTTATGTTTAATTTGACCGACAACACTGCAAGAATTGGCTGTGGAACTACAAGAGGAGTGGGTCAGATTGGCCCAAATCGTGATTGGACGGTTGATTAGGAGCATGCCATGACAAATTGCTAAATGTGTGAGGATTGGTGGAGCAATTACTCATTATTAAGACAAAAATCAAAAACGTCTATTTTCACTTTTGACAGTGTATCTCTTTGCGAGTGAAATGGTGCCGTCAGATAAGCCGCCAATAAGAACTGTTTATGTTTATGTGTAGGCAATTGGCCTGTTATTAACATACACTAGTTACCTCTAATAAAAACAGCAGTACATTTCCGCAGTTTTGTATTGTTTCTGAATATCCCCTACTTTTTTTGAAGAGTATATATAGGTGTTTAGTTAGTGCTCTGTGTTACTGATGTTCCCCAATATTCTAACAATTTGGTGTTTTTTAGTTCTTTGAAATAAACATATTATACCAATTTAAAGGAGCTAAATCTCTATTCTTTGGCACCAAATAATGGACACAAATGGGTTGCAACTCATATAATTATATGAATGTATATAAACTGACTTACATTCAATCGTTTCTGTTTTTACTGTAATTTCTAATCGGTTATTTTCGGCGAAATATGGGTCACAAAGCATATATAATTATATGAATGTATATAAACTGATTTACATTCAATCGTTTTTGTTTTTACTGTAATTTCTAATCGGTTATGTTCGGCGAAATATGTGAATAGTCAAAATTGAATGGCTGTCTTTAGCATCTGGTTATTCCAGTCAACTCCGTGTTCATTTTGTATTATTATTATTATTATTGTTCGATTTATATAGCGCTTCATTACACGTGAAGTGTTTCTAAGCGCATATCACAAACATATACTTAAAACACACAAAAACAATCAAAATCAGGAGAACATAATTAAACACAGCTGCCTGTTAGGCGCTATTATTCAAAGGTTTATATCCAACAAATCAACCGGCTAATCTCTATATTGAACTCAGTCAAGGTATTACCTGATGAACACCTACACCAAGTAGAGTTCAAAAATAAAATCAACTTCATTAACAAAAATTAAACAATCAAAAACTAAACTGATAAATCAAATTCAAACGAAACAAATAAAACAAAGGAAATGAAAAGAGCAGTTCATTACCATTCTACATTAACAAAATAAAGGAAATCAACTTGTGAAAATTTGTTAAAAAAATAAGAGCAAAGTAACACTAATGTTAATACTTTTTTAACGAACATATCATAAATATAATTAATTTTACCTATAATATCTATTTCAGAAATCAGACTTTATTTTGCAAATAAAATAATCCAAAGAGTTGTGTACGACCATTATATTTAAACAGTATATTATGCTGTTATATATATGATAAAGTGAAAGTGATGAGAGTTAGAATTAATGTTAACAATTTGATAATTACTATATTTAATTTGTTAAATGTTGCCCTATGATAAAGTTGGATTCTGCTTTCTCTTGTTCAATCCATGCATCAACTGTTTCTATAGTTATGTCTAAAACATATATTATAAAACATCTCCCAAAATAATGCAAGTAAGATTAAGTACTGTTTGTACTAAAATTTTTACAATTCATATAATGTACATAAAGTAATAAACCATTAAACATGGTCAGGAACAATGTCTTATTTAGAAAATTAAACTACAATATATTAGGATGGCAGTCGGAAGTCTGTGTAAATACAACAATTTATGGAATACATGTATAAAGATTTTAAATACATTGTATTACCAAGGACCTTATTTATAGGGTCCATGGTATCATACCAGCGGCTGCCAGGCAGGAGAAGCTCACATTTTGAAAGAGATGGATAGAGAACAAGCTAAAAAAAAAACCCACGATTTTTCATACAATCAGGGGCCATAATCCACAAAGTTATGATCTGAAATGTGCGAATATCGAAAGGGACTGAGATCTTTGGGATATAAAGATATATTTTAAGTTTCATCAAAATCGGACAACAATTGTGACCTCTAGGACTCCACAACCTTCGTATTAAATACTTGCACACAATTTGCGTACGAGGGGCGGCTATTTTGTCGGGCAGTTACAGTTCCATTTCCACGAAATTCGAATTCAAACTTCATTGATGTTTAACAGTGATATATTTAAACGGTTTTTAAAATTAAATACAAATTGTGACTTCTAGCAGGTCCACAAGCTAAAAATGTGTTTTTTTTAACAATCAGGGGCCATAATCCTGGATGTTACGTTTGGATATGGGTGATTATCAAAAGGAACCAAGGTCTTTGTTATTTAAACATAAAGTTTCATCAAAATTGGATCAAAATTGTGGCCTCTAGAGGCGTCCACAACTTTGATATACCATATTTTTTACACTATTTGCGTATGAGGGGTGGCCATTTTGTCCAGCAGTTTTTGTCTGATTTTCAAGAAATTCAAATTAAAACGTCATTAGGGTGTAACGGTGATATATTCAAACAGTTTTTTTAAATCAAAAAATAATCGTGAGCTCTAGAGGGACCACAATCTAAAAACGCGATTTTTCTTACAATCAGGGGCCATAATTCTGAAGTTACGGTCCACTTTGCATGAATATCGAAAAGAAACCAAGATCTTTGGGATATAACCATGTATTATAAGTTCCATCAAAATCGGATCAAAATTGTGATCTCTAGAGGGTCAACAACCTTGATATACCTTATTTTTATACTATTTGCATACCAAGGGACTACAAGCTAAAAACGCGATTTTTCGTACAATCAGGGACAATAATTCAGGAAGTTACGATCCGATATGCACGAATATCGAAAGGAACCAAGATCTTTGGGTTAAAAACATGCATTTCAAGTTTTATCAAAATCAGATGAAATTTGTTTAGTTATGGTTCGATACATGACAATATCAAAAGGACGGACGAACGGACAGGGGCGACGGCATATTAATACGTCCACATGAAAATGTGGGCGTATAAAAAATGTTGATAGAATATATGAAGAGAGAGAGAGAGAAATGTGGTTTAACGTCCACTCCACACAAACTAGGTCATTTCGGGTCTAACATATGGTTCAATTTTATTTCAATAATTCGCTTGCGTGTTGGGGTCTTTAGTGGCTATGAGAACGCGGCTAAAAACGTTGAGATATATACTGATGTGTTTGTTTTTAGCTACGATTGGATGCCTTATTAGTTCCAAGTGGCAAACCTAATTTCTTTATTAATGCATGTAACATCTTTAAAATAGATAAGTTTATGATATTATGATTAATTAAACTTACAGAGGCCAATGTAGTGGCACAACTGTCGCCTAACTCCAAATATTCGCGTTTAAATTAATGAAGCGTTGTTTTTGTCTGACATTTCACCGTCATTGAAATCCATTCATAGTTACTGTGCTTTCGATTGTCCTTTTGATTGGCTGTTATAAAAGCCTTATATTTAGCCCCGCCTTCATGATGACAGCGTATCGTTTAAAAAGATGGCGGTCTTATTAACGGCTTAACGCCTCGATTTTAAAAACGACGATTACCCGTTTCAGGTAGGATTTTATGCTTAATTGTAGTTGGGTGTTGTAGAAATATTATAAATTACAATAATCAATCGTTGTTTTGATTAAAACTATTGTCAATTTTGTTTAAAAATGCCGGGTGTGAATCGCTCCCGCAGGTGCAATGTTATAGGTAATGGCCTCATGTCTTATCTCGAAACACGAAGGGTTGAGAGATTAAGGTTTGTTATCTAATAGAATTAGGGGGTGAGGAGTCAGGAATCTTCACTGAGAACACAAGATTATTTTCCCCCACTTCTTGTTCCCTCGTCCCTCGATCTACATTTTGCTTTCTTGGTTTGAAAATCCTTGACTTTTCACTTTCTCAACTTCTCATCTTCAAAATTCACTGGCTACCACCAAGAGCAGAATTTACCCAATTCAGCACATATCTTCACAAACTCAAACCACATTCGTTATCATGCATTTTGTTATTTGAACATTCATGGTGACAATTATGTTTATGTCAAAGGGCACACTTGGGATAATCTTGAGATAATCTCTTGGTCAAACTCTGGTATCAAACCCAGGACTTCCAGGTTAGTGAGCCAGCATTCTAAACACTGAGCCACCACGGTTTCCAGTTTTAGGGGAAATGTCAATGTACACTAAATTTTAGGTCATGTCAGGCAGAGTTGAAATCATGGTGTGAAAAAGGAAAATCTGTAGTATATAAATTGTCCTCAAAGTACTGTATTGTTATGCACAAAATTAAATAATTTTTAGAAAAATCTGCAACATCTGAATTGAAATTTTATATATTTCTTGGTCAAATAGTTAGCGTTTGTTAGAAAAGCGATGGACTGAAATGTAGGATACATCAGCCTGTGAATAGTGATTAAACGGCGGAAACAGAAGTTGACAGGAATCCAAGAATTTACTTAAGCAGCGACAAATTGGCTCTCCCTTAATCAAGTCATGTGATAGACAACAAGGCTCCTTAAAATAGATGTTTACAGCTTGGGGTATTTGAAGCAAACTTTTGATAGTTATATAAATTAGTTTGAATATGGTTTTAGTCCAAATATGTCATGAAATCACACAGTTTGTATGTAGGAAAGCATCTGTAAGGTATTTTCTTTTCCACAGATATTTTTTTACACAGTATATGAAGTCTATGGATATACTCTTCTTTTATTTGTTGGAACATAAATATTTTCTGCCCACGCTCAAAGGAATGGGAGGTCGTGAAAAGGCAAGACCACTATTAATTATCCCATACACTTTAATGTTAATTCTTGTTCCGTTGCAGGGCTCCAACTTTTTCTCAAATTTTTGTTGGGCTTAATACTCTCCACCACAGACAGAGCAACATCTGGCCATGTCTTACTCCAAAGCTTGTATGAGGTTGACCATTGAAATTTTGAGACACACAAATTTGAAGTATCCATCTAGTAAACATGTAACTATCCCTGTAAATATCACCATAACCAACCTCTTAGCCATGTATCCTTCCACCTCTAAACCATGAATATTCACCAAAACATGGCAGAAAGTATTTATTCAAGCCCACTTTGTTTTGATTCAATACCAAAAAGTCATTGGAAATGGCCCTTAAAAGGGGGGAAAAAGGAGACAGAGAGACTGTAAATAGAAGGAAATACATTTGTGGGTCTAGGATAGAGATTATAATTGGTAGTGTACTTCCTATAAATATAGTTTTAAAAGTTCATATTATATCAGCAAAATTCTTTTATTATACATAGCTTTCCATATATTCTTGCGGGGTTGGGTGGCCGAATGGTTAGCGCATGAACATTGTATCGTAAGATCTGTCATTGAGTCAATTGGCATGGTTTCGATTCCCCAGTGGTATGTGACAGGGAGTAGGATCACCAGTCCAACCTTGTGGGTTTACTCTGGGTCATCTGGTTTCCTCCCACTGATAAAGACCATAGATAACAAACCTCATCTCTCAACCCTCCATGTTTCGAGATAAGAGATGGTGCTATATAGTTCCACGAAGCAAAGCCCAGCGCAAATCACATCGGGACTCAGTAAGCAAAACTGACAATATTTTTCATTGTTATTTATAATATTTCTGCCACATCCAACTACAATTAAGCATATAATCCTTCCTACCTGAAACGGGTATAAATCATCGTATTTAAAATCGAGTCATTAGCCGTTACTAGGAACGCCATTTTTAAACGGGAGATATGACGCTATCAGTATCACCATGAAGGCGGAGCTAAATATAAGGCTTCATTAATTTAAACGGAAATATTTGGAGTTAGACGATAGTTGTGCCACTACATTGGCCTCTGTAAGTTTAATTGGTCATAATAGTATAAAATTATCTTATTTTTAAGATGTTACATACATTAAATATGCATTATGCAAGAGCAGAATCTGCTTATTACAAGTCTTTCTTTAGGCCTGAAATGTTATCTAAATTATCAATTAGACATTAATTAACTTATCCAGACCATAATAAACTCTCGATGTCAAGGCTAGCCTTCGATGTTGGCTGGATTAGATTCCTATATGCCGCTAACGGCCACTGATAATTAAATCAGAAAAAGTGGATAATCGAGACTGCTGTTTATATTAATGATTTTAGTAATGATGACCGAGACTATGCAAAAATTTCACACGCTTCTTTCTCGGCTCATAGTGGATCAATTTGACTGAAATTTTCAGCAAATTACCTTTACACTATCTAGTTTTTAACTATTATAGCGAGAACTGCCATCTCTTTATCTTATCTCCCATAATGTATCTAGAATAAAGAAACTGAGTTTGCTGCTTGGAACTAAAGGCACCCAATCGTAGCTAAAAACAACCACATCAGTATATATCTCAACGTTTTTAGCCGCGTTCTCATAGCCACTAAAGACCCCAACACGCAAGCGAATTATTGAAATAAAATTGAACCATATGTTAGACCCGAAATGACCTAGTTTGTGTGGAGTGGACGTTAAACCACATTTCTCTCTCTCTCTCTTCATATATTCTATCAACATTTTTTATACGCCCACATTTTCATGTGGACGTATTAATATGCCGTCGCCCCTGTCCGTTCGTCCGTCCTTTTGATATTGTCATGTATCGAACCATAACTAAACAAATTTCATCTGATTTTGATAAAACTTGAAATGCATGTTTTTAACCCAAAGATCTTGGTTCCTTTCGATATTCGTGCATATCGGATCGTAACTTCCTGAATTATTGTCCCTGATTGTACGAAAAATCGCATTTTTAGCTTGTAGTCCCTTGGTATGCAAATAGTATAAAAATAAGGTATATCAAGGTTGTGGACCCTCTAGAGATCACAATTTTGATCCGATTTTGATGGAACTACGTTCTCGTAGCTATAATTCTATGTGATATCCACGCTCTTGTCCTTGACATTTCGGGTCAAGAAGTCAAGATAATAAAATAGCCGAAATGTGTTTCCATACTTTTTGGTAGTTTATATAACAGGAAAAAAGGGAATGAAAGGCCTACTGCAGTCATTACAGCAAAAGAAAAAAGAAAGACATGTAACCTTTCATTGACATTGGTATGTAACACATATCTGGTTACCTGTAATCCTTCCATTAATAGAGAATCAACCAAGTAGAATCGGTAGCTAGGAACATAACATGGCATTGGATGGAACTTTGTCGGTGGCTCGCCAAGGTAAGGTACTGGATGCTCGAATGTTCTTTACTGCTTTGTTGTTAATTTGACAACCGAGTCTAAAGACGGAAGTATCGGTAAGTCACCGACCGACGATGTGTTTCGAGCATGATATGCAACAGACACGTTTAACAGTTTGATAGTCATTAGCTGATAACATGTTAGTATAAATAACAGCAGAGTCCCGCAAAAGAAGGATGTGTGTCATCCCGATTCTGTCATTTGGCTACCTTTAAATGTATATTAACATATAGCCATCACGACATGCACTATTTCACACTATGTGACTATATAATATTATATACCGGGTAGCTCGTAGTAGTAGTAGGCCTACAGTCAGTAGTAGTAATGGTATAGATATTAGACTTTATTAGTATTAAGTAGGCTATACAGTCAAATACTAGTAATATAGACAGTACCGTTTTATTTATTAATATTATAATAAATAGAGAGTGATGAAACTTAGTGTATAGTTTGATTGCTTGATACTTTTGAAAAAAATCAATGTCATGTGGGATTAATTAATATGTGTCATCAATTTATTTTGGGATTTTGGTGGGGGACATCGGTCTCACTGTTACAGTGTTAGCTTGTATCACTAATATGTTTCACACATGATATTGTATTCTGCAATTCCAGTCGAAAGATGTCAATGGAATGCACACGTTAATTTATTAAATTAATATGAATAGAACAACTTCTGAAAAGACTGTCATTGAATTGATGTGTAGATCTAATGATCTATAGCTAAGCTGTGATTAATTTTGATATTAAATTGAGATTATGAGTCCTTTTAATGGGGTTTTTGATAATTGATATGACAGAATAAAATAATGTTATAGATAAGATGGAATATTATGATAATAACCTTTTTACCCAATCAAGGATCCACAGGGGACACATACATAGGCCAACAGATTATTTAAAGAGAGAAAAGCCAAATGACAATTATATGCCATCTGACCTTCACCTATACAGCTAGACATAAAGGACAGTCTGGATTCAATCGTCTGACTTGGAAATTACCAGTCACTTCTTATCAAAATTGTTACACAGAGATAACTGCAATAAGGTTTCTTTTATCACTGACGTATTTAAATTATAAATTTAAAGTACAAGCACGTCAGTTGAGTTAGATAGATTAGATGGTAACAAAGGTAAATAAACTATTCAAAACCATCATATTTTTCGTCACACATGCTTTGATTATGGTACATCGGATGCACATGTAGGCCTACATGTATACAAACTGGTCCTGGCAGAATGTCACTTTTTAATCATTTTATACCTTTGCATACTATTTTATGTACGGTACCCGTTTACATTAAATATGAAATTTGTTTTCTCCACTTACACTTATTTCTTAATAATTTAAAAAACTATTCAGTAATTTAATTTACAGAGAAAAAAGTTTATCTTGAGGCCTCATTAACTCGGACTGTTTTCATTAAACTTTCATATTTCATATGAAAGCTTATTGCCCCCCGCCTTTCAAAGAAAGCAGGGAACTATTAAAATGAGTTCGGCAATGCTGTGTAAAGAGAAATCCTCAGTTATGACATGATATACGGTACATGGGATTCCCCAAACTTTTCAGCGATTACTCATAGAAATACCAAAAAGTGTATGGAAATGCATACATGGATCCATCTCTTGTCCAGAGATATATTAATAGTCTAGAAAAGGTTGTGAACTCAACAGAAATTAGAATTTTTGAAGGCATAAAGTAAAGGATCCTTTTCAAATTTAGTCAACATCCAATTTTTTTGGGGGGGAAAGCTTACAGTCTATGGTTATGTTATATTGTTTTTAAGATATAGCTGCAGTGTGGGCATATTGCCATGCATTGTGTCATATGGCTATCTTTATTTTTTCAAATTGGCTTATGTTCTTAGTTTATGTGAAGAATAAAGAAATTTATTTTATGATCAGTAGTGGAATACCGCGTTTTATCAGTGAAATAAAAGTGTTATTCCACTGGCTAAAGTAGTCCATGCTGTTTTTACCTAAAATAATTGTAAAATCATAAAATAAATAGAACATTTGTCGTTTTGTCGTGAATAACATATTTTATTTCATCTCTAAGCAAGAATACGTATTATAAGTTTTCTTGCTTCTCGATGAAATAAAATATGTTATTCACTCTAAAACGACAAATATCCTCTATATATCTGGGATGACTCCTGTTAATCTGTATGATCAACATATTGCAGTCATGTATGAACTTGCAATGTGCAGGTGCAGGCACATAATCGTCATATAGTTATGTTATTTAAAATATTTCTTATTATAGGTTCATATCGAGGTAGGCTTAGAGTTTAGATTTATAATATTTAGTTAAGTATTATAGTATTCATATTCATAATCATAGTTTTGCATTAATTAACATATTGTCTTTAGCCTGAAACTAGATTTATAATATTTAGTTAAGTATTATAGTATTCATAATCATAGTTTTGCATTAATTAACATATTGTCTTTAGCCTGAAAGGTTAACTTATTATTTGCTGGGTTTACTGTGTTCTTTCTAAATTGTTTTGTTGTGCAGTGTTGCTACATTGTGGACACTGTAGGTTACAAATTTTATCTGATTTTGATGAAACTTGAAATACATATAAGTTTACATGTATCTTCAAAAGATCTTGGTTTCTTTAGCTTGTGAACCCTCTAGAGGTCACAATTTTTATCCAATTTGAAAAACAGTTTAAATTTAACACTGTTTCACCCTGAAGATGGTTGAGTTAAAATTTAGTGAAAATCGAACGGAAACTGCCTGATAAAATGGACGGTCCTGGTACGCAAATAGTGTGAAAGGCTGTTTCTATTGTGTAGACCCCCTAAAGGTCGCGATTTTTGTACAGTTTGGATGAAACTTTAAATATATGTTTATATCTTAAAGATCTTGGTTCCTTTTGATATTTTCACATGTCGGACCGTAGCAGGGGGGTTGGATGGCTGAATGGTTAGCGTGCGCGCGCTGTATCATTAAGTCTGTCATTGAATCGACTGGCGTGGTTTCGAATCCCCTGTTGTACGTGGCAAGGAGTAGGGTCGCCTGTCCAACCTCGTGGGTTTTCTCCGGTTCCTCCGGTTTCCTCCCACTGCTAAGTCCCAAAATGACCTAGTTTGTGTCGAGTGGACGTTAAACCCCATTTTTCTCTCTATCTCGGACCGTAGCATCTTGGATTATGGCCCCTGATTGTTCTCTGTCCATCTCTTGTTATCCGATTTTGATGAAACTTAAAATGTAAGGTTGTTACCCAAAGGTCTCGGTTCCTTTCAATATTCGCCCATATCGGACCTTAACTTCCTGGATTATGGCCCCTGATTGTATAAAAAATTGTGTTTTTAGTTTGTGGACCCTCTAGAGGTCACAATTTGTATCCGATTTAAAACACTGTTTAAATATATTACCGTTACACCATATTGCCAGCAGGGTTGGAGTTCAGTGAAAATCAGACAGAAACTGCCCGACAAAATGGCCGCTCCATGTACACAAATAATGTATATGTTCTGGACCCTCTAGAGGTCACAATTTTTAACTGATACAATGAAACATAAAATATATGATTATATCCCAAATATTTGTCTTTCTTTCGATAATTGCGTGTATTGGACCATAACTTCCTGGATTATGGCCACGTATTGTACGAAAAATTGTTTTGTTTTTAGCTGGTTCTCTGTCCATCCCTTTCTAAATGTGGGTGTATCTTGCATGGCAACCACTTGTATATTTATTGAGATAAGATTTTAATAAACTGGAATAAATACGAAAGCCCAGAAGGCTCGTTCCATATTCCAAATGCGAAATTCCAAATTCTTGTCGTACCAAACACCCTAGCTGCCATGATGATTGTGTCACATGATTATGTCGAATTTGAAAATTGGAATTTCGCATTTGGAATTTGGAATTTCGAATCTAGTAATTTGGAAAGGGTGTTTATCCGGCCCAGGCATCAGATAGGTAAACTCGCACTAATTAGCTGTGTAAAATTTCAATTTATTTAAATTCTAATTTGTTTAATGGAAGGGGGCTGCCAATTTGCTATTTCATTGGTAAGACATGAATTTGGAATTTCGCATTTGGAATTTGGAATTTCAAATCTAGTAATTTGGAAAGGGTGTTTATCCGGCCCAGGCATCAGATAGGTAAACTCGCACTAATTAGTTGTGTAAAATTACAATTGATTTAAATTCTAATTTGTTTAATTGAGGGGGCTGGGGCTGCCAATTTGCTATTTTATTGGTGGCTAATTTCAGCGTGACAGATGGGACAGAATAGGTGACCATGTAAAATGTCAAGCCCATATGATACTACGGATAGAAGGGAATTTAAACATGGTATTTCCTAGCAGAGAACATATAATATCATATAAAATATGAAACTTAACTCATTAAAACAATCTCTAGATGTCATCCCCTAAACCATGACCGTGACAGACGGAACATTAATTTGCATCCAGTTTTCAAAGGATTTATTCAAAACAAAAATTCTCAATTAAAATTTAAACTACATTGTTATAATGATGTCAGGTATCCCATAAATTAAGGATCATATCTGGGGCAAGGATGAGAGCAATATCTTAAAAATATACTTTTAGGGGTGAGTTTTTATGCATGACAGACGGGACAAATTTGGACAAGAGAGAATGCAAACTTATTTGAAATGATAAAGAAGTTGGGAGTAAATGATGAGTGATGAATACTTGTCTTTGGATGTTTGAAATCCATATAAAGAAGGAGATAGCTATTATTGTTAAACTTTTAAATATTACCTAGTTCTGTTAATACACAAACATTTCAGTGTATTCTGTGACAGACGGGACAATAATTTATTGTTAAGATTTTCTGTTTGAAAGATACTTTAACTTACCCTCAAAGAAATTATATACACTGCACGGTTTATTACTAGTTTATATGATACAAATATGCCACTATCATCATTTTCTACCCCTTTTTTATTACAACAAAGCAAATTAAATTTAGGCTGCTAAATCATAACTATTTTTTTTAAAAATGACCAATAACTTCGGCGCCTCGTATTTTGGTGATAATGTAAGACAGATAAAATATCAACCCAATTTAAATAACTTCAACATAATTATATTGAAAAAAAAAAATGCATTGCACTTCCTCCTTATCATTTTATTTTTGTTCAAGTGTGGAACATTGGCATGGAATTAGCCTGCCAGTAAGACATGAATTTGGAATTTGGAATGAGCCTTCTGGGCTTTCGTAAATAACCATGCCAACAAAGTGTTGATTTAATAAATGCATCTGAAATGTTATTTCAATTGGACACATACCGGTATGTGGTTAATTTATTTTGTCTGATTTTAGAACATGTTTTGTAGGCAATACCTCAACATGGCTGAATCTCGGGGTATTAGAAACTAAGATACAATCATGGACTTATTAAAATTTTTATATCACAATAAAACATAGTTGCCAACCATTGATATTAGAAACTAACATGGGTCCCCTACATACCGGTACTTTCATACAGTTTTAATAACTGTTATATCAGCCCCCGCCTTAATTTGGCTGCAAGTACTCTTTTCTTCGGGTTATTGCACGAAAGTAATTATGCCGTTAAATACAACAAGAGCTGATTTTAACATAGAAGTGAGACTTCTAGAACGTTGTCTTTAGGAAAAAAAACCTATTATGCTCTATACCGACCCCTGGGTTGAGAGATCCCCAGTTGCGAGCAAAGGCGTACAGGCTCCATAAATAGGCAGAACCTAAATTGCCCCCATAAAATAATTGCGGGTTACAGATGGTGGTTCGGTCATCTGCGAGAGGCAAAGGAGCAGAGCTTACCAAGTAGGACACACACATTTCTACATTTGGAGCATGACTTAATTTTTTAATAAGCAGAAGCCTTTTATGAAGGGTGTTTCACGTTTCGCCGGTGTCCTTTTATCAAGATAAATCTACACATAAAATGATCCAGTGATGCATAGGCGTACAAGCTCGATGAATGTTTAAAAATTCATCTGGAGCAAACATGTTTTCCTGCTAGACCATCCCGTGAATACAGATACTTACCTAAATCCCATATCCCAAACAACCAATCGTCGCGGGGTATGGGGGCCTCGCACTCCTCAAGAAAATTTAGAAAATTCAACCACCGTAAATGCATTTTTTTTTTTTTTTTCTAGCCCATGAATTAAGCAACTTCAATGTTTCCAGTTGCTTTTCATCCGAAATCCCGCTCTATGCTGACCCAAATTCCAACCATCCAATCAGACTGTTGCAGCTGCATTCACAAAACATAACCGATGGCCAAAAAATGTCACACAAAATAGAATGACTCCAGACAATCTATAGTCAATTCAGTACAAATTCGTGGTATTCAATTAAAAGAAAAGTAAAATCAGTGTGTTACTAGATTTCGGGCACTTTATTTTGCCAACTAGATGAAATATTAATTTTTGTTTTCACTTTACCCGTCTGCACCAAAATTGAACTCATCCAAGAGCTAGTGATGCTCATTTTAAGTTCATAATCGGATAAAACATCTGACCTCTAGATGGTCCACAACCTTGGTATTACATGCTTTTATACTATTTGCGTAAAGGAGGGTCATGGCCATTTGACTGAAAGTTTCGGTCCGATTTTCAGGAAATTCATAATTATGATGTAACAGTGATACATTTGAACAGTTTTGGAAATAAGATGAATATGGTGACCTCTAGAGGGTCCACAAGCTAAAAACGTAATATTTCGTAAATTAGGGGTCATAATGCAGAAAGCTATAGTGCCAATATCGAAAGGAACCCTGGCCTTAGATTTATATCAAAATTGGATGAAAATTAGAACCTCTGGCCCACAACCTGGGTATTACATGCGTTAAAGGGTAGTGGCCATTTTGTCAGGTAGTTTGGGTCCGATTTTCACGAAATTTGAACTCAGCCATAATTATGGTGCAACAGTGATATATTTGAACGGTTTTGACAATCAAATAAAAACTGTGAGGTCTAGAGGGCCCACAAGCTCAACTTGTCGAGATCTTTTGGTTATAAACATACATTGTCAGTTTCATCAAAATCGTATAAAAATTGTGACCTCTAGAGTGTCCCTAACCTTGGAATTATTATACATATATTTGTGAAGTTCAGCATCACAGGAAGCCACCATCGAATGTTTTTGCATGGTAAGGTATTTAGAAACATTGCTGAGTAATTTCATTAGCCAGAAAGCGTCTCTAGATCCCAAGGAGCTTCCAAGGCCTATTCGGCCCCTGGACCCTCACCTAACGTCCTAGGATGGTAGCCCCCCCCCCCCAAATCAAGAATTGCTTCCGTCGGCCTTGTATATCACCATATTAGGCTTTTCCAAAAGGTCAGTTATACCAAAGATTACATATCATTATCATTTTAATCTACACTCAGCATTTTATGTGTCAACAACAAGTAAGATGATCTAGTGTTTAGTACATGTTTCTATTATTGATTGGTTTATTGATCACATATTTACAGGTCGAAGCTGTCCATTTAGTACATTTTCATATACAGAGTAAGTGTCAAGAAACAAGATGAAGACTTTTCGAGGATTGTTGCATGGTGCATCATTTCTAAGTCGGAAAACGACAAGCAGATCAATACCTTATTTAAGATTTTTACCAGGTAAGATTTTTGATGTTTAGACTATTCATTAATGATAGGACATGTATGTATATAATCATACATTTAGACCAATTAATAGTATATGCTTACTACATGTACTGACCTATATGGATTTGTAACTGACAGAACTGTATACAGAAAATGACTGTTGCTATGAAGATCAATATTAAGGTTTCACACGGCATTGTTTATGTGAAATACTATTGTTTTTGTTCGGATTATTATTACTAGGCTAGACCATAATTTAACTAAATCAATAAATCATAATGCATATGTATGTAGATTTTATTAACAATAATTTTGTGTCCACTAAAGATACTGCAATGTATGTATTTCTCATAAAGATATATTCTACAGTACGTATTCTGCATTCTAATTATCTATTAGCATCCCTGGTATACAGCTAAAATTAACTTGTCTTCATATAAAAACATTATATTAGCAAGTTCAGTCATAAATTATTTACCAGAAAAGACAGAGATTGCAATTTCAGGTGTCAACCACCCCTTTTCGAGTCTCCTTGCTTGAAGCACTATAATATTACAATAATGGTAATCTGGCTGTATAACTTGTTTTATGTGTGTGTTATATTTTGAAAAGCACATGTGGGCACTCAGTCCTTGCATGGCTCGACCATCACATTGCAAATGTAATTAATTACATTAATTACATTACTTTTCTGTTTAATGTACATGCAATTATTACAATTCCATCAGCATTACCCCAGCCCAGAATGTGCAACAATAATGATAATATATTCTTGGAATGGCATTGAGTAATTGGAATATAATCAAATAAAACACTATTTATAGATAACATTTACTATGCAATGTTTGGAACAAAATGGTGTTTAATATTTTAATAATGATAATAATATTGTCTCATATAGTGTCCTTCTAGACAATTTTAAAATGAATCTAAACATTCTATCTTTGTTTAGGTATGCCTGTTTTAGAGGTATGGTTTTATAGTTTAAAAACCTATTATCAAATATGACTGATATAATGAGCTTATTTTCTTATCTTTAACAGTTCTATCATCACAGAAATTTATTCAACATGAGGCAACAACGATCAAGAAAACTGAAAAACCCAGAGAATTCATACAAGAAACTATAAGATCGACATCACATGGACAAGATCGAAAGAAAGCTCAGTTGGTTATATTTGACAAAGATGGAACTCTCATCTGTTTCCATTCAATGTGGGCACCATGGGCTCACATTGTCGCAGAAAAGTAAGAACTTGCTCTTTTACCTCCCATCTTTGTACACATTTATCTCCCTGCCCATTCATCCAAATGTGCTTTATATTGGAATCTTCATCGGATTTTAGTATGTGGTTTTATTTTATATATCCCTGACGCCTCAGTTAATTTTGAATGTGAACACAATTCAATCAAACAAAGGATTCAAATAAAATTTCACAAAAGGTAAATTCAACAGGTTACTAGAGAGGTTTCGCAGCTTAACAGTTACACTTACACTTACATTTAGATAAGTGTAAGTGTAACTGTACATTATGACGTTTCGCTAAATTCACACTTACAGTTACACTTAGTTTAGTAGGTGGCGACAGACGATAGGCACGAGAACATGGACGCTGACGAAATTTTAAGGTTATCCTAACTAAGTAAGACTGGGTATAAATAATGTCTGTCATCGGGTCAAGTGACGTGGTGGTTTCCTAAGCTTGTAGTTATACGAGGCAAGGATGTACTAAATTTAGGGTCTCCTCCCCAACATAGTGGGTTTTCTCCAAGTTCTTCGGTTTCTTCCACTGCAAAAAAAGAGTGTGAAGGATAACCAAGTCTTCCCAAGGTAGCCACAGACTAGGCCAGGTCCATGATATCGATAGGCCTACATAGCACCATAGACGAGTCATGGGCAGTCATGTTTTGTCTCGGCCTCTTCCTTTTTGTCTAGGAGAAGGTCTTCTCTGTGGATGTAGTTCGTGAAAACCACGATTCAGAGAACAATTATGGACTTGATCATAGAAATTAAACAAGGTTTAGCTAAGTGTTGTGAACTTACATTTATGGAGGCTGCTATCCGTCTGCTACACTTTAATGACGTGCGCTTTACGTCATACGTCACAAAAACCGATGACGTTTTACCGTCTAAATGTAAGTGTAAATGTAAAGTTGCGAAACCTCTCTATTATTTCAATTTTGCAAAAATAAATTTAATGTATTGGATGGAATTGTGTTAGATATACATGATTTAAGGCATTGATGCTAATAGTAATAGTTGCGGCTTGTCTTAAATATTGTAAATATTGATATTTGCAATATAAAAGTAATTGAACTGTAATTGAGTGTTATCAATTATGTTTCCATTATCATTACCTTTTAACAGTTCCAGTACTCATTACGTGTCCATTACTTCAAACTATGTTACGGTTACTTACATGTACATTACTATAGTAAACACATCACCATTACTCCAGGAGTTCAGGTCTGCTTCACAATGTATACAGCTGTTCATATAATGCATCATTTCATTATCACCTGTTAATAATTTTATTACTATGATAATATGATGATGTATTGAATTCTTTCCATATTCAAGGTTTTCCCCCCATTTGCATTTTGTTTTTATTCGCATTTTATTGTGATCATGAATTATCATCCCAGTTTGTCATCACATTCTTTTTTTTGTTAGCATGTACAACAGAGCTTTCAATAATCCATACATTTTACAAAGAAAGCAGGGGATGATAGGGATGGTCTGTCACACTGTTTTGGTCACAATGACCCTGCTTTCAATTGGAGTAATATGTTCAAACTTAGTGTAGATGTTCATTGGGGAAAATGTTTTGACTGAGTTTGATGTAGATCATTTTTCCCTCAGGTTAAACAGAGATAAACAATTTGACTAGTCAAGACTCTCATACACAATAACTCTGCTTCTAAATGCTCAAACTTGATGTAGATGTCCATTTTTTGTCCCACGATTTTCAAAGAAAGCCATTGACTATATTAAAATAAATTGTAAGTTTGATGATGAGCATTTTCTCCGGTATTTAAGTATTTTAACAGCAACATGGTTACGTTCAAAATGTAAACAGAAAGATATCTTTTTTTTAAGATGTCTTTCCTTTAAAAAACAATTAGGTTCGTCTTCATGCTCCATTGAACAACTTAATTGCGTTCACAAGTTCTCATGAATTTGAATATAAATGATAGAGTTCTTCCGTTGGCCCAAATCAGCAATCTCACTAAGTTATAAACTTTATTTCTTTGTAGTATTGCCAAAGCCAGTGAATTAGATATAGAACTGAAAATATTTGACAAACTTGGATATTGTACAACCGCCCAACGTATTTATCCAGGGTTATTGGCGGAAGCTACAAGTTTTATGGTTCAAAAAGAACTAGTGCAATTATTAGTATCTGAGGGTTTAACAGAGCAGCGATCGTGGGAGGTAATCAAAGAATCCTGGCAAGAAGGAGATGTCGACAATCCAGAAGTAGTAAAGGGCATCACTGATTTACAGACTCTTTTTAAAATCCTAAAAAGCAACGATATCAAAGTTGCGGTCTGTACCTCAGATTCGAGAAAAGGTACAGAGTTGACATTAGCTACTCTTGGATTAACTAAATACATTGATATGATCGTGTGTGGAGATGATCCAAATACTGAACCTAAACCCTCTCCGTACAACGCCTTAAAGATTTGTGATCAATTAGATATTAATCCCAATCGAGCTGTAATGGTGGGTGATACTCAAGCCGATGTTGGCATGGGTCGATCAGCTAAGTTAGGTTTAAGTATAGGAGTTTTGAGTGGAATAGGAGGAACAGATGAACTCAAGGAAGATGCAGATCACATTGTTAAAGATGTGAAGGATATATTGCCTTTGATATTACCCCATAGTTCATGGCGGGAGTATTACGCCTATTCTACTGATGACAGGGTCCTGGTAGAGCCATATTGCACTGAAGATGCCGATATGAGACGTATTAAAGATTTGAGGACAGCAGAACTTGTTATTTTAGATCTTCATGGTACTCTAATATGTCCCCATACCAGATATGGTAAATGGACTGAAAAACTTGGTGAAAGGTGAGTTTGGTTTAATGTGTTAAATTAGCTCTTTGAAATCTGATTAAGATCATTTTTCTCTTCCATGTTTTTCTTTCTATCACACCCAAGGGATCTATTTATAAAGTCACCTGAAGTCTGATGAATAATTCAGTTGACATGAGGCGTTTGAGTAACAGCTGTTCTGAATATATAATTTGTAGGTCTCCTATAACGAAAAGAAATCATTAGTTACAATGCAGTCTTTGACAGTTGTTAAAACTTTTTGTCCCCACCAGGGGGACAAAGCAGAGAACTATCAAAAGGGGTTTGTCCATTTGTCTATCTGCAACACTATTTGGAACATTATAAGTCTGCTTCTAATTGAGGAAGAATGTTCAAACTTAATGTACGGTAGATGTTAGTATTTATTAGGTGATTGTCTTGAGTGAGAGTGATGAAACTTGGTGTATAGATTAACTAAATCAATAGCCAATACCTTGACTAATGTCAATTATGGGCATTTTCTGCTTAGCTTAAGCAGAGAAAAGCAGTTCTGTTGGTCAAGATATGAAACACTATATCTTAGATTTTAATAGAGTGAGAGTGATGAAACTTACTGCATTATCTGCAATCTCGGAACCCAGAGAGATATTTACCGTTCGTTTCTCTCTGGGGAATCATGTTGGCAACTAAGCAGTCTGAATTCGGTTCCTTAGCTTCTCCCCAGCCAGTGGCTCCTGATTGGGTGGATTTGTTTGAATGAAATGCTGCCAATTACTCGACAATTAGGCATCAGTCAGTTACACACATGTATTAATGATCCTTGGAGCAATTTGATTGGTTGAGACTTTGGAATACAATAACTTTGTTTCTAATTGAGTGAGAGCGATAAAACTACAAGTATGAATTCATTATATCAATACCTTGACTAAGTTTGATGATGAGAATTTTCTGCTTAGGCTAAGTAGCAATAATCAATTTGATTATTCAAGACTTTCGAACATAACAACTCTGCTTTTAATTGAGGTAGAATGTTTAAACTTGATATAGATGTTCATTAGATGAAATGTCTTGACTGAGTTATATGAATAACATTTCCCGCTAAAGCTAAGTAGAGCTAAGCAATTTCATTGGTCAATACTTTTGACAAGATAACTTTGATTGTAACTGATAAAGAGTGATGAAACTTAGTGTATAGTTTCACTACCAGGTACTTCAAAACCTTGACTAAGTTCAATAGTGAACATTTTATGCTTAGACTAAGTACATGTATAGATAACCAGTTTGATTGCTCGATATTTTTGAAAAAGATAAATGTGTGATTAATGTGTGTCATCTATTTATATTGGGATTTCGGCGGGGGACATCAGCCTCACTGTTGGCTTGTTAATTTTAACTTAAGATTACTATAGACTAGTTATGCCTTTATGTACAGAAAAGAAATAGCAACATTACATCTTATCTAATATCTATTGGTGTGATTAATTTCAGAAAGAGTAATGATGTTCTGACTCTTTTGGCTTCAGAAACATATTTGTATACAGACAAAAACATACTAGCCAAACATCAAAAGATATGCTTTTAGGACATACACAAGCCATATTCATGTAGAAATCAGCAAAATTTTGGTGTGTTATTGTAGGAAAACAATCTGCTGTTACCCTTGTAACAATACCATTAAAATCCTGGTAAGTGACTGTTGCAACAAACATGTTATTTTATTTTGTTATACTAATCATATACCTATCACTATGTATTTTAGATTGAATGAAGCAACAGGGTTAGAATTAGCAGAAAAAGTTTACAGTACTCTAGATGTATGTCAAGATTCTCTCCAAGTAAAACAAGGTTTGCTGGCTGTTGAAGGAGCAGGTCCAAAGATAAAAGCAGCGATTGTGCAGATCTTATTGAATGAAGGATTTTACTATGAAGATGCCATTATGTTGGTAAACCAGGTTTGGAATGATTGTGAAGACACATTGAAGTCGGATCCCAAGTCCGTTGGTGGAGATCTGAAGACTCTTTTTAGGAATTTAAAGAAATCAGGAGTGAAGGTCGCCATTTGTACAGGTGAAAATCGAGATAATGCGCTTAAAGATTTAATGACTCTAGACATCATGAAGTATGTTGACATGATGGTTTGTGGCGATGATCCTTTAAGCGAACCTAAACCGTCTGCACACAATACTCATCTTATTTGTGAAGAACTAAAAGTGGATCCTTCAAAAGTGGTAGTAGTTGGTGATACTGTAGAAGATTTGTTTATGGGTGAGAAGGCTAAAGTTAAATCAAAAATAGGTGTATTAACCGGAGTCGGATCCCGAAGTGAACTAGAAAAACACGCTGATCATGTTTTGCCAAGTGTAAGTCATGTGTTAAAATACTGTGTAGGAGACATAGTGATAGAAGAACTTACAAAACCTAATGATACAGACAAAAAAACAGTAGTGAGTACAGTTAATCTTGATTCAACACAAAAATTAGGTACTCGGACATATCATACACTCTCTAACAGAATAAAAGATTTTTTCTTTAGTCAACGGAGGCATTATTCTAGTAATAGTGGTAGCATTCCATCCAGAGTGCGTGCCAAAAAAGCACTAGAAGAACTACCAACATATGATTATCTTGTTTTAGGTGCAGGATCAGCTGGCTGTGTTCTAGCTAACAGATTAACGGAAAATCCCAATAACAAAGTTCTATTACTAGAAGCCGGGCCAAAAGATAACACCTGGAAAATTGATATGCCAGCTGCATTAATGTATAATCTGTGTGATGATAGATATAACTGGTTTTATCACACTCAACCGGAAAAACACATGAATAACCGCGTCATGTATTGGCCTAGAGGCAGAGTATGGGGGGGATCATCATCTCTTAATGCCATGGTGTATATTCGTGGACATGCACACGATTACAATAGGTGGGAATCAGAAGGTGCTAAAGGGTGGTCTTATGCTGATTGTCTCCCTTATTTTAGAAAGGCACAGAATCACGAACTAGGAGGAGATGATTATCGGGGAGGTGATGGTCCATTACATGTTTCTCGAGGTAAAACTAACCACCCTTTACATCATGCTTTTATTGAAGCAGGAAAACAGGCAGGTTACCCCTTTACAGATGACATGAATGGCTACCAGCAAGAAGGTGTAGGTTGGATGGATATGACCGTTCATGATGGAAAGAGATGGAGTGCAGCAGCTGGTTACCTAAAACCTGTATTATATCGCCCTAACTTAGAAACACAGACCAAAGCCTTGACCACTCGTATTATATTTGACAAGCATAAAGCTGTTGGTCTAGAGTATGAACATGGAGGGATTACTAAGCAAGTTTATGCCAGGAAAGAAGTTATATTAAGTGGTGGCTCTATCAATTCACCCCAGTTACTGATGCTTTCGGGAATAGGAAACGCTGATGAGTTAAGAAATCTTGATATTCCTGTTGTTGCTCACCTACCTGGAGTTGGAGAAAATCTACAGGATCATTTAGAAGTTTATGTTCAACAAGAATGTCTTAAACCGAACACACTGTATTCAGCACAGTGGAAATTTCCACATAACATGATAAGAATTGGATTACAGTGGTTTACTAGCAATACAGGGTATGGTGCTACTAGCCATTTAGAATCTGGGGGATTTATTCGCAGTAAACCAGGAATAGATCATCCAGATATCCAATTCCATTTCCTGCCATCTACTGTCAACGATCACGGAAGGAAGGTGGGGCCCTGTCACGCCTTTCAGTTACATGCTGGTACCTTGAGAGCAGCCAGTCGAGGACACATCAAACTAAAATCAAATAATCCGCATGAGCATCCTCTCATAACTGCCAATTATTTTTCTGAACCAGAAGATATTGTAGACTTGAGGCAAGGCGTGAGACTCTCTAGAGAAATCTTCAATCAAAAGGCGTTTGATGAATTTCGAGGACGTGAATTAGCACCAGGGTTTGCAATGACCACTGACAAGGAAATTGATGATTTCTTGAGAAATATGGCTGACTCAGCTTATCATCCTTCATGTACATGTAAGATGGGGTCTGAAGACGACAAGATGGCTGTTGTAGATAATGAAGGTAGAGTTTATGGTGTTGAAAATTTACGTGTGGTAGATGCCTCTGTTATGCCGAGTGTAGTTAGTGGTAACCTTAATGGCCCTACCATTATGATTGCTGAGAAAATGGCTGATAGAATTTTAGGTAATCCCCCACTACAGAAGTCTAAAGCACCAGTATACCAACCTAAATCTTTAGAAACCCAAAGATAACATTATTATTTTTAGTTTATATTATTTCAATCTGATTAAAATACAGATCTATATTTCGTTTCGGTTTTTTATATTTCCGATGGCCTACACTACATGAAGATCTGACAAGCTATAGCGATAGGTCACGTCAGGGGTCAAAATATTGACTTTTGACCTATGACGTCAGACATTTGATTTACCAATCAGCATTGATGTTACTAGTGGATTACCCACAGTTCCGGTCAAAAAAGGTCAAACCCTCGATTCGACAGACCATTTGATTGACTGACCCCTCATTTCAAGCAGAACACGAGTTAAATAACAAGTCTTCCAGATCCAAGTGTAGTAAAGACAAGTAAAACGAAATTTTGAACTATAAAAACGAAACGAAATAGGATCTGTGTTTTAACCAGATTGATATTATTTTGTTGTGTTTGTAGATTCTGTTCTAGTTTTCATTTATATACATCCAATTGCCTGTTGATTGAGATGGAGAGATATTTTTGGGCTTAAAGTAAAGTATATTTTACAGATATTTCTTTTATTTGTTGATGTGATATGATTCTTTTGCACCTGAATAATGGTTGTCAAGGTATTATGAAATACAGGATACCTTGCCTGCAGTAGCCAACTTTATCATAAACTTTGTTGGAAAATTATTTTTGAAAGATTTAGGATATATACATGTCTCCAGTCTAATTATAATCACGTGTTGTGTCAGTTACATGTTGTTGTATTTTTCATGTTTTCTCCAAATATATGACTTATATTCTGTTACAGGGCTGCATTTGTGGTGCATAAAATTTAAAAATCCATGCACATACAAGTGTTCTGTTATGTTAGGGATGTAGAACTCTCAAAAGTTGCTAATGCAGTCAAAGTATCAGAAGTAATTATCTTGTAAACCTTGATATTATGAAGATGTATTTGTTTGTTAGTTTTCATCATATATTTATAATAAGTAATTATCTTGCAATACTTTGATATTATGAAAATGTATTTGTTTATTAGTTTTCATAATAGATTTAATTATTTTAACCAATACTGTTATGATTTGCCATATTTGTGTAAAGTATGTCATGTATATGTCACTGGTACTTACAATTTGTATCAGATAATTTACATGTAGATTTAAAGTATTGTTGATTAGAGTCATGTTTCACAATAACTAAACATTAAAACTAAACAATATATAGACAAACACAATTACTAATTTACTAATCCAATAATCTTGTTGAACATGTTGGGTCAACCATCAACAATGAAAAACAACCTGCATGTACATTGTGTTTTATTGATATGCAAGTTTTGTGTAACCCCTGTGTTGCCTTTCTTAAAAAACTCATTTTGTACAATTAACTGAATATAAGAACAAGAAATAACTTAAAATATAGGCATAGAATAATTAATGAAATAGTTATTCATCTGTATGTCTAGTCCATACTATGATCAGGTTGTCATAACTATTGTTGAAATCACATAAACACAACTTTATGGATAACAATCACTAGCAAGTTTAATAGTCCAGTTTTTAGTTTGAATAGAATGTTGTAGTAGTCATTATGTTTGACAATATATTTAATACGCTTTAGTCATTAATATTGTTAACATGATCAGCCAATTGTTATTGACCCACATTTATATTAAAAGTGGTTGATATTACTGGTATATATGATAAATGTAATTTAATTCTAAGAATTTTATAATGGATTTATATTATATCCAATTAATTTGAAATCCAATGGTATTTCATTATTAATATATGTTCTGTGAAGAAGTTAATATATACATCTATTGTTTTGTATATTAGTGGAATTACCCAGTAAGATTAACTTAAATTTTCTTAAAATGGCTAGATCTCTTTGAGTCTGAGATACAACTGAAAGTTATATTGGTTTTGACAAAGAACCACTAATACTAGAAATAGGAAACTACGATTAGTAAACATACCTACTCAAAACATGATATTTCAAAACAAGAATTTAGTCGTACAGAGGTAGGAAAAGTGTCTAGTTGTTTGGATGAGACAGAAAGCAGAGGTCATTCATGGTACATAAAAGAACGCTTAGAAATCGATTAAGAGTAGGTGGAAATGCCATTGTTTTAGCCAAATTTCTTTCATAGAAAATGGCATGTGCTCATCATAAACATAGGACCTTAAACCACATTTCATTTCCGTAATCATAGAGGTTTAGCTACTTTAAAGTTGATTGAATTGTTTACCTTAGAAATCTCAGGCCTGAATGAAATTTTGAATAAATGGTTGATGAATTTAATGCTGTTGTATATAGAGAGTCTGACTACTTAATTGAAATTATTTTGGTCCAAGTAAAAAAATATAAAAATTATGTGTTACATTCATCTGTTTAAATAATTAAAAATATAATATTTTGTGCAATATAAATTTTATTGAAGCTGTATTAGAGCGGGAGCCCAGGGCGTTAACCTAGCTGAAAAGTGTACCAATTTTCTCCTATATGGTCTCAATGCATGTATATCTGGTATCATCAGAATGTAAGTCTGCCGGGTTTCCGGTGATGGGTGTGGTATTCCACGCCCAAAATACCACGCCCCCCAACTAGGCTAGATTAGCTCAAAAGTGTACCACATAAAAATCTTACAGCAGTGTACCGTACATCTGCAGGTGTTACAAAAACACTCTAACAGACATTTATAGTGATGGGTTACCCCTGACAGAGCTATGTAATTGTCAGACATTTGTAGTGGTAGAGTATCCATGACATGAGTTTTCTAATTTCCAGACCACAGCTAGGCTAGATTAGCTGAAATCTGTACCACCTAAAACAGCTTTGGAGTTGTTCAGTACCACTACAGGAATCATGAATGTCCTGTGATGGTACTGAACAACTCCAAAGCTGTTTAAGGGGGTACAGATTTCAGCTAATCTAGCCTAGCTGTGGACTGGGAATTAGATAACTCTGTCAGGGATACTCTACCACTACAAATGTATGACAATTACATAGCTCTGTCAGGGGTAACCCACCACTAGAAATTTCTGTTAGAGTGTTTTTGTAACACCTGAAGATGTACGTTACACTGCTGTACGATTTTCATGTGGTACACTTTTGAACTAATCTAGCCTAGTTGGGATGCATGGCATTTTGGGCGTGGAATACCACACCCAGCACCGGAAACCGGCAGACTTACATTCTGATGATATCAGATATACATGCATTGATAAAATATTGGAAAAAATTGGTACACTTTTCAGCTAGGTTGACCTCCTGGGCTCCAGGTCTATATGTAAAGTTTAATTAAAAATTAGACCATACTGTCTTTTGGTCTGATATGTCATAACCTGTCATTTATATTTACACAAAGTAAATCTTTTAATAACTTCTGCTGACTGATCCCTATTTTCTAATATGAAAAGATGTTTTCCTATGGCCATAATGGTTTTTAGTCAATCACTGTTGCTCAATAAGACCACCTATAGAACAAATTAACCATAAGGAAGTAGTTAGATATTATGTAGTGTAAACCAACATGTGTTCATGTCGGAATAAAATGAGAGTTAGTTTTAATTATGTTGATGTACATTTATTCGTATTACACTGTCTTTTTAAAATTTGATATCGGTAAAACAAAATACTCCCCCAAACCAGTAAAACACAGAAGTTTACATTAGGAATGTCATTTTATTGAGAAAATGTAAACTTAAAATTTATAATGGACCTGTGTTGAAGAGAAGTTATTTATGCAGTTCATTTTTGTCTTAAAGTGTCAACTTGTGATTTGTTTTGTGTTTAAAGCTTTTAGACACCTTAAATTGTTTAAATGTACATTTTAGATGAAGTCTTATTATAGGAGTATATAATCGTCATAATGGTTATCATTGAAGGAGTTGTCCTACCCAAGTATATTTTGTGAATAAAGCATTATCTTGGAATGGCACTTAGAAACCTTTATCTGAAGCCCAGTAATAGTTTTTAAGTAAATGAAATGAAATTTATATGCCAATTTATATCCATATGCTTTTTTACTGAAGAATTTTATGGCTTATAACCTCTTTACTTTTGACACCAAAAGACAAAAACGTCTAAATGGTGTAGTAAGTTAAATGGTTTTAAAAAATTTATAAAACAGGTTTTATTTGAGTTGTCTGACTTTTAATCTCCGTGCAGACGGTCGCCCGTTTATTCAAAACATGATCATACATTTGTAAGAAGATCTTGATGGATAAACGTACGATCGTCCGGACTGTTTTTCCCAACAAACTTGAACAACAAATGTGTACAGATTTTCAAGCCATTAACGAACCAGGTGTATATAGGTGACTTGGTGCAGCTGCTTATCATGTGACATAAAATGAGTGCGGTCATTTTCATTTTAGTTTTATTTTGCACTTCATCATACAATGTAAAAGAATGTTGGGCGATGTGAACGGAATTTCACAAGTTTCAAAAATTCTTGGTATCATCATATTATCAAATAACACACTATTTATGGATAACAATTACTATGGTTTATTTCACTGTCACGTTTCAACAAGATTTCACAAGTCGTTATCAAGCATATGGTTGATAACGACTTGTGAAATCTTGTTGAAACGTCGCAGTGATATAAACCATAGTAATTGTTATCCATAAATAGTGTGTTACTTGATTATGTTTCAATTAGTGTTCGGCACGAATATTCGAATATTCGCTCGTCGAATATAATATTCGAATATTCGAATAGCAATAACGATATTCGAATATTTTCGAATATCTATTATTTATTCTATTTGCTCTCAAATATTATTAAAGGCGACTTCCCTTGCCACATTTACACTCAAAGCTTACCTAGATTACCTAACCGCAGCTTGTAAGGGTGCTACCCCTGCCGTCTTCTGAGACAGTTATTCTGTAAGAAGCATGTTACCTATTTTGGTTAGCCAGTTAGTGCCACGATGGAGTTGGCTGTCTTGACCATAGAGGTGTATATATTGACAATATATACACCTCCATGGTCTTGACTAATATCACATCAAGGCAATCTTTGGAACCACATGAAGTTGAAACATATACGCAGATCTAGATACTTCCTCTGCAAGGGACGTGCGGTCAGGCAAGATTCGGCCAATTAAAAAGTTTTACACAAAGTTCTCCATGCAACAGCAAGAAGTATGACAAGATTCAGCGCAGCAAAAAAACGTCACTGAGAAATTGATCAAGTTTGTAGCCAAGCATTATCAGCCCCTCTCTCTTATTGACAATGACCATTTTCGGGAATTGGTAGAATTAAGCCCTGAATCCATCACACAATTTGCCGTCAAGTAAAACACTCAAAAAAAGAATGGAAGAAATCTATGATGCCGTTCATTCCGACGACCGTCAAATCAAGAATAAGACTCTGGAAGTGAAATCATGTCCAGGTTCACATACCTCGGATAAACTAAAAGAGCATCTGACGGAGATGGCAGATGACTGGAGTATGGTTGAGGTCCGCGTAAACTTGTTGCGATGTCATGGAAGGCCGAGGTCTTGTGTACAAATTGGCAGTTTACGTAAAAGATCCACTGGCAATTGCCAAAATATAATCTTGTGCATTGTCACATGTCAACAGAAATTTCACGTATTTCATAATTAATTAGAAATCATAATAAATTGAATATAAACCACTTTAAATATATTTATATACTATTCAAAAAAAGTAGGGGATATTTGATTTTTAAGTGTTATTAAAGTCACCTAATGAAACTGACGAAGAAACAAATGACAAAATGAAATGAAGTTCACATTCATCGATTTATTCCAAATGATCGTTAGACTAAGTAAGGCACAGGCTGACCATTATAAGGGTAAAATGATACCCGGGGTCAAACAGCAAAGTTACCACAGCATCACAACCAAGTCAGTAACGGGTAAATCCTCCTCTGTTTGCCAAACAAGCATTGATCCGACGTGGCATACTCCTAATGAGACGTCTAAGGTCATTTTGGTCCAGATTGTCCCATTCCTGTTGCAACGCAGCAGCAAGTTCTTGGACATTGGCAGGACGTTGTTGACGTTGACGTAACCTCTGTCCAAGCATGTCCCAGACATGCTCGATGGGGGAGAGGTCGGGACTCAGTGCTGGCCAAGGTAATGTGGTGATGTTCTGTTGTTGGAGGTAACCTGTAACGATCCTGGCCCTGTGACATCTTGCGTTGTCATCCTGGAAGATGAAACGGCGGCCATGACGTCGTGCGAACGGCACAACATGGACTGCCAAGATGTTGTCCCGGTAGTACTGGCCTGTAACACGCCCTGCAACAACATGTAAAGCCGTTCTTCCAGCAACAGTGATGCCTCCCCACACCATAACAGAACCACCCCCAAATCGATCATGTCTGATGACGTTAACGTCTTGGAAGCGCTCGTTTCGACGACGCCACACCCTCCTACGTCTGTCCAAAAAATCAACAGTGAACCTTGACTCATCTGAAAACATCACATTGCTCCAGCGTCGATTATCCCAGTGTTGACGATCCCTACACCAACCACGTCTTGCCTGAATGTGATGATCTCTCAAACAAGGGATCACGCGAGGACGTCGGGCGCGAAGGTGACCCCTATGCAGTCGATTCCGAATCGTCTGGCCACTCACTCTCACACCAGTGTCTGTTTGAAGACCAGCGCTGATCTGATTTGCTGTGACGACACGATTTCTCAAGGCCAAGGTACGGATAAATCGATCCTGGGCTTGAGTTGTCGCCCTTGGTTGACCTGAGCGTGGTCTGTCCTGTACAGATTGTGTATCACGGTATCTGGACCATAGCCTGCTTATGACAGACTGAGAAACATTCATCGTCCGCGCCACAACCGCCTGTGTTGTGCCGATCTGTAGCATGCCAAGGGCACGTAACCTTTCATTTTGAGTAAGCCGACGCATATCAAAATTTGTTTTCTGGTCACTAAAACAATTAAACTGATGTTTCCACCCTGGAATTCAATGCCACAATGACTGTAACATTCAAAGTCAGAGTCGTGCAAATCTTGGGTTGGACCCCCATGATGATCCCAAGCATCACCTGCATTCCATGCGGTAGCTATTGGTGCGTTTGGGCGTCACATGTAACTGGAAATGTTTCTTCTGTTAGGTTCTATAGTGACTTTTTTCGTAGTCATTTGCATATTTTAGTATTATGCCCCCAAAATCAAATATCCCCTACTTTTTTTGAATAGTATATTAAAAATTGAAAATATTCGAATACAAATTTCAAGACCCGTCGAATATTCGAATAGTATTCTTGTTCGAATATCCGAACACTAGTTTCAATTACTTAATGCCATTCAAAGAATATCATATTATGATGTTTTGGACCGATGTATGATGTCTGGACGCGGCGTTCAGTACTGTGAATGTGGGCCTGCACAACCTAGGACGATCAGTTTTTCGCCCCATCCGAATGGTTAGACGCAGTTCCTTGCTTGCCCTCTGTCCTGCACTACCGACAAAAATTCGAGTAGCCACGCTGAAAATCCCAAGGTACTTTTCAACTTTCCGGTTTCGATAAAGTGTTCCCAAGTCCAACGCATGGATGAAAAGCATTTCCGGACGACAGCCCCTCCTGTAATATTGTAAATATGTGAATGAATGAAATAATTTTCAACGCCAACTGGGCTAATGATGACAGCATACTTGTAATATAACTTATCTGGGCCCCGTATTGTATTACTTACCCCTTTTGTAATAATTGCAATAAAACCTATCTTGACCCGACTGTGATAACTATTTTGTCATACATTGAAATCGACAACTTGAATTGTTTATGGGAATTCGATCCTCATTTCTTTGTGACTTTTTATACGCCCACATTTTCATTTTCATATTGTCGTCGCCCCTGTCCGTCCACAATTGTTTGTGGACTCTCTACAGGTCACAATTCTTATCCGATTTTGACGAAACTTGAAATATAGGTTTATCTCTAAAAGATCTCGGATGCTTTCGATATTGGCATGTATCGGATCGAAACTTCGTGGATTATGGCCCCTGATTGTACGAAAAATCATGGTTTTAGCTTGTGGACCCTATAGAGGTCACAATTTTGAACCGATTTTGATGAAACTTGACATGCATGTTTATAACCCAAAGATCTTGGTTCCTTTCGATCGTAACTTCCTGAATTATGGCCCCTGATTGTCCGAAAAATCGCCTTTTTTAGCTTGTCGTCCCTCTGGAGGTCACAATTATTATCCGATTTTTAAAAAACGTTTGATTATATCACCGTTACACCGTAATGAAGATTGAGTTCGAATTTCGTGAACATCGGACCAAAATGGCCGCCGCTTGTACGCGAATAGTGTAAAAGTATGGTATATCACCGTAATTTCGTGAAAATCGGACCAAAACTGCCGAATAGTGTAAAATGTAAAAATATGGTATATCAAGATTGTGGACCCTGTAGAGGTCACAATTTTATAATCCGATTTTTATGAAACTTGAAATGCATGTTATAACCCAAAGATCTTGGTTGCTTTCGATATTCAGGCATATCGGGTAGTAACTTCCTAAATTATGACCCCTGATTGTATGAAAAATCATGTTTTTAGCTTGTTGTAGAGGTCACAATTTTTATCCGATTTAAAAAAAACACATGTGAATATATATCACCATTACACACTAAGATTTTGGTTTCTTTTGATAATCGCGTATATCCGAACGCATTTTAGCCGATTCTGATATTTTAAAATATATCTTTATATCCCAAAGAACTCCGTCCCTTTTGATATTTGCATATTTCAGACCATAACTTTCTGGATTATTGCCCCTGATTGTACAAAAAATCCCGCTTGTTTTTTTCTTGTTCTCTATCCATCTCTTGCAAAAGGTGGGCGTATCCTGCCTGGCAGCCGCTGGTCAGTGAATCTGGAATTTTTCTAGTAAGATTGGGTGTCTCTACTTTCCATATGTGACCGAGAAGTCCGTCAGATATAACAAGAGTCTGGAATGTTTCTTCAAATCTTTAATACTTGGAAACTTATCATAAATATATCTACATACACTTACTGGACCGCGGATAAGCAATGGCGTAACTGGCTTTCCGAAACAGGGGGGGGGGGGGTCAATTTCATCCCGTTGGGACCCTCCTTTAAACCCAAACCCTACAGCCATCGTCTCAATTGCAATCTAAAGTTAATCCAACCAAAATTCTCAATTCACTTCGACAATTCCATTTTTTTTTTTTTTCTTTCTTTCTTTCTTCTCTCCCTCCAATCAGTCAAGATACCGAAGTCAACTGTGCGAGCCAATTCACGTTCGATATAATAACATCGCAAGTCCAGACGCTATTCGCCCATCGTGCTTCTCAAATCAGCTTTAGCCTGCTGAAGGTCCGCTCAGCTTGGGTCGAACTCACTGGAATGGTCATGAATATTCTATATGAAGTAGAAACATAGGCGTACGAGGAAATATTTGACTGGGGGGGGGGGGGTGGCCGGTGCCCCCAAAATATAGTTACTTTCTTAGTATGTTACATAATAATAATAATAACTTTATTTTCTTATAAAACTACAAATATACATATTATTTACAGACAAATGATCTAATAACGATGAAATAAGGTTTCGAGTCTTAAGATTTCTATTTAATTGCCTAACTATAGACACTCTGAATTTAAATTGGACACATTCAAGAACACAATATTTTTTTTATACAACTTTAACAAAGTACAATTGTGTGCCCAAATTTTCCCAGCATTTGGTGCCCAAAATGGGGGGGGGGCAGCTCGTATGCCAATGAGTAGAAAAATAAAAGGGAGTGTCTCCTGGCTGTGTTGGGAGGTTTTCCGAGCACAATTCATTATAGAGTGCTATGGAATGAAATGGAGTTTAACGTCCTACTGTTCTATGGCGGTATATTAGATTCAAAATTCCAACGTGCTTTCGTCTAACTTCTAACTTCTGTTCATGTAATTTCTAACTTCTATTCAACATCAACGAATTTAGAATTTTTACACTTCTGCCTTGCAACCATCATTATGAAGTCGTTTGGTGTCGCCACTGCGTGCTCATTTGGTGATTGCGCACCTGGTCGGGACCATTATGTTGATATAAACGACTCATTCTTCGTCTGGTTGAAGGTTGGAAGGAGTGCTGAAATTGAGAGAGAGAGAGAGAGAGAGAGAGAGATGGGCTTGATAATATAAAGAGGAGAGTATCCTCGCCGAAACGTCGCTTAGTATTAAACTCAGTAACTGCGTATCCATAAAATTGTACCCTGTGTTAATATAGACCAACAGTATATAAATATTAATTGGCTCAACTGTAAAAAAAAATCAAAAAAAATTCTCCAAATCTTGCACTTGTCTTTAAAAAAATTGAACAAATGTTGTTTAGCTTATATTTGAAATATACTATTCAAAAAAAGTAGGGGATATTTCATTTTGGGGGCATAATACTAAAATATGCAAATGACTACGAAAAAAGTCACTATAGAACCTAACAGAAGAAACATTTCCAGTTACATGTGACGCCCAAACGCACCAATAGCTACCGCATGGAATGCAGGTGATGCTTGGGATCATCATGGGGGTCCAACCCAAGATTTGCACGACTCTGACTTTGAATGTTACAGTCATTGTGGCATTGAATTCCAGGGTGGAAACATCAGTTTAATTGTTTTAGTGACCAGAAAACAAATTTTGATATGCGTCGGCTTACCCAAAATGAAAGGTTACGTGCCCATGGCATGCTACAGATCGGCACAACACAGGCGGTTGTGGCGCGGACGATGAATGTTTCTCAGTCTGTCATAAGCAGGCTATGGTCCAGATACCGTGATACACAATCTGTACAGGACAGACCACGCTCAGGTCGACCAAGGGCGACAACTCAAGCCCAGGATCGATTTATCCGTACCTTGGCCTTGAGAAATCGTGTCATCACAGCAAATCAGATCAGCGCTCGTCTTCAAACAGACACTGGTGTGAGAGTGAGTGGCCAGACGATTCGGAATCGACTGCATAGGGGTCACCTTCGCGCCCGACGTCCTCGCGTGATCCCTTGTTTGAGAGATCATCACATTCAGGCAAGACGTCGTTGGTGTAGGGATCGTCAACACTGGGATAATCGACGCTGGAGCAATGTGATGTTTTCAGATGAGTCAAGGTTCACTGTTGATTTTTTGGACAGACGTAGGAGGGTGTGGCGTCGTCGAAACGAGCGCTTCCAAGACGTTAACGTCATCAGACATGATCGATTTGGGGGTGGTTCTGTTATGGTGTGGGGAGGCATCACTGTTGCTGGAAGAACGGCTTTACATGTTGTTGCAGGGCGTGTTACAGGCCAGTACTACCGGGACAACATCTTGGCAGTCCATGTTGTGCCGTTCGCACGACGTCATGGCCGCCGTTTCATCTTCCAGGATGACAACGCAAGATGTCACAGGGCCAGGATCGTTACAGGTTACCTCCAACAACAGAACATCACCACATTACCTTGGCCAGCACTGAGTCCCGACCTCTCCCCCATCGAGCATGTCTGGTACATGCTTGGACAGAGGTTACGTCAACGTCAACAACGTCCTGCCAATGTCCAAGAACTTGCTGCTGCGTTGCAACAGGAATGGGACAATCTGGACCAAAATGACCTTAGACGTCTCATTAGGAGTATGCCACGTCGGATCAATGCTTGTTTGGCAAACAGAGGGGGATTTACCCGTTACTGACTTGGTTGTGATGCTGTGGTAACTTTGCTGTTTGACCCCGGGTATCATTTTACCCTTATAATGGTCAGTCTGTGCCTTACTTAGTCTAACGATCATTTGGAATAAATCGATGAATGTGAACTTCATTTCATTTTGTCATTTGTTTCTTCGTCAGTTTCATTAGGTGACTTTAATAACACTTAAAAATCAAATATCCCCTACTTTTTTTGAATAGTATAGAAAATGAAATGAAATGAAATAGGGTTTAACGTCCTACTGTTCTGCTCCGAACTGGTCTAATGAAGACGGGCATACGTCATACAGTGTGCTATGAGGGACAGCGGCACTACGGCCTACTCTTATATCGAATTCTAACGGTCAAGGGATCTTTGACGTGCACGCCAATGTGTACACGGCACCTCGGTTTTTCGTCCCATCCGAACGACTTGACCGCTGTACTTGTCAGGCCCTCAGTCCTGCATCACTGACAAGGGGGAACCACGCCGGAGAATCTGTATGAACTTTCTCGGCCAATGAAGGGATCGAACACCCGACCTCCAGGCTAGCGAGCCAGCGTCTTACCTACTTAGCTACCGTATTTGAAATAGTATTTGTAAACCATATATCTATTATTATTATATATATATTTGTGACTGTCGTCTGTCTGTCTGTCTGTCTGTTCGGGGTTGGCGGCTACACTAGGTCTGCCCCGAGTCTGAAATTTGGGGTATAGGGGTAGCTCGGACTGGGGAGTAACATAGGCCAGGTGGCGTTAGTCTACCACTTCCGGTTTCGGAGATATCACCCCCGAGCGAAGCCGGTCTGTTCGGGGTTGGCGGCTACACTAGGTCTGCCCCGAGTCTGAAATTTGGGGTATAGGGGTAGCTCGGACCGGGGAGTAACATAGGCCAGGTGGCGTTAGTCTACCACTTCCGGTTTCGGAGTTATGACCCCCGAGCGAAGTCTGTATGTTCGGGGTTGGCGGCTTAATCTGCCCCGAGTCTGAAATTTGGGGACCGGGGAGTAACATAGGCCAGGTGGCGTTAGTCTACCACTTCCGGTTTCGGAGTTATGACCCCCGAGCGAAGTCTGTCTGTTCGGGGTTGGCGGCTACACTAGGTCTGCCCCGAGTCTGAAATTTGGGGTATAGGGGTAGCTCGGACCGGGGAGTAATATAGGCCAGGTGGCGTTAGTCTACCACTTCCGGTTTCGGAGTTATGACCCCCGAGCGAAGCCGGTCTGTTCGGGGTTGGCGGCTACACTAGGTCGACCCCGAGTCTGAAATTTGGGGTATAGCGGTAGCTCGGACCGGGGAGTAACATAGGCCAGGTGGCGTTAGTCTACCACTTCCGGTTTCGGAGTTATGACCCCCGAGCGAAGCCGGGTATCCTGCTAGTTATTATATATATCACGTTCAATGTTGCACGTGCGCGCTGTATCATAAGGTATGTCATTGAGTCAACTGGTGTGGTTTCGATTCCCCGGTTGTACGTGACAAGGAGTGGGGTCGCCTGTCCAACCTAGTGGGTTTTCTCCGGGTCCCCCGTTTCCTCCCACTGCTAAACACCCCTACGCGCAAGCGAAGTATTGAAATGAAATTGAACCATGTTAATACCGAAATGACCTAGTTTGTGTCGAGTGGACGTTAAACCCCATCTCTCTCTCTCTCTCTCTCTCTCTCTCTCTCGGTCGATGTTGGTTTCAATTTTAACACTCCACCAAACCATTCAACCTGACGAAGAGCGAGTCGTTTGTATCAACAGAATGGACCCGATCAGGTGCCCAATCGCTAAATTGAGCACACGGTGGCGATACCAAACGACATCATAATGATGGTTGCTAGGTAGAACTATCATGCTTAACATGTTCCGCCTTAATAATAGAAATCAGATGAAACAGAATTAAAATTTACACTGAACAAATAAAGAAGTTGGATTATACATTGTCTTAAAGGGACTAGCCTGATTTCAAGAGAGTCTCAAAAATAAAAGTCGGAGTGTTTATGAAATTTAAGCGCCAAAATATTGAGTCGTTTGGACATGAACGTCAAAACTGCTTATCCGGACACGTAACCCTTTTAAGATTTCGGGTCAGTTTTTTCGTTGGGTGAACTGATAATCGATTCCCGTTCCTTGATAGGTCTATATAGTGAATGACCCATGTGCTCTACTTGATAACGAAAGGTAAATTTCACCTACACATTATTATCATAAAATAAAAGTCTGGTTTTATCCAGACACCGTATAATACAGCTTGGGACACTGATCTCCATTTCCAGATGAAGACTGACAGGTTTAAGGTGTTTGAAAACTTATCACATACATTGAGTTAGTTGCTCGGCCCTTAGCTAGAGGATTTTAAGTGATTTTAACACAAAATTAAGCAGTTTTATTCTCCAAAAAATATCGGGATTAGCCCTTTAAGTTAGAAATTACATGAATGGAAGTTAGAAATTACATGAATAGAAGTTAGAAATTAGACGATAGCATGTTAGAATTTTGAAACTAATATACCGCCATACTGTTCTGCTCCGAACTGGGCTAATGAAGACGGAGAGGGTGCTATGAAAGATGAGTGCTTATCATATAGCGATTTCTCTGGACGTCGACCGCATAAAACTCAAATTGTTTCGTTGTTCTCGTCGATATGGCTTGGCATATCCGAAATAAACATCGCATTTGAAATGATCATTTATTTCGTGTGGTTCGTCATCGGCGCCTTCATCATGGAACCGTTTCTAACAATGGCAATACATGGATCGACGAGTAGGCCCCATTGCTGACGCGTGTGCCGGCACAGAAAGATCGGCGAAAGGGACCCATGGTGATGAGTATAATGGCCCCACATAGATCGACGAGTGTGCCCCTACACCCACGCGTACTTTCACATTGATCAAGGGCCCTTCATAGATCGATGAGACATGAGTCCCTACGGCATACGAATGGGCCCAAGTACATTAAAGGGGATCCTCTGACTTTGATTAAGGCCCCTAAGAGTAGTGTGGGTTCAATTACTTCTACGTGGGGGCCTTCTGGCATTGACTAAAGGGTCCCTCATATACTCATCTGGGCCCCATCTCTACCCAAAACTCAGTGCCTTTGGTTTAGCACAGCATTTTCTATGTTGCCAGGGGCCCTACCAAGTCACGCCACTGCGGATAACCGACTAGTATCTTATGCTACTAAGTCGGATAGACCTAAAAAAAGAGCTAACGTATCAAGCATAATCACATATTTATATGGAATTACTTCTAATCACTTGGCGAGGTCAAGTGCTGACATAAAGAAGCATTGATGTAATAATTTACAATATAAGAAATAAAACAATAAATTAATAATACGAGGCAGGCCATATTGGCAGTTACTTTCTATCTAAAACAGTTTTACAAACAATTAGGGGATATAATAAATTAACATTTCATAAGCATTACGTTTTGTTTTGTTTAATGTTTTGAAGGAATATAATAGTTATTGTCCCGAAAGTTTAAATGAATTCAATTTGAAGGCTTTCACTTTTAAAATGAATAATGTATTATCTGAAATATTCTAGTTTTTAATGGTAACATATAACCACTATAAACTGTACGGTTATATACTCTCCTCGCTCGCTAATTTCTAATACGTCCTCATATTATATTGATCAACAAAATTAAAATTTTATAAACTGAAGTTTGGGAACATATTCTGGTACATCGTGAAGAAATGGGATAAAATCGTCGTAGAAATCTGGGTCTTCCTTGAATATTTTATTAATCCACTGCCACTGGTACATACTGGAGATACGAATCCAGAAAATACGTCTTTCTGATAGATACTCTGTATCTGTTTTTGGATCGCAATAACGACATAACGTGCGCACAATTTCCGTCGTTTTTCATCAGTGACATTCAGGATCACGGAGTCTGCTCCACGCCATTTGAACTTGTTTTTCTATTGTTCATGGAAATATTTCGCGAACTACATTTCTAAACACTTCGGGTACGGGTCCAGGAATTGTGTTTTCATGGATCTCAATATACGAAATATCTGTTTCATCCAAATTGCTTTCACCAACTCATTCCTTTTGTTTCACTTGGTATTCTAGCTTTCCCTTGTTTAATCGTTTCTACATAACCCTTTGGTACGCTGAGAATCTGCGTTTAATTTGCAGGTGTATATTCATTTTTCGTTTCTGAATTTAACAGTTCGACTGTCTGACGACTTTTAGTATATACTGTTGGAAAGGTTAAACGCTTTTGTCATGAGAGCAGATTTTGATGGGTTCACTATCTAAAGTTGATGGCTTGGTAACTGCCTTGGCAATCTGATTAAAACACAGATCCTATTTCGTTTCGTTTTTTATAGTTCAAAATTTCGTTTTACTTTTCTGTACTACACTAGGATCTGGAAGAGTTGTTATATAACCCGCGTTCTGGTTAATGTGATGGATTAGACAATGAAACTGGCGGATTTTGTCACTACGTTTTGCAGGCAAGTACTCTTTTCTCCAGGTTATTGCGGCCCCTGGACCCACGCCTATAAGGACCTAGGATGGAAGCCCCCCCCCCCCCCCCAATCAAGAATTGCTTCCGCCGGCCCTGTTTTGACCAGAGACATTTCGGCAAGTCAAAATTATAGAAAGGCTGCTACCTCCATTTTCGATTTTCCATTGATGTGCCTCTGTATTCAAATCCATAACTTTGATCATTTCATCTAATTTTCGGGGTATAACTTGTTCATCTTTTTTATTCTTGGGGTACTCGCTTTGGCTTGTAAGAGGCTGGCATCTTACCCCACAAGGCATCCGCACAAATTGCGACCGAGAAGTCCGTCGGATATTACAAGAGTCTGGAATGGTTCTTCAAATCTTTAATACTGGAAACTTGTAATAATAATTACCTACATATACATAAAGGACCGCGGATAACCGATTAGTTGGATACATTTCTAGATTTTAATTATAACATATAACCATTATAACCTGTACGGTTATATATACCAAATATGTCATACTTTTATTGGAGATAACTACCATATAAATACTTTCGTGGAAATGTATCTTAAAAACCCCTTATAGGATAAATTATAATAAGAGTGAGGGGGGGGGGGAGAGAGATGGTGTTTATTTAACGTCCACTCGACACAACAAACAATGCCATTTCGGGACATGGTTCAATTTCATCTCAATTATGAGGGATCTTTAGCTGTCGGAGAAACCGGAAAAAACTCACGAAGTCGGACAGGCGACCCCACTCCTTGTTATGTACAAGCGGGAAATCGAAACCACGCCACAGTGACAGACCGTATGTCCTAACACGCAATGCATCCTAAGTTCTCTAAAACACACGCTGTCTTCACCAACGCTATTTCCGTGAAATTTTGATCATCGCTTTTAGATTATAATGTTCGGTCATCGTGTCGATTTTCATATGAATAAAATCTGAGAACCCCTCCTTTAGAAAATGGCGGTCTACCCTCCTTTATCATAAAAATTCAACAGCGTGCTGAAATAATCCTTTATTGACAAATCACAACCCTAAGTATTAATTATAACAGAATATATAAATACCATTAAATATGAATATATACAGGTATCACATAACGTTTGATAACGAGCCTTAAAAGTGCGTATACTATATATTATACATTTATTAAAAGTGAATATGAATACCACAAAGTAAAAACACAGTTATTTCGTTATAAAGGTGATGATGTTACTTTTAGTGTCCATGATTTTATTTGTGGGGTATCTAGCGTTATGCGAATCTAAAACAACACAGTATTAAATATAGGTGAAAAATTAATGGGCGTTTTCTATTAACATTTTACGCCCTTAGATAAGGGCTAATTTTTAGATATAATCGATTTTGTGTTCCTACGGTAAGCCAAAATGAAACCAAACCTTGTAAACAAACCAAATTTCAATTAATGTTTCCGAACAGAAGTTTAGTCATATAAATATAACACATCAGATTATCCCAATTCAACAATTTATTTTCACCTACATCAAATAGATGCAGTTCCCGATTTGCAACGACCTAGCCAAAAGAAGTTACAAGACATTTTGGTAACGAAAAATATATGCCCAACAGCAGCTCTGTCTCGAAAACATATAACCACAGACAGCAACCTATCCGAAAGGAAAACTTCCATGTTGACCAATTTAATAAGAAATTAAGATGCCTTCAAGAAATCTACTGATCTCTATCGTGTTCCCAAGATTTTCCGTACACATTAAAGTAGCTAAGTCTCTAACTCAATATCATCCAAAATCTTCGACATTGAAAACACGATTTATTTGTCGGTTTAAATCAACATTGATGTCGTGACCTTACCGGGAAAAGATGGGCTTCTGATATCCAATATTTAAGACAAAGTAACATTTTACAATTGGTACACGAATCGTGTACCATAATGCGTTTCGGCACTATTTGTAATAAAGGACTCGAAAAACGAGGCTAAGCATATTCCACAAGTCATGTCAAACGGTGACGCTATATTCTTGTCTGTTCGTTCGTTCGTTTCTGGGGTTTTACGTCCACTTCCACCTATGGTGATATCGTAGACAATTCTTGTCTGGAGAGCATGCCCAATAAATACTATCGGTGTAGACTGGAATAACCAGAAGCTAGGGATTAAAATTCGATTGAGAATACTGGCGTATGTCGCCGAACCTAATTGATTAGAAATTACAGTAAAAAAAAACGATTGAATGTAAATCAATTTATATACATTCATATTACATTATTGTATGCGTTGCGATCCATTTGTGTCAATTTCTAGGTCCCAAATATTAGCGACTTAGCTCCTTTAACTATGTCTCTGGAACAGAAAGTCGTAGAATACTGAAAATCAACAAGGTTCATAATCTCAGATCCTAATGCCTCACACCAGATTTGAAAATCAATGGGGTTATCTTCTCACAGCCTTACTGCTTAGCATCAAATTTGAAACAGATCTGTTACAAATTGTAACACGTTAACAATACAAGGGTTGATGAACAAATCGTTAAGGTATTACTCGAATGCTTCGCATTAAGAAAAATATCAGTTAAAAGCTATCGTGTCTATTACGTAAACAAAGCTTTCGGAAAGCGGGGCTCCGGAATTGAAGATCTTCTTATAACCGCAATGGTTCATACCAAATTTGAAAAAAAATGTTTGAATCTGTAGCGTTAATAAGCCAATTGTTGACGAACGGAGGGGCCGATCTACGTCCATGTGTGACGACATGCTGAAGCGTGGGCGTATTGCGTAAGGTGCAGAAAAAAAGTTAAATCAAGTGTGATTCCATTTTTAAATGCATATAATAAAATAATGTATCAAACATTTAGAAACAGATATAGATAAATATTATAAATTAATTCAATCAAAGAATAATTGACCAATAGCGTCATAATGCTGCAGTTTTGAGCTACATACAATAATTACCACAATAGGTACCAATAGATTCAGACGGGATGAAAATGACATACGGCTAATAAATTATACAATTTGTATATTTCGAAAACAAACTTATATGCAACAATTTAACAGAATACCGAAGATCGCCACTTCACAAAAAGTAAGTGGGCTATACGATTTATCAATTAGGGCAAAATGTAATCATCAGTCGATGTGATAATGAGTGCTGCGAAGAAACAGATTTACGCCTCCTTGCGTTATCATGATTTCATTTATTTCTCCCTGAAAAGTTGTTAATGTTGTGAATGTGGTGCATGTGATTTATTAAGTGGACTCTTAAAAAAAATTAATAATAGCATACGGCTAATTTTATGGATTGATCGCGTGTGCAATGTACGGAAGAGAATTTTTACCCAAAGAGCGGTATCTTTCTACATTTTTTCGAATTCGATTCGGGACTGACACCTTAATTGTCAATCATGTTGTTCGGATGAAAGGCGTTCGATTTACTTTTTCTATAAGTTACATGCGTTTGGTTAAACTAGACTACATGTATATAGTGTTAGTTATATTTAACATCCGAATTTGTTCGGTCAATCTGAAAAACAAAAGTTAAATGACACGTTTTTTTCCAAACTCAATGGACATAACCGGAAAACGATGAGCATTGTAATGTCAAAAAGCCTTATAAATTTACACAGAATTGTTCTGTGTAGTCATATTTATTCCACACTGTATCCAAAAATGGTGATAATGTCATGACATTTGATTTGGCGTCGAGTGCGCTGGCCTCTTTAAGAAGTCCATTATACGACGTTCGACGCGTGAGATATTTTCTGTGTCTGAATTAAAAAATCTATTATTTTGGTATAATCAATAAACCTTTACATAATAACGCTTGTCGGATGAGATCGTTTATCTTCTCGATCAGTTGTCCATCATAAATAAATTAGGACGTGGCACCACCATTGGAATTAACTGTAGAAGCAGTTTCTTTTAAACAAATCATATTATAACAGCCCCCGTTAAAATGACCTGTAAGCCTCAATGAAATGCAATTAAGCCTATCACGTCATTTGATTACTGGGCTAAGATGGTGTCTTTCAATGGCGTACTGGATCTGAATTCTGTCGCGTTTTCAAAGCATTCGTCTTGGCTATAGATTGTTGGTAACTGTAGAGTTGTTTCTCCAAGGCATAATTTTCCGCTTGTAAGGCCATTATTTCTCGCCTGAAAAGACATAAACGAAAATAATGAGAACAACGAAAAGGGTGGAAGGAATCACAACACTTCATATCGATTTTGTTTTCAACAACAAACACCATGTTTAAAATAAGAGCAATCAATTAAAGATGGCTCCCATCTCAAAGTTGTAAATGGAAATGCAGATGTATAATTCGCTGCATGAATAAACGGCCCCGAGAGGTTGATTAACGACGGTTATTAACAATAGCGATCATGTAACCAGAGTAATATATCTTGTTTCTTTAGAATCAACTAGCAAAGCCATAATTAAAATAAAACTCGATCTGAATTTTGAAACTTGATTTAACGGTGGTGTTTATAATATTTTCAAAACCGAGATAAATATTTCATTTAGCTTTGAGCATGCTCATGCATGGATATAATTGAGCAATTGGAGAGGGGATGAATCGCAAAAAGAGATTTTAAAAATCATTTCATGCTAGAGACACGCATCCACCGCAGTAAGATAGATCATAATGTACCGCATCTGGCTAGGGTGGATGTCTATCGTGAGTTACTTCCAATTTGCCAAATCTTCACGTAACATTTGTTGCCTTCTGCCTAAAATGATCTTGGGTTGCATATTTTCAACACTATAAATAGGTTTATGCTAAGCCGCCGGAGAGGAAATTGGGAGATCAAAAAAAAATCTTTTTTTAAAAGTAGCACAATAGGATAAGTGCAGTAATATCTTCTCAAATACGTAGAAATAACAAATTTTATTTCGTTCCAGTAAATCAGGTAGCACATTTCTTATTTTTTTTAATCAAAGCTTTCAATCTCGACCAAAATGACACATTTTTGGCATTTGGCACTTTATCATCCTCGGTGGCACTATATTTATATCCAGCCCATTTTTATACGCCCACATGGAAATGTGGACGATTATTGCCGTCGCCCCCATCCGTCCGTCCGTCCACAATTCTTGTGAACGCTCTAACTCCAAAAGTTTTAATCCGATTGTTTTGAAATTGATATATGTGGTTTACATTAGTGAGATGAAGAAACCTAATTTAATTTCAACAATTTCTGTTTATTACGTCTAGAGTTATTACCCTTGTTGAACCCTATGAACTCTATTACGCCAAAAGTTATCCACCGATCTTTGTGCAATTTATATGCATTATTTAAATTAGTGAAACGAAGAAGTCTATGGAATTTCAGCAATTTCCGTTTATTACGTTTAGAGTTATAGCCCTTGTTTCACTTTACTGAACCTTGTGAAGTTATCATCCGATCTTTGTGAAATTTATATATGCATTATTTAAATTATTGAACCAAAGAAGCCTATTGAATTTCAGCAATTTCCGTTTATTACGTCTAGAGTTATGGCCCTTGTTTCACTTTATTGAACCTTGTCATCCGATCTTTGTGAAATTTATATGCATGATTTAAATTAGTGAAACGAATAAGCCTATTGAATTTCTGTAATTTCGGTCAATTTGCTGCACCTTGGGAACGCTCTAACATTTATATGCGTCATTTATATGCATTATTTAAATTCGTGAAACCACGAAGCCTATTGAATTTCAGCAATTTAAAATAATTACTTCAAGAGTTATGGCCCTTGTTTCACTTTGTTCAACCTTGTTAGTGCTCGATTGATGAAAGTTATCATCCGATATGTATGAAATGTATACACATCATTTAAATTTGTTAAACAGAGGTCTATTTAATTTCAGCAATTTCCGCCAATTATTTCTAGAGTTATGGTCCTTTTTGAATGACAAAAGTGATTATCCGATCTGTATGAAATTATATGCATTATTATAGTAAAACGAAAAAGCCTGTCAAATTTCAACAATTTCTGTAAACTACTTCCAGACTTGAGGCCCTTGTTTCAGTTTGTAGAACGTTTTGAACCCTCAAACGACAAAATTATAATCTGATAATCTGATCTGTATGGAACAAAAGAATAAATATGCGACAACCCTTGTCGACCGCCCGGACGATTAAGCTGATGTGGGCGTATGTTTCGTTGCCTGGCAACCTATCTTATTTCACTGCTAGAATTGTGACATTCTAAGGAAAGGTTTAATTTTGAACCCTTTTTTTTAAATTCACGCTTGGCACCCACCCTAGTCATCAGATGCGGCACATCATGATCTACCTTATTGTGGTTCATGCATGTCTTTAACATGAAATTTCTTTTTTTTTAAAACCGTGTCAATGGTTCCTTTTGAGTTTCGCATCTCTAGTATATATAAATAGACTATTATTATTTAAATAGTAATACATTATGAGTTTGCAGTTAACTTTGAACAATGTCATAGAAAGGTGGAAGGTTTTTTTTCCAGATAAAAACTAAAGCTGGTAATTATCTTGTTTAAGAACACATCTCAGATAATTCCATCAAAATGCGTTCGCATCTTTTTATGTTTTGAATAATTTAAAGGAGAATTCAAACATTTACCTTAAAACTGATGAAGTTGGTCAATATTTACTTTATTATTTTTTTTCTTTTTAGCAATGACGTCAATTGTATTGATTGTCGACATCGAGCTAAGTTGAAAAGGCTCAAAATTTGCTTGCTTAATTATGTATTAGCGATCATCAAGATATCGAATACATCGCTGTTGGTTCAAAATTCTATGTTTTCAACTGTTGTGAAATACTTACGATATTTTTTTGACGCCATTGGCATAACGTTGCTGTCATTATAACAGTACATCCACCATTATTTTCGCAGTGGTGTCTATTTCTATTTTGACAGGCAACGAATGGTTGCAGACGACTCGTTACTTGGGCGGAAAAGGAATAATAAATTACATCCATTATGCATTCAAGTTGATTGCAAATATCAAGATAATTGGAACGCCATTCATTTGCTGATTTCTAACATCCGCCTGATTATGGGTAAATATAAACTTTACAATATATCCCGTAGACATTATTCTCCCTGGCGAGAGATTGACCTCTGATGCTAAGATCAACATATGATACAGTCTGCAACATCTCACCCAGAGCTTATTACTAACGGTCCACACAAAGGAAATCAATATCCCATTTCGAAATTAAATCTCGCGGTTCAAACACTTGAAATACAAAAATCTTTATTTGCTAAACATGATATTATATATAGAATTTTTAATATGCCATAGCGCTCGATTTAAACCACATACCATGATTTGTCACGCTCAGGAGAAAGAAAATAACTTCCGTCGTGCAACAGACGAGTTAATAACATGAATTATTTGAAGATGTTTTCTAAGAAACGAAATCGTTAATAAAGATCGTTACAATGACCTGCGCTTTTTATAACTCCGTGATTATATCAAAACGAAAGATTGCTTCGGATTACAGGCATGGGGTGGGAGAGGGGAATGAGTGAAATCTAGCTAATGCCAATGTTAGATTTACAATATCAGACTTGAATGTGTTCTAATTCTGAAATCATGAACCACATAGGGAGATATTTTTGATTGTGTGTAATATCCGTTGTCGGATAATCTTTTTGTTACAAAATGATCGAGCTTGACAATAACACTGCAAGTAATATGATAGGCATACATAATTTACAATACAGTAATCAATAGAGCTGGTAATAATTGGTGTTGTTGAAAAGCACCCTGGCAGAGAGTTACGTGAAGACAATACTGTATACACACAAATATCGAAATAACAGCATAAAGTTATCACCAACATATAATAATGCAGAGCTAAATATTTTACCCGAATCCCGTGCGCAAAGAGGAAAATAATTTTTACCGAGGACAGGTTACCCAGCTCGGGTTAGAGTTGGGTGCTTCGTTTAATCTTCATATATCCAGGAGCCAAACAGAGTTACTCCCCAACCCCCTATCCCCCTGTCCTCGGTAAAAAGGTATCTTCTGTCTAAAGAGAGTCGTTTAGTAACACCGTCACTGGTATCTTTGGTTATGCGTTTCTTTAGTAAAGAATTTTTCCAGAAACGAAATAATTGTTATTGATCAGTGAATATCTTAAAATTTGTATATAGCCAATGAATATAGCAGTTATAGCTAGACAATAGCCGTTTCCAACAATAACATCGTTAACACTCCATTACCCTGTCATCATATATCTTAATTAATACTTTATAAGGTCAATCGATCACTTAACTATCTTTTCCATTAATGGCGAACTCCTTTAAAACCTGGTCTACAAGATTATAGAATCTTCTTATTACTTAATTGCTTCTTTATAAATTCTGGCAGGCTGGAGTATCTCATTACCATTTTATTTTCATTTTCTAGACTGCATTCGTTTCTCTAAATTTAATATCAACGTCACTACTAACTGGTCGACCCCGAGCTCATCCATATACAAGATTTATACTAATTATACCCAGTTGGACTTTCAATGGTATCAGGGTGGAGCAACGTAATAATTATTTCGCTGTTTTAAATAAATAAATAAATCAGGAAAACGAATAGATGCGTAACTGGTGCTTTTACATTAAAACTTCGCCGAACGAAACCGGGTACCGAGCAAAACTCTCACAAGCGGGCCCTATTGTGATGATGTAATACGCCAAAAGAAAAACATTGATACAATTTTGATTTTAATATTATATTTTGAGTATTGGACACAGGTGATTAAAATCTGAGCATAAAATGAGTTGTTCTCGTCCCTGGCCTGTTCATAACACGCCAGAGAGTTTGTAACTAGTGTAAAGATTACATAAAGATCCTCAACTCTGGGTCAGTTAGCCTTCTGTCACCAAGATGTGATCGGAACATTGTGAATTTGCCATCAATCGTCAGGATGCAATCTTGAATCCTATGACTAACGGGTAGAGGCATTAATATTAAAATTTTACATTCGTGTACTTGATCTGATATGTTATTTCAATAACTGATGGGGGAAGCTTTAATACGATTATATATTTTGTTTCTGACTATTTACGTCGGTTTTTTTACACAACATGTGCCGTTTATGGTTTATACTTCCAGACTGCAATCAGAAAACTAAAACATGATGTTAACAATCTATATAGTGATTTTTTTAAGTGACGTAGTTTTACGCCAGTCTTCCAGTTCGCTATCTACTGAAACAATTTAATGTCAGCCACTATAAAATGATATGGGGTTTAATGTCCTACTTTTCTGAACTACCCGGGTAATGAAGACGCGGCACACAAATTCCAACTGCCATGTGTAATGGTGGTGTATTTCTCTTTTGGGATCTGTCCACTTGTCATTCCATATTCAGATACGATTTCGTAATGTGATGATAATCGCGATCATTTCAATATTTAGCCCACCACCCCCCTTCAACAAAATAGCCATATAGGTCGCCCATTGACGTCACAAATTAGTTATGTTTATAGTCATTTGTTAATTAGTGTCATTCAGAAAGCGCTAAGCTGTTTTCTTATTTCTTTCAAATATCTTATTTAATGGACGCCTGTCTGACAAGAATCGAAATCTGTCAATTCCTTTGCCACTTTATTTTATTGCAAGACAGAAACGAAATTATAACTGTCGTGTGTCAAGTCAATGGTTTCGTATGTCAGTCAAAGCGTTCATAATTTATTTCCTAACATTCCAGAATAAAAGACTATACAAAGATTTTCAGCCATACAGAATAAAACAAATACAACACTTTCATATTTAAAGTAGTTAAGTCTCTAACTCAATATCATCCAAAATCTTCGACAATGAAAACACGAATTATTTGTCACTTTAAATCAACATTGATGTTGTGATCTAACCGGGAAAAATGGGCTTCTGATATCCAATATTTAAGACAAAAGAAACATTTTACCATCGTGTACTATAATGTGTTTCGGCACCATTTGTAACAAGGGACTCGAAGTAGGAGGCTAGACATATTCCACAAGTCATGTCAAACGGTGACCCCAAATTCTTATCTGGAGCGCACGCGCAATAATTACTAACGGTGTAGACGGGAATAACCAGATGCTAAAGATTGTCATTTGATTGAAACATCTGGCGTATTTCACCGAACATAACTGATTAGAAATTATTGTAAAAACAGGCACGACTGAATGTAAATCAGTTTATATACATCCATACCACATTATTATATGCGTTGTGACCCATTTCTAGGTCCCAAATATTAGCGATTTAGCCCCTTTAATAGGGAAAATATTTATTGGGCGTTTTCCATATTGCAATCTTAAATGCAACAATTATAATATAATAAGTTTGGCCATAGATAATATCAATGAATTTACTGTTTCTAAATTCAATACTTACCCCATCTGGTGTTTGTGAAGACGCGTGACGTCGTCGATAGTGCTGTAATTGGGGAAGACTAAAAGATGAGAATCTATCCAATGTATGTAAATTGTTAATTTTCTATCATTAGGGTCGACGTAATCATTTTCTGGATCTGAAAGCTGAATAAAAAATCAATTTACTTCAAGGATAATGACATGACTAGAAGGACATTTTGTTTTAGATGGACATCATTATTTTGTGGAGCAACTAAATGTTCGTTACTGGTAGTTGTAAACTTGCTACCAATGATAGACGAAAAGATAAAAGTGGGATATTCCCGGTTTTAACTTTGCTCATACCTCTGCTATAACGTATCGCGAGAGAACGGGAGAGAGAGAAATGGGGTTTAACATCAACCCGACACAAACTAGGTCATTTCGGGGCTAAAATATGGTTCAACTTTATTTCAATAATTCGCTTGTGCGTGAGAGGAAACATAACGTATCGTTAAAAAATTTGATTAAAGATTTGTGAGCGATCGCTGGTCTCTATTAAAGCATTTTTACAGACTTCGTTTTGTCTGTCTACAAATAAGTCTCGGGTCTTGATTTTATGCCGAACTCTTTCTTTGCTTCAACAATTCTTTTTCACCCGATCAGGGGTCAGAGCAAAATAAGCTGTTGCATTGTTTGGGTTAATCTAATTGTGTTCTTTAAATTAGTGACCGGTGAGATTAGAGTCGCTGATCGTCGTTTGATTCATTACATACTACACAGGTTATCTCAAGTTGACATTATCACTTTGTTTTCTGAATTAAATGTTAAATAATCAATCTTACATTTTAGCGTCTATTAAGCCGTGAACAATTAGTTATTGTCCAAAGAATACGAATAACAACCAGGGGCTTTAGATTTTCGTTTCGAACTATTAAGCGGAAGTCAGTTTGTTTACTAATTTTAGTTTAGTTTTTAGTTAAACTGTCAACTGTTGAACACAAAATCAATTATATCTCAACATTGACTTTATTTCTGGACCAATTATTTTATAAGTAGACAGATCAACATCTCAAATTTAATTAAATCGACATTTTATTATTTACCCATTTAATTACGTCGGCGACTGATTCACTAACAAATAGGTCCCGGGTTGAATTCCGGTGTTGGTCGAGAAAGTTCCTCGAAATTTTCCGGCGTGGTCTCACCTTGTCAGTGGTGCATTTCATTCCGATTACGTCATTTATTGGGAGTCGCGGTGGCTCAGTGAGTAAGACACTGTCTTGCTAGCCTGGAGGTCTTGGGTCGCTCCCTCGGGATTTTCCGGCCTGGTTATCCCATGTCAGGATATTTGTCTAGTCATTCAGATCAGACAAAAAAAACGAGGTTCTGTTTACACATTGGTGTAAAGGAGCCCTTGGCAGTTGGAATTCGAAGATTAGGCCGTAGCGCCGCTGTTCTGGAAAACTTTTCCTCATAGCACATTGCATGGCGTATGACTGTCTTCAGTGCAGAAATCCCATTTAGGTCATCTGTTCTATAGGAACTACAATACCTACCTCATCAATGCTGATATTTGTTCTCATAAAGAAACCTTCATCTAAATCTTGCTGGACATAATATTTACTGAATGGTCCGGTCCCCAGTTTTACAATCTTACCCCCGCTTAAAATGGACACATCCCAGGTCACAAATCTGCTGAACTTTCTTGGCACATGAGAAATATCTGTATAATATAGCCTAAATGATAAATACTTCCCCGAAGTATCCGTTTCGAGCATCCATGCTTGTTTATCTCTGTCGTAGCAATGCGCTCTACCTTTCGATTTGTTGCACATTGGCAGAGAGACTTCACTAACGGAAACGACAGATTCCATTTCAACTTTCACCTTCAAAGACGATCTGCCAAGCGACAGACGCGACACTGAAGCTCCAACTGTGAATGGATCACCGAATCCCGAGGCATCAAGCATCTGATTTAGTTCTCCGGAATCAAAAGTCCCCTCCTCTCCCAAAATAACACGGTATCGCACGTTACACAGATGATCGAAACTTGTATGTCTTTGTAATTGAATGGCGACGCTGCCGTCTGCTTCAGTTGATGTTACGTCAGGAAACAGCGATATGCTCCAATCGAAAAGACCAAAAGTGAAATATGTTGATTCCAGTCTGTCACCGTAACCATGACGTGACTGGCCTTCTTTGTGTATTTTCATATTATATTCATAAAGGCACGTTATATTTCTCATTTCTACTTCTACTAGTATATCGCCACTATCTTGTATAAATTTTCTCTGGATGATGTCATCTATTTCCATAACAGTCTTACAGCCATGTGATTTATTGTCAAAAGTAAATTCTGTGTTTTTGACAGTGCATGTTTCGTTTTTCGTAAAATGATCTTTGTTCACAACCGTGAATGCGAAATCTAATCGGCATTTTGTGTCTTTCGACGTAGTCTGCAACCTGAGGAATGTTCCAATATGGCGTTCACTGCGAACAAAGGACACGCACCACTTTTGAAACCCGTACACGAACTCCTTTGAATAAGTATCCGGTGTGAATTCCCTGGTAATTTTTCCCGGAAGGATGAAAGTGAACACCTGAGCATTGAAGCGGTCGTTGAGCTTGACGAAGCGGCACAATTTTGCCATTTTAAATAAATTCGTTGTTAACGCACTAAGGACTTTCTGCAAAGCAATCGACTAACTTATGTCTACAGCAACATCACCATGCAATCTTCTGTTTGTTTAGTCAACTGAAAATAAACAAAACAAAAATTATAACGATTGATAAACTTTCTGAAAGATTGCGTTTTCACAATAATAAAAACAAAATGTCCACAGTGCCATATTGATTACATCGAACATTCAAAGACTTTTTCAAAGAAATCGATAGGAAAGACTAATGAATTGTTTCTGTTGTAAAAAGTAGACATTGTTTCGACCCTCTTTTATTCCGATATTTTGAGAATAATCATCTTCATTACTTTTTTTTACCAATAAAGAGCAACTCATTGTAAGCGCATGGTTATAAATCATTCAGGAATTGGTTGACAAGAGAACAGCTTCTGATTCTGACACAACCAATGAACCTGATAATCTATAAGCGACATGTATAGGCATTTTGATAGATTTTTTTTTTAGATAATATTCTGTTAGTTCATATGAGATAAAGAAAATACACACGCATGCTAATTTTCTTCTTTTTTTGTCGCCATGCACCATGATTGGCTACAGAATCGCTTTTTATTGGAGTAGCCTGTAGATTAATAAATGGTAATTTTCAATAAACCAGTTATTACAAAGAAAACAGTCAAATTGCAGAAACACCTTCTGAATAATAATCAGACTTGTTTGGAGGTTTTTTTTTAAAAAAAAAATTTTGATGCTTCAACGTTTCTATTAGTCCCGTGGGATCAGGGGTCTGGGCAGGCATTATCAACACAAATATGACCGAAAATAAAGATTCAAGTTCCCATTCTACGTAAATACCCATGTACCTATGCTACATATTATTGGGTGGTTCACCAACTTAACCTGATCTGTAGTGCTTCATCAACAGCCCGTGGTGCATGCCTACTTCTCGCTGTGATTCGTAAGTTGGTGTATCAAAAGGCGAATCCTTGAATCCTTGGCAACGTTTACCAAAAACCCTCTCCTAAAATTCAAAAATATATTTTGGTGTCGTGTGTGAGGTAGAGTTTGCTTAATCTGTCTAGCCAACAAATTATGCGTTAGGTTTATGAACACGTTCAATAGAAGATTTCAGATAAATATGCAACATAAATATTAACGAAAAGTGGTATTAGATGTTGTAGAGACTGTATTATAGTTGTGTGGATATCTTACAAGATAACACGAATGCTGTCATGTCTGTAGATAGGTTTGGACTGTGATGAGATAGTTTCCAGACAGAATACTCAAATCAAAATGATTAACTAATACAATAGTTTAGCGTGATAATTTAGCTACATGTCCAGTACCGACCACGTCAGCCGACGTTTCAAGATGTAAATATTCAATATTAATCAGTACTGACCAACTTACCACATACATTATGCATTGAGATTAACAATGGGAGTAAACAGCGAATTCTAAAATTTAGATGACAGAGAAGACATTTCAGAAAGAAACGGATGTGTCATTAAATTTCTGTATAAAAAACAAATAGTTTAAAATCATCTCACTAGTAAGTCGATTATAATATGTACTCACTGAGTACTAATTTAACAGTTTAAAATCTTTTCAAATCACCAAAATTATCTCAGAAATGATTCCGTATAAATCAATAATTCTTTTTGAAAACATATTACTAGGTTACCTGAAAAAGAAGCAAATTCCTTATAGATTCTTGAAAATAGGCATTTCGAAGGAGCTTTTGTAGCCGAATGCACTTTAGATCGCCTGGCATCGTGGCGACAAGAGTCTTGGTTTCGCTTCCAAGTAACAAAGAGCGGGGTCCCCTGCCTAACCTAGTGGGTTTCCCTGGTTCCCACCTATACTCTCATTAATGCGAATTAATGAAATAACCAATACTGATATTTCTTAATTTGTGTTGAGTAGAAGTTAAACTCCCAGATTGGCTAAAATGCCAGATTTCCTGTAAGAACACATTACATGATGTTATATACTATTCCAAAAAAAGTAGGGGATATTTGATTTTGGGGGCATAATACTAAAATATGAAAATGACTACGAAAAAAGTCACTATAGAACCTAACAGAAGAAATATTTCCAGTTACATGGAATGCAGGTGATGCTTGGGATCATCATGGGGGTCCAACCCAAGATTTGCACGACTCTGACTTTGAATGTTACAGTCATTGTGGCATTGAATTCCATGGTGGAAACATCAGTTTAATTGTTTTAGTGACCAGAAAACAAATTTTGATATGCGTCGGCTTACCCAAAATGAAAGGTTACATGCCCTTGGCATGCTACAGATCGGCACAACACAGGCGGTTGTGGCGCGGACGATGAATGTTTCTCAGTCTGTCATAAGCAGGCTATGGTCCAGATACCGTGATACACAATCTGTACAGGACAGACCACGCTCAGGTCGACCAAGGGCGACAACTCAAGCCCAGGATCGATTTATCCGTACCTTGGCCTTGAGAAATCGTGTCATCACAGCAAATCAGATCAGCGCTCGTCTTCAAACAGACACTGGTGTGAGAGTGAGTGGCCAGACGATTCGGAATCGACTGCATAGGGGTCACCTTCGCGCCCGACGTCCTCGCGTGATCCCTTGTTTGAGAGATCATCACATTCAGACAAGACGTCGTTGGTGTAGGGATCGTCAACACTGGGATAATCGACGCTGGAGCAATGTGATGTTTTCAGATGAGTCAAGGTTCACTGTTGATTTTTTGGACAGACGTAGGAGGGTGTGGTGTCGTCGAAACGAGCGCTTCCAAGACGTTAACGTCATCAGACATGATCGATTTGGGGGTGGTTCTGTTATGGTGTGGGGAGGCATCACTGTTGCTGGAAGAACGGCTTTACATGTTGTTGCAGGGCGTGTTACAGGCCAGTACTACCGGGACAACATCTTGGCAGTCCATGTTGTGCCGTTCGCACGACGTCATGGCCGCCGTTTCATCTTCCAGGATGACAACGCAAGATGTCACAGGGCCAGGATCGTTACAGGTTACCTCCAACAACAGAACATCACCACATTACCTTGGCCAGCACTGAGTCCCGACCTCTCCCCCATCGAGCATGTCTGGGACATGCTTGGACAGAGGTTACGTCAACGTCAACAACGTCCTGCCAATGTCCAAGAACTTGCTGCTGCGTTGCAACAGGAATTGGACAATTTGGACCAAAATGACCTTAGACGTCTCATTAGGAGTATGCCACGTCGGATCAATGCTTGTTTGGCAAACAGAGGAGGATTTACCCGTTACTGACTTGGTTGTGATGCTGTGGTAACTTTGCTGTTTGACCCCGGGTATCATTTTACCCTTATAATGGTCAGTCTGTGCCTTACTTAGTCTAACGATCATTTGGAATAAATCGATGAATGTGAACTTCATTTCATTTTGTCATTTGTTTCTTCGTCAGTTTCATTAGGTGACTTTAATAACACTTAAAAATCAAATATCCCCTACTTTTTTTGAATAGTATATATTTCATATTACCTTGTAATTTGTGTTCTATTGATGTGAAATTAGTTCGTCATGTGTAATAGTTACAATGGAACAAATCTTGTTGTACATTCAAATTTCGAGTCCTCTTAATCAATTATCTTTTATAATACAGCTATTATTATTCTAACAATCATTTATCATTCTACACAATGTTTCATAAGTAAATTAGTAGTCAGCGTACTTGATTGGGTTAAGAAAATCGATTAATTGGAAGATCTATTGAGATTTGTCTTTAGCTAATTAAAATAAATGATTCGTTTATTTCTTTGAAAAGAGTCAGAAACATCAACCATTATCATTCTATAAATCCATAATAAAGGCGTCATGGGCAGCTATGTAGAACAACATACAAGACAATAACCATCAAAACTTACCAATGTCGTATGTAGCCGGTGGCAAAGATAATAAAGTTGAACTCGGAATCGTTCTTTGCACAACAGTAATCGTTGGCTGTATTTGTCAAGACCAGGCGATTATTTCTATAAACTGTATTTAAGACACGTTTTCATTGATCATGCCGCCTATTTGGTGCCAATTACCAGCTAGGTTTCTCCTCTAACAACTACCACGACTTACAACAATTTCACACAATTATCATCTGTCTAATCAAATAAATAGTCCCTCAACAATTTACAAGATATTATTATCGGATAGAACTTTCCATTATGATACTGATAATGATGGATACAATTATACCCATAAACAATAGTTATGGTATGGTGTGAAATACTGTTCAGTTAGTTACATGTACGATAGAAGCCACCAAAAATATAACCATTTACACAGCTCTTTTTTTTTTACCCAATTTAATAAAATGGCGACCCCTTGATAATCATTGATTTGGAACAAAAGAATAATTATTGTCGTTTTGATCAAATTTTATAATTTATTTCTTTTCTCGAACATTATCTCTTCACTCAAACATTTAGGCCCGAGTGTGAAGATATATCGAATGTTTGGAGCCTATACATGAGAGAGCCTAGGAGAGAGACTATACATTTAAAAGAGTAAATTTCCTTCAGAAATGGCCTTAGATGCAAGGAAATCGACACCAAACTTTCAAAATTTTATGGGGGGAAAACCCCATACCAACTTTGAGGCTCCGCGGTAAGTCACGCCGGAACACCCCCGCCCCATGCTCAATTTTTTACACATGACCCTGCTGTACTGAGTGTCCAAATATCTTTTGTCGATATGCATTCAGAAATAAAATCATGCAGAATTGATAACATCCAAATATGGATATGGTACTGGAAAAGCCATACACAATGGCGAGCATTTTAAATTAAACATGGCGAATATTGTAAGGACTTTAACAGTGGACAACGTCGGATTAACTCACCAGTTACAATAAGGTTTGGAATTCTGTTTCTGGCATTTGTGGTTTTTGAAATACAAATGAATATCTAAGACATGATTGGCATCTTGAAATTGAATATGGCGGGCGTTGACCCAGTTTCTGATAGCTCCATGATATTGAAAACATGTGTAAAGTCACTTGATTTGTTTGGTTTTTATAAAGTTCTGCCCCATGCCAACGTTTAGTATACGAAACATTTAATACCATGGATTTAGCTGTTCAAGTTAGCCTCTAGAGTGTCCACAATATTTTTTGAAGTGAACAAGGGCCATAACTCTGGCAGTAATCATTGGAAATCGTTGAAAATCAATAGGAATCTTCGTCTCATGACCTTAAACACTGTGTATAAATTTAAAGTCAATCGGACGGACGGACGGACGGACAGATGGGGGCGACGACAATATACGACCATATTATACGATCGCATTTGGAATTTGGAATTTCGAATTTGGAATTTGGAATGAGTCTTCTGGGCTTTCGTAGGCCTAGGCATCAGATAGGTAAACTAATTAGTTGTGTAAAATTACAATTTATTTAAATTCTAATTTGTTTAATTGAGGGGGGCTGCCAATTTGCTATTTTATTGGTAAGACATGAATTTGGAATTTGGAATGAGCCTTCTGGGCTTTCGTAGGTCATCCGATGCCTTAAATACATTTATAGGTGGAATACATTTTTTGGGTAGGGTTAACGTAATGTGTCAAAGAGAATCTATTGATACTGCTTTCGTATACTTATTTTCCCTTAAGCACCTGCAACAATGTAATTATTAAGCTAATCTAAAATAATAAAAACATAGTTTATGGGCCTGATTCCCTAATATTAGTAGAGCACGTGCTATTATAGTCTGGCGTTAAGATTGTCTTCAACTCAATCAACACAAAATCCAAAACAATTTCTACAAAATGGATATTTGTAATGGAAAATGGTGGTTAATCGAGAGAAAATAGATGGATTCTTTATCAAATAACAATAAATTAGTGGTATAATGAAAGTCTGATTACTTCGTTGGCTAACACAATATTCTATAATAGTATGTCTTATAGTCAATTTGGTTAATACATGTTACTACAGACAAGTCACTAACATATGTTGCTCAACTTCGGGTTTTAGATTAACGCCAATTTAAAGACTTTTAATAATTACTAAAAAATAGTACACTTTGAAAAAATGGTAATGGTTTAGTAATTCGTTAAATAATATAACCTTTATTTTTACACTTCAAAAACTTGCTTATAACCTGGAGATACGAAATTTCCTAATCGAAGGAAGAAACTTCTTTCTCCTGTCGTCGGTAGCGAGACCACTCGGACCAAAGACCACTCGGACCAAGACCACTCGGACCAAAAAAAAAGACCATATTAATAAATATAATGGATTTATTTATGTCTTTTGTCTAGTGAAATATTTTTTCATACCAATTCTCACAGGAAATTGTTTCATTATGACTTGAAAGCTGGTGGTATTGATGAAAAGTGTCTAGATTACAAATCCTGGAAAGAATTATAAGACAAACTTTTATGATTCCTCACAGGACCAATTGCACCCGTCATAAATTGAGATGGTAAAATTACTTGAAACACTTGCCAGACGATATATAATTTTACAAGTACAGCGTATTTATATTACAGAGTCATTGTAGAATCATGTCTATGGTGTTATGGCGTTTGTCTGTGATCTCATGTTAAAGAGACCGACAATGCCTGAGCTCTCCCAGTTCTTAAATAGAGCAACAGCGCCCAGACAGAATAGAATACGTCCTCGTCCGATTATAGATCTAGCTTGTTAATCGGTGTGATGTTTCCAATGAAGCACAATTTTCCACAAAAATGACAGAGGTGAAACTTGTTTGGCAGAGACATTAAAATTCGAAACATTTAACTATAGAAGAAATGTATTCAATATAATTGCCGTAATTTGGTTTTCCATTATCTATAATCAACTTCAAAAAATAAATTTACCTCCGTGAGCTACCTTCGCTTAAATGACAATATTGGTGTCAGTCATTATCACATATGTGATAGAACTAATTAAACACGTTCCAAATATAATTTTAACACAGAGAACATTGCTACGATAGCTGAGTAATACAGGTTTCCTGAATCGGAAGTGACGAACTCCAAAGGAAAACACGAGTCACCCCTCTATATAACTGACTGAAGTGACGAGTGATAACAGATACATGGGCTAATTTCTGCTCACTAATAATTCCTTCCAAGACCAAAAGTTGTTGTGTGAGACTGTGAGAAAATATATGTCAATTCATAAAAAGAATTAACTGCCACTAGATAAGAGAGCACGAAAGAAAAACAGAAAAAGTCCGTGTATTACCATGTTTTTATAAGGTATAGAATGAATATAAACAAGGGAATGTACGGACTATTTATATTTTTCTCGTGTTCTCTTATCTAATGACATTCAATTACTTTATTGAATTGTCAGGTATCCTCTAACAGTCTCATATATAAACTCTTGTTCTTCGAAGGAATTATTAGTGAGCAGAAATTCGGCCGTGTATCTGTTATCACTCGTCACATCAGTCAGTTATATAGAGGTATGACTCGTGTTTTCCTTTGGCGTTCGTCACTTCCGATTCAGGAAACCTGAATTACTCAGCTATCGTAGCAATGATCTATGTGTTAAAATTATATTTGGAATGTGTTTAACCAGCTCTATCACATATGTGATAATGACTAGCACCAATATTGTCCTTTAAAAGGAAGAATTGTTCTGTTCAATAATTCGTCTCTACATCGCCACGTTACATAAAGCTATACATGCTACACGGCTACATGTCACTTTAACGTCATTTCCTCGGCTTTTCAAAAACATATACTTTATTTAATTCGCTCTCTATAATTTGAGAAAATTCAATTAGAAATACCGAAGCCGTGGCAGAGAAAATCAATCATTGTTTGTTTGTTTAACTCAAGCAGCATGATGACAAAATTGATGACATACAGGCACGTGTTGTAAAGAAAATTGGCCACCGGATAGCAAACGACAAGTAGTCAGTTCTACTCTCACTTATTGGACACCGATTTGATGGAAATACTTTAACCAAAGTGACTAGAAAGAGGAGAACACCCCTTTAAGTCAGCGATACTAATCCCATCAAAACACCTCCATCATTGTTGGTCTAAATCTACAATATTCCTTTTCTCTTTAATTTCCTCTTATCAGTCACTGGAAAAAAAAATCTGGAACCCTTTTAGAGAAATACTAATGTAATGGGCTACATTACACAGAATTGACTATATTTTTTAGAACTAAGGATTACAACATCGATTTTACCACTTGCATTAGTAAATACAGAAAAAAAATTTTACATCATGTTTAGTCATGTCAGTTCTTCTCATTTATTTCTCAGTTTTCCATTGCCGTTTTTTATTTGTCTATACATTGCTTCCCCAAATTCACCTACCCACCGATTCCCACCAAATTTTGATGGACTGAACCTGCATTTCTATTAAATCCCTATCAGACACATACAAAAGTTACTTTGTCCGTATTAGCACCGCTTGAGAACATGTATCATGCAGAATGTATCGACATGAAGATAGCACCACCCTGAAATATATACAGAATTCGCTTTACGATAAATGTACTTTTTTATGTGCCATGTGAAATAAAGAAAATATTTCACCTTGTATTTGTTTGGTATTCAAAATTGGCCCCGTGTTTGTGTCCCCGTAAAACACTAGCTTTTACGCTGAAAGTTATGTCATTATTGTTATTATATTCATGTCCATGTTGACGACCGAAATCATCATTAACACAGCGATGTTTCTAAATTTTCTCGCCTTCTACATATCCGCAGCTGCGTTATTATGTTCCCGGTCAATATTCTGATGGATTTTAACTCCAAGAATACCCCAGATATGCTCAATTGGATTCAGGTCAGGACTTTTCACTGGTCATGGTAGTGTTTCATTGCCTCCTGACGCAGAAAATCAACAACGGAACACGCACAGTCTGGCCCAGCGTTTTCGTCGATAAAAATAGAAGGTAGTTGAGGTAACCATTACCTCTCAACATAATGCGTGGCACAAAACGTGCCGCGAGGTCTAACAGAACTTTGACGGCCCTTTACGCTATTATGTGGCGCTTCTTCTTCTGTTTTTCGCCACGAAATGGTGTAGTGGTTTGGTAGTGTGGGGAATTCTGCTGCAATTGTTGCTCAGGGCCCACACCCCGGTAATTTCTCTGCCAGCAATGATCTATTGGCCGATCACAAGCGGTTTAAAGTAGAGCCTCTTCAGAGGAGAGGGCGGACTAGCTAAAAAGTAGTTGTGCTATGTTCGGCTCTCTCTCTCTCTTCGAACAAACGGAACAAAACTGTATAAAACTATAAAGTTTTATTATGTATTATAACATATATACAGCTAAGTTTTAATGGACTGGGAAAACTCTTTTATTTTATTTATTTTAGAGTTTTTTTATTTTATTTATTTATTCACAGTATTTAAGGCCTCCAGCCCATAGTACATAAATTTTTACAACATATAAGAAGTGCGGTGAGTAAATGTGAGATAAATAACAGTAATAAATAATAATGGTAATAAAGACAATATGTATACATAATTTGTTGATATAATATAATAATAAATCAAAATAAGCATAACTATTTACAATTATCAATTTGTTTTCGGATAACATATGACTGATAAATAAACATAGCTAAATTTCGATAATTATTTTCGTCAGACATGACCCTAATAAAAATATCCCTATTTGTTTTATGTTGTCTCTCGTTCTCTATTTCTGGAAGTAATTTGGTTCTTAGATTATCATACAATTTACAATAAACAATAACATGTATTTCATCCTCTGTTTGTTTTAAATCATGCATTTCATCACAGTATTTACAGACTCTTTCAATTTTTGGTACATTCTTCCAGCGTCCTGTCTCTACAGCCAAATCATGGTTTGAACATCGGAAACGAGTTAAGGATTGTCGAAATTTAGTCACAGATACCTTGGATAAATAAGGTTCATAGTTAACATTGTGTTTAATCAAGCTATAATTTTGTAGTCTGGACGTCTCTTTAATATCACATGATAATTGTTGACGTGAGCAATCAATTAGCCTTTGCTTAAATGATGATAAAAACCCATTTACATCAAAAACATCCTGCTCTTGCCAAACGTAACCAAATCCATATTCATATAAAATATGCTTAATATTACTGGCCCAAGTTGACCTTCCAGCTAAATCTAAATTGTACAATAAGTCATAACAAGCTTTAGGATATCTGGAATTTGGTAAATATAGTAATTTTAACCAATACTTAAGACAATTATATATAGTATTTACATAGAGTGGTACTCGACCAGTTTCACCATATACTGCACAATTACATGTGTTAGAACTAACGTGTAATATAGATTTCAGAAACCTTAACTGCACCTTTTCTATCGATTCATATTTTCTAAAACCCCAAATCGCAGAAGCATATTCTAATATTGGTACGATCATTCGATCGAATAAAAATAATGAATTTTTAATACTAATATTGTTCTTTTTGATATAATATGTTAACATATTGGAGGCCTTCCTGGCCTGCTGTGCAAGGGTGTCTGTCGCAAGGGTCCAACATAGTTTTGAAGTGAAAAATATACCCAAATATTTATAGCCATTTACCGTTTCAATTTCTGTGCCATCGAGAAACCATTTCTCATACGGCTTGACAATTCCACCTCGTCTAAACACGACGACCTTTGTTTTGCTTAAGTTAATTTGCATCCCATATTTCTTGCAAAATGTTTGGATGCAGTTTATTTGAGATTGTAATCTAGGAACAGTGTCCCCTACCACAGCAATATCATCTGCGTAAAGTAATGATAATATTTCTTTAATATCAGAGTTAATAAATATCCCATGACAATCAGACTCATCAAACATGCAAATTAATTCGTTTAAAAATAATGTGAACAACAATGGGCTGATCATACATCCTTGTCGAGTTCCTATGTTACATTTGAAGAATTCGGTAACTGTTGTGTTGTTAGTTTGAACACAAGATTCAAGGTGTTGATACATAGATTGTATCACACTAAATAACTTCCCCCTTACGCCATTGTTTAGCAGTACATATTGTAAAATATGGTGTTGAATTCCATCAAAGGCCCGGGAAAAATCGGCAAAAATTACGTAAAAACGCCCTCTAGATTTTGTGGGGTATTTTTGTACGAGTGCCTGTAACGTAAAGATCTGATCAGTAGTGCTATAACCCTTCCTATATCCCCCCTGAGCTTCATATAATTTATCATTAATTAAACACCAGGTCGTTAATCTGGTATTCAAGATTTTTATGAATAATTTACCAATTACTGATATCAAAGATATTCCACGATAATTACCAGGTTCATCTACACTTCCGGACTTTAGTATGGGATGGATAACTGCTGTTCCCCAGTCTACGGGAAAATGACCACAATTTAAAATTTGATTGAACAGTAGCAAGAGAAATGGTAACAGAACGTCTATAGCATGCTTGATCATTTCATTTACGATGCCATCGGGGCCTGGTGCTTTCGATGATGGTAAATCATTCGCTGCCTTGCGTATCTCTGCAGCTGTGATTTCTGAGTCTAAGATTTCTTTTATACTATTTATGAAGAGGCGAACTGTGCCAGTTAAAATCTGTGTCTGTTCATTAGATGCAAGCATCTAAAGGCTGTATCTGTTTAAAAAATGCAAGCATTTTAAAGTATGTTCATTAGATGCAAGCATCTCAAGGTTGTGTGCCCAAAGAGCATTTCTCAAAAACTATTAGTGTAGTAACTAGAGCTTCGCTTCGAGCATGGAGACGGATATTCCAGTGGGAACGACTGACCCAGACTACTAGTGAGGGATAACACGTTTACCTGACCGTCTTGACAGGATTGCATCGATTCTGCGAATTCATTTCCAGTTCATGCAAAATTATAAACTATACGCTCCTTAAGTAAATAAAGTATCATTGTCAACAATATAAATGCAACATTATTTAGTTATGTTTATTAAGTTATAGGATATGCATATAAATTATAAATAGAGGTTTCTATTAAATTATAAAATTAAACATAACATATTTATAAAACTTAGAACAAGTTTGTCAACATACTATTCATACAGTTATCAAATATCCAGTCTCTCACAATATATACTCTTCAAAAAGTAGGGGATATTGAAATGCAAATACCTATGCAGGTTGTGATATTATAATAAATAGTCATGGCATGCTTTGAGAGTATGTTCACAGATGAAGAACTTATCGCCCCAACAGAACCACTGAGCTGCACCTGCGACACGCAATAGCGCTATACACGTGGGAGGGGTTCATTGTCAAATTTGACACTTCAAGGAAGGGTTGATGAAAACTGCCACGTGCTGGTTTATCCTATCCATGTTTGCTTTCCTATCTGTTCCGGCATAAGATTTACTGTTTAGCGTATCTTTGCTTTAGTGTGTTACGTTTAATTTGCAATGAGACGTCTTCAACATGATGAACGTCTACGTGCTATTGACATGCTTCAAATGGTTTCTACACAGCGAGCAGTAGCCATCATGCTTAATGTGTCACAGTCTGTAATCAGCAGACTGTGGAACCGGTACCAACAAACACACAATGTTGATGATAGACCTCGTTCAGGTCGTCCTAGAGCCACTACACAAACCCAGAATTGATACATTCGTACACGGGTCCTGCGAAATCGAGGACAAACGGCCAATCAGTTTTCTGTAAACTTGTACCAAGTTACAGGAATTCGAGTTACACCCCAAACGATTAGAAATCGGTTACATGCAGCCCATTTGCATGCGCGACGACCGCGTGTTGCGCCTCCATTAACTCGCCAGCACATGGCAAACAGGCGTCAATGCTGTGGGCAGCGTAGAAATTGGGGTAATCGTCGATGGGCGCGTGTAATATTCTCAGATGAGTCCAGATTTACTGTGGATTTCACCGACTGGCGTGCTCGGGTTCGAAAGTGTGTAAATGAGCGTCATGCTAACGTTAACGTCAGACAGCATGACAGGTTCGGGCGTGTGTCTGTTATGGTTTGGAGAGGAATCACCATGACTGGCAGAATAGACTTGCATATTGTTCAAGGAAGGGTCACTGGTGTGTACTACCGTAACCACATCCTGGCACCGATAGTTCTGCCCTTTGCTCAACGCGCAGGTCGACGTTTCATCTTTCAAGTTGATAATGTCAGTGCCCACCGCGCTCGTGTCGTGAATGAAAACCTCCAGCATCACCAAATTGTCCATATGCCTTGGCCTGTTATTAACATACACTGGTTGCCTCTAATAAAAACAGCAGTGCATTTCCGCAGTTTTGTATTGTTTCTGAATATCCCCTATTTTTTGAAAGTGTCTAACTACAGTGACCTATATCTAAATGTAGCTGTTATTAGTCTCGACTAGTCTACAGACTATAAATAAAACAATACTAACAAAATGAAACTAGTTTTGCCACAGTATATTGATAACAATCCACTAAAGGGCGAGGGATGATGACCTAACCCTCGTGCCATCTGTCTCATTGACATCCCATTTTGAAGTACATTTTAAAACTTTCCTCGATGTTATGGCCGATTTCCCCACCAGGCTTTTCGTGAAGCAATGTGTTTATGCTTTCAATACACCGCATGTCTGTTGCGTGCTGCACTGGCAACTTTCATTGGTATATATGGGGGATAGAATACGTTAAAATTTTCATTTCACTTTCGCATGTTTCGTTAGGTGTGTGTCCGCCAAGTCGATATCCCCCAACAATTCTCAAAATAGCAATACGATGGGATATTGACAACAAATATTAGACTCCATCAACATGATGAAGTTTGCCACTGGGGAGAATCTATTCCAAGTTTCGCAGTCAAGTGGAAATAAAATATTATATATTCAGACACTTTGCCTGACCTCTGAAAAAAGGGCAAGAGATTGGTGATTGTCGGAAGATTGACTAGATTATGATTAAAATAAATCCCATGAGAATTCAAAATGTCAACAAAATAAATATTGCTTCATGATACATGAACATTAAAGAGAAAGCAGGGCTCCCAAAAATAAAACTGTTTGTAATATTATATAATGACAAAAATCTGTCAACACCGAACGTGTACCACAAGTCCCCTCCCCCCCCCCCCCCCCACACGCACACCCAAAACATCGAAGATTCTATCCGGTTGTCGTTTAGTCTATATTATAAATTAAACCTCTATCTCAGGGATGGGTTGTCGAAAACATTCACACATTTTACACCAGTTCCATGCTAATTTAACTTCGCGATGAACAATCTAGTCAAACAAGATTAACATTTAAAAAAACAACCTGTTTCACAGTCCTATTCTATAACCATTTCTTTAGGATCTGCGGTTGCTAAGTGGGTAAAGAGCTTGCTCACTAAGCTGGAGCTCCCGTTTTCGAACCGAATGTTGGCGGAGCAAGTTCATCCGGATTTTCCGCGTCCGCCCGCCACCCATGTCTAGACATTCGGGCGGGATAAAAAACCTTGGCGACACATAAAGAACCCATGACAGTTGAGTTCAATTGTTATCCAGGCAAAATTTTCCCCGGAGCACATGGCATGGCGTATGCTTGTCTTCATTAACCCGGTTGGAGCAGAAGAGTGGAACGTTTAACCTTACTTATCTATTCACTACCTTTTAAACTACAGTGTAGTCAATACTCTTCAAAAAAAAAAAAAAAAAAAAAATAGGGGATATTGAAATGCAAATAGCTATACAGGCTGTGATATGATAATGGGTCATGGACACTTGACATGCTTTGAGAGTGTGTTCACAGCTGAAGAACTTATCGCCCCAGCAGAACCACTGAGCTGCATGTGCGACACGCAATAGCGCCATACACGTGGGAGGGGTTCATTGTCAAATTTGACACTTCAAGGATGAAAACTGCCGCTTGTTGGTTTATCCTATCCATGTTTGCGGTCCTATCGGTTCTTGCATAAGATTTACTGTTTAGTGTATCTTTGCTTAAGTGCGTTACGTTTAATTTGATCGGGAGACGTGTTCGTCGACGTCAACGTCAACCGACGACACTTCAAGAACTGGCCGTGGCACTGCAAGAGGAGTGGGTCATATTGTCCCAAATCGTGATTAGACGGTTGATTAGGAGCATGCCACGACCAATTGCTGAATGTCTGAGGATTAGTGGAGCAATTACTCATTATTAAGACAAAAATCAAAAACGTCCATGTTCACTTTTGACAGTGTATCTCTTTGCGAGTGAAATGGGGCCGTCAGGTAAGCCGCCCATATGAAATGTTTATATTCATATGTAGGCAATTGGCCTGTTATTAAAATACACTGGTTACCTCTAATAAAAACAGCAGTACATTTCCGCAGTTTTGTATTGTTTCTGAATATCCCCTACTTTTTTTGAAGAGTATATGCCAATATAAATATTAAGTGTTAGAAAGAAAATACTAATTCCATTTTAGCTATCACTTTCACCCATTAGTGGGATGATCTGATATTTATTAATGAAAATTATCATACATATTATATTTACTGTCTAGGAAATGATATAAAATACCCACGGGTAGTTTAGTTCCATATCAACCCTTCCTACAAACGAGACTGGAATTATTCGTTGTAATGATTGAAGGGTACAGTAACATGGGGGACAGAGCAAATTTAATACGAAATCAGCATTTAGACATTTTTCTCTGAAGTTAAAGTGGGAGTAGAGCTTAAAGCGTCATGTTCTCAGATTAAAGGAATACCTTGAAAAATCACAATGAATGAAATGGGGTTTTCTGCATCAACTCGGCTAATGAAGATGGGCATGCGTCATGTAGTGTGCTGTGATGAGGTGCGTTTTGTTCGGATAGTGGCGGTTTCGCCTATTCTTCGTCGAATTCCAAACGCCAAACATTCTCTTACGACTGGATATATAGAACCATGGATCGTTGTCAGACGTGGAAAGCGGACCGAGCAAATCCGGTCGCCACATCCTACGTATGGCCTATTCACTCTATTCTTACTACATATTTTAATCGCATTGTGATCATCTAGTATTTTCAATAATTGTCTTCGTTGGTTTCCTTTCCACGTTGTGTATTTTTGTCTTACTATCTCCGCCGTTAAGACGGTTATCTTCTCAGGAAGAACAATGCATCAGTTCGTTTTTACATTTTATATCAAGCACTGATTACATAAGATACAAGTATAGATTACAATAAAGTCATTCTCTCAATCCCATTCCACGCAGACTCATTGGGGCGAGTCTGCTGATAGAAATTGCTACATCTTTACTAGAATTTAGCGGCTGTCTGGCGAATGCCTAGAGATATGATAGTTTTGTAGCTTTGGGTTTGGACTTTAAATTATCTAATTGATCAAATATTACGTAATTAATTATAATGATTGGTTAATTATCCTAATAACGTCGAAAACCACCCTTATAGACAGTGGAAACTTACCACCAGAAGTGTCACACGTGTTATTTTATTATTAACCCAGAATTAAATGTTTACCAAATTATAACTCTTTTTATTTGTCCACCCGTCACTCATCATTTAGTGCGTGAGATCACTCCTCTTCCAAAATAAAACCCAATAATTTGTTAAAGATATAATATGCTATCACTAATTTAAAGAGCAAAAATTCTACCAATAGTCTTACACGAGCACGTCATCGTGTACACGAAACCTCCGAACAGCTGGACGTTAAAATAGGTAATACGCTCGTAATACTAATAACGGTCCTACTAATCATCAACAAGAATCGACATCAAAGTTTTATCTGTCAACACCTCTCAAAGTATTGCAAAAAGTGATAATGAAAGAATTATAGATATGTATATCTACACGTCGTAATCCAACATTTAAATTATTTCATAAAACAATTGACAATATTATCGAAAATTGGAATTTGACAAAGCAAGGTAAACAGTCAACATAGATTCCACTAGATAACTTTCCTCGTCGGCCACTTTGAGCGCTTTTGTCTTTTGTACGATCCAATTGTATCTATAAAAGGGTCTAATGGGCGAAGTAAATGACTGACTGACTGCAAAAAAGCCCCCCAAAAAACTCAGATTAATTTCAAGCTGACCTTTTTTGGGGTCAATTTTATTACTTATATTCATTTAATGTAACAGATATATTGAAATATTCATTCTGTAGACGCAGATGTTCAATTATTCCAACGTAATATTATTTAATAAAAAGAGTTTTCTGAGACAAAAGAAGACTCAACTTAATTTAGATCAACCTTTGACAACTATAACTCGATTTTTCCAGGAAAAATCGTCTGTCATGCATATTTATTTGTTCTGTGTACATGTAATTATTCTCCGTCTCCCATAGTGTTCGACTTCTGAAAAGAAGGCACTTGATATTTTTCATTGGTCTTCTGATACAATGTCAATATAATGTTGCCGTCGTTATATTCTGCATTACATAAATTAGTAAAGATTTGCTAGAACAGTTCGATACAAAAGAATATACCCAATATATTTAATGGGAAATGGATGGAATATAACGAAACGGAAAAGCAGGAATTATAGATGAACACATTACGTCCTGGAAAATCCATATCCACACCACAAAGATAAGAACATTAAAACATATATTCGATGCCCAAAATGGTCACTGAGATAATGATGCTGAACAATTTTGTCAAAATACTGTGTGGAAAGTTTGTTTTATTATTTCAACGTCTCCTCTCATATACATGTACTATATTTCAGAATTCATTTGGCATAGGCGTACGTGCCGGGGGGGGGGGGCTCCTTCGCCTTTCGGACATTTCAGGTTCTTCCCCCTCTCCCGTATATTCATCGAGCCCGTACGCCTATATCATTTGGTATCGTAAGACACACCCTTGAACGACCAACCCATAGATATAGATAATCATAGTATTCACATTGTGGAAGATTATATGGGTAATGTAAATACTCTTTTCAGCACCGAGAAATATACAATCTGTGTTAAATTATGACTCTGCCCCGAATGACCGCCATATTAAGAACAATATTGGTGGCATATGCGATAGAATTGGTTAAACACCTTCCAAATATAATTTTAACACAGAGATCATTGCTACGATAGATGCGTAATGCAGGTTTCAACAATCGGAAGTGACGAACGCAAAAGGAAAACACGAGTTATCCCTCTATATAACTAACTGAAGTGACGAGTGATAAGATACATGGGCGAATTTCTGCTCACTAATAATTCCGTCGAAGACCAAAAGTTGTTGTGTGAGACTGTGAGAGGATATCTGACAATTCATAAAAAGAATTAACTGTCACTGCTGGGTGTTTACTACTAAAATCGTTGACGTGGGAATTAAAATGTTGGTCAACAGCTTCGTTTCTGTTCTCAACAAGCGGAGTTTATTGTTAACAGCGTAACTTTCGTATGTACTGGTAGGCTTATATACCACCCACTAGACCAAGTAACAGAAAAGATATCAATAAATAAATAAATACCTAATCATGGGTTTATGCTAATAATATTAGTATAGAAAAGATATCAATAAATAAATAAATAAATACCTAATCATGGGTTCATACTAATAATATTGGCTGGGGTTGCTGAAAAGCGTTATAGCAGCGAATTACATAGAAAGGCATAAATCAATTTCACATTGTGGTAAAATAGATACCATATTAAAACTAGTAGTCAAATAGATACGAATTTTTAAAATGACTTTATATGTATCAAATCTTAAGTATTTATATCCTAATTTAGTCAATAGTCGTTTTATTAATACTGACATGGTAATCTCAATCTAATCAAGCAAAAAAAAAAAAAAACTGTTGAAGAAGAAAATAAATTACATGTCAGCTACTCACTGCGTGTCGTCTGCCATTTACAAATCAAATCTCTTTTCCTCTATGCAAACTCTTGTTAAAAGAACCAAAGCCAAATCCAATACGTTTCTCTCCAACAGAGATTTAGGCGTGTAAAAACGGCCGAGGAAATAAACCATCTCAACTGCAAGTCGGCGTCTATAATGATTCCAGTGAAGAATATATGATCAAACTGTCTTACAATTGAAGATCTTTGTTCTGATAGATGCGGTTTTGACGCCTATGCATAACCAGTAGGCAATTAATTATTGATATACCATCATCGTTCACAATAAAACAGTCTGGGACTTGCCGTTATCCTCTGGAGCAAAATCGTTGCTTTGTGTGGAATTACTGGCGTGCGAGAGCTGTCTGCGTCTGCCGCGAAGTGGTATACGCTTTTATTGAAGCATTTTCAGTATTTGATGAAGCGGATATAATCAATGTTGTGTGCTTTAATGAGCAATATTATACACCAGGGTAGATGTATAACACGGCAGGTGGAGATATGAGTGAATGGCCATATGATAACAATATACATCATTATATAGATTAATTAGTAGTATAAGTAACAGGATGTAGGCATGAATGTTAGTTTAAGTCATTAAAACCTATAACAAAGATAAATTCTTTCAAATTGAAAGTTTTGGGAGTTTTTTTATAAATAAAATATTCGATAGTTTCCCAGGCACAATTAAATTTTGCAGATATATACCTTTACAAAAAAAAATATATTGTCATTTTCTAAATGCCCCACATAGCGTTTTCTAGTCAAAGAGCAAACTATCATTGGTGTAAGTAACGCTGGATCAGAAATGTACAATTTCAGAGAGAATGGGAACTATTGCTTTAATATTTGTCGATCGACATTCTATCAAATTAACACCAGAGCATGTTTCACATACTGTAGTCGTAAATTCAATTTTTCACAAGCCTAAATTTGAGTAAAATTTAGATGTGTTGCTCGTAGGAAATTATCTATAAAACGCCTGGAATATTGCTCTCGGGGACCTATTAAGCTCTTTTTCGTTCTAAAATACAATATTCATTTGAGCTTCTGTCAATTATTACACTATCGATGTTACTAAAATATACTTTTATATGCAGGGCCCGCCGGGGGGGGGGGGGCGCAGCTGGGACTCTTGTCCAGGGGCCCGGAGCCGGAGCCCGGAAGTATGCCGAGTAAATTTTTAAAAAAAATTGTTGGTATAAATTAATAAAGAAAAATACACTGTCAATTGGTGAATTAAAAATTATAAACCACCTGTCCGGGCCTTCGCGCGGTGGTGCCCCGGTCCGGCCCGGTCCGGGCTGGTTCCGCTTGAGGCTATCGTCATCGTCAGGGTATCCGGGCCTCCTTCCGTTTGAATCGATTTACGGATTTTGTTTTTCCATCAGCCTGCTTAAAATTTCCTGTCAAAATCATGTACATCTGATTATTATTACATCAGTAAAAATAAAAAGTAGGCCTATAGTACATGTATTTGGTATGTCCTCCATTATGCACATGTTGTGTTAATGTTAGTCCCAGTTACTGTGGTTTAGCAAAGTGACTTCCAGTTACCCCAGATATACGCCAAAATGACGCTAAAGACCATGTATCTTTCAAAACTTTTCGAGCCCAGGTGGAGACTCCCCCCCCCCCTCCTCCCTCCGACTCGAGTTGCTTGTGCCAGGGCCCAGAGGGCCGTGGCGCGGGATCTGTTTATATCACAGATATTCTACACAACGTAAATCAATAATACCCCTTTCGCAATATCATTTTATTAAGACCTCTGCGACATTGGAAACCTGATGTTTAATATAATTACAAATCGGAAGAATAAGATGACATTGTTTAACCCAGTTTCCATCAGAATATCATTATTCAATAATTTACTATCAGAAATGCGTGACTCGAGAGAGTAAAGGGTGAAAGAGTTCATCACCATCACTCAGCAAATTGTCCGTCGAGAATATTGTATATTATATGTAATTGATAAATGCAGATGGCGCTGAAATACGTTGTTAAGATAATACACATGATTGTTACACTCTATACTATATTCAAATAACTATATATAAAGCTTATTGCCTCTGTCATGATCTGTAATCGACATGATTACCGAACTGTAATGCATAAAGGATGGGATCAATAACTGCATATGGATGGTCGATTTTAACTTGTTTCAAGCAAACCTTCAAGTAAGAAAATGAACGACATTTCATTGAACTGTTATAGTGTATCTTTGTATATATTTTAAGATATAATTTTAGTTAAGGTAGTAATTGACCAATGTCCGAATTGATATCTCACTAATCTTTCAAGTCTTTTAACTGATTGGGTTTATACTTAATATAACGATATATATTACGTAATTATAGTTAACACGCCTTCTTGGTATGTCGATATCTTCTTCTGTATTTAAACATCTGTTTCCTATTTACAATTTAACATCTCTGATCAAATATTATTATATAATTATTTTAATCCTAAGCTTGTATATATGTTCTATATTCTACTGTAACTTTAGTCTGGTGACCGGCTCGCCCTAGCGATACCTATCTCGTTATTGTGACCGTTAGCCAGTTTTGGACACTCGTTTATTAAAAGTAAAATCTTAACTATTTATCTGAGGTTTTCGTCGTTAGTGTTGGAATAAGCTACAGCCCCCAGAAAACAGCACTTCGGCAGAACTATTCAAATATATCTTTTCTTTGTGGTTAAGCGTCTGCTTCCACGATAGTGATATTGCAGACAAGATCTAAGAGAAACTGAAACTTGCTCCTTCTTTCCAATTTTGGTTTAGTGGGAATTTCTTCCCTTTATTTTATTGTGGATCTTAGAGAAATCATTTATACTATCATAATATATGCATCTCTATTCTGGATCGGTAGGTTGTTTCTTTTAGATCATGCATTATTTCTGAAAATCAAATCCGCTCCGACTGGACTAGTGAAGACGGGCATACAGTGTGTTATGAAGGAAATTTTGCCTGGACAGCAAGGCTACGGCCTGTTCTTATATCGAATTCCAACTGCCAAGCGATCTTTTACGTACACGCCAATGTGTACACGGAACCTCGGTTTTTCGTCCCATGCGAACGACTAGACAGCTGTCCTTGTCAGGCCCTCCGTCCTGCACCACAGACAAGGGGAAACTACGCCGGAAAATCCCGATGAACTTTCTCAGCCAACACCGGGATCGTACCCGCGACCTCCAGGCTAGGGAGCCAGCGTCTTACTCATTTAGCCACCGTGGTTCCAAACATTATTTCTAACCTGCATATATTTATTATAGTATTGGTAGAATAGTGTTTAGATGTAGGGTGCGTTTAACTGTGGCACCCACCCTTACTTCACTATTCTTGTTGGTAGATGTATTCTTTTAGATCATACATCACGTATGACGACGATTCTCTGTAGTATACCTAACAGTTAGTTACTTGGGGGTTTCTTGCTTATTCCATAGTATTACCCGTTGGACAGGTATAATCCAAATTAGCTGATGCCCCTTTCAGGATTGTGGGACCTATTTGTGTAAACGTGGTCACATTCATCGGCCAGTCATTTATCGTCCAGGTTGTCCGGGGGTTTAGGAATGGTCCATGGGGCGATAGTAGGTATTTCGTGTTTATCAATCACAAAATCACCCATGCAGTTTCAGCTCTCTGACCGTTACCTTGATATACCGACTAAAGCTCTTTTCCGCGGGTCTTTGACCAATACGAATTTCTTTTATCCTAACAATAGTTGGGACCTGTTGCCTAGTTGAGAGATCTTGGCCCAGTACCCTTTTCATTTGAAGTGACAACGGTAACTTCCCAGCTTCCTGTAGCAGTGCTTCCTTGTTGGTTCCCAAAGAGCTTTAGATTGGAGCACTTCAAGTTGGCTTAAGAGATTCATGAAGACCGACGAGCCCACGTCCAGTTCAGATCGTATTATTGGCTCCCAATTAACTGCCGGTTACTTTCCTCATCAAGGATCTGAGTGCATCTGTCTACTGCCATGTTGGTGTGTGGTCCCCAGGTCAGACATCGATCATAGATTAGTCCAAGGAATTTGGCTTGGTCTTTACAATTGTTGACTTTCCCGTTCATGGTCAGATTCATTCTTTATACACCGTTTTTCTGTGCATTCCGACATTCCAAATGATTTACTTTCTGAGACATATATTATAATTATTTAGTTTCTCGTTTCTATGCTTTTCCTTTGGCACACATTGACAGCAGTTTATGTGTATAGTTGCTTTATGTTTTTAAAAAGAGAACCAAGTAACGTTGTGAAAAAAGAAGATCCTCCCCAGGTGAAAGTGTTAAAAATTTCTAAATCTTAAATTATTTCTCAGTTATCCCTTGAGAAACGCCGGGGTAATATAGAAGCATTAGGAAGTTGATTGATGAAGTTGCATTGAGTAGAGCCATTGTGTATAAAGATAGCATTTCTTCATGATTATCACGACAATCGTCTCTGGAGAAATTTATAGCTTAATCTCATTTTAGCAGTATATAGTACTCTAGTGCCAGGTATATTGACTTCAATGAAAGGTCTTGGCCGTACAGTATATATGTTACAGTCAATTTGTGTAATCAGTTATTTCATGTAATGACTGAAATGCCTGTGGGCGCCAGGCAATACGTGCAGTGATTGAAAATTCCAGTCATTACACGAAATGACTAAAAATCACTGTAAAACATTAATTTATTGACTTCACATCCAACGTTAAATCATACATTGCAGAATATAAATTATAACGAAACATTAATTCGCTGAAACGAAATATTAATTCGTTGAAACGAAATATTAATTTCATCACAAATGTTTTACTATTAAATCAATTTTTTAAAAAAAAATCCCGACTGGTTCATCAATCAAATCACTTGTTTTTGCATAACAGGCTGCTATGACAACGGCTGGAGCATTTGATTTTGATTTTGAAGCATTTGCATCTATTCGTCCCACATCTCCTGGAACCTGCACAACTGCACCGGACATACACCTGTCCACCGCAGCTGGATTCTTTATGTACAGCCTGACGAAGTGTTACCGTCTTTGTACGGTCTACATCAGATTCAATAAGTAACTGTTGGGGACACAAATCAAACTGATTGCGTGAAAACTTCCCTGTATAGAATCCCTGCTTTGACACAAATGGTGTACATATTATTCTCATCGCGGTCGATGATTATTCCCAGAATATTACGTGGATCACCACGACCCCTATCCACTAGAGGGATAGGTACAGCTACGTTGTCTCCCACCTGGCCAGTGGCTAGTTCCACTCGACTCCCCTTGACCATACGCTGAGTTTGTACCATCTGAGCAGAGCTGGCACCATTTCATTCACATAGGATGTTTTGCAAGCGGGTATTGAGTAAATCGGAGGGACTATTCCCCTGTTCAATTGGGCTAGCTGGAGGTTCAAAGTCAAAATCTAGACTGGTAGTTTGTGTCGGTTCCTGACTGGCAGTTAGTGTCGGTTCCTGGCTGGTAGTTTGCGTCTGATCCTGACTGATAGTGTGTGGCGGTTCCTGACTGGTATTTGTGTCAGTTCCTGACAGTAGTTTGTGATGGTTCCTGACTGGTAGTCTGTGACGGTTCCTGACTGGTAGTTTTTCCGGGTCAAGATTAGTGAATGAGTTTTGCAGACTGGAAAATGCGAACAATAAATTAATCATACTCACTTTGCATCCGTTCAATAACCTCGATCGGCAAAGATGATGATGTTAAGCCAACTTTAGTTTCACATCCAAACATAGCGGCATATGGTGATCGTTTGATTCCAGAATGCAGTCAGGAATTTTTCTGGAATTGTACAAATTTTATGCCAACAGACCAATCATTTGTGTTCTTATCTCCCATCCAAGCAACAAGGATATCCTTTATGTCACCATTTGCCCTTTCCACAGACTCTTGACTTTGAGGGTGTCGAGGTTTACCATGAACCATGACCAGTCTGGGCCACACCAGCTTCAGTTCAGAGATAACCTCGGCTGTAAATTCACTTCCATTGTCGCTCTGGAAGATAGATGGGGCACCGACAAGAAAAACAATATCCAGTAGATGATGAGCAACCTCAGCAGCACGTTTTGAGGTTAATGCTCGTTGAATAACAAATTTGGCCAAGTGGTCGTGATAGACCATGATCCATTTGAATGAATTTTGGGCCATGGACTGCATATCAATCAGATCAATTTGTGCACGCGATGCGAATGCTTTTGTTAGAATGAGACGTATCAACACACCCTTGGTCGCTTGCGTTTCTTCTGACATTCCTGGCAATAGGACTTGAAAATTTCAAGAGCCTCGCGAGTGATGTTGGCATACTTTTTGTTGACCTCTTTGGCCATTCGACCACGTCCACCATGGCCTGTGGCTCGCTTCACCACATCGTACGTGTCTTCTATACTGACATAAGATACTGGATCCTCATGATGCGCGGCACGCTTTTAAATGACTATCTCAACATCACCACACTGCAGTATCTCAAACCTAAAAAAAATACGATAAATTTTTAAAAACTATATTTAAAAAAATACTTAGACCATGCATATATGTAATGTATGAAAAATACACCCCAGACCCACCCTATATTCAAAAACCCTGACAGAACAAAACAAAAACATGTATAACTAGATATGCAAGGCAGATATGAAAGCTTTCATATTCACGACCACTTCCTGTCACCTGTCATGAGTTATATAAAGAATCTTTACAAGAAAAAAATAATTATTAAAGTTATAAGCTTAAATATAGCGAGAAACATTTCACCCGGGCGAAAAAATAATCTGAAAAAAAGGAAATGATTGAGACTTGTATTGCTGTAATCTGATTGACTTCCAGTTCCAGAGGTTTCAAAAAAATCGATCAAACCGTTTAAAAACCAGACGGATCAGAAAATGAAATGAAAATGGCGGGAAAAAAACTAAAATAAAATGGCGGGAAAATATTGAAAAAAGAAATGATATAATTTTGAATGGAACTTATATTTTTGGAATTGGATTGTCCCCAGCTGTTCGAATATTTAGGTCAAATTTGTAAATTTTGAAAATTAAGGAAATAAATTGTCTTATAAACAACTTTGTCGTACTTACTTTGATAGTAGGTAGTATCCATGTCTGTTCTTTGTTCCACCAGCTCCTGCTAATTTAATATTCTCTATCATTGTGAAATACGCCTCCTTTGGAATTAATATTTTCTTGCAAACTTCATATTTCTTGTAAAGATCTGCTTTAAACTGATTTTCGTAAGATTCTGCCATGATGATATCAAGTAAATTGTTTCAATGGAATTTAGTAATTGAACTGGAATATACTGGTCACAATTCTATGGAATACAATTACTACTTATTACTAAGTGATGTTTCGACTAGGCTTCTCTAATCATTATCAAGCAATGATAAAATATGAAAATATGACAATATATATACATGTAAACAACAATACATGGTTAATGCTGAGCAATCAGAGACACCCTTCTAATTACCTTGAAGGAAACCCAACTTAATTAAAGTAATGTAATTATTGAGAGTGATCAAGGTTGATAAGGGTAATATGACATATACCACTTTACCTGAAAATAAAACACAATGATTAACGGATTACTTGTTTTGATGTATTAACAATGATTTTATCGGGTTTTTAGATACACAATACCCTGAAAGAAGATTAAAGCTTATTAGAAGGGCAGGATTTAAACTTATAAGTACATTAAATTTCAATAAAACAACCATTCTACAGACCTAATGCCATGAAAAAGTGAAATAAAAACTAAAAACAATTATTAATTTTTTTTTTTTAAAAGTTTATGTTGTAATTTTATGTGTTAGGCCTACACATATTGCCTGATTTGCAAAATCTGCAATCAGGCATTATGTGTAAAAAAGGGTAGGCATTTTTGTCATTCCGTGTAATGTCTGGAATTTTCAGTCATTACACGCCTGGTGCTGCACAGGCTCTTCGCGAAATGACTGATTCGTTTAGTCATTACGCGAAATGACTGATTACACAGATTAACTGTAACATATACCTAAAAGTATTGGCACAACCGTAAAGCTGTACTACTCTGTTGCATGGTAAACGATAAAAAGATAAAAGGTATGCCGACACATATACATTCCTGGATATTTTGCAAACACTTATTATGTTTTTAACCCTATCGATTACTTCCGGGTTTTGGGGCTTCACATTGGATAGATCTAAATTATTTTGTTCAATGTATTAACATTGAGATTTGTAATAAAACACAGTCGATCATGATATAACATAGAACGATACAATGTACGGGATACTCTGGTTTGCGTTTTTGGGTTGCCTCTCAGGTTGTGTACGTCATCCTTTTTTTTAAAATGAAGTGTTTATTATTACGGACCCAGGACTTTACAGTGCATTTGGATCCGTTCACTTGATTTGTTCATAGACGTATGAGGGGACCAGACTCATATCAGTTGAGGCTGGGGTTGGGGTTGGGGTTGGGGGGGGGGGCGTCAACCGCGAGAGATTTCATTATACAATTATACAACAATTATATTTCTATAATATATGGTGTCATTCTCTGGTGTTTGTGCTCGAAAAACGGAAATACTTTGCCCGAAAAATGGACGGTTCACCGAATCTGTGTGGTTCCCGGGTTCTCCTTCACTGTCCATACAGTATACAATATACTAACGTTTAAAGCGTGGTGTCTTATGTCAGTAGCTAAAACTCTCTTTCTGTACAATATGTCATCTAGAGTCAACAATACATTTATATCCTACTGTATATTGATAAATATCAGTGCCCATTATACTCAATAAATGGCAATTTAAAAATGGTATGTGATTTGTGGCTATATTGCATACACGTTTATGCAATATGACAAATTATAATAGACGGCCAAGACATGGTGACAATGAAAACAATTTAGAAATATTGATATACTATCTACCATTCGTTTGTTATTCGAGGCTACGGACCCTATTCCTTGCTCTAATCATCAGAATCTAAATTCATCACTTTCTACGTGACTCAAAATAGATGAGTCTTATATATATAACTTTGATACCAGTACAGGGTCCTCACATGGGGGGGGGGGGCTGAGGGGGACATACACTCGGGGCGACACTTCTTGGGTGGGGTGGGGTGTCAAATTATCGAAGTCCATACCAGAAATATTTAAAGGGGGACAAATTCGGGCCTTCGCTTCCCTTAAAGCTGTGTAAGGCAGTTCAGCAAATAGAGAGGGTAGATTTTTCCAAGATATATTATAGGGTTTTTCGATCAAATGGAGAGTTGAAGGGGAATTAAACATAAAATTTTTACATTTAATTTGATTTAATCAATAGTTATTTAGATAAAGTGTTAAAAGTATAAAAAAATGTATTTTAAAATTTCTTTAATCATAAAAATAAACCGAGCGCAGGCACTGAACAAAGAGTTACAGTTTGTTATTTTATTATTATTTTTTTTTGGGGGGGGGGGGCGTCACTGAAACTTTTGTCCTGGGGCGCCACATTGGCTTGTGAGGGCCCTGTACCAGTAATCTCCTGCGAAGCTTTTGACGAGTACGAGATTTTATTTATCATCCAACCCATTCTTACACGCACAAATAAATAAATATAATTCTTAGGTATAAATGTAAAGCGATACCCTAGGAGATATCGCTCAGTACAATATGAAAATTATCACACAAGTGATATCTACTGTAGAATGTGTTATTGGGTGATAAAATATGGTGGCTGTTCGCATCCATTCTACATTCTCGACTTGTCGGGTAGTGAAGCAATTGCATTTTGTCGACGTATCGGTTAGTGAAGGCGACAAGTCGACAAAATCAATCCGACAACGCCACAAAATAACCCGACATTCGTCGCCTTCATTTTGTCAATTGTATTTTGTCGCCTTCACAACCCAACGAGTCGAGAATGTAGAATGGCCGCTAACAGCCAATATAATAGCCTATAGGCTAAAACGTTTTCTCAATGAATTTTATTGTAATCGGTATGATATGTTCATGGCGTTAAAATCATAGTTTTTAATTGTACCAATTAACTGTGTATACTTGGAATCCCAGGTTTTCCACACACACGAACAACTATATAGCACAGCTTTTCTGCAGCACTGATATGGTGAAACCAGGCTGGAAATCGGAATCGAACGGAGGAACTCCTGTGTAGTAAGCTAGCGCCATATTAAAAAAAAACAGTACCGGATTTACCTACAGGTTTGGCAGGCTGCAGCCCAGAACCTCGAGATCTAGGGGGCCCCAGCCAAGAGATAATATTTTTGACACTGTCATATGTCTTTTTTTTACATCAAGCAATAAGAAGAACAGAAATAATGACATTCCGAAAGGTCTTGCTATCCTTCGCCCGTTATCTGATATTTCACAAAAGTATTTCCCCTTCACGTGTATCTCGAAGAAAAATAAAGCCATAGAAAGCACCTTATCCAAAAGGAAAACTTCCATGATGACACAATTTGATAAATATTCTATATGCCTTCAAGAAATCTTATCTATATCGTGTTCACAACCTTTGTTGGGTTTGAGGATTCAGACGTGAAATTAGCCTTCGTAAGAATGTTTTTCAAACTATTACTTTGACGCTTGCTGTTGATGATTTCTACTGATTTTAAAACTTCTTTCATCCGTTTATCGTTTTCTAGGGTTGAATGTCGAAACGAATGCAATAAGTTTTCGCTGTGATGCGTTTTTCTCCTTCACAGTCAGCAGATCGCGGATTCGAACAATTGTATCTGACACCAACCAACAGAAAGTTCGATTCGAGGAGCTGCAAATATTATTCCTTCGAAACAGACAATATCCACTCAATCTAATTATACAGGTCACAATTCTATGGAATACAATTACTGCTTTTTACTGAGCGACGTTTCGACTAGGCTTCTCTAGTCATTATTGTGACCTGTATACTCTAGTTCAATTACTAAATGCCATTGAAACAGTCAATCTAATTAACGATGGAATATCCATTGTGACGTCACAAGGGTAACCTTGCAATCAATGGCTTCCTGATGAAATTATATTGAAACATGTAGAAGCAGATCGGAGTTATTTTTATATTTTATACTATAATATATAATATATAGGTTTATTATTAATTCATAACTTTACTGTTATTAATCTGATATAACGTCAACAGGCATGGATGGAATAAATCATGACAGATAATAATAAAACAACAACTAGCACTGTGCGAGTATTTCTGAAGCTATATAAGCAAATTTTTTTTTACAATGCATGTGATATTTAGAATATATTTCTGTGAATATATAATCCAGAAACATATAGATGGAATAAATTCTCTGAAACTGAATTTAGATTGATCTGGTATAAAACAGTGTACTAAATTTCAATCAAATATCGCAAAGTTTTGCCTAAAACAAATCAGGAAAAATTAACGGAATCCCACGAAACGCAAACTTGTTCTCTGTTATACAACAGTGTATCAAATTTCAATCAAATACCTCAAAGTTTAATAATAACACTTTTTTTTCCAAAACCGAGCTTTCATTGTTTTCAGTCAAAAAATAACAAAAACCCACTAATCTATAACATTATTATAATCCAGTCAAACAATACTGAAATGCGAATTTGATCTATAATCCTGCTATAAAACTTCAATCAAATATCTCCAACTTCAATTTAAAAAAAAAATCCGTTATACAAGAATGACAGACAGACATTACGAGTCTTCTTTCAGCGTACACGACGAAGCTACTGTTGAGTTTCCCATGTTAATCTATATTGTGACTTTTTTTTCAATAAATAATTACTAAACCATAAACATTCGCCCCTGAATTAGTATAACGGTCACATCTGCAACCTAGCGTTGTGTAGGTATAGAGGCCCCAGTACACTGCTTTGCCCGGGGGTCTATAATACTGTTAAACATACAAAATTACCACAAAATATCGTTGAAATCCATTGCGTCAACAATTTCTAAATTAGTACCTCCAATTAGGTGTATCTCATTCATGATCCGCCTTTTGCGGTCCAATAAATTCAATGAAATAAATGTCAATAATTACCACTCAATCTTCGTTTCACGAAATTTGTGTGAAATATGTTATTTTTAATCTAGATAGTAGCCAACAAAAAGACTTCACAAATTTATTGAAATGAGGCGTCAGAAGGATCGGTATGACAAATGCACCATTGAGGAAAACACGACATAACACATATAACATCTAATATCCCTAGCTGGCTTCGCCACGTCACTACAAGAAACACGACAATTTATAGACAACAATAAAAATCAACATTCTATAATTTCATTCCAGTGAATTACATAATTATATTCTACTTACCAACTCTGGGAGTTAAATCATCATAATTTTGTCAGTAGAAGACCGCCACTAATACACGCTTGAGTCAATTCTGTCATCTGTATTGTTTTGTGGAGCTATTTAGAATCCGACGTGTCGTGTCGTGTGATCACGAGCTGTGAAGTGTAAAACGCTTTCAATCAATATTACGAATTACTTACAGACTTCTAGAGGTGTGTCCTCACTGTGCCCACTTTTGATTAATCCAATTAAGGTCTAATTAGGATTAGTGGATTAAGCGGATTAGGATTAGGTGTTATAGGTAATTAGATGGAAAAAAAACCAAATATTTTATGTAATTTTTTTTTTATTTTTCGATGTTTTATATATATTTAATAAAAATATAACATACATGGATATATCATACATCACATTAGCACTTTATAATTTAATGAAAATATAACAATTTTCGATGTTTTATATATAAAATATTTAATAAAAATATAACATACATGGATATATCATACATCACATTAGCACTTTATAATTTAATGAAAATATAACAATTTTCGATGTTTTATATATAAAATATGTAATAAAAATATAACATACAAGATAAACAAGATAAACAATGAAAATTTACAATGTAGTTAAACGGGCTACGCCATCGGCATACTCGAATACAGTCTTTATACCGTTCTGAAGATCTGTTTTCAGAGTTTGGAGTCGGGTTTCTAGTTGCCTGTACTTTCTTCTCTTAGGCCGTAATTTTCCGTTGGCACCTAACTGGAGAATGGTTACTTCGGAGTAAGCTTGTTCATTCTTAAAAAAAACCACCAACTTAAAAATATTTGGGTGAGGGGTGGCAATAATGGATGTTAACTGGAGAATGGTTACTTCGGAGTAAGCTTGTTCATTCTTAAAAAAAGCCACCAACTTAAAAATATTTGGGTGAGGGGGGCAATAATGGATGTTATATTGGAATGCCATCCTTCAACATGGTTCGTTGTGCGTGGACCTTCAGTGTGGAAATGGTTCCACATCATTCTGCCATGCTGCCCCTCCACCCAGAACTCAGTTACGTAATTTGTTACGTTTTTTTCCGTCTAATTACCTATAACACCCAATCCTAATCCGCTTAATACACTAATCCTAATTAGACCTTAATTGGATTAATCAAAAGTGGGCACAGTGAGATGTAACCCTTGCAGACAGACCGTCCTTACTTTATAAAGAACAATAAACCTAGAACCAAGAATGTATTTATTTATTCAATATTCAACCAGACGAATTTAATTATGTAGATATATTATTTTTTAATATTATCAGACAGAATTCGTTCATCTCCAATTCTTACCTTTTAAACTATACAAAGAAATATTATTGGTCAGTCTTGTCGGCGTGTCTGTGATCAAAACAAGGCATAAATATATTGAACATTCCTTGCTCAAAATTTGAAACAACCGGTTGCCATGCAAAATTCGTCCACATATTGAAATAGATGGGCAGAGAACAGGGAACAGCGGTTAGAGTTCATCCTCTCATTGTCCCAATATCAAAATTGGAAAATTAACTCTGTCATAAACTGTACTCTCTATCGCGTTCACAAGGTTTTCGGGAAAGAGGGGTAATTCCGGAGCGGAAGGTCCTGGAACGCTGAATATCGATAGCGTTCGTCATCTTGTGACCACAATGCCACACACTAAATTTGCAATAGATCCGTAGCCTCTTCGAACAAGGGGGCAGGTGAAGAAGCTACAGTTCGATATGTGCCTAAATCGAATAAATGCTAAACACAACTTGCTCAAATACATTTTATGATTGCCAGAGTTGCGACAGACACAGCACCAACAAAACAGTATCGTTTATCACACAAAAATCACAGTCTAATCTAGTTTGTCAAAACAGAATTTGTTTGCTGAAAAGTTATTTATTTAGAATCAACATAATGGACAATTGCATATGCATTATAATATGAACTGAATAAATAACAGAGCTAAAAGCAAAGTTAGGGTAAAAAGGGGGTCACCAAGCCGAACAGAATGAATGACTACCCCACCGATTGACTCAGATGTTTGTTGGTAGAGTGATAAGAAATGAAATGAGGTTTAATGTCGTACTCCATCTGGGCTAACGAAGACGGGGAATGCGATGAAAGTCAGAAATACATATTGATGGGAACTATCAACCAACAGCTTTAATTAAAAATTAAACATACTTGTTGAAGCAGGCATTACTGGCCACAAACAAAACAGAAATTTAGAAAACTCAAAACATTATTTGCTTACATAATAATTATTTCAAACTCGTATTTTGCTTTTATCTTACAAGTATTATTCTCCTCTCCTTTATTGATTCCACTCAACAGTGATTAAAGCTATTCAAATAATTATTGTAGATAGTTATTTAGGTGTATTTGAAATTGTCATTGACCTTTAAGTGTTGTATGGATCACAGTTTTGATGAAATTAATCATCCTTTATTCTTGGTAATAAACTAACGTCTTCCCTATTTACACCATTTTATGATGTAGTGGTATATGAGGCTATCAAAATCCTATTAATCTTACTTAGTGTTGATAAATTTTTTAAAGCACTTCATTACTCTTTAAATTATAAAATTCTCCTATCAAAAGACTGTTATTTATTATATAAAAATAGACTATTAACCCACTGAGATTCGTGAAAAGTGTTATAAATCCATATTAGGTAGGTTTTTAAATAACAAACAAAAAACGCAAACACCTTTCAAATAAAGAAATGAAATGGGGTTTAACGTCCTACTGTTCTGCTCCGAACTGGGCTAATGAAGGCGGGCATACGCCATTCTGTGTGCTATGTGGGAAATTTTGCCAGGACAGCGGTACTACGGCCTACTCTTGTATCGAATTCCAACTGTCAGGGATCTTTTACGTGCACGCCAATGTGTACACGGAACCTCGGTTTTTCGTCCCATCCGAACGTCCTGCATCACTGACAAGGGGCAATCACGCCGGAAAATCTGGATGAACTTTCTCGTCCAATGCAAGGATCGAACACCCGACCTCCAGACTAGCGAGTCAGCGTCTTACCCACTTAGCCACCGTGACCCACCTCCCCTATTTTTTCATTAGTTCTTCAAATAAGGAAGAACTAATGGCATTTAAAAGCAAAATGTAGAAACACAAGGTATAATAGCTCAGGATATGTGTTTCATATCGTTAATCTGTGAGAAAATTCACAAAACCATATTACCTCGTTTAAAAGTTAATTCGTTTGTAAACGAATATTGCCTTAATATTCTGGCCATATTTACGTGTGCCATAAAGACCACCCTCAGACATAATAGCGAAATCTTGTCTGCGATATCACCTCGGTGGAAGCGGGCATAAAATACAACTAACTAACAACAACATAATAGCGAAAGAGCCAGTAAAGTTACCACACTTATCCAGACACTGGGCCTTACACACATTAAAAATCGTTCGGTGAAAAACATGTAACTAATTCTATGCTTGGGCGTAATATTATCAAGACTTGGGGCAGTGATAGCTGACAACGTCAGCTTTTTACCCATGGCGAATTACATCGCGGCTGAAGGTTTGACACAAATGATCTCTTTCTAAATTACTTCTTGAAAAGGATCATCACAGATAATCCTAATGTTTTTTTTACTGAATTACCGTGAAGACATTTTTTTTTTTAGGAATACTAATTCTATAGGCTGAACATGACTGAAAACGTCATCATATTTACCCTATGTATGTTAGACACTTAAACAAATACCTATAACATGAATGATTACGTTATCCGAAAGAATTTGTTGTGATTGTCAATTTCCGGAACGAAATGTGAAGTCTGTAAATTTGCGCACACAGTGGAAAAGCGGTGCTGTGTGCTAATATTAGTTTGCTTTGGACACGAATAAACATGCCTGTCTGATTCTTCGAAAAATATATATGTCACTTGAAATACGTGTGTTCGTTCCTCGAAGCTATTGCCATAAAGGGATATTGCCAGGAATAACAAATGTGTTCGACAATGCAATTTGCCATATAGCTAATATCGACCTTTCTTGGTTAATAATTAACTTTTATCGGTGGGTTTTAACGCGAATAATACATCCTAGCAAATGTAAATAATATAAGTTACGTCTAGACGTTCCCTAAGAACAGCATGCAACTAAATGATATATTATTTTTGAAACATATTCACATTGCATGTCTAAGTAAAAACGTTCAATTTCTCGTCTAGCTCATCTTAAGAGTCTCATAAAAACGACTAATCGGATGTTATATTATTCTGTTTAAAGCCCATTATGTATCGAGGGGTTGGGTGGCCGAGTTGTCTAACACGTGCGCTTTAGTTGTGTCGTGGTGTCGATCACAGGCTCGTACATGACAAGGAGTACGGTCAGAAAAGTTGGTTGGTAATAACTGGTCGGCTCGTTCGACTGGTATCGCCGCCCATTAAATTATTAAAGATGCATTATGTAAGAGCTAAATCTGCCTATTGCAGATTTTTATTTTGGCTTCAAATGTTATATAAACTATTTTTATGACAAGCCTATAATCAACTCTCAAGACAATCGGATGGTGGAGATTTAAAAGGATTGAAACACGATCGCCATTTGATGATTCAATTTAAAACTGGTGAATCGAGGCTCTATTTTTTAACTATTATAGCGAGAACTGCCAGCTCTTTATCTTAATCTTACATAATGCATCTTTTTGAACTGCGGTATATACATATACGTATTAAAATTGCTGTTCGAAGGTAGTATTATATGTTGATCTCCAGAGACATCTATTTATATATGGAACAAGTCATGTGCTGTGTCATCAGTCTCTAGAGGGGAATTGTAATTACATTACAGATATTATCTATAGTTTGTGGTTATTATTGATATATGGTCACTAACAACCCATTTTTATATAGTGCGTATTCCAAGGTTTGTGTTGTGTGTTATTGAAGTCCGGACTTCAAGTATCAGCGTGGTGCCTGTTGGGCTGGCAAGGAAAGTGTGCTTAGTTGATCGGATGGGACGTAAATCCGAGATCCACCCGTGTACGCATTGGCATGCACATAAAAGGCAGAAAGTTTGTACATCTGTCAGAAAAAACGTAACGCCCTTTTTGAATAATAGAAATATAATGTATTTTGTATAGTACGCGTGTTCTTGCTTCCAAGCCAACTTTTAGATGGGTCGTTTCCATACCTTGGGGAGTCACCCAAGGTCTCGTGTTCGATCCCTGCGTTGGCCGAGAAAGTTCGTCGGGAATTTTCTGGCGTGGTTCCTCATTGTCAGTGATGCAGGTCGGAGGTCTTGGGTTATAGGTAGGTTTATCCAGGCACAGTGTGATTGCTAGAAGGGTAGTTCGTCCGTAACTATACCTAACTGGACGTTGTTATTTCTTTGGAAATGTATAGCATGCCTTGGACTATTGGCTCCTTGGAACCTTCCAAGAAGAATTTATCAGTTGTATTCATTGAAATGAAATTGCTATTTCTCCTTTAACGATTCCGCTATAAAAACTATCTGTAATGAATAATGTTATTATTTAGAACAGTAAAATAAACGTTGATTTTTATGTCTCTAAAATACAAAACAATAGAGACATTACAACATCATTGTTATATTTGCCTCCGAATTTCTGTAAATCTTTTTACATGTTTACAATGGATTTGACATTAAATAATCAATGCAATGGCCCGTGAGGGTGAAAAAGTGTAAAGTAATTGAACTGAAGGTCATAGTTTTCTTTATTTGGAAGTTTATGTACAATATATCAATAAAGTTGAATAATGAATGTTGATATATTGATCATAAATTAACAATGACATTCATTTTATTAGATTAACTGACAATGACAGTCAAATATAAGTTTTTCGATCAGAATGTTTCATCAACTTGTTTAAAGGAAATGCGTTAACGGGGATTTTATTGTTAACTAGAAGGATACCCGGCATTGCCCGATAACTCCGAAACCGGAAGTGGTAGTCCATCGCCACCAGGCCTATGTTACTCCCCGGTCCGAACCACCCCTTGTGTAGCCACCAACCCTGAACAGACACAGACAAATAACAGTCACGCTTATTAGTATAGATTATATTGTACGAGTGCTGGCTGAAAAGTTCAAAGCCTATCTGTGAAAGTTACCCTAAAAAGATCGTTCACAGCTGACCTTTGGGTGCCAACAGATCACTAACAGTATTGTTTTCTCGTCTCGTGTCACCAGTGGCTAGGATTTTGAACATAGTTTAAAGCACGAAAGAAATGGTGCGGCGAATTTTAGTGACAATTTTGCCTGAAACTGTCGACTGTTGAACACGAAATCAGATCGTAACACTGGATCAATTTACGGGCCTAAAATAACAGTTCAACAAATTTAATTAAATGGGCCCTTTTATTTTTACCTAAATGAACCACTTTATTTTTACCCAAAGAGCTTGGTAATTTTGAACATGAATTGTGTTCGAGTGAACGGTCGCTTTAAAAGCTACATAAAACGGTATGCCGCACATCGATTGTGATGTGTAAAGGTTCCTTTATAATGACGATGTCATGTTGTATAATGTTCCTGGAATCATGTATTTTTATACTCCATTTAACACCTGCCATTCCACAGTAAAGAAATAGATTCTAAAGAGTTTCTATTTGATTTACGATAGCGTGATAGAAATCAGATATAGAATAACACAGATCAGCACGTTGGTTCAATTATTGCTCTGGGTTGCCATTTTAACATAATTATTACACAACAAGAAAACAGGTTGAACAATTTGTACTTCAAATCGATTGGTATTGTGGAAAAATGGCCAGTATTACAAATATTTCCATTGTTTTAAAAATCTAGTACATTGAACTTATTTAGTGGATAAACATTTCGTCTGCTTCAGATATGAAAGGTGCAAAATGTCATCCTATTCTGATTACTATATGACCTTGCGTACTAAACATCAAAAACCGAATTTAAAATGGCCATTTGTTCTCTTTGCTTTGGATCAAACATAAAATTGTCGATTTTATGTGATGATTTGTTTTATGGGAATACTAAAGAAGCCTATAGTTACCATTCGTAATTTCTACTTTTCGCCCATTCAAAACACGAAAGTCGAAAAGTAGAAATTACGACAAAATGTGAGGCGACAGCACGCTATACAAGCCAAAATCAACTCGAAACTAGGAAATTAAGAAATATTACACCGCAAAAATAGCGCCCCTCGTTTTTCCTAATTTCTTATTTTCGACTTTCATTTTGGCTTGTGTACCGTCTTGTCGACTTTCGACTTAGTCATATTTTTGTATTTATTGATGTCAGTAAGAAGGCGCCAAGATGCATACCTAGCCAAAATCCAAGTCGAAAATAAGAAATTAGGAAAAAACGAGGGGCGCTATTATCGCAGTGTATTATTTCTTAATTTCCTTTTTTCGAGTCGATTTTGGCGTGCCTCACATTTTGTTGTAACTTCTGTCATATAGATACTATTTAATTTGTCAATATGTTGTAATACTCCAGTTTAATATATAGGGGGGGTTTGAGATATGAATATGACCGTCCATCCACGTGCTGATATATAGAAGGCGTCTAGAAGGTAGTGATCCCAACACAACACTTCGACTTTTCGACTTTCGTGTTTTGAAGGGGCGAAAAGTAGAAATTACGAATGGTAACTATAGGCTTCTATAGTATTCTCATAAAACAAATCATCACATAAAATCGACAATTTTATGTTTGATCCAAAGCAAAGAGAACAAATGACCATTTTAAATTCGGTTTTTGATGTTTAGTACGCAAGGTCATATAGTAATCAGAATAGGATGACATTTTGCACCTTTCATATCTGAAGCAGACGACCTGTTTATCCACTAAATAAGTTCAATGTACTAGATTTTTAAAACAATGGAAATATTTGTAATATTTGTAGAAATTATGAATGGTAGTTATAGGCTTCCATAGATTACAATCTATCTTTGTTGAAAAGTTTACGTCTGCCATCGCTTTTACATAACTGATTTTGTGTTCCGCTATCGACATAATTAATATATGGTCAATATAAATCATATCAATTCAGTTCAATACTTTATTTTGATCTCTGTCAAAAAGATTTGGTTACTGTCAATTATTTATCCGTTTCGTATTTATGTTCCGGATGTTTCTAATTACAGCAAAAAATCGTTGAGTTTGCCAATGGTAGTATTCCTGTAAATCTTGGTGGAACCCAAATCGTGGTAGATATATACCGATAATGAATAAATCCCTGTATCTTTAATACAAATGTAAATCAAGTATCGTGCATTAATCACGTCGACAGATTTAAGCCAAAAACTGTAAAACTACCTGATATTAAACAAATTCCACGACATAATTCCAGTGCATGATGGAAGCGGGGTGCATTATACATATATATTTGTTAACAAACTTCTTCATTTATTGCGGTAGCGAGCCGAAGTCTTCGCCTACGTATTCACGAAATATTAATAATTCTACTTCGCCAACCAAGATATTGTGCATAGTTTAGAGAAAATTTAAAGTTGAAATAATTTATGAATGTATTCCACTGAATGTAAACGTGAAATATCGGGTGGGTGTTATTGATTCCTATCATCGTTTTATAGGCTGTAAACGGTGCGTGTGAATTTAAATAACTTTACATAAGATATGGCTTCAAAATTATCATCACAAGATAGAACTAGATCAGTATGGAAGGATAACGTTGCCAATATTATTTCATTGTTCACGGTGCAAACTGCAAATGTCAGTAGTTCAAAATACGTATTTTAGTTTTATTATTTGCAATTTCCATTGCTCAACAATACCAATGTCACGGTGTTAAAATACAGAATACACTTTTCAATAATACAAAATACAGTATAATAGTTATTTTGCACATTACATTTCTGCATTCTGCATTTTGCATTATAGACCAATGCATAATAGAACTTAGCATAGTAGAACATATACCTTATATGGGATCTACGACGAACCTCATTTGCATACGGAAAAAAGTTCGGACTATGACGGAAATTAATGAAGTTAGCACACATATTCCTAGCGCCAATAAAAACCTAGATATAATTATCACGAAAATAATTGTTACCTTTATATTAGAAAATAACATTTTACGACATATTAATGCAAAGTATATATGTAATAGACACCCCCCCCCCCCACCAAGAAAAAAAAAATACTATTACCGTAAACATACTAAAATATCGCACACTTGGCTAACTGAGCACGCAGAAAAAGTGGTACATTCACGCTGCATCAAAACGCACCCAAACCAGATTTTGTGGCAAAATGTTTTTTGTTTCACGGAATCAAGGGATGAATAAACTACTAGAATACAATAATCCAAAAGCCGCCTATGCTGGATTTTCAAGATTTATTACCGTAAACGTACTAAATATGTGGGAGAATCGGGTTAGGGTAGGCTCACTGCGCACGCAAAAACTTCTACACTAGCTTTGGTGGCTCCAAGATCTTTATTTAACCAAATTGACAGATGCATATAAAGGCATGAACATGCCAAATTTCATAAACTTTCTATGTTGGCATGTCGAGTTATACCACCAAAAAGTTCCTAGCACCCGGATTCGAGGCGGGGTTCGTGGGTTCAATAAACAAGGGACACGCCCACATTGCATCAAAAAGCATCCAAATCAGCTTTGGTGGCAAAATATTTTGTATTACACAGAGTCAAATGGATGAATAAACTACTAGAATATAAAAATCCAGAAACCTCCCAATGTTGGTGGACCCCGCCTCGAATCCGGTGCTGGGAACTTTTCGGTGGTATAACTCGATACGTCAACATAGAAAGTTAATGAAATTTGGCATGTTCACACATTATGCATCAGAATCTGTCAATTTGGTGAAATAAAGATCTTGGAGCCACGAAAGCTAGTTTAGAAGTTATTGCGTGCGCAGTGAGCCTACCCTAACCCGATTCCCCCACATATTTAGTACGTTTACGGTAATATATCGCGAAAAGCCAACATAGGAGGCTTCTGAAATTTTGCAGTCTAGTAGTTTATTCATGCATGATTCCGTGAAATAAAAAACATTTTGCCACCAAAGCTGGCTTGGCTGCTCTTTGATGTAACGTGGACGTACCCCTTACTTATTGAACCCACGAATCCCGACTCGAATCCGGGTGCTAGGTACTTTGCGGTGGTATATCTCGATACGCAAACATAGAAAGTTAATGAAATGTGGCATGTTCACACCTTATGCATCTGTCGATTTGGTGAAATAAAGATCTTGGAGCCACCAAAGCTAGTTTAGAAGTTATTGCGTGCGCAGTGAGCCTACCCTATCCCGATTCCCCCACATATTTAGTACGTTTACGGTAATATATCACCAAAAGCCAGCATAGGAGGCTCCTGGATTTTTGTATCCTAGTACATGTAGTTTATTCATCCCTTGACTCTGTGAAATACAAAACATTTTGGCACCGAATCTGATTTGGGTGCTTTTTGATGCAGCGTGGGCGTACCCCTTGTTTATTGTACCTACGAACCCCGCCTCGAATCCGGGTGCTAGGAAACTTTCGGTTGTATAACTCGATACGCCGACATAGAAAGTTAATGAAATTTGGCATGTTCATATCTTATCCATCTGTCGATTTGGTGAAATAAAGATCTTGGAGCCACCAAAGCTATTTTAGAAGTTATTGCGTGCGCGATGAGCCTACCCTAACCCGATTCCCCCATGGTTTTAGTATGTTTACGGTGATATTTTTCGAAAAGCCAGCATAGCAAGCTTCTGAAATTTTGTATTCTAGTAGTTTATTCATCCCTTGATTCCATGAAACAAAAAACATTTTGGTTTGGGTGCTTTGTGATGCAGCTTGGGCGTACCCTTTGTTTATTGAACCCGGGATCCGGGTACTAACAACTTTGCCATGATATAACTCGATACGCCATCATAGAAAGTTACTGAAATTTGGCATGTTCATACCTTTTGCAGCTGTCGAGTTGGTGAAATAAAGATCTTGGAGCCACCAAAGCTAGTTTAGAAGATATTTTGTGCGCAGTGAGCCTACCCTAAACCGAATTTCCAATATTTTAGTATGTTTACGGTAATGTATCTTGAAAAGCCAACATAGGAGATTTCTCGAATTTTGCAGTCTAGTAGTTTATTAATCCCTTGATTCTGTGAAATAAAAAAAAAACATTTTGCCACCAAAGCTGGTTTCGGTGCGTTTTGATGCAGCGTGGACGTACCCCTTTTCTGCGTGCTCAGTTAGCCTAGTGTGCGATATATCAGTATGTTTACGGTAATAGTATTTTTTTTTTCTTGGAGGTGTGTGTGTGTGTGTGGGGGTGGGGGGGGGTCTATTACATACATACTTTACATTAATATGTCGTAAAATGTTGTTTTCTAATATAATTATCTAGGTTTTTATTGGCGTTAGGAATGTGTGTGCTAACTTCAATAATTTCCGTCATAGTCCGGACTTTTTTCCGTATGCAAATGAGGTTCGTCGTAGATCCCATATAAGGTATATGTTCTACTATGCAAGGTTCTATTATGCATTTGTCTATTATGCAGAATGCAGAAGTGTAATGTGCAAAATAACTATTATACTGTATTTTGTATTATTGAAAAGTGTATTCTGTATTTTAACACCGTGACATTGGTATTGTTGAGCAATGGAAATTGCAAATTATAAAACTAAAATACGTATTTGAACTACTGACATTTGCAGTTTGCACCGCGAACAATGAAATAATATTGGCAACGTTATCCTTCCATAGATCAGTAACTTATAGTTAGTGATGCCCTACCACCATCATTTCTTTTTGTCAAGTGCTAAAAGAACCTTATGAAGTATGGTTGACCTAAAAGTGCCCCATTTCCAAAATGCCAAACCAACGTGCAGCAAATGCAGCTTGTATTCAAACCTGACCCGACAAACTATTACGGAATTAGATAATTGACAACATGAGATGTAAATTCAAAATTTGTCCATAAAGTTGTTTCCCTGCCCACATGGCATGGACTTTTTATACAAGAACTCTTGTTGGAACCACGGGTGCTAGTAAAATGATCATTAAAATGAGAATTCTCTTTCAAAAAAAAAAAAATTAATTTGCGGATAAGTATTGTATCTAAATCCTATGACGACATTAACGTTCAAATTCATATAAGTAAGTGGCAAATAACTCGTCTGTAGAAATACTGAAACGCGATACATACCAACTTCCTTTCTCTTTAAGTTTTTTCGATATAAACTCACTTCTATCAACAAATTTTTACTTTTATGGATTTTAGCGAAAAGGCTTATTTTTTTAAAAGGTCGCGGCCTTGACGTAGGGTACCTGTCAGAAAAGGAGTGACGTTGAAGGGAGTCTGACGTATTTTGTACAGGCTATCCAATCTATACTAAGCAGCAAAAGAGACGTCAGGTTGGCATGTTACTCTGAATAGACGCATTGCATAAAACTTGTTAAATGTTTTTATTATATATTTCTGATCACATCTCCAACTTTACCTGAGCAATACGCCTCCTTCCTAAACACAGAATTAAACCAAGGAAATATTCTCAAAAACGCAACCTGACTTCTGAGATGGTAATGTGATTTTCATATTACTCATTCTGCACGTGCTATTCATCGGGACCAGCCCTATAAAATACACCCCCATGCCTGTTTGAATCTTTCACACTACAACGTCAGCACACGGCGACAAGACCGCCATGCTGTGCGATAGCACGTGCAGAATCCCTTCACACAGGCATCTGAGACGGTGGGAACACAGGGAAGACCCATCAGTACCAAAATCTTGGTCCAGGGAGAGGAGGCGGTATCACGGCAGTGCGCTACATGGGATCAAGCTCTCAGACCCCACGTCATATCACATTTCGCACGTCATCGAAACAACGTTTTCCATCATGAAAACGCCTGTGCCCACACCGCCAGAGTTACTCGGGACTTTCTACAGCAGAACGGTGTCAACCTTATGCACTGGCCAGCCCTTAGTCCGGACTAAAAAATCCGATTGAACATCTTTGAGGTGAAATTCAGTGGAGACTTAATAACGTCGTACCGAGACCAAACACAGCCGATGGATTGCGCCAGGCTTTTCTGAGAGTGTGGTTCCAGGTGCTAATGGCGTTCATCAATCGTCTGGTCCACTCCATGTACAGTCGCTGCGCTGCTGTTATAGACACTCGCGGTGGACACACCAGATACTGATGTATAGACTGTGTACAGACTCTAAACCTTCTCGTAATGTCTTGGAATTGTGATGAATTAATCACTAATGTGTCAACATACTGTTCATAAAAAATTGTTTTGATCTGTTTAGTAAGTCGTTTTCTAGAATGATTTGATTAAAGTGCTGATACTGACGTTTTTTTTTTTTTGCTGTTTGTGTATGTACTTGCATCATTTGTTTTTTTTAAAATTAAGGTTAATGCGATTTTTGCATTCAGCCATATTTTGATGATTCGAATTTTGAGACAACATTTTTCACGGACGAGGGGTATTGTAACTGTGCATATTTGACGAAATAATCACAAATTGCCACGTACAACCGGGGATGCTTAAGATCTATTGACACCCAGTCAGCGTCAAGGTTGATTTATGCTTTTTACTTCATTCTAGCCTCAACGTCTTTAATAAAAATATATACATTTAAAATAAACTATATAATCTATAAAATATACATTCTTTAAAATACATAAAAATAAAATATCTAAAATAAAATATTTGTGCATATTTCGTCAATATGCACTGTTACAGTATTTGTCTGCGATATCACCTCGATGGAAGCGGACGTAAAATACAACTAACTCACACACAGAGATAAGTATAAGGCGTCACCGTTTGGAATGACTTTTGGAATATGTGTAGTCTCGTTCTTGGAGTCCCTTGTTACACATGGCGCTGAAACGTTTATTTTGTCTTAAATATTCGTGTACCAATGGTAAAATGTTTATTTTGTCTTAAATATTGGATTTCAGAAGCCCATCTTTTCCCGGTAAGATCACAACATCAACTTTGATTTAAATTGACAAATAATTCGTGTTTTCAATGTCGAAGACTTTGGATGATATTGAGTTAGAAACTTAGGTACTTCAACACAACAACATATGACATACCAAATACATGTACTACGTTTTAGTTTTCCTGGTGTAATAATAATTTTGACATGACATTTTATGCAAGCATGACATACATTATTAAACTATTCGTTTATTTTTTCCAATACCCCACATCTTGTTGAACTAGATACCCCGACGGCGACGAGAGTCTCAAGTGAAATGGTTTAAACAATATTTATTTACCATATATTACATACTATATACAATACATAATAATTTATTAGTGAAAATGAGGATGGGCCGGGCCCCACTGCGCGAAGGCCCGGGCAGGTGGCTTATCGTTTTTAATTTAACATTTTTTAAAAAAAGAAAGTGGACTGACAGAATCCGATACTAATACTACCCACGCCACTATGTCCCACATTCAGAAAAGTCACCGGTTTTCATCTACTTTACTATGTACAATGTATTATTTTAAATTAAATTATACCAACAATTTAAAAAAACAACAACAAAAAAAAACATTACTCGGCATACTTCCGGGAGCCTCTAGGATTTGGGCCCCTAGTCAAGTTTCTCAGCTGCCCCCCTCCAAAAAAAACAAAAAGAAAACCACACACACACACACTCTCACGGTCCCTGTACAGACGTATATCCTGCATCCGGTCAAACTATGTGTGACTCTCATATTATTTCTGGCCAAATGATGGTGGAGGGTATGTTGACCTTTCTGTGAGCCACTGTGACTCAGTATGTAGGGCGCTGACTTACTAACCAAAAGGTTCGGGGTTCTATCACGGTGATGTCCAGGATAGTGCCGCGGGATTTACTAGTGTGGTTTAGCACGGAGGTCCTAGCTAGGAACAACCTCTAGTAGTTCTTATTGGACGAAGAACTGACGTCCCGTGCACACGTTGGCGTGCACGTAAAATAACCTTTGACAGTTGGAATTCGACGAATTTCCACCATAGCTAACTACATAGGTTACGCCCGTCTTTATTAATTTTTGTTAATGAGTGCCAATAGACAGATTCTTTTAGTTCGATCTTCGTTTGAATAGAATTAAAAAAAAGAAGAGGGAAAGTTTATCTTAGAATAGCAAAGTATTGATACAACTCTCAGCCTTTGATCTCTTGGGGCTATTGCACTGATAAAGGCGTTCTTTGATGGTGTATTCTCACGAAGGTGCCGTTACAGAGCGTGACCAAAATTAATCCTTCCCACGAAAGCGCAGATATGGACTTGTCGGCTTTCGTTTGAAGAAAGACATGTTGTTATTAGGACCCAATTCACGGTGTTGAAGATTTTATGAATTTATGTTCACTCTGAATTTTATTCACCAATTGGCAACTAATGATGGAAATCATCAAATCCTCCAAGTATTCAATATGAATCTTAATCACCAATTGGCAACTAATGGTGAATATCATCATATCATCCAAGTAGTGTTCACATATTCCCTCGCTCTCAATCAGATCCAAAAATAACTGAATTGGCCGACTGCGTAACAAACCAATGGGCGAGGATGAATATGCTACTCATCAGTGGAACGACTACCACACGGGAACAAAGAACCAACAACACTCTGGTATAGGATGTCATTCAAGGATCAAGAAGCTAGTTGTTAAAGCTCATCCGATTTTTTAAAAATATTAATGAAATTAGAATCGTACAGTATGCCGGTGGCAGGAACCACCAAGGAAGAGACATAAATATGACCAAATCCAAAGCCAGCTCCAGAAAATAAGTACGCGAGGAATTAACTTTAATCCAGTATTTAGACAGGGTGTCTTATTTGGCGAAATTGAATTAATTTGTTTTTATTTCTTAAATTCATATGCCAAACATGTTAAAATGTTACTAAATTAGTCACATTGGGGATTATATGAAAGTGTAAATTCTTATCATAACAATCTGTAAACCCATTGTTATAATTTTAATCCATTTTAATCCCTGAAAGCTGGATTCCCTTGAAGGCGTCGAAAACGACCTCCCTTAATCCGTTACAGTCAATAACTGCGCCTTCGTGGGAATAAACCTTATTGATAACGACAGGCTATGTAAAAAGTTGTTCTTGGTGTAAATTAATTGATTTTGCTTATAACATTGCTGTTGGTGTGAGATAAGAAGATCGGCGCTACATGTAATTTATTGGGTACAAAGGAATCCACTGACATTTGATCAAGTTCATAATTGCATGTTCTCTGTGTCAACTTTAAGAAGGCAATTTTGTTCAAGCCTTAGAAAAAAGCGTTGGAGTTGACAATCTTGGTGAATTCTTTCAGAGAAAACCATTTTTATAAGTTTTCAGGCCAGCTAAATATCCTTCTTGTTTTATGCCATTAGCCAGTGTCGCAGTTTGACGTGGTACCTGTTTTTTTCTCGATTCCTTTTTTTGTAGTTACAAAATGGACGAAATTTGATGACGAATCAACACAAACTATAGATCATTTCGGAACGCGTAAGGGTCTTTAGCAGTGGGAGGAAAGCGGGAGAACCCCGATAAAACCCATGAGGTTGAGCAGGTGACCCCACTGGTCACTTACAAGTCTAGTGGGATCGAAAGACGCCACTTTATGACTCATTGAAAGACCTTATGATCTAAAGCGCATGTTGTATGTTTGTGCCAAATAAATCTATCTATGTACGATATTGGCATACAAATTACATTTGTGTAATTGACGGACAATGGCCAGAATATGCCACCTTTTCACTGTTATGCAATAGCCCGAGTGACAATCTCAGCTTAATCCGGCATCGTGCTATATTATCATATTATAAAATAAATGATCTATGATCCAAAAAACGACGTTTACTCAAATATCCCTTCGTGATCTGGGTCTCTCTTTTTTCAGTTTATTTTGGCTCAGATATACGTCTAATCCATTCTAGCATGTGCCACAGAACCAAAAATTGCCGGCGCTGCACCCCCACCTCCAAAAGTGCCCTAAGTTTGGCCTGCCTACCCTTCTTCGGAAGCCCTAGCACACTGGTTTGTTTTCAGTTATGACTTTTGTTGCGGTTGTGTTGGGACTGTGTTTTTTGTTAGGGGTCTCGCAGGGGACATTTTCTTCTCGCATCTGATTCAGACAGAAGCCTGGCCGTTGATCGTTATTCGGACCGTCGCATATAGGCCTATATACCTGTATGGCAATCGGTTTTTAGGAAGATTAGCTGGGGGATGGACTGAATATTTGCCATTTTGATCACCATTTTGACTTTACTGGTCCTCTTAAAATTCTGCACCCTGGATCCAGCTATGAAAGTGTCTCGCCATCACCACACCGCTTTTAAGGTTGGTAGTACTTCCTCGGGGTACTCTTCGTATAAAGCGGGTGATAAACATCCATGATCATCCTGGGCTTTGCTCAAGTATTTAAAACATATATTCATCTTAATGTAGTCATGGAGGTGGAGAATTGGGAGGGTCCTCCTAAGTGAAATAGCCTAGAGCCTCGATCTCTTCATCTAAATTTTTTTTGCAAGGCTATTTTTGTTGACTTTTTGACTAAAATCTACAAATTGGCCACTTAAATCACCAATGATTTCCCCATTAACTTTAATGTTAATTCTCGTAGCTTGGACCGGTGTGGCAGTTTTAGATGGTCCCTGGTGTGTGATTACCGTTTGGCGCATGCGCAGTTGTAGGAGTCACCTCACACCGTTACAGACGCGGTGTGCATTGACTCCTCGTGATAGGATTTCCCCTAAGATGTTCTTACGGTCAAATCAATATATTATAGACTATTATATATTTACAATATTACCACTAAGAGAGGATGCAAATTGACGATCTTTATTATTATTATTTAGTTTATATACCCGTCCACAATGCGAACATTCTCTCTTGTATTTGGGCTGTCTACATGCATGTTTGAATGTACGTATGGGATGGTGTAATAAATCTATATTTATGTTAAAGAAATCGGAATAAGAAATTCCATACTTTTATATTTGTGTTAAATGAAGCCACGAAATATCAAAGACCTTAATCTTCCCTTGGAGGTGAATTAATTGATAATTTCAAGCCAATCATCAATTTGTATGGTTTCCACTGATCGTACGTGTGTAGAACGACTAATCACAAAAAAAACCAACGGCAACAAAAAACGAACGAAGTATCAATTTCAAGCCAATCAACTTAGATCCGTTGATCGTGTAACTACTGATCGCTAAAACAACAGCTAATCACGTCAACAAGTATTTTATTAATGACAAAACTCTAATCAAGTACATGATATATTTTTTCCTGTACTGACCAGTGGTCAGGAACCAACTCACACTGCAGGAAGTAGATATAGTTTCGTTGTTAAGGCAAACATCAGTTTCGGACATGCGCAAGTGCCCAGGAGAAAACACACACCAGGAGTCAACTCAAACTATCACACCGGCTCCAACTTTTCCCCAAATTTTTGTTGGGTAGAACGCTTTCTACCACAGATAGAGCAACATGTGGCAAACTCTTGACCAAAAGCATGTATGAGGTTCATCATAAAAAAACATGAGATATACAAGCTCGAAGTAGAGATATGTAAACATGCAATTTTCCGCCCTACATCTTAACTCTTGTATCCTTCCGCCTCAAAATCATAAATATTCACCAAAACCTGGCAAAACAATTGTATATTCAAACCTTTTTCTTAATTTCTACACCAAAAAGTAAACAAAGATCGACAAGCACAAGGGGAAAAAGAGAAAGGGGGAGAAGGACTAAAAATACTTTTGGCCCTTGTAAGCTGTGTCCAATTACTAGTCTGAAACCAGAAGAAAATGTTATTTCTTAAACAGAGTTAATTCCCTTTAACCACATTTGTCCGCTCATAATATAGTCTTGATTGTCACACTCAAATGACCCTCTTACACTGAGACTGGATATTCGAAAAGACAAGTATGTCCTAATTTCCTGTCAGAAGCGAAAAAAGAAGACAAACTCTTTCGAATTTTAACAATGGTATTATTTACAAACTCCTGTCTTATTTGAGACAGTAATTATCTAAGCAATATGCCTACCTTGATATGTGTTAGCTTAATTAATTAGAAATGCGCTCTTTGAAATAAAGACAAGTTCAGAGAAAGTGTTCGTGGCGAGGGGTCATGTCTTTTCTTTTTTTTTTTAGGAAAGTTGACAGTTGTCAATAAACCCTATGAGAGTTCAGATATTTTGACCTTCGTCTGAACCACACATAACAAACAAGAACCACTGTTATTGAATAATCATTTGAGCCTACACCCTCAAAAAAAGAACACAAACATGACAACGCTTAGAAATGGTTCCACTACCACTGGCACTGATGTCTTCCGTCTTGCCAGCTAGTGGACCGTCCGAAGGCCTTCCTTTTTGAGCAAGTTTTGTACTCATTTGACTACAAAAAAGTTAATGGCGTATAACGCCCTTAATTTCCAATTACACTGACTCTCCCATTGTTTTTGTTATGCTTTTCAGTTCTCTGCATGAATTTTCTATACCATACCGTAAGGAGTAAATCGTCAAAATGCCAGGAGCTACATCAAAGAAAGATTTATATTTGGGGAAAAGCATGACAGATTTGAATAGTTATTGTACTGTCAAAGATCTTGGACCTAATGTAAAGTTGTAAGTAAAGTATAGTCAAATTAATATGTGGAATAAGAATCTGAAAAATAAATTTGGTGTTAATTTGCAGTAGTAAGAGGGTGTCACAGTTTTGCTTTGTAGGTTACTTTATTTAATCCTAAATAAGAAACCTAAACCCAGTGTTCTCGAACCATATAAACCAGCCAAGCTATGATTGTTTTCCGCCACAATAAATCTACTACTGCCAAGCTTGGTGACTATGTTTCTAAGTTAAACAAACAAAATCTGCATTTTAATATATTTTGTCAGATTGAATGGACTAATGAATTAGAATATTCTATTAGCAAAATCAGCTTTTTGATGTGAGTGCTAGTTATGAAATAGATTTATGGAGAATCAAACAGTGGGGAAACCCGGAAATTAATGTGTTTTCAGTTGAAGCTAATTTGCAGGTAAATCGTGTACTTGCATTGATAGCTGCAGACAGATATAGTATCTTAGACAAGCTGGGTGTATGACCAGTTGTTTAATCTAAATTGTATATTTATTTACAAGCTTTCAATTCATTTCCTTTCTACTCTGTAATTCTTAGATAGAATCAAAGATACAACCTCTATCATGGAAGACATACACTTCAAAGCTGAATCAGTCTGGCTAAACACCCATTTAAATACATTCACATTTTTGATATAAGATATATTTTATTTCAGACTGATCAAATCAGCAGAAAAGACATTTCAAGAAGCCGTAAAGCAAGATGACTGTGGTGATGAAGAACGGTCATATATTCTGTATATGAAATATTTTAATGTCGTACAGCAAGCCAAAAAACAGTCAGAGTATAAAAAACAGAAGGTAATTATTCACTAACAAAGTCAGTTCCAAGATGATTGTTTTTGGTAATATTACATGAATATGAATAGTTTTAGTATGCCCGCAAGCCTCAACAATAACTTAGTTTAACACTGTGGGCAATAACTTCTGTGCACCTGGCTTATTCAAGAAAGATAGATTAAAGATTATAATGATGATTGGTAATGGTTGGTTATAAACTTTTTCTGTAAAATCTCCAAATATATTCCCTTTTTGTATGTATTTGCATGCATAATGTCTACACTGGAAGCTGTTAAACTTTTTATGTGTGAAAATAATGTATTTAAATATTGAGAAATAATGAGATTGGATGCTTTGACATTTTCTGATTAATTCCTGTTGGTGTTATTTACAGGAATACTATGATAGTTTATTGGGAAGTAAAAATCAAATGAAAGCTATTCAGAGGGCTGAGTCTTTGTCCCAAAGTCTAAAAGAAAGGTAAGTTGTTATTTGGGAATGCAAATTTCATATTGATCCCATGAAATATTTGACTACAGTATTTATATGTCCCCGGAGGAAATAAATTATGTCATTGAATATTATTTAGTATTACGTCCGAAATTTTATTTTCAGAAAATTTTGAAATTGTCGTAAAAAATATTTGCATTTAAAGGAGCTAAATCGCTAATAGTTGGGGCCTAGAAATTGACACAAATGGGGCGCAACACATATAATAATGGAATGTGAATGTATATAAACTGATTTACATTCAACCGTTTCTGTTTTTACTGTAATTTCTAATCAGTTATGTTCGATGAAATACGCCAGAAGTCTCAATTGAATGGCAATCTTTAGCGTCTGGTTATTCCAGTCTACACCAATGATATTTATTGTGCATGCTCTCCAGATAAGAATATAGCGTCACCATTTGACATGACTTGTGAAATATGTCTAGCTGCGTTCTTTGAGTCCCTTGTTCCAAATGGCACTAAATTGCATTGTGGTACACGTTTCGTGTACCAATGGTAAAATGTTTATTTTGTCTTAAATATTGGATATCAGAAGCCAATCTTATCCCTGTAAGATCACAAGACCAATGTTGATTTGAATTGACAAATAATTCGCGTTTTCAATGTTGAAGATTTTTGATGATATTGAGTTGGAGACTTAGCTACTTTAGATTAGATATATTTTAATAGTAAAGTAGCTTGCAAGCATGGATTATTTCATGACAGCAGCAATAATTGTTTTGAATAATATTACTGCTAGATAAATTGTGAATTTATTTGTTAAGGTATGATTTAATAGAAGCTGAATCTATTGCTAAGAAATTATCAAAGTTGGATGCTAAAACAGAAATAAAGAATGATGAAAATGAGAAGATAGAAGAAAAAATACTAGATAAAGAAAAGGGAGAAAAGGGCAGCTCTAATATTTTGTCAGATAGGCCTACAGGTTAATTAAGCATTTTATAAATAATTACTATCATCATCTTCTAAAATAGAAATATTAAATAAATTTTAAACTGGTACAAAACAGATACTTATTGTTTATTTCAAGTACTGAAGTATCTGAATCGAGACAAAATATGTTTTTTTGGTATGGGAGTATGGATTTGGATTATGATAAAGACGGGACAAATTTGTGGAGTTGATTGTGATTATTATTTCTTTATAATAGAACATAGGTGAGGTCAGTTAACCTCAATTTTCAAATACAAGGATGAATTGTTCTTTTCTCAATTGAACTCGGGTATGTTCGAGTCAATTGTTTTGCTGATTAATTGCTGTGCATGTGTGTTAACCAATGAAAAAGGAATATACAAGAACTGTAGTAAAGGTTGCATATTAATAACATGGCTCCTGATATTTGTCTTAAAGTAGATCCAATAAAGTACAATAAATCAGCTAGGTAGATAAAAAAACAAAAACTAATAAATAGAATTGGTGACAAAGGTTAGTATAGCAACTTTATTTGAAGATGTTGAACCCCAGGGTCAGTGTTATAATGATAACTGTGTTTTATTGTAGAGAAGAAGAAGAAAGAGAGTATAGGAAGTATATTACCAACACATTTATATGATATAATGAAAGATAAAGAAATAGAGATGTTAATAATGGATGTACGAACAGTCATAGATTATAATCAATCACACATAGATCATATCAACTGTATTAATGTACCTGTAGATATAGTACCACCTGGGTAACTATTTTACTTTTATCGCATTCACTGCCATGTTTTGAATACTGCCAATATTTATTTTAGCCATGTTCAACTAAAAAAAAAGGGCTGGCGTAACCTGCAATCCTATTTAGACAAATCTGGTATAAAACGTATCTTGCCATTTGTGATTCTCATTTGTTCTTTTTTCATTAAAAGCTTAAGTACACAGCTCAAATGCTTCCTTGTATAACACAAATTTGATTAACATTTTGTAAAAACATTAGGAGAAGATATCGCTTTTCTCAATAACCTGCTTTCTGATCAGTTAAAGTAGCTAAGTCTCTAACTCAATATCATCCAAAATCTTCAACATTGAAAACACGATTTATTTGTCAACTTAAATCAGCATTCATGTTGTGATCTTACCGGAAAAAGATGGGCTTTTGATATCCAATATTTAAGACAAAATAAACATTTTACCATTGGTACACGAATCGTGTACCATAATGCGCTTCAGCCCAAGTTGTATCAAGAGACTCGAGGGACGAGGCTAGACACATTGCACCAAATGAAACGGCGTATGTAGACTGGAATAACCAGACGCTAGAAATTTGCACTCGCTTGAGACTGTTGGCTTATTTCGCCGAACATAACTGATTTGAAATTGGAGTAAAAATGGAAACCATTGAATGTAAATCAGTTTATATACATTCATATTACAGTATTATATGCGTTGCGACTAGTGATGGGATTTCAAATTTTTTCTTGTCGGACATTTTTACCGAAAATAAAGGGACATAACTCTTATCGTTATTTAAGATGGCAGTTTTTAGACCACACACAAAAATCACGTGTAAACAAAATATTCAAATTTGTCCGTAATATAAAAATAGGTGTACCTCGTTATTTTTTATATTTAATTCCTGTACGGTATTCAAATTTATGTCAGTAATATTCCTTCAAAATTCGTAATACGATAGAATGAAAGCGTGCCGACTGCTGCCGATATGTACTGTTTCAAATTCCTCCAAAATTACCGTATTTTCGGGTCATAAGTCGCTACATTTTTCAGCAGAAGTCCGGCATTCGTCTTATACTCCGTTACGACTTATGTACAGAGGGTAAGAATATGATATCCCGAGGAATGACACCATCCGCTAAATAATCGCATTCTACTCTAGCACGCGCTATCGTCTAAAACAATTAAGTACTTACACTATTTCAATCGACATATTTGTCAACATTGCCTAGATTACTTATTTCTTTATATAAAAACATAAACCCCATTCAAAATATGATCGTAAATCCGAGAATATGCCATCAATATAGAATCTTTTCTTGACATTAGAAGCGTGAATTTAGTCATGTATTCATTTCATAATTTCACGCGTCTCGCGAGATTTCTAATACCGGTATAGCACTCGGCAGATTCCGTTACTCTACATCTAGCCTCGGCTGTATGACGGCAAGTGATATGTACCTAATCAGATTTTCTTCAAACAAGAACAACTTTGCTCTGAAAATTCTAAACATGCTTCAAACGACGCAATTTTGATAACTTCTTTCTAAAACCGGCAAGTTCGTAGGTACATATCACTTACCGTCATGCAGCCAAAGCTAGATGTAGAGTAACGGAATCTGCTGAGGTTTCCCGAGTGCTGTAACCGCGTGCTAGAAATGTCTAATTTTTTTCGGATATATGTGTGTGTGAAATAGCTTTATTTAACGCTCGCTTCCACCGAAGTGATATCGCAGACGAATTATAATGACTGTCTATTGATCTGGGCGTTATATACTCTTACAATATGTGACTTCTATGACTAGTTTATACATATTGTCGGCTCACACCAATGCGATTAGAATGTCCGACAATGCAGAAACCACAAGGTTAACACGAAGATTAAAATTATAATGGATTGATGAATAGTCCGACAAAGGGGAAACAATGGCTTCTGTTTAAGATTAGATTGATGAATTGTCCGACAAAGGATTAAGTCAGTCAATCAAGGCAGATTAAGTAGTTAATCAAGGTAGGTTATAGACCGTATAACACGATAAATACGTTGATCACTTAATTACCTAATCAATCCAGCGTATTATCGACGATAATCTGGTTGAGTGGTAGTTATACACTCAGTAAACTATATTAATTTCGGAATTTTGAATATTATTCACCATGTCTTGATGTCCGATTGGGCATATTCCCGGTCGGACAATTTTGGGCGTTTGGAAAAAAGATTCGGACAAGTCCGGAATATACGGGCAAAATCCCATCACTTGTTGCGACCCATTTTTGTCAATTTCTAGGTCCCATATGTTAGCGATTTAGCTCCTTTAAGTAGCTTTTATTTTTAGCGATTGAAGGGACTGTTTGAGGTACGCTTCAACATCATGTAACCTTGGACACTCCACCTCCACCCCCACCAATTCTTTTTTACTGGCCATATGTTTGTTTCAGACTGATATTTATTTGTGGAGGGTGTTATTATTTATGTTTTCAGTACAACATGTAGATATATAGAAAAGGATCTACCGGCAGAATCGATATCATTATGGTCAAAAAGGGGAAGTGTAGATCATATTATATTATTAGACTGGAATTCTACATTAGAAATGGCCAAAGTTGGTACAACACTCAATACATTAAAAGATGCACTGTTTAAAGTAAGATCAAAATGAATTGTTCATTATTTTTTTTATTGTTTATTTTTTTTTACTTATTTAGATATGATGACTGGTTGTAACTGTTAGTTGAGAATCTCTAATTAGCAGAGTTTGAAATTGACTTAGGCCTAGATGTTAAAGACCACATAAGATTGCCAAATTTTTTTTTCCCTACGTGTAGCCAATAGTTACTATATCCACTTTACAGCAAGCTCACGCCAATCTGATTAAAATTAACTCGGCTTAACGTTTGAGTATCCGACACGAAAAAACGCTTTTCAATTTTTCAATTACGACCTTAATCCTGTTGATTGGCTGGTGACGTCACAGGCACTACACATAGTATATACATTATCTATACACAATATATCACTACCTGTACAGTATATCTCTGATATACACATCACGGTTCAATTAACACGTGACTGGCCTAATCATAATCACCGAATTATCGTCTTGTACTGTTATAGATTAGTCTTTTTGTGATTGGAGTATTTTCGAGTGAATTTAAAATGCTTTATCATGCCGTAGACCAATTTAAGCGTCCCTTGTTTAAAAAGGTCACGTGACAGATGAAGACAGTCAATTGTTTTATTTAATTAGGGGATTAAGGAGTCAGTCAAGCGTTAATGAATACACCCGCCAGCTGTATATAGGTAATTAAGGAATAAACATTCCGAATATGCATTCGGTCACTGTGACGTCACTGGCGTCTGAGGGGATTAAGAGTGTTTTCGATAATTGGCAAAGTCGTTTTTACGGGAGGTCTATTTTTGCGACTTTGAGTGAAGATAGCTGAATTAATTTCAATCAGATTATGTGAACTTGCCGTAAAGTGGATATAGTAACCATTGGCTACACGTATCTCAAAGTTTCCAGACCCATCTTATGTGCACTTTAACTGTTTGTCCTATTGTTTTTCTAAACTTTTCCAGTTTGGTTATCTGGGCCAACTTACATCTGTGAAAGTCAAATTTTGAGTGTGAGTCAAATATTGATAGACTCAAATCATTTATATAGGTATTTCTTTTAGGGTTGGAATATTTGATCACCACATATATCAAAGGAATTCATTTTAGTGTTGACTAGTTAACCTGGGCATTTTTATATGCCCACATTTTCGCCCCTGATCTTGATTCCTTTTGATAATCGCGGATATCCGAACTTAACTTCCTGGATTATGGCCCCTGATTGTTCGAAAAATCGCATTTTTAGCTTGCGGATTCTCTAGAGGTCACAATTTTTTTCTGATTTTAAAAACTGTTTAAATATATCACCATTCCAACATTCCGATTTTGATGAAACTTAAAACATATCTTTATATCCCAAAGATCTTAGTCACTTTTGATATTTGCACAATTCAGCCCATAACTTTCTAGATTATTGCCCCTGATTGTACAAAAAAATTGCGTTTGTTTTTAGCTTGTTCTCTATCCATCTCTTGCAAAATGTGGGCATATCCTGCCTGGCAGCCGCTGGTATTTTTGACAGTAAACTGGCATTTTAGATCTATATATTTCATTTCAGTATGATTCTAAGTTTATACTAAAGAGTGAACCATTGATATTAGAGGGTGGTTATAGTAATTGGTTATTATATTATCCAATGAAAACAACTAATCCACACATAGACAGACCAATACTTACAGCTAAAGATCCCCTTGCACTTTGTAAGTCACACTAGTTTTGAGATTTTATTCAGAAGTTGTCCTACATTTTCTTATTATGAAATCCAATCTGTATTGCAATGCAAATTTTGTTTTCAGTCAATAAGTTATAAAACATAATTCATCCATCTGTGCAAAGCTCATCATTGAATAGTTCTCATTGCTAAAAATCTTATATTTTGTTATCAATTCTTAGATAACATCATGCTAACATACTGATAGAGTATTTTGGTACAATCTTTCAAATCTGGATACAAGCATTAAACTCTGTAACAGTATTTGTTCAGGATCTTTTGTTAAAATCAAGTTAACCACTTAAATTTTCAAAATGGCTGTCATTTTCCAAGATGACCGCTATTTTAGTTTTTTTTCTTGCACAGAATCTTACCCACATGATATATATTTCTATGTTTTGAGCCATTTTTGATACCAGAGTCTCCTTGTGTCTTTTTAAAACAAATAATTTGAAAATATATACAAGTTATAGACTCAAGTTAATACAATTTTCAAGCCTATGGAAGAACACTGTATAGTAACAACCCCTGTCATGATTTGGGAAAGTGTAATGTAAGTTAATGAAAAAGTGCAGTTCAATGGCTTTTGTCAAGAATAAAAGTTAACATTTCCCTTTTATTTTATAACAGTGGATTTTGATTACCCAAAATTTGAAGATGAAGAAATTAAACCCAAGCAATCACAACCTGTGTTACAGAAAGAAACGCCTAGCCCCAGTAATTCAGAGAAAAATTTTGAATTCCCGCAATTTGACAGAAGCACAAAACCTAAGCCCAGTGGAACAATAGCGTCAAAAAAAACTTTCAACCAATTAAATGAAATGACATTAAATAACATAAAAAATTCTCCAGTTACAGAGAAATCTGTATCTTCAGAGATATTAAATCAAAATACTTTATATCCTAGTATGTCTAATCTACCCAGTAGCAGTGGTAGTCTTAAAAATACAAACATTGCTCAAGCTAGTAGGCCTCATAAGTCAGTTGACAACAAACCACTTAATACACTAAAACAGCAGCAAACGGAAGAATTTAAACAGCGCCAAAAAGAACTAGATGAAAGTGAATTACAAAAAATTGAAAATCTGGAAAAGATTCGTAAAAAACAAGAAAAAGATGTGGCTAATCTGATGAGAATGAAAAGAAATTTACAAGAAGAATTAAAGAATGAACGATTGGACCAAGAAGAAAGAAGACGGAAATATTTAGAGGAAGAACAGTTAAAGTAATGATTTGTTTTATCAGATTTATGTTTTATGTTATGATATTGCAAATGTAATTAATGTATTAAGATATAAAGGTGTTGATGATAACAAGCCATCCAACACTGCGGAAAAGGGTAGAGAAACCGATATCAACCAGTGTACAGTGTACTCCTTAGTGTTCACTTAAGAACCCTTGACATTTGTTTGGAATTTGATAAAGAGGTAGAAATGCTGTCTGGGCAAAATGCCGATCATAGCACACTATATACGTATGCCAGTGTTTATTAGCCCAGTTGGTTCAGAAATGTAGAGCGTTAAACCCAATTTCATTTTGTTTTTAGGATAATTGCAATAAAAAGTCACTGGTCATATTTTTCACTGTCAAAACAACCCTTAAAATTTTCTGTTCAGTATGAAAGGATTTTCAAACTTAATTTCCTCTTCTCTGCAAAGTGATTTTATGTACACATTGGATGCAAAATTATAAGGCATATTTGTAACCAATTTATGACTAGTTCACAGATAATGAAAATCATTTCGTTTATTTTATTCTAATAGTTCTAATATTCTTTTCTTTTTTCTTCAAAGAAATATCGTTTTGTTTTATTCAGATTACAAGAGATAGAGAAAAAGAAAGAACAAGATGTTTTAAAAGCTAAACTGGAGGAACTAGATAAATTACGACATGAAAGAAAATTAGCTGAACAAAAAAGGATACAAGATGAACGTGAGGTAACTTACTTATGACAAAACAGTGTTAATTTTCCTGTGTTCTATGAAATATATGCAATATATGCAACCAAATTTTCATGCAGAATATTAACTGTCTGTCATTGGCCTACGTGACCATTTGCACATAATTACCACCAAAATCAACCCTATTACAAGTTTTGTAGTAAGCACTGCCTTATATTTTAATCGATGATTCTTGTGCCACTGTGGATGAGAATTTCTATGTGGAGCCTTAACCCGTTAAGTGCGTAGGTCGTTATATTACATCCTGGACAACTGCCACTTACTGTGTGTAGGGTGTAATATAACGCCTTGGAGGTATTCTCCCCAACCTATTCTTAGAACATAGTTCGTCCCTTGGGGGAATCCCTTGGGAATTCCCCACGATCGCAGCATGTGTAGGACGTTATATTACATCCTGGACAAGAGAGAGAGAGAGAAGGGGTTTAACGTCCACTCGACACAAACTAGGTCATTTCGGGACTAACATATGGGTTACTTTTATTTCAATAATTTGCTTGCGCGTAGGGGTCTTTAGCAGTGGGAGGAAACCGGAGGACCCGGAGAAAACCCACGAGGTTGGACAGGCAACCCTACTCCTACATCCTGGACAACTGCCACTAACTGTGTGTAGGGCGTAATATAACGCCTTGGAGGTATTTTCCCCAACCTATTCTTAGAACATAGGCAGCAATTCTTACGAAGGAAAACGGACATTTGGAAAATGGCGTAGGACATGTCTGGAATATACAGACAAAATAGCATCAATGGTGCAATAATACCTGATATTCCCAATTCTATTTAAACTATTGGAATCAATGAATAATTTAATTGGAATAGTTTAGAGATCAATCAGAACAGATTCAGATTATGAGTAATTTCTTTAATTAAAGACAGTAGACGCTGCTGAAAAAAGGGAAAGATTAAGGAAGGAACAGATTGCAGCTGAAAATGCAGAAAAATTGAAACTTGAAAATGAAAGGCAAGAACAGATAACTAAAGACCAACAGGCAAAAATAAAATCGGAGAAAAGTAAGGAAGCAGAAAGACAAGAACAAATCCTACGGGATAGACAAAATAGAATAGAATTAGAAAAAAGAAAAGAAGTAGAAAGATTAGCTTTGGAAAAAAAGAAAAGAGAAGATGAACAGAGATTGAAAGAAGAACAGCAACGTGTAGAAAATGAACAGCTTGCTGAAGAAAGACTGAAAGTACAGCAAGCTCAGATTGAAGCTGATAAATCTAAAGCTGAAAAAGCCAGAATTGAGGCAGATAAGGCCAGAAAATTAGCAGAAGAAAAAATCAACAGAATGCAAAGTAGGCTTTTTCTTTTCTCTTTCAGCGTTACATTTAATAGTGTTATAGAGTAAACAAGAATGACATTAAGTTCTTGTCTCCAGAATACTTTGATTCATTATGTTACATATAAGCTAGTTTTAAAAAAAGTGCTGGGGTTTTTAAGTCAGGAGAGTTCAGAGTTCACTCTAAGCAGAATCTGTATATGCCATGCAGTGTGCTAGATGCTGTTTCTTGCAAGGAGAATCTTCGCTGGAAAATCGTGAGGAACCCTGAAGCTCTTGGTTGGTTAGTAAGCCAGAGCCTTACTCTATGAGCCATGGTGCCTCTCTGTGAATTCAGAAGTGACCATTTTAACTTGACAAGAGACCTATTACAGGTTACTACCTAGTCTTCCACTTTCATTATTTTGACAGCTAAGTTCAAAGATTATAGTTTATTACACCTATTTACATCCTACTTGTTGATAAGATGTAGTAACAATTCTAAGCAGACCCAACTCAGATAGCAAAGACAGGTCAACCTGGGAAAAAAATCCTTCTTGAAGAAAGGTAGCAAGAATTCCAATTAGCTGCCCCAACTTTGCATTTAGATGACGAGTTAAACTAGCTTGGGTTTTTAATCAAGTGAATCTAAGCATTGGAACAGCCAATTTGACAAGATTTAAACTGAATGCCAATGTTTTTCAATAATTTTTAAGGTCAACCATCTCAACCAAAGGTTTATCCATCACCTAATCTACCTGTAGGATGGGAGAAAAGATTAGATCGAAGTACTAATAGATATTTCTATATAGATCATAATAAAGGTGAAACACACTGGGAACCCCCACAAATTAACAGAACACCCAATAAAGGTTTGTCACTAAAATGCTTTATTACATAGCAATAAACATAATCTTGAATGACAATAAAGTAGAGATATAATATTCATAATAACACAACTTGATGTATTTACTGCTTTTGTTTTATTACATACAACATTTCTACAGGTATTGAAAGCAATATACATCCCTGTGAAATATCCTTCAAAATTCAACTTGTATCGTAAATAATAAAAAATGTTTCTACAGACAAACAAGGATTCAAAAGTTTATAACAAATATGTAGTTTACATAAATTCTTGACATTGATTAAAGTAGATATAAATTGATATTGTCATCAAATATTTGACAATTTGCTTTGTATTGTGGACTTTGAAGTAAACTGTTTCGGAGATTTGACAGAAACAACTCTGGGTCCCAAAAATTAAGACAAATGCTACAATATGTTGTTACAGGGAATTTTACAACTAAAATAAAAGAAGAACCTACAACACCAACATCTACTGGTTTAAAAAGATCTTTTTCTTCACCTGACATCATGAAATTAATGGAACAGGAAGAAAGAATTCAACAACCATCTATAAATAGATCAGTTAAACCAGCTATAAGGTTAGTATTAACCTGGACTTTTTATATAGACTTTCTGGTAGGAGGACTGCACCACACAGAGAAAATTATACAGAACACAATATACACAGACACCTCAAACAACGCACATATCAGATCTGGGAGCTAGCCGTAAGCATCCTCTGTGCTCTACAGTCCTGGGCCTGTAGTTTTACTGGCTTCACTAGAAATAAAAAAATAAACTAACAATAAGGGAAGCAACTCAAGTAAAAGGAGAATATTTCCCAAATGTTGTATTATACTGGGTCAGGATCAACTATGTGAAATCTCAATGCAGGCACATTGAAGAAAAAACACGTATAAATAACTATTTTCGTGAAAATAGTAAAAAGGCAAGTGAAATTAAATGGCTTTATGTAGTAGTCAAAAATAGGGATTCTAAAATTCAAGTGTATTAAAGTTAGGGTTTAAGTCCTTATTTCTATAAAATAGAGACAAAATTAATACTGAATAAAAGGAAGCAGTAGAAAAAATATGTGACTAGTCCTTATGGCAGTCATCTGCTGAATGACGTTAATGTTCGTTCTTACTGTTTAACGTCCACTTCCACCGAAGGTGATATCGCACACAAGTCATTATTTTTCTTTTCTTTTTTTTTTATTATCTTTTTGACTGTTATCCTTTAGGCATTAACAAATAAACCTATCTATAGAGTACATGTATAGATTATGTCTAGCTCTGGCTAAATAACATATGGCATGAAAAATGTTACTCACTGATTTTTATTTTCCAGCAAATTTTTTAAAAAAAATATGCCACTATTTTCATTTTCCCAACACTCTTAGGCAAAAACTATTTTGAACCATGTGTCTTCTTTAGTCATCATATATGATATTTCTTATATTTGTAGAACTGAACCTAAGACATATATTAAAGCTCCTGTGAAAAGAAGAGATCTTAATCCTATCTATGGCAACGTGGTAAGTTAGTAATATTTATATACAACACAGTTAATATTTCCAACTGCTGAAGCCATCTGCCTTGCTTTATTCCTTTGCCATACATGGGAGTGAACTCCTCTATATGGTCATTGTTATATACGTAACTATTACACTGCCCAGCCACACATAATGATTTGATATGTATTTGTATAGCTCACATTCTACCAGTCAACTTATTGTCCCCTGCCTTTCGAAGGAAGCAGGGGACTATTAAAATGGGTCTGTCTGTCGGTTCGTCGGTCTGTCCGTTACACTGTTTGGGACACAATAACTCTCCTTCTAATTGAGCTAGAATGTTCAAGCTAGGTGTAGGTGTTTATTAATATTAGGTCAATGCTTTGACAGAGTTCGAAGATGAGCATTTTCTGCTTAGGGTAAGCAGAGATAAGCAATTTGATTGGTAGATGCTTTGGGACACGATAACTATAGTTCTAATTAAGTGAGAGTGATGAAACTTGGTGTGTAGTTTCATTACATCAATATCTTTACTAAGTTTGATAATGAGCATTTTATGCTCAGGGTAAGCAGAGCGATAAGCAATTTGATTGGCCGAGACATTGGAACACAATATCCCTCCTTCTAATTGAGGTAGAATGTTCAAACTTGGTGTAGGTGTTTATTAGGTCAATGCCTCGATGGTGTTCGAAGATGAGCTCTTTCTGTGTAGGGTAAGCAGAGATAAGTAATTTGATTGGTTGATGCTTTGGGACACAATAATTTTAGTTCTAATTAAGTGAGAGTGATGAAATTTGGTGTATAGTTTTATTACATTAATACCTTGACTAAGTTGATAATGAGCATTTTCTTTTCAGGCTAGGGAGAGGTAAGCAATTTGATTGGTCAAGACTTTGAAACATAACAACTCTGTTTTTAATTGAGATAAAATGTTTAAACTTGATGTAGATGTTCATTAGGTGAATGTCTTGACTGAGTTCAATGATTAACATTTCGAGCTAAAAGCTAAGCAGAGCTAAGCAATTTCATTGGTCAATGCTTTAGGACAAGATAACTTTGATTCTATCTGATCGAGAGTGATGAAACTTAGTGTGTAGTTGATAATCAGTCTGATTGCTGGATAACTTTTGAAAAAGATAAATATGCAATAAATTAAAATGTGTCATCTATTTATTTTGGGATTTCGGCGGGGGAAGTCAGCCTCACTGTTGGCTTGTTGTCTATTAAAATGAATCTGTCTGTCCGACTGTCCATCCATCCATCTGTCTGTCACATTTTTTGCGACAATAAGTCTCCTTCTGATTGAGCTAGAAGGCTCAAACAAGGTGAATGCCTTGATGGAGTTCGAAGATGAGCATTTTCTGCTTTTAGGGTAAGCAGAGATAAGCAATTTGATTCGTTTATGCTTTGGGACACGATAAATTTGGTTCTAATTAATTGAGTGTGATGAAACTTATCTATTTGATACCTTCCAGTGATCTTGGCAAACATAAGATCCACAGCGGACCAGTTTAATGTGGGGTTTAGGTGGTTGAATGATCTAATGTGTTGGGCTGCAGATCACAGGAGGAGAATAATCGACTGCAGAGGAGTCGTATGCACATGCAAATTAATGACATAAAGATATTTCATGACATAGTTATGTTGAATGGACGTAAATCCCATCTCTCTGTGTTTGCTTGCTATGCATGGTGTTTGGAAGTTTCTACATGGACTCCAGAACAATTAGTTGAATTTGTAATTTTATATAGTGTATTTATTACAGGGTGCAGCATTAACAGGGCTAAGAAATCTGGGTAATACATGTTATATGAATTCTACCATACAGTGCCTAAATCATACCACACCATTAGTATCTTATTTTGTTAGTGATATTTTTGAACGAGATATAAACAGGTAAGCACTATATTGATAGGGAAAATTTTGGATGAAATTGTTGGTTGTTTTATAAATTTGTGCTTCAGACAGAATTCTACATCTAGACATAACTAAACTTTCGAAACATTGTAGCACCATGGGCCTTTCTGTCAAACGTGGAGAGCAGGAGATGTCAGACCGGTCGCTACGTATAATCCATGCATCTTTTATTACTACATATTTCTGTAGCTTTGTGATCGTCTAGAATTTGTCTCTAGCTGTCTTTACTTCTGCTTCATGGTGTGTATTTACTTCTTACTGTTTTCTTAAGACGTTTGTCTTACCAGGAATAACAATGCAACAATTCGCTTCTACATTTTATATAGCATAGCCGAATACATGTATACAAGCACAGATTACAATACTAGCTAAAACCATTTCTCAACCTTAGCCAGCCTCGCGGCTGTCTAGGAACTCAGATGGAAACTCTCTGGAATCTAATGGAAGTCTGACTTAAAAGTTTACTATGATTTCCTTTATAGAGCTCATGCATATCATGCACAGCAGAGCGTGTTCATGGCCCTGAACTTGTGTAATTAACAAAATGATTGGGTAAATTAAGCTCAATGATGCAATTAGAATATTTCCACTCATGTGTATCTCGTGGTATTTTATAGACACATGTTTTGGCTAAATAACTCTTTTTATGTGTCAACTGTCAATTACAGACTAAGTTGATTTAGTACACACTATATATGTGAATATGTGTGAAACTATTAATTTGCCAAAGATATTAATTAATGAAATATAATGCCATCTTATTTCTCTATTCTTTGTCTATAATTTAAAAACAATGTCTCAACGACAATATTGCTACAACATATCATCACTTTCTTTACTGTGCTGGGCAAATTGAAATGATGTCTATTAGTGTATATTAAAGAAAGAAAAGTAAAATGATTGTTTTTATTTTAATCAGATCTAGTTTTTTGGGTATGAATGGCGAAGTTGTTGATGAATTTGCTGTTGTTGTTAAAGCTCTGTGGTCAGGACAGTATCGCTGTATTACACCGAAAGATTTAAAGGTGGGATGAACACTTTTCACAATGTCTTTTAAACTTTATTTAAACATGCATTATGCAAGAGCTAAATCTGCCTATTGCAGGTCTTTCTTTAGGCCTGCAATGTTATCTAAACTATTAATTAACTGATCCAGGCCATAATCAGCTCTCGATGCCATCGTTCGCCTGTGATCTTGAGTGGATTTGAATACATTTTGTGATGGATAATTTAACGTAAAAAATCGATAATCAAGACTTTGTTATTTATAGAACCAACGTTAGTACTGATGATCGAATCATTAATATCTTGGTTCAGAGTGAAGCAATTTGGCTAAAATTTTCAGCATTTTCTGTTTTCATTGTCTATTTTTTAAATATTATAGCGATGACTGTCAGCTCTTTATCTAATCTTACCTAATGCCCCTTTAATGTAATAACCATATTAATTATTATGTATTTTCTATAAAACAAGAAATTAATGCAAACTATCACCAGTCCCATTTATTTCAATACACTTGTTTTTAACATAAAATAAAGTACAGAGTAGTTATACTGTAATTCAGTGGTATTGTCAAACATAACACACCTCCAAACAAGAGAATAATCCACAGTAATTAATTAAATGATAAGTTAAACAATGTCATTGATAACATGAAAATGTCATTATCTGGAAAATGCTGCCTTTCTTATGTTAGAATTATGAAAAGCCGTTCATTTTAGACATAACTAGGATATCGCAGGTTACTTTAATTTCAGTGCGTTATTTACATGGACTTCAGTTCACACTTACAGTTTTGATATTATAAAATGCATTTGGTATAAAGAGGTGAAATATTAGAAATGATCAGGTCTACTTGCCTTTACATTTACCCTATATAAAATGTCATAATTATTTGTTATTTGTAATATTCTATAAAACAGAGCACTATTGGTAAATATAACCCTATGTTTGCTGGATATGAACAACAAGATTCCCAAGAATTGCTTACATTTTTACTGGACGGTTTACATGAAGGTTTGAATGAGGTGAGTTTTACAAACCTATCAAATAAGACAAAGAATAAGACACAAGAAACTGATGGTTACTTAAACATACACTATGCAAGAGCTAAATCTGCCTATTGCAGGTCTTTCTTTAGGCCTGAAATGTTATATAAACAATTAATTAGACATTTATTAACAAAACAAGACCATAATCGACTCTTGATGGCATCGGATACTTGATATTTTAACTAGATTAAAACAGTTTGCCATTTAAAAATTTAATTTAAAAATGGGAAAGCGAGGCTAAGTCCCGATTATACCAGTGCTTTGGTTAGCACTATGCACACATTTTGTCAAAACTACAAACAATGATAACTTGGCTGAGATTGAAGTAATTTGAATGAAATTTTCAATATTTTCTTTTTTTATCATCTATTTTTGAATTATTATAGCAAGAATGACAAACCCTCTATTAAACTCTTAACTAATGTATCTTTAAACAGTTCCCTGAGGCTTTACATAAAATATCATAAATACACTACATGTACTATATAGTTGTTTTACTTGTCAGTAATGTCACATTGTTAAAGGATGTTATTCCAATGCATTTGTGACACATTTTAGCATGGTAATCATTGGCCCTAATATAAGGTTGTCTGACCAGTAAAAATCATGTGAAAGAGTTACCTCCCTTACATCCCACTTCAGTAACCTATAGGGGATATTCGATTGATCATTCCGGAATTGAATTCTGTCAATTCCAAAAATAGTGTCAAACGAGTGAAAAGGGGGATTTCAGGCTACAACGCATGTGCCAACTGCATAAGAAAATATCTCAACCAGAAATGAATTCCGCGTCACTCGATTGTAATTCGTCAATTGACTGACAATTGAACAACCCATAAGAGTAATCCGCAGTTTTGTAACATCAGCAACAATATCCATTAAGAAATTACAGGCAAATCATCATGTATACAGTTGAAATTGACATTTTTTATGTTATTGTTTTAGGTTAAACATAGACCACAGATTCCTGATCAGAATAATGATAATCTGTCAGACATCAGAGCGGCGGAACTAGCGTGGGAAAATCATAAAAAACTTAATCTTTCTGTTATTGTATCATTATTCCAGGTTAGAATCTATTTTAGTATTACTTATTTCATATCATAGAATCAGGCATGATAGCTATGATAGGTCATTAAAAATATTTAGAATTGACTACAGTAATGACTCAAAAAGGCATTATGCAAGAGCTAAATCTGCCTATTGCAGATCTTTCTTTAAGCCTTAAATGTTATTATATAAACTATTAATTAGACATTTATTAACACAACAATACCCAAATCAAGTCTTGATACCATCGGATGGGTCAAATTTTGAGTTGATTAGAACGGTTCAGCCATTTAATGATTTAGTTTAAAATGGTGAAGCAAGGTTATGCCTCGAACAACCAGTACAGTGTTTACAATCAGTGCACACATTTTGTCAAACCTTCAATATCTTCCCTCAGAATAAAGTAATTTCAATGAAATTTTCAATATATTCATTTTGCATTATCTATTTTTAAACTATTCTAACAGGAACGGCTAGCTCTTTATATAAATCTTATATAATGTATCTTTAAATAGCTGGTAATTAAGAAAAATATAATAATTTGGTTGGTTAGGGAATGATGTATTAATAATATGTTTTAGGGCCAGTTGAAGTCAACTGTAAAATGTTTAGAGTGTGGTAAAGAATCTGCTACATTTGAAGCATTTATGTATTTGTCTTTACCTATACCAGATAAATCACGATGTTCATTAAAGGTACAACCATTTAAATAATTTGGAATCAGAAAATGCTTTGCTTTCAAGCTGGCAATCAATCAACAATTTTCAGATCGATAATGATTAAAAAATTATATGTTTGCACTCTAATCAGTTATCACAATCTAATCAATAATTGATTATATGCATGCATCTATTAATTTCTCCATCAATTGTTTAACCACTTAGTCAGTATGTGCAATATACTTGATAATTAGTTCTCCAGCACAAAGTTATTCAACTTGTAAGTTTTTTTTTTTCTCCAGTTTCTCTGCATGCATTCGACTTAATGAAATGAAAATGTAGCACGTTTGTAATGAAATGGCCATGTTAGTGTCTAGTGGACGCTATATCTCATTTCTGTCTCGCGCTGTGATCATTTTGTTTTACACTGATACTGGCCAGCACACATAAATATGTCTCAAAAGACTACACAGAGACCATCAGAAAGTTTGTATCCGACAGTCATTGGCCTAGGATTTGTCAAGATACATTGACAACAGGCATTTGGAAGGGGACTGTACTGTAATCTACTGTTAATCATGATACTACAGTTTTGTTACCAGTACTAGAAATGTATTAATTATGGATCTTAAGCTTCAGTCTTGTCATTTTCATTGGGAATTTTTATGGACTTGGTTACGAGATGTAGGAAAACATGTTATTTAAGTTTTTGTTATTATGTAGGATTGTATAGAGAAGTTTTTAAAACCTGAAATGATGACTGGGAGTTCTAGATATAAATGTACAGCATGTAAAGTACCACGAGATGCTGTTAAGAGAATACAGCTATTTAAATTACCTCCGATATTGTTGATAGGACTCAATAGGTATGTATAGCATAAACATGTTTTTTCTTCTAATTTCTTGGTTTTCAAAGCCTGGAGCTGGTTAATAACTGGGAGACACCAGAATAAAAGGCTGATGTTACAGACACTGGTAACTGTAAATATCTCTCTGACTCCCAGGAACTTGTTTGACCCACAGTCTTGACTTACAATTATCAAGCCAAGATGTTACTGGTGGGTAGAATGAATTTGAAACCAACATTACATCTTTCTCGGTGTACAAAACAATAAAGATGTTTATCTTGAAATGTCTGTTGTATTTTAAATCCTTTAACTTTTTCATTTAGCTTTATGACCCTTATTACTCATCTTTTATGGAACTATTCATTTGTTTCAGAATAATTTGGAATGCCAATATTTAATTGGTTGAATTTATACTATATATAAGTTAATTTGGTGTTCCATAGTCGACTGATCACATAGGGATAAAAAAAATGTCAGTTATCATTGTTTTATATGCAGATTTGTTAGTGATGGTATGTGGATGCAGAAGAAGACAACTTATGTAGATTTTGGTATAAATGATATAACCTTTAACGATTGTGTTATTGGACCGAGACCAAAGTCCTATAATTTATATGCTGTATCTGTAAGTACCGAATGAAGCATTTTATTTATTTAATGAGCTGATAATTTAACAGATTGAATGGCTTAAGTTGTTAACTGTTATGTTAACTACCAGTTATCTTAACTTCTATTCAAACACTATACGACTGGTACCGTGGAATCTCGGGTAAATAGCGTTATTATCTAATCTATGTAGAATTATTCATAAATATCATTGAATTTGGCCTAATAGTCAAGGTGTCCAATTACGCCAGGTATTCAATTCTGTTGCCGAACATCCAATTTCACATGCGTTGTTCAGATTTTAACGAAATGTTTATATTGAAGGAGTTGTAATATAGTAATGCTGCCGTGAAAACGTGTACATGTATAATGTACAGGCCGGTTTGAATAACAACAAAATGAGTTCGGTAATCTTGGGAAAACATTTACCGGCATTCTGTATCGGTTAGGATTGTTTTCTAACGCACTGTACATGCATATAACGTCGGCCAAAATGTATGCAACATCGAACAACTTACACGTGTGTGAAATGGCTTTATTCAATATCCGCTTCCACCGAAATGAATTGGGCGACATTTAAAGTAGATGTATATTGTCACAGCGGAGATTTGTCGCTGATTAACACAGACAGACTAAGAATATAGTCCCAAAAATGGCGCGTTTCTGACCATGTGACTTACCGTTAAGCGCCCCGTGGAGTGGATCGAGTGCTCTATGAATGATTGATTTAGATTAACTGAAGCTGCAAGCTCATCGTATGACGTATATAATTTAAAGTTTGGATGTTATAGCAGCCAATAATTGATGGATTACATCGAAGTTATAGACGAAGATGTAATGATACGTTGTACAAAAAATTGTAAGTTGTTCGTTGTTGCATACATTTTGGCCGACGTTATATGCATGTACAGTGCGTTAGGAAAAAATCCTAACCGATACAGAATGCCGGTAAATGTTTTCCCGAGATTACCGAACTCATTTTGTTGTTATTCAAACCGGCCTGTACATTATACATGTACACGTTTTCATGGCAGCATTACTATATTACAACTCCTTCAATATAAACATTTCGTTAAAATCTGAACAACGCATGTGAAATTGGATGTTCGGCAACAGAATTGAATACCTGGCGTAATTGGACACCTTGACTAATTTTAATCACAACTCGGGAAATTGAACGGTCCAACTAATTATTGAACAGTCGTGAAAATTATGCGGGACGCTTATAATTACACACGTGTCGACAAACTAAACACTAGTTAATTAACGCTTGGTAATCAAAATTGCACGTTGAGATTTAAGTTGTATACAAGGACAAATTGAATGCTATTAGGCCAAATTCAATGATATTTATGAATAATTCTACATAGATTAGATAATAACGCTATTTACCCGAGATTCCACGGTACCAGTCGTATAGTGAAAGGTGCAGGGGTCTCGATAACTTTTCGAACTTCATTAGCAAACCTGCTAATCAAGTTAGATAAATTCAGGCAAATTCATTAGCAATGTCCAGTTTTGATTAGCAGTGTGAGTGTAGGAATATCCATAGACTACAATTTCGGAAAAGAGTGCTTGAAGTAAAATCTATATCTGTTGAATTTTACAATATTATGCATTTAGCTTTATTTCAGTCACACTATTATTGTTATAAATATTGCAAGGTCTGCTCATTGCTGTGTATACTCTCTCATGACATATGTTGATCGGTAAGAAATGTAGTAGGCCTATCGGAATAATTCCAATGACATTTCTAGGTTGATTCGTCTTTTGAACATTCAATATTCACAACAATGTCATTTGTTACGTAACAGCCATTCACTCCACTCGTCAGTGCTGATATCAATTGGGAGCTTACATCGATACTTGCAATGCATCGATGATGCATCGGACCATAAGTAAATTTGACAGACATATTACTCATATTAGCCTAAAACAAACATTGCTGTTGTTAATCAAAAATTCCCTGCCACAAATCTCCGTAATAAATTCTGTAAACATGTCATTTAGTACCCGCATTAATACTAGTGCCTACCTTTGTTATGTATTCCATAATACCTATCCCATTTTGTGAAGAAAATCAATGAATTATTTTTATTTTATCCCAAAAAACTCCTGTCATTAAAAAAAAATCTGGGGGGGGGGGGGGGGCGTAATATAGGAGGCGCTGAAACTTTGATTTAATTGACGTGAATGGTACAGTAATAGGTACAAGATACAAGATGATCGTTACTAAACTGGTGAAGAAATGTCGAAAAATCGTTATAAAAAGTGTCCACAACTTTATACACTTAAAAAAGGGACATAACATTGTCCATGTGAGAAATAAAATAAGCAAAATTTACGATTAGCATTTGTGCAAATCAAGTTAGCTACTTTGTAGCAAATTGATTAGCAACAGGCAAGATTTGAATCGCAAAGTGCGATGCGAACCCGGTTATCGAGACCCCTGTAAAGGGGAATTATGTAAGAATTAGATAATGAGCTGGCGTTCTCGCTATAATTTTTCAAAAACAGATAATGCAAAATGAATATATTGAAAATGTCATTCAAATTACTTATTTTGAGCGAAGTTATCAATAGTTGTAGTTTCGACAAGATGTGTGTATTGATCGTAACCATTGTACTGGTCATTGGAGTCTTAGCTTTGCTTCTCCATTTTTAAATTGAATCATTAAATGACTAAACCGTTGTAATCTACTTAAAACCGGAGCCATCCGATGACATCAAGAGTTGATTATGGTCTTGTCATGTTAATTAATGTCTAATTAATAATCTATATAACATTTAAGGCTCAAAGAAATCCCTTCAATGGGCAGATTTAGCTCTTACATAATGCCTGTTTAAACAAATTTATGATATTAATTGCATAGATTTTCTTCGAATAGCTTCTTTCCATTTCAGTACACATATAAATGATTGCATGTCATCAAAACTCAATATTTGAGGGGTACATAACTATTTTTTTTATTATTTTTTTTTCAGAATCATTATGGAACAATGGAAGGTGGACATTGTAAGTATGCACTTGTCACATAAGTGGTCTATTTAACTGCATCCCCAAAACATAAATCTTCATATTCTATACAAATATTTTGTACATGAAAGTAAAGTTACAGTATTTTAAGTTAATGGAATTATTACCACCACTGCCTTCATTGTGACCTTTAAACTAACAGGAATTAATGGCTATGATATCAACCACAACTTCATATATTAACCCTTTGACCCTGGCCTATTTTTTACCGTAAATGACCCTCTCCCTGGCTCGTGGGGCAAAATTTAACCTTTTTTCAGTGACAAAATATAAAATTGCTAATCACCCAAAGTGCCACCAAAGGGGGTATTCTGATGTGCTACCAGGAAAAATAGTTGAAATATTCATATACATGTAACATGATTTTTCAAGGCAACATTTGTCATCATAGTACCACAGTTCACAAAAAAAACAAAGTCCAAAATTCAAAATTATTTTTTTTTATTATTGTAGCTACTTTCACTAAGATAGTCACTATCGTTGCCGTAATTAACACTATTCAAGTCCTCATCATCACTCTTAAAGTATCCTAGCTAGTGCCTGGTCTACTGTTACACGTCTGTTTGCCATTCATGACCATAAAACAATATTTTCACGAATATTTCGGTTGTCTGCGAGTGAAGAGGGGAAAGCCCTCACTGCAGATGACACATTGTAACACATGTTCTGATTGGAATTCAGAGTCATACAAGTGGGGAAAGCCATTGCTACACACAACACTGTTCAGAGTGGAATTCCTAATGCGTTATGCTTGGCCGGAAAACTGGCCAGCCAGGATATAGACTTGCGGCCAGATTCAAAGAGTTAAGGCATTATTTGAGAGGTTTGCACATTTGTCATTGATTATTATTGGCAGTTAAAGGAGTTGTCGAAGATATATTTTAATGAATGAAATAGAGTAATTCTGTGTCCAAGTATTTCAGAAATCTTTATCCTAGCCTTTTACAATTATCTATTAAAGTTATGTAGGACTCTTTCGCAGAAATACAAACTTCCGTTTTTCCAAGTGCCTAGGCCTCAGGGGCCTATTGGCCTCAATTAAAAAAACAAACTGACATATATTTTGACATAAGTAAATAGAATTCCTCTTCACATCCACTCAAAAATAAAATGACCTAAATCAGAGTAGAAAATTGATTTCTAATCAAGTGGGGTGCGGAAAAGGTTAACCAAGCTAGTTTTTGTCACATCACATTTTTTTCACTGTAATTGGGGGCCCCAAGAATGATATTGTAACTGATTGGCTATAGTATAATTATGGTAACGTTTTCAGATACAGCATATTGTAGAAATCCTAGCTTAAGAAAATGGTTTAAATTTGATGATCATGAAGTGTATGAGATATCTTTGTCTGATGTTAAGGTTAGTAGTAATAATGTTTTTCATTTATAATTATATACCTCCATTGCCCAGACTGAAAGTAGTGCATGACTAAAGTGATGCTACATTCAATTAAAGTCTGATATACGACCGTCACTAGAAAATAACACTGTGATCACTATGTTAAAAGTTTTATTTTCAAGTTAAAAGTTATTTTGACACTCAGGTTTGTAGGAAGAATGTGATTCGAGTCATATTTTGAAGTCAGAAACTCATGATTACGTCAATGTGACGTTTTTAAAATAAAAGCAGGTCATGTGGGGTTTTTTAAGTGACACAGGAGTGCCATATTTACAAGTTAATTAATACATGCATTGCTTCCTACATTGTACATTTAACCCCTTAACTGCGTAGTTTTTAAAACGTTAACTACCCCCTAGTGCGTAATTAATTTGACGAAAAACGTCATTTTGGACCTTTTCATTCCTGAATACAAAATTTGGTAGTCTGAAACCAAATTAAAACTAACGGTAAATAGAGTTGTCTCCCTTCAATTCGATTTCCTCGACCAGGCGTAATATAACGTCTTACACATGCTGAGATTGTGTTCGAAGAATGGGTTGGGGAAAATACCTCCAGGACGTTATATTACGTCCTACACATGGTGAGTGGCAGTTGTCCAGGACGTTATATAATGCCCTACGCAGTTAACGGGTTAATGGGATTAAATAGAACACACTTAAATACAATTATATATTGGTTTTTTTTTCTTTTGCAGTCATCAGCAGGTTATCTGTTGTTTTACACATCGATGGAACTGCCAATACCAGAATTTAAACCCCAGTTAAGATAGTATTATATAGTTAACATATTTCACTGTATATATATATATATAAGCACACTTGATTGTAAAATGGACAAAATTTACTCATCATTTGTAAATTGCTTAATGATTTTAATTTGTTACACACCCACACTAGTCAATCCTGACTTTCATTTCATTGCAAGATTAAAACTATTTAAAATACAGATGTAACATCATCCTTTGATGGTACAGGCACTATGCTAATCATACAATAATTATACAAGATGGTGAAAATTATTAGATTTGTCTTATTTTCATAGAAATTCATGTGCCTGATATTGTATCTGTAATTTAAGTTGTTTAAAGTAGCTAAGTCTCTATCTCAATATCATCCAAAGCAGTGATGGGATTTCAAAATTTTTCTTGTCGGACATTTTACCGAAAATAAAGGGGCATAACTCTTATCGTTATTTAAGCAGACGAATTCGTACCACAATTAAAAGTCACATGTCAAAATATTCAAATCCCGTACGTAATAAAAATAGGTGAACCTCGCTATTTTTCATATTTAATTCCCGTACAGTATTCAATTCATACCACAATTAAAAACCACATGTCAACAAAATATTCAAATCCCGTACGTAATAAAAATTGGTGACCTCGCTATTTTTCACACTTAATTCCCGTACGGCATTCAAATTTATGTCAGTAAATGTCCTACAAAATTAAGCATTTTCGTAATATGTTGAATGAAAGCTTGCCGATCCTGCTTCGGCATCAAATTCACAACCATAATATTCCTTTAGAATTACGTGTCTTCGTTTATACGGCTGCAAATGAATGCAGAACTTCCGAAATAGGTAAATCACTTGTAAACAGGCATAGCTAACTTCAGCGAATAACACTCTTTCATAGTCACGACAGAGTGACAGGCATCATAGGCAACACAGCAGAATGATTGACATGCTTCTTAATTCCCGCCTACAAATACGTTAGAATTTCTGCTCATATAGCTATTGGTAGCCCCTCCCCTTTTTGTTATTTTGCTGGGTGCGTACTAGTCTCGGTCACCCAGAAACTCCTAGTCTTCAACATATTCGTAGAATATTTTTCTGGATAATAGAGACTAATAGCCTACGTGACTCACATCACACGGCTTCATAGTAAGCACTGCCTTATAATATGTTAAGCAATATTCGTGCCGCGCTTGAGATCAAGGGAAAGTGCCACTGTGGATGAGAATTTCTATATGGATTCTTAAAAGACGTAAAAGATCTCGTAGACAAAATGACTGTCCATTGATTTAGGGTGTTATTTACTCTTACGATATGTGACATCTTTGATTAGTTTATTATAGATGATGTCGGCTCACATCAATGCGATTAAGATGCCCGACAAATGAGAAACCACGAGGTAAACAGGTGGATTAAAATTATAATCATTCTTATTGAATTGATGAATAGTCCGACAAAAGGAAAGCAATGACTTCTGTTTAAGATTAGATTGATGAATTGTCCGACAAAGGATTAAGTCAGTCAATCAAGGCAGATTAAGTAGTTAAATCAAGGTAGGTTTATACTATAGACGGTATAACACGATAAATACGTTGATCACTTAATTACCTAATAAACCCAGCGTATTATCGACGATAATCGGGTTGAGTGGTAGTTATACACTCAGTAAACTATATTAATTTCGGAATTTTGAATATTATTCACCATGTCTTGATGTCCGATTGGGCATATTCCTGGTCGGACAATTTTGGGCGTTTGGAAAAAAGATTCGGACAAGTCCGGAATATACGGGCAAAATCCCATCACTGATCCAAAGTCTTGAAAACACAAAATATCTGTCAATTTAAATCAACATTGATGATGTGATCATATCGGGAAAATATGGGCTTCTGATATCCAATATTTAAGACAAAATAAACAGTTTACCATTGGTACACGAATCGTGTACCATAATGCATTTCAGCGCCATTTGTAACAAGGGACTCGAAGAACGAGGCTAGACATATTCCACAAGTCATATCAAACGATGACCTCATATTCTTATCTGGATAGCATGCGCAATAAATACTATCGGTGTAGACTGGAATAACTAGACGCTAGAGATTGCCATTCAATTGAGACTTCTGGCGTTTCTCGCCGAACATAACTGATTAGAAATTACAGTAAAAACAGAAACGGTTCAATGTAAATCAGTTTATATACATTCAGATTACATTATTATATGGGTTGCGACCCATTTGTGTCAATTTCTAGGTCCAAAATATTAGCGATTTAGCTCCTTTAAAGGTCTAGAGCAAGACTTCATGAGCCCAGTAGGAGTAGAACAGTAGGACTTTTAACCCCATTTCATTTCATTTCTCAAGATATCACTTCATGTGTCTCTCTCTACCTCTAAACCACAATAATTCAGTTTAATAGCTTAATGACCTTTATGTGAATTTCTGAGTATAAAAAAAGAATTAGCTTATACATAAAGCTATGACCATATAATTTATATAGGCTTAAAATAACATGGATTGCCAGCCTCAAGAACAACTTGAAGGTGAAAAAATCTTCTTAGCTTTTATTTAAACATAGAAAATGTTTTCATTGAGGATATTTTGCCATTGTACAATAACTTCTGGTCAAGTTTGGTGGTCATAGATTGACAGTAATATTAAGTATTAGAATAAATATGAGAATACTGTATATTTATGCAAAATTTATATTAAATTGAGAAGTTTTAATTCTTTAATTGTGTATATATTGTAAAAAGTGTAAATATGTTACATATATATAAAATTCATTTGACAAAATGAAACTACATAATTTGTGGTAACGTTTTAACAACTGAAGTTGCTCTTCGGGAATTTATTATAACATTAATTATAATTATGATTTTTATGTAGATATTGTACATTATGATATTATTGTAATCAAGTCTTTCAGTTTTAAATGTATCAAATCAAAACAGTTCTTTTGCAATCTGTATACTAGTAAAAGAGTAAATGAAGCACTGTTTTCCAAAACGCACTGCTGTTTTGAAGTGAAAGCAGGAAATTTTCTTAGAAAATAAAAGACAAAATGATGAAATTATACATCAATGGATTTAAACCAATATTTTATTTATTCTTTTTCAAATAAATAATATTTAAATTATATTAGATGGGTATAAGGAATATGAAAATGATTCCGGTAAAAAGGGTGGCATTATCACATTTTGAACAAGAGCTCTATAAAAATTAACTAGACCTGCACATCTGGCAATTTTAACAAACAGGTGAATAATGAGGACACTTGCAACCGTTTTAGTAAACTAAATTGTTTTTGCTTCTCAACACTTCTATACTTATGTTTAAAACATATTTATACTTTTTTTGTTTTAATTTGCACTAGTAAAATATATATCATTAAAAATTTTAATAGCTGTATTATGATGCCTTTGAATTGTGATAATAATATAATATTAATAATCAATATTGAATGAGGTGCCAAGCTCATGTCATGTGTCATCATTTTGAAATAATATGCGGCATAATACTGGAGCTTTATTTTCCATCCAAGAATATAATGGTAAAATATAAATGCTTTTTGTCTTTGAACTAATGTACATTTGTAAAATAATATATTTTCACTGTGTTTGTGAACTGTATGTATATTTTTGGACCATAGCATAATTAATATGCTTATATTTATGACTAATTATTGTATAAGGAAATTTAAAGGACTTTTCAATCATTATTTGCTGCTTAAATATATCACATACTCTTTTTCTTAGATCAATTTTAACCTGCATTGAAATTTATGATGTGTATTTGTTTTTTTCCCACATTACTTGGGTTATATTGAGAATAAAAAGTCAACATTAGGGACCACACAGCAGACTTTAAATTGATACAGTATTGCATGGAGTTACAGCTCAATTTCTAGATCTTTCCCAAATTGAACAACTTTGATTAGGGAATGTCAAAATGTGTATTAACTCTATAGATGTATCTGTATGACTTTTGATTTAGAATTATAGTACTGTTTTCTTCAGAATTTTAATTATAATAAACATATTGGTACATCTAAATGTTATTGCTTTTTTATAGAGAATACAGTTCTTCTCTAGATTTAAACCACAATTTATATAACGAATGGTTGTCTATTGTTAATTTTATATTATAAATGAATAAAAAAAAATTATGGATACAAGTGTATATATTCATTTTATATTTCAAAATGAAAACGATTGATATGGAGTTCCTAGTGGATTGATGTATTATTTCATTATTGTTCCCCGCCTTTCTAAGAAAGCAGGGGACTATTAAAATGGGTCTGTCTGTATGTCCGTCCGCCTGCACACTTTTTGGGATACAATAACTCTCCTTCTAATTGTCCGTCTGTCGCTCACACTTTTTGGGACACAATAACTCTTCTTCTAATTGAGCTCAAATGTTCAAATTTGGTGTGGGGTTTTATTAGGTCAATGCCTTGATGGAGTTCGAAGATGAGCATTTTCTGCTTAGGGTAAGCAATTTGATCGGTTGATGCTTTGGGACACGATAATTGATGTAATAAAACTATAAACCAAGTTTCATCACTCTCACTTAATTAGAACTAAAGTTGATGATCAATACCATGACTAAGTTCGATAGTGAGCATTTTCGGCTCAGGGTAAGCAGCGCGATAAGCAATTTGATTGGTTGATACCTTGGAACACAATAACTCTTCTAATTAAGGTAGAATGTTCAAACTTGGTGTAGGCGTTCATTAGATGAATGCCTTGATGGAGTTTGATGATGAACATTGTCTGCTTACAGTAAGCAATCTGATTGGTTGATGCTTTGGGGCACGATAACTTTGGTTTTAATTAAGTGAGAGTGATGAAACTCTGAGTATAGATTCATTATATCTTTACCTTGACTGAGGTAGATGATGAGAATTTTCTGCTTAGGCTAAGGAGCGATAAGCAATTTTGGAACATAACAACTCCACTTTTAATTAAGGTAGAATGTTCAAACTTGATGTAGGTGTTCATTAGGTAAATGTCTTCACTGAGATCAGTGTCAGTTTTGTTATGTTTCCAATTGCTAAATGCCACTAAAGGATTATATTCACTGAGTTCAATGATTCACATTTCGAGCTAAAGCTAAGCAGAGCTAAGAAATTTCATTGGTCGATGCTTTGGGACAAGATAACTTTGATCCTATCTAATAGAGAGTGCTGAAACTTAGTGTATAGTTGATAATAAGTTTGATTGCCTGATACTTTTGAAAACCAGCGGCTGCCAGGCAGGATATGCCCACATTTTTCAAGAGATGGATAGAGAACAAGCTAAACCAGTGATTATCAACGGCACACTAAAAATATGTCTCACTAAAGAAGCCATCCATTTGACTGATGAAATTCAAAACACTGCAATAAAGTAAGTTCATAGTCGTGTTTTTCTTCATTTGCATGTAGTTTGGGTCATTCTATGCGTCTATGACTAGTCTGTGTCTACGGTTGTATGCCGTCTATGACTTGTCATGTTTTTATTTTGCAAAATACAAATATTTTTCATATATCTTTAGCTAGGTGGGTCGCTATTTTGTCATGTGTTCCAAGGTGTGCCGTTGGCAAAAAAAGGTTGAGAACCACTGAGCTAAACAAAAAGTGATTTTTTTAACATCAGGGGCCATTCTTCAGGAAGGTATGATCAGATATCGAAAGCAACCAAGATCTTTGGGTTATAAACATGAATTTCAAGTTTCATCAAAATCTTATCAGAATTGTTATCTCTAGGGGGTCCACAAACCTTGATAAACCAGATGTTTACACAATTTCGTACCGGGAAGGTGGGGGGGCATTTTGTCTGGCAGTTTTGGTCCGATTTTCATGAAATTTGAACTCAACCAACAATACGGTGTAAGGGTGACATATTCAAACGTTTTTTTAAATCGGATAATATGTGACCTCTTGACGGACCACAAGCTAGAAACGCAATTTTTCATACAATCAGGGGACATAATTCAGGAAGTTACGATTCGATAGGTGCGAATATCGAAAGGAATCGAGATCTTTGGGTTATAAACATGTATTTCAAGTTTCATCAAAATCGGGTGAAAATTGTGACCTATAAAGAGTCCACAACCTTGATATACCATATTTTTACACTTATAGCATACAAGAAGTGGCTATTTTGTCCGACAGTTTTGGTCCGATTTTCACGAAATTCAATCTCAACCATCATTACGGTGTAACGGTGATATATCCACACTTTTTTTTTAAATTGGATAATAAATGTGACCTCTTGAGGGCCAACAAGCTAAAAACGCGATTTTTCATACAGTCAAGGTCCATAATTATTCAGGAAGTTACGATCAGATATGCGCAAATATCGAAAGGAACCAAGATCTTTGGGTTATAAACATGTATTTCAAGGTTCATCTAAATCGGATCAAAATTTTGAGCTCTAGAAGGTCCACAACCTTGATCCATATTTTTACACTGTTTGCGTTCAAGGGGCGGCCATTTTGTCCAGCTGTTTTGGTCCGATTTTCACGAAATTCGAACTCAACCATCTTTAAGGTATAACGGTGACATATTCAAACGTTTTTTTAAATCAGAATAAAATTGTGACTTCCATAGGGTCCACAGGATAAAACACGTGGTTTTTCGTACAATCTGGGGCCATAATTCAGGAAGTTATGGTCCGATATGCGCGAATATCGAAAGGAACCAAGGTATTTGGGTCATAAACTTACCTTTCTAATTTCAACAAAATCAGATAACCAGTGGCTGCCAGGCAGGATACGCCCACATTTTGCAAGAGATGGATAGAGAACAAGCTAAAAACAAAATCAGATAACCAGTGGCTGCCAGGCAGGATACGCCCACATTTTGCAAGAGATGGATAGAGAACAAGCTAAAAACAAACAGAATTTTTTGTACAATCAGGGGCAATAATCCAGAAAGTTATGGCCTGAAATGCACAAATATCAAAAGGGACTGAGATCTTTGGGATATAAAGATATGTTTTAAGTTTTATCAGAATCGGATAAAAATTGTGTCCTCTAGAGGGTCCACAACCTTCGTATTGCATACTTTTACACAATTTACATACTGTCGAGCATTTCATTTCGATTTTCCCGAAATTCGAATTCAACCTTCATTATGGTGGAATGGTGGAATATTTAAACGGTTTTTAAAATCGGAAAAAAAAAATTGTGACCTCTAGAGAATCCACAAGCTAAAATGTGATTTTTCGAACAATCAGGAGCCATTATCCAGGAAGTTACGTTTGGATATACGCGATTATCAAAAGGAACCAAGATCTTAGTGTGTAATGGTGATATATTCACATGGTTTTTTTTAAATCAGTTAAAAATTGTGACCTCTACATGGACGGCAAGCTAAAAACGTGATTTTTTGTGCAATCAAGGACCATAATTCAGGTTACGATCCGATACGCGCGAATATCAACAGGAACCAAGATCTTTGGGTTATAAACATGTATTTCAAATCTCATCAAAATCAGATCAAAATTGTGACCTCTAGAGGGTCCGCAAGCTTGATATACCAGATGCTACACATTATTTGCGTATGAGGGGTGGCCATTTTCTCCGGCAGTTTTGGTCCGATTTTCACAAAATTCGAACTCAAGAAACATTACAGTGTAACAGTGATATATTTAAACATTTTTTTTTAAATCGGATAATAATTCTGACCTCTAGAGGGACCACAAGCTAAAAACATGATTTTTCATACAATCAGGGGCAATAATTCAGGAAGTTAAATCCGATATGCCCGAATATCGAAAGGAACCAAGATCCTTTAGTTATAACTATGCATTTCAAGTTTCATCAAAATCAGATCAAAATTGTGACCTCTAGAGGGTCCACAACTTTATGTACCAGATGTTTACGTGTATGAGGGGCGGCCATTTTGTCTGGCAGTTTTGGTCCAATTATGGTGTAACGGTGATATATTAGAACGTTTTTTTAAATCGGATAATAATTGTGACATCTAGAGGGACATCAAGCTAAAAACGTGATTTTTCGTACAATCAGGGACCATAATTCAGGAAGTTACGGTCCGATATGAGCGAATATAGCAAGGAACTGAGATCTTTGGGTTATAAACTTACATTTCAAGTTTCATCAAAATCAGAAGAAAATTGTGACCTCTAGAGGGTCCACAACTTTGATATACCATATTTTTACTATTTGAGAACGAGGGTCCACAAGCTAAAAACGTGGTTTTTCGTACAATCAGGGGACATAATCCAAGAAGTTTCTATCTGATACATGCCAATATCGAAAGCAACCGAAATCTTTTGGAGATAAACCTATATTTCAAGTTTCGTCAAAATCGGATAAGAATTGTGACCTGTAGAGTGTCCCCAAATAATTGTGGACGGATGTCCAGACGTCCGGACGGACAGGAGCGACGACAATATACATCCACATGAAAATGTGAGCGTATAAAAATAAATGTGCGATCAATTAATATGTGTCATCTATTTATTTCGGTGGGGGACATCAGCCTCACTGTTGGCTTGTTTTAGGAAATCTGATATCGTATCTCGAAACCATTGCACTTGGTTTGGTCGTCTGCCTGAATAGGTAGGTAAAATAATAAAAATTGGTGATACAATGTTATAAATGATTTTAAAAAATTTGTTGATATGAAATATCAGCTTCCATATGTTAGACCAAGAACTTAGTATGGGCTTAGTCATTATCTATAATTCCTGTTGATGTTGCCCCTAGTATTATCCATGGATGGGGTTCAAGTGCAAAAATATCAGATATTTAAACATACATTATGCAAGAGCTAAATCTGCCTATTGCAGGTCTTTTTTAGGCCTGAAATTTTATATAAATTATTAATTAGACATTAACTAACTCATCCAGACCATAATCAACTCTTGATGTCAACGCTAGCCTGCGATATTATTTATTGGATTAGAAACCGATTTGCTGCTAATCTTTCATTCATGATTTAATCATGAAATGGATAATCGAGACTATGTCATCTATGTTTTTTATTGTACCGACTTTAGTAATGATCATCGAGGCTAGGCCGAAAATTTAATCGCTAAAATCTCGGTTCAGAGTGAATCAATTTGACTGAAATCTAGTTTAGTTTTTAACTATTATAGTGAGAACTGTCAGCTCTTTATCTAATCTCCCATAATGTATCTTTAATATTTTGATAGTATTTTGATCATAATTGATTAAGAGTACTAATAACACCTGCATATTTTTTTAGCCCTCCTAAGCATCTCTCTATAATACTACTAATGGAGAGATATATATATAACAAAATACATGGGTGTCTTCCTATCTTTATTTAATTTAAATCAAATTACCACACAACACTGACTTTGCAAGGATGTTAAAATTTCCTTAAATGGAAAAGAGATGACCCTTGCCGTCCTACGAGTACCACTACCAGCATCTTACAGAAATTAGCCTACAAATTGTTACTTGAATGGTGATATATCACAGAACAATGATATATTTAGAAAAATAATTGCGATGTGGAACCTTGCAATCAGAATGTAGGTCTACTGTGACAAATTAAAACAAGAAATACTAGGCCTGCTAAACAAACCTAACCATTTTTACATTGCAACAATGCTCAAATATTAATTAAAAGTTTAACATCCTACTTTTCTACACGGACTGGGCTAATGAACGGAATATCCAGAGGAAAGAGTGGGCTACGGTACTCACGTTGTGTTGCTCTTGCAATAGCTACGAGAACATAGCTAAAAACTTTGAGATACTGCAAACTTAAGTTCTTTATTAATGAATGTAATGTCTTAAAAATAAGTTAATTTTACACTATTATTAGTATTAGGACTAATAAACATACCCAACCCAATATAGTCAAATAACTTTCCTTATCTGCAGATATTGTCAGTAAAGTTAATCAACCAGTGTTCCTAACAGAACTGATAAGGCCATTCTATAAAGGTTTTCCTACTTTTTGCATATTTTGATTGCCTGTTGTAATTACATGACATCTTTTTTGGCCCCACCTTCATGACATAACTAGACCTCAATTTAAAATGTCTGGTAAAGCCAGCAATTAAAGCTTCGATTTAAAAGAGATGGTTTGTTTGTACCCGTGTCAGGTTGGATTATAATATGCTTAATTGTAGTTATATGTGGCAAAATGTTATAAAAAAACATAAACAATATAATCAATCGTTGTTTTGAAGAAAATATTGACAGGTTTGCTTTTTGAAACCCGATCTGATTCACATGGGGTTTTTCGCCTGGTAAAACTATAGGCCTAGTAGCCTACCATAAATAATACGGTGTAATTGCACCATCTCTTATCTCGAAACACGCTAATGGTTTCTTACGCATCTTATGCTTAGTAATTAGAACTAATAGAAGTTAGTTACTAATGTAACTAATACTAATTACTAGTTACGGTACTACACAGCACCCATGCATCGTATTAAATATTTGACTAAGTATATATTTACACACACTTTCAAATTTATGGAGAAATCACGACCAGTCAGTTGGCTAAGATCTAGGCCTAGAGTCCTTCAGATCCTTTGCTAAATAAACGAAAACATGTCTGAGGGTCGTGAAAGAACAAGTTTATTCTAATTATAGAAACTCGGGAAATCCCCGGAAGTCAGATTGTTTATTGGTGGTTCCCGCAAAAGGTTTTAAAATGGCTGCTTAAATTTCATTGGTTCGGATCTATGACGTATGGGGGTTCCAAATAGAAAGTGGCGAACTTTGTATGGATTACCCTCGGTGATATCCCTCTGGATAATCTACAATAATCTGAATCATCCATGATTTCTGAATAGTAAGTAAAATTTTAATGAAAACATAGATATTCCGTGTATATTCTGGTGGTCATATTTTAATTAGAAGATGTTATTTGTAGGATGTAAACAGAAATTTTACAGCTTGTACGACAGCCGTAACAACCTTGGTTCAAAATCTGACCTATATTGAAGCCAAACATTGCCAATTTCTCCTAAACTGGATGTTTTTACAAGCTCTAGAATTGGTTAGGGTTTCTCTAAAACTTGATTGTTAGCTCTGACTTTGCAGTCTAAAAAAACTGCCATTACATATTAACGTACGATGGAAAATATATTTGATTCACAAACTTGTCAAAATGGACTCGTCTGAACCGTCACGTCAATTTTCCGAATAATGTTGCCATGAGAATTCTTAAAAAATTACGCAAAACACCTTGTATTAGCTATATTTTATTAACACCACATGTTCATACTATAATACAGAGAAAGAATATATTATATGCATAGAAATTCATAATTGATTTAACCTATGGCATTATCTTGAACTTGTGCCAAAATAAAACTACTCGTCAACTTGCTTTCATCATTGCTTCGTCTTGAATTATGTTGTCCTCGGTCGCTCTCAGGTACATTGTTCATTTGATATTTACATTAAATCTATACACGAGAATTGAACATTTTTTTTAAATTTAAGCTCTTTGTGTATTTACTTTTATGTATTTAAAAACATATTATTATTTGACAGGTCAAAATCGTAATATAAACACGACGAATACCTCATAATATTCAATTTTTATAGCGGGAAGGGGTTGCAGGTTGTGAGACATTTGTGTACGTGGATGAGTCCATATCGTGACATACCAAAGATTTTGGCATTTGCATTGTTGTCGTTGTCAACAAACATCATATTTTTACGAGATTAATAGATGAAAACGTTTATTGCATCGTTTGAAATAATTTTAGTTATGATTTTTAATATTTTACGGCCCCTTTCAATGGAATTTTGTGAATAAACAGATTGGGGGGTGTCGGGTTGTAATGGGAGAGTTCATTTCATTGTTTGAGGTTTGAATAGCAGAAGGCAGTGTGTCAGACTGAAGCAATACATTATATCATCAGATATGTAATTAAATAGCATTTTTCTATCGAAAGCTCACGATTAATAAGTATCTTATTAGTTTTCAATTTGATAATTCTGTACATAAAGGATGTGTCAGTAATATTGCCAAAAAATGATGTCCATTTTATAAATTTAGAAAGATTAAATTAAAGCCAACATAATGGAAACCTTGACTTTGATGATGTCTACTAATTTGAAAATATCAAAGTCTTTGCAAAGAGCACAATTTAGTGTTATTTATTTGGTTTCGTCTTGATGAAATATTATTATTAGTGATCATATCTCTTAAGAGGGCTGTTAATTAGACAGGGATGAATATTCAGCAGTTCCGATGGATTTCCATGCTATTACTACTAACATACTATTTTGCAAAGATTTCTTATGAACTTAGTAGGGCAACAGGGTAAAAATGTCAATAAACAGAAAGAAAAATCTGTGCCCAGGGCAAAAAAGCAGGAACCAGATAGAGCCTGCATTTGCACCTGTGGTTCTTATTGTGGGCTTATTTTCTAGGCTGTTGATTAGAACTTTTTGTAACCAATGATGCGAGGAAGACTGTTCTTATTCACAATAAAATACATGTATTATTCTGTCATGATGCATTTTCTGATTTCAAGTCACAAATTTCACAAGAAAACACTTGGCGTGCAAGTGAAAGATCCCTTGACAGTTGGAATTCGATATAAGAGTAGGCCGTAGTGCCGCTGTCCGGGCAAAATTTCCCTCATAGCACACTGTATGGCGTATGCCCGTCTTCATTAGCCCAGTTCGGAGCAAAACAGTAGGACGTTAAACCCCATTTCATTTTATTTATATATTTGTTTACAAAAATCTCAATTTTAATATTAAGACTTGTTTTTATCGTATTAACAAAGTTAGGTTTAAACATCTTTTATTTATTATACAGTAGAGTATGTTATATAGGTAACAGTAACACGATTAAAATTTCAATTACAGATTTATTACAAGTAGTGGGTTGATACCAACAGGAAGTGGTACCATTGTTTTCCTAACTTATATTTGGCATCCTATGGGAGCCTCAAACTACTTATGAATATGAATCGTCGCATTGAAGATCAGGTAAATATTTAAGTTTACACACCTTGGGATGTTATTTCCTTTGATCTCCCATGCATGTTATGGAACGTATCAACCTGTTGTGACGTCATCTAAGGGTGATATCAGATATCTACCTTAGGGACAATATCAGATATCACCCTCTGATGACGTCACAACAGGTTTACGGACTCTGCAATGAAAAAGGACACAAATTCTTTCTTTTAACATTTTATTCACTTTTTTGAACAATGTTGTTAAACAATTCGGACAAAGAACTTTACCAGGCCCATGTTACTTAGTTTCTTCATCTGACCATCAATAACTTGTTTAAAACTCTCAAATTCTGGATTGTGTTAGTATATCCACATCAGTTTTATTTGTAATCCGTAAATGTGAAACTATTCCCATAACTAAACACGGAATTAGGTGGGTAATATTCATCATTTTATTTTGCTTACTTCCAAGACGAATCTTGACATCCCAAAAATAAGATCTTATATACTCATATCTTCCAGCACACAGGATTTTTCGCTCACTATTGCGTTTATTTTTATTATTCCGCCACACTGACTGTCACTGACCAACTGTTATAAAAGTATTTATGGGCACAGCATTGTTGGCACATTCACTGACGTCTTGTCACTCGAAATTAAAAAGCGTTTATCATTTGTATCTCACAAACCGAAATATCCGAGTACATTAAATCCTTGTTAAATATTTTCTGCATAAATTCTGGACTTGGACTAGCTTTAAATAATTCTTTGTCAGAATCTACGTTATCTTTTTCAGCCATATTTTCTACAAACTGACTTGCACGGATGAGTTCGTCGTCCGAATTGTTTGACAACATTGCACAAAATGAATGCCAGTTTGTGAACACGTGGTTACTAAAATGTCATGCATGTGCAACTTACGACTTGTTTTCTTAATTTTGTCATATCAGTCGCAGGGCCGATATGGGCTAAACCATTGTCTCTTATAGGTGAAATCAATTAGGATAGATTTAACATTGCTTAATTTTGTTGTAAGAGATAAATATTAGCCAAATACCCTCGGTCAATATGTGAAATAACCCACGGCTTCCGGACTTGGGTTATTTCACATTTCAACCCTCGATTAGGGTAATATTTATCTCTAACAACAAAATTTAGCAATTTGAACGCCTAAAAACTATATACATGTCATGTAGTTTGATTCTGGATAAGCCTGCTTTTTTTTTCATATAGATTGTGTTGAAAGTGAGGATTTGAGCATATTCTTTACAATCTGCTGAGGTTTTTTTTTTACAGAATTGTTTTCATTTCTCCATTTGCATAATATTTGTTTGTATGAAATACACATTTTTTTATAAGGTTTGTGAATAATCATCTCAAAGAAAGTTTTAAAAAATAGTTCAAATGTCATTTAAGCTTATAGCACCAGTACATGTAGCTGTTAATTGATTATCTATACACCAGTCAACTTTTGGGTGCTGTCAAGTGTCTGTGATTGTCAGGTGACCCCATCAGAAAATTATGAAAAAAATATGTTAAAGTATATGTAGGCCAATGTTATACTGAAAGGTTATATGAATGAACATGTAGCTTTAATATTGACAGAGGTATGGCTTTTTGAATCATGATTGCCATTCACATGTTTCGAAAGTACATTGTACTACGTGTATTATATGCCTTGATTTTGGTGTTCTGTTTTTATTCCTGTTATGCAGTCCATTTGACATAGAATGACTCTTATTTATAAGTATGTTCAGTTGCTCATTAGCAAACTGTGATTGTATGCAATACCAACAGAGATGGTCAGTAGTGTACTTTTTGTGAGAGCGGATGGTGATGATGTGATCGGCCAGTTTATTTTAATTTACACAATATTGTCAAATAAATTCTTGTTAAAAGATGCTTTATGTAAGATTTAGTATAGAGCTGACCATTCTTTCTATAGCCGATCAAAAATAGATAATCAAAAATTAATATATTGAAAATTTCAATCAAATAACTCGTTTTGGGCTTCTTAGTGTTCACAATATAGTCTTGATTGTCAAGTACCATTGTTATGATAATAAACAAAGTCTTGATTATTCAAGTTATTAAATGGCTATTGTCACTGTGTTTCAATCCATTGAAAATTGTGACCATCAAATGGTCTAGAGAGTTGATTATAAGCTTGGCCAGGAAATAAATGTCTAATATTAATAATTTATATATAATGACATTTGAGGCCAAAAGAAAGACCTGCAATAGGTAGATTTAGCGATTACATAATCTGCATCTTTAATTTCAGTGTGTCAATTCGATATAATTAGAAGTAAACATTTGGATTGTTTACATATGTATTCATTTCCATTTATACAGTAGTTAAAGATACATTATGGAAGATTAGATAAAGAGTTGGCAGTTCTCTCCATAATAGTTAAAAACTAGATAATGTAAAGGGAATTTGCTGAATATTTCAGTCAAATTGATCCACTCTGAACCAAGATTTCAGCGATTGAATTTTCGGCCTAGCCTCGGTCATCATTACTAAAGTCGGTACGATAAAAAACTTAAGTCTTGATTATCCATTTCATGATTAAATTATGAATGTAAGTTGAGTAGCAAATGGGATCCTAATCCAATAAATATTGCAGGCTAGCGTTGACATCGAGGGTTGATTATGGTCTGGATAAGTTAATTGATGTCTAATTAATAATTTAGATAATATTTCAGGCCTAAAGAAAGACCTGCAATAGGCAGATTTAGCTCTTGCATAATACATGTTTAAATAATATTTACACTTATTTGGTGATTATGATAGAATCAAAGTTGAAATAGGGTGATTTTATTTTTACTATTATCTTACAGCATCGTGTTAATCCCAGTGAACCATTTCAGCGTGGTGTAATAGCACCTACTCAAAGATTTAATCCTGATGTTCCTGAGAATTTATCACGTAATATACCATATAATATGCCAGGATATTCGTAAGTATCATTTGATGGATCTGTTTGAACAGAGAATATTTAATTGATTGTAAGATTTAGGATAGAATTATAGCAAGTAGAATCTCCAATTTAACATTACTCCTGCATTTAAACTGAACTTCTGATGATAGCATTTATTTTGTGCATAATTTTCTTAAATGGGCCACAATATTTGTATGTATGCATATTCATAAATATATTAATTGTATACATTAACAATTTTTTTTACAAAAAAGTGATTGTTGACTAGACAAATGCTTAACTTAATGTTAAAATATTTGATTGTGCAGATTAAACCAGTGACCGCCCTAGACATTCGCCAATTCGCCAATGGCGACAATTATTTTTATTGGCGAATAAAGTGATGATACTGGCGAAAAATTTGGCGAATGAATTTTAGAGAGTGTTATTTCGTAAATCTGCTAATATTAAACTTGAAATCGTCTCGTTAAACGCTTCTTTCGATCGACTCGATGGAGTGTCTATTTTTAGTACATTAATTACTCTAGTCTCAATCTTACAAGTCGCAAATCAGTCAATGTTACAATATTACGCATTAAAACGACCGAAAGATCGAGTCTGGAGACTATAAAACACAGTTACGCCCCTTTTGTGTGGCACTGCGTTGTTTACATTCGCTTCACTACAAGTTTTCTTTACTTACGCAGCAAATAAATAAAACGCACATTAATGACAACTAATACTAGTAAACCCAAAATAAGGATAGATTCCTTTTTCCTTCCTACGACTACTGTTAGTCCAGAATCTACTTCCGTGAGTGAGCGTGTCATCTCGGACGCAAGTCCTTCGTTGGCTTCATCAACATGTGGACAAAAATTAGACCTTTAACCGAGACCGTCGAGCTAACCCTCAATGACCTCATGCTTATAAAAATGGATGGAACGGACATAAATTTCAAATCAGCGGTGTCTTAAAAAGAATCGTCGTGTCTTTTCTGTTATGACGATGAAGTAAATTAAATCATGTGACTGTGAAGTACGTCCTATAAACATTTTTTTGTTATCTGCATTCATTCTCTCAATAATGTGAACTTTTGCATGAACAAGGAGATAAAATAATATTCTTGTGTACTATATATAGAGGATATTTGTCGTTTTAGAGTGAATAACATATTTTATTTCATCGAGAAGCAAGAAAACTTATATTTTCACGAATGCGTAGCATGAGTGAAAACATAAACGTTTTCTTGCTTAGAGATGAAATAAAATATGTTATTCACGACAAAACGACAAATGTTCTATTTATTTTATGATTTTACAATCATTTTAGTTAAAAACAACTAGCCAGTGGAATAACACTTTTATTTCACTGATAAAACGCGATATTCCACTACTGATCATAAAATAAAAGTACATATTAAACATTTATTTTGTCCGCGATATCACCTCGGTGGAAGCGGACGTAAAATACAACAAACACACACACACATTTATTTTCATTTTTAATTAACAAACATATGAATAAAAATGATATAAAATATTTGGCTAAAACTTTCTGAATTGGCTAATAAAATTTTGAATTGGCTAAAAATTTGGCTAAAGGTTTTAAGAGTCTAGGGCGGTCACTGTTAAACTATTGTGAACTAGTAGATTTGTTTTTGATATGTTCTCAGTAGCACTGACATGGGTATGGAATAATCAATTTGAAAATTTTTTATTATTAATATTACAGAGTTAGTCAAGGAGGTCATCATCCTCCCCCTGTACATCATCCATTAACTGGTGTACCGGCCCCGTCGCAACCTCATCCCCCACAACCTGCTGTACAACCTCCACAGATGCCATCACAACAGGTTAACATATCTTATATCATCATATAGTCTTAAATATTGCATATTCTATATCAACATTTTGGGATTTCTATACGCCCACATTTTCATGTGGACATATTATGCCGTCCGGATGTCCGTCCGTCCGTCCACAGTTTGTTTGTGGTCCCTCTAGAGGTCACAATTATTATCCGATTTAAAAAAAACGTGAAATATATCACCGTTGCATACGAAGATCTTAGTTCCGTTGGATAATCTCGCATATCCGAACGTAACTTCCTGGATTATGGTCCCTGATTGTTCGAAAAATCAAATTTTTAGCTTGCGGATTCTCTAGAGGTCACAATTTTTTTTCCGATTTTAAAAACCGTTTAAATATATCACCATTCCACCATAATGGAGGTTGAATTTGAATTTCTGGAAAATTGAAATGAAAATGAAACTGTCCTACAAAATGGCCTTTCTTTGTACGCAAATTGTGTAAAAGTATGTAATAAGAAGGTTGTGGACCCTCTAGAGGTCACAATTTTTATCCGATTTTGATGAAACTTAAAACATATCTTTATATCCCAAAGATCTCAGTTCCTTTTGATATTTGCACATTTCAAATCATAACTTTCTGGATTATTGCCCCTGATTGTACAAAAAATCGCTTTTGTTTTTAGCCTGTTCTCTATCCATCTCTTGCAAAATGTGGGCGTATCCTGCCTGGCAGCCGCTGGTTTTTAAAAATAATGGTATATGGATAATTCCAGTCCAGCACAGAATAATGTTTTCTGATTATTCTAAAATGGTTCCTTTTAACTGTCAAGTTAAAACTTTATATTATTTGATTTGCATGACGACAGAAACTGTTGTTATTGCAAATTAAACCAAGTAATGAATTTGTTGTTCTATTGTTATTGATTACCTTAATTAGGATCGAGAACATGTATGTATGTGAGGTATTTGTTGTGTGAATTCAAATTTTTTATGTATATTAAATTTTAATAAAATTTCAGTAATTGCATAAAATTCTTGATTAACATAATAAAATTCTTTACATTTAGATGCCACCGATAAGTATTCCAGAAGGCAGAAATGCATTTGAAAACACCAGTCAACATGCTTTACAAAGAATATTTCCTATGGATGCTGAGGTAAGTTCTTGGTACTTCATTTGGTTTGTTTTTTTCCTATTTTTGATAAAAATCTCAACACATAAAATTCTAACCAAAAGACTCTTATTCTTAATAATTGTTCAAATGTAGATTGTAGATATGATTGCATGCTATGTCGTGGATATTAATTTCAGTCCCATAATGCTCAGGTGCAGGGTCAGCAGCAACAGTTTCAAAGGTTAAAGGTTGAAGATGCTCTTTCGTACTTAGATCAAGTTAAACTACAGTTTGGTAATCATCCGCAAGTTTATAACGACTTTCTCGACATAATGAAGGAGTTTAAATCTCAAACGTAAGTATAATTGCGGCTTTTCCTCAATAATCTTTGTCGATGGGCAAGTCAAAATGTAAATTGATGGAGACTAGTAATAATAAGGCTTCGACCTTTGTTTTCTCAAACAATTATGAAAGCGCAGATATGTACTGTAGGTACTATTTTTGGGATCGTATATTGTTGTCAAGTTCGTCCGTCTTCCACAATTTCTTGTGCACACTCTCTACAGATTACATTTATCATCTGATTGTTTTGAAATTGATATATATGTTATTTACCTTAGTAAGATGAAGATGTCTATTTTATTTCAATAATTTCCGTTAATTTCTTCTGGAGCTATGGCTATTGTTTCACTTTGTTGCACCTTGTGAAACCTCTAACAACCAAAGTCATCATCTTATCTGTATGAAATTTATATGCATCATTTAAATTAGTGAAACAAAGGTGATTATTGAATTTCAGCAATTTCATTTAATTATTCTAGAGTTATGGCCCTTGTTTAACGACAGAAGATATCATCCGATCTGTATGAAATTTATATAAACATTTAGTGAAACGAAGAACCCTATTGAATTTCAGCAATTGCAGTTAATTTCTTCTGGAATTATGGCCCTTGTTTCACTGTGTTGCACCTTGTGAAAGCTCTAATGACAAAAGTTATCATCCTATCTGTATGAAATTTATATGCATCATTTAAATTAGTGAAAGGAAAGATTCTATTGAATTTCAGCAATGCTTCACTTTGTTGAGGGAACCTTGTGAACCCTCAAATGACGAAAATTAGGTATGAATAAATATGCGACAAACTTTGTCGACCGCTTTGACGATTAACCTGCTGTGGGTGTGTGGTTTGTTGCCTGGTACCCTGTCTTTAAATAAACAAGACAGTGGCTAAACAAAAGTAGTTAGAAATTAATGGAGATAACCGTCTTGATTTAGGTCAAAGTAAAGTATTCAATTCAGTTGATGTTATGGTACAAAGCTATATTACATGATTTTTGTCCCCCGCCTTTCGAAGAAAGCAGGGGACTATTAAAATGGGTTCGTCCGTCTGTCTGTCCGTCCGTCTGTCTGTCCGTCTGTCCGTCTGTCTGTCCGTCTGTCCGTCCGTCCGTCTGTCTGTCCGTCACACTTTTTGGGACACAATAACTCTCTTCCTAATTGAGCTAGAATGTTCAAACTTGGTGTATGTGTTTATTAGGTCAATGCCTTGATGGAGTTCGAAGATGAGCATTTTCCGCTTAGGGTAAGCAGAGATAAGCAATTTGATTGGTTGATGCTTTGGGGCACGATAACTCTCTTCCTAATTGGGCTAGAATGTTCAAACTTGGTGTATGTGTTGATTAGGTCAATGCCTTGATGGAGTTCGAAGATGAGCATTTTCCGCTTAGGGTAAGCAGAGATAAGCAATTTGATTGGTTGATGCTTTGGGACACGATAACTTTTAATTGAGCTAGAATGTTCAAACTTGGTGTATGTGTTTATTAGGTCAATGCCTTGATGGAGTTCAAAGATGAGCATTTTCCGCTTAGGGTAAGCAGAGATAAGCAATTTGATTGGTTGATACTTTGGGGCACGATAACTCTCTTCCTAATTGAGCTAGAATGTTCAAACTTGGTGTATGTGTTGATTAGGTCAATGCCTTGATGGAGTTCGAAGATGAGCATTTTCCGCTTAGGGTAAGCAGAGATAAGCAATTTGATTGGTTGATGCTTTGGGACACGATAACTTTAGTTCTAATTAAGTGAGATTGATGAAACTTGGTGTATAGATTTATTATATGAATACCTTAACTAAGTTCGATAATGAACATTTTTTGCTGAGGGTAAGCAGAGTGATAAGCAATTTGATTGGTAGAAACTTTGGAACACAATAACTCTCCTTCTAATTGAGGTAGAATGTTCAAACTTGGCATAGGTGTCTATTAGGTGAATGTTTAAACTTGATGTATATGTAGATGTTCATTAGGTGAATGTCTTGACTGAGTTCAATAATTAACATTTCGAGCTGAAGCTAAGCAGAGCTAATCGATTTCATTTGTCGATGGTTTGGGACAAGATAATCTTGATTCTATCTGATAGAGAGTGATGAAACTTAGTGAAAAAAATAAATGTGCGATTAATTAATATGTGTCATCTATTTATTTTGCAATTTCGGCGGGGGACATCAGCCTCACTGTTGGCTTGTTTTTTCCAATATTAATGTTTGTTTACTGAATTAAGTTTTGTTTTTGTCTCTCTGTATGAACACAAATATAATGGTTATATCTTAATATTGCCTGTGTGCCATTTGTAGATAAGCAGTTATCTATTTTTTTCTGGCTGGTTGCTGATCTACCCGCCTAAACATACATTATGCAAGAGCTAAATCTGCCTTTCTTTAGGTCTGAAATATTATAAGTTATTAATTAGACATTAATTAACTTATCCAGGCCATAATCAACTCATGATGGCATCGGATTTCTCCGATATTAAATAGATTAGAACAGTTCAGCGATATTTTGATTTAAGCTAAAAATGGAGGAGACATAGCTTCGACACAACCAGTACGGTGGTTGAAATTATTGCACACATCCTGTCAAACCTTCAAAGGCTAATATCTTCACTCGCAATAGAGTAATTTGAATGAAATTTTCAAATTATTCATTTTACATTATCTATTTTCGAACTATTATAACAAGAATGGCTAGCTCTTTATCTAAATCTAACAAAATGTATCTTTAAGCTTATATAATATTTTATTTTGTTATTTTCAGTATTGATACTCCCGGGGTAATAAATCGTGTATCTAACTTATTTAAAGGCCATCCTGATCTAATAGTAGGATTTAATACATTTCTACCACCTGGTTATAAGATTGAAGTACAATCAGAAATGATTAATGTACATCAACCAGGACAACAAGTTGTATCTATATCACAGAGTAATGTCCTCCAATTAGCCTCTGCTACAGTAAGTTTGCTTTTTTTTTTCACATAAAATCATGTTAATTTACAATACATGTATCTTAATTCAGACAGATTCTTATTAAATTTAGATTATTTATTTGATATACTTCTTACTACCTTTTATTCAGCATCCCAAAAAGAGCATATTTTTTATTACAGAGTGAATAAATTGTCATGTATTTTTTTGTGAACTTTAGCTGTATAAGCTTATTTATTTCAGCCAATGCTTCATCAGCAGAATAATGCTAGTCAGAGTCAAAATAACTCATCTGCTGCTTCTCATCATTCATATCATCAATCACCTCGTCACAATCCTGAACCTACACCCCCATCTTCACAACAACAGCAACAGCAGCAGCAGCAGCAACAACAGCAGCAGCAACAACAGCAACAACAACAACAACAGCAACAACAGCAACAACAACAACACAATAATAATAACAATCAACAGCAACAAGCTGGTCAACCCGTTGAATTTAATCACGCAATCAACTATGTCAATAAAATCAAGGTCAGTAATAAAATAAAAGATACATAATAGAGACAGCAGGGTTTCCTTACTCTTTCTATAAAACCTGATACCACTTCTCATTTGAGGTGTTCATGTAGCTTACATATAAATCTTAACTGACACTGTTCATTTTCATATATTTGTTGAAAATTTTTACTTTTGTTGAAATGATTGAATTTATTATTTGAATAATTTAATTTATTATTTGAATAATTTAATTTATTATTTGAATAATTTAATTTATTATTTGAATAATGTAATTTATTATTTGAATAATGTAATTTATTATTTGAATAATTTAATTTATTATTTGAATAATTTCATTTTTTATTTGAATAATTTAATTACTTTGAAATGATTTACTTAATTTGGATACAACACATTATGGGTTTTAAAAGAGATCTGCACTTGTAATTTGATTATTTTAGAATCGATTTCAAGGTCAACCAGAAATCTACAAACAGTTTTTAGAGATTCTGCATACGTATCAAAAAGAACAGAGAAATTTAAAGGAGGTAAAACAACTGTTTTTTTTTATTGTCATATTTCTTCCATCATGGTGTGTCACTTGGACAAGAATCCTTGTTAACAAATTTTATAGAGAAAAGGGGGAAATAAAGATGCAATACATCATTAAAATATATTTTTTATCGTTTGAACTGCAGATCAACTTAACTCCGCTGTTCTATTTATACTCTAGGGTCGTCTGTTCAACCTCATGGGTTTTCTCCGGGTCCTCCAGTTGTTTCCTCCCACTGCTAAAGACCCCTTCGCGCAAGTGAATTATTGAAATAAAATTAAACCATATGTTAGTCCCGAAATGACCTAGTTTGTGTCGAGTGGACGTTAATCCCCATTTCTCTCTCTCTCTCTCTATTCATACTCTCCCTTTGAATTAGTTGGCAACCAAATTAATGTTTGTTTATACTGTGGTTAGTTATGTAGTAACTCAGTAAACATAAATTGTTAAGATCTTCAAACTAATATGTAAGTATATTTAATATTTAACATGTTAAATGGCTGATTAGTTACAACAAATTATTTATTGCCCCATTAAATTGTAACAAAATATTGTTAGTTAGTCTTACTATACTTCAAATGAAATATGCACTAATTTGACAGTATATTGTTTATTATTTAATATTGATAATACTATTAATATTTGGTGTTTCTAGGGTTTAGTTTCATCAACGTATAAACCTTTAACAGAAGCAGAGGTCTACTCTCAAGTAGCTAAATTATTTCAAAATCAAGAAGATTTATTGGCAGAATTCGGTCAGTTCTTACCCGATGCCAATGGTTCATCATCGTTTGTTAATTCTTATGCTAGTATATTTACTCATGCTGTGGTAAGTCATGTAAGTAATTTTATTTTTTTTGTCTGATTTAATGTACATATACTCAAAACGATATCTATTTTAGTGAAATACATAATGCAAGACTATATTTGATTTGGCTGTAGAAATGATGATTAATATAATCAGCAGTAATTATTGATATATTTAGTTATTAATTAGAAACATTGATCTGGTCTAATCCTTAAGTTTATTAATTATTTAAACAGAAACAAAGCATTCTAGAATGACTTGAAACTAAAGTTAGAATAACTATGTAATGGTATTATTTTGTAAACGTTATTGCTTTTTCCCTTTTTTTAGTAAATGTGAACTTCAAAGGTTATCAACCTAATGGTTTAGATTTCAATGACACTTCTCCAATGAAAAAAAATATATATTTGGGGGGCAATTGTCTTAAACCCATTACATGATAGACATTTTGTATTATACAAGTTTAACAATCATTACATCATGTAATTCCACAAGTTAATGTACTATAAAAGAGTTAGTATTAACTGTCGTGTTATAATGCCTGATTTGAATAGAGATGCAGTCCTACCTACACAAGTGTACAAAGGAATAGCTACATTTTGTCTTATTTCTCCCTCACAGAATGATTCATCAGCACTGGGTGTAAGGAATGACCATTCTTCAACAGTTAAAAAACCTGGTTTTAATAACAAGAATCAGTCAAATAAAAGTAGTCAATTAAAACGTCCCATGCCTGGTTCACAGATACCTGCTAAGGTAGGAAATTTTGATCATCTTACAGTGTGTTTGTTGAAACAAAATATTACTATTTTATGTTAAATTTTACAATCCCCTTCTGTTGCCATCTCTTGGTTTAGGTCTCCAGTGTTAAATAAGCCCAGAAAAAAATGTTGTGTTTCCCCTTCCTACCTACCCTAATTTTACCCCACCAATTTCGAGAGACTGTCAGTTATACCCGTTTGTAGCCGTTGATTTAGCTGGTTTCAGTTTACCAAAAGAGGGAACTTTTTTAGCAACCAAATTCTTGTAAAACAAAAAACTTTGTGTTAGTGTTACTGCACATCATTCAATTGATATGGTACATGTACTAGATGTTAAGAACCTATAATAATACTGATAATAAATACCTTTTGTGGGGAAATAAAACATTCCTTTTGTTATGAATGTGGACGTATATTGCCGTCGCCCCTGTCTGTGTGTGTAGCCTACAGGCCACAATTCTTAAGTGATCATCTTGAAACTTTACATACTTTATACCCAAAGGATGATCCTTATTGTTTTTGGTGCATGCCCGACCCCCAGGAGAAGAGCCACGCCCATTTCTTGTATTTGTTTGTTTGTCATCTGCAGGTCGCATTTCTTAACGTATCATCTTGAAACTTTGCATACTTATTCTTTGTATCCTAAGGAACATCCCTATCGTTTGGGGTGCATGCCCAACCCCCAATAGCAGAGCCACACCTATTTTCTTTTTGTGTGTCGTCTGCAGGCCACAATTCGTAATCAATCGTCTTGAAAAATTCTCATATGAATTCCTTATACCCTAAGGATGATCCCTATTGTTTTTGGTGCATGCCCGACCCCCAGTGGCTGAGCCATACCCATTCTTGTATTTATTTGTTTGCCATCTACAGACTATGGAGCGGAATTTCCCTCAAAATTCTAACTCCTAACCTAGTAATGCGTATGCTAATATGCTTACTTCTACGCATGTAACTTCTTACTAACACATTTTAAATTGGCTATTTACACATGTAAAAGTTCTAATTTATATAACTTATTTTTTAAATATTGCAGTTAGAATTTGTATTTTGTTTTATTTGCATTATTACATTTAATTTATTGTAGTCAGTTTAGCTTCGTTAACATTTTGACATTTTACAAATGTATCGCGGTAAAGGCATCATAATTCTAAAACTCATTTTGATAACAGACGGGGCTGTGTACAAATGTATTTTGGCTCATTGGAAACATGTAAAATCGCGTCCTTTCCACAACCCGACAGAGATGACGAAATTTTTCTGTCAAAAATAATAAAATATTTTACGTACAAAAGCAAACTATTCTAGATATTTTTTTATACGCCCACATTTTCATGTCCGTCCGTCCATCCACAATTATTTGTTGACACTCTACAGGTCACAGTTTTTATCCGATTTCAACGAAACTTGAAATATAGGTTTATCTCCCTTAGATCTCGGTCCCTTTCGATATTGGCATGTATCAGACCGTAACTTCATGGATTATGGCCCCTGATTGTACGAAAAATCACGTTTTTAGCTTGCAGACCCTATAGAGATCACATTTTATCCGATTTTGTTGAAACTTGAAATGTAAGTTTATAACCCAAAGATCTTAGTTCCTGTCGATATTCGCACATACAAAGTTTTAGCTTGTGGACCCCTATAGCGGTGATAATTTTTATCCAATTTCAAAAAACGTTTTTAAATATAGCACGGTTACACCCTAAGGATAGTTTAGTTTGAATTTCGTAAAAATCGGGACCAAAACTGACAGACAAAATGGCCGCCCCTCAAATAGCGTAAAAATATGGTATGTCAATGTTGTAGACCCGCTAGAGGTCACAATTTTCTTCTGATTTTGATGAAACTTGAAATGTAAGTTTATAACCCAAAGATCTTGGTTCCTTTCGATATTCGCGCATATCGGATAGTATCTTCCTGAATTATGGCCCCTGATTGTACGTAAAATCTTAAACCCCATTTCATTTCATTTGTACGTAAAATTGTGGATGTCACAATTATTATTCGATTTAAAAAACGTCCAAATATATCACCGTTACACTGTAATTTTGGTTGAGTTCGAATTTCGTGAAAATTGGACCAAAATTGCCAGACAAAGTGGACTCCTCTCATACACAATTAGTGTAAACATCTGGTATATCAAAATTGTGGACCATCTAGAGGTCACAATTTTGATCTGATTTTGATGAAACTTGAAATGCATGTTTATAACCCAAAGATCTTGGTTCCTTTTGATATTCGGGCATATCAGATGGTAACTTCCTGAATTATGGCCCCTGATTGTATGAAAAATCATGTTTTTGGCTTGTGGCTAGAGGTCACAATTGTTATCCAATTTAAGAAAAACGTTCGAATATATCACTGTTACATCATAATGTTTATTGAGTTCGAATTTTGTGAAAATCGGGCGAAAACTGCCGGACAAAATGGACGCCCCTCGTACGCAAATAGTGTATAGCATCTGGTATATCAAGCTCGTGGACCCTTTAGAGGTCACAATTTTGATCTGATTTTGATGAGAGTTGAAATACCTGTTTATAACCCAAAGATCTTGGTTCCTTTCGATATTCGGGCATATCGGATCGTAACTTCCGATATTATGGCCCTTGAATGTACAAAAAATCACGTTTTTAGCTTGCCGTCCATGTAGAGGTCACAATTTTTATCCGATTTATTAAAAAAAACATGGGAATATATCACCATTACACACTAAGATCTTGGTTCCTTTCCGATTTTAAAAACCGTTTAAATATTTAACCATTCCACCATAATGAAGGTTGAATTTGAATTTCAGGAAAATCGAAATGAAACTGCCCGACAAAATTGTACGCAAATTGTGTAAAAGTATGCAATACGAAGGTTGTGGACCCTCTAGAGGTCACAATTTTTATCCGATTCTGATGAAACTTAAAACATATCTTTATATCTTTTGATATTTGCGCAATTCAGACCATAACTTTCTGGATTATTGCCCCAGATTGTACAAAAAATCCTGTTTGTTTTTAGCTTGTTCTCTATCCATCTCTTGCAAAATATGGGCGTATCCTGCCTGGCAGCCGCTGCTTTTCATAAATAAATAGGCTATTTTATTGTGCATTTTCACAAATAATGCACTATCGATTGTTTTGACCTATTTGGTTTTTAAAAGAATAATATATAGCAAGAACTCCTCACGTCATGCATGAAAGTGAATAAATGAATATAAATCGGTAATGCTTAGTTTAGCTTATCTCTTTCCCTCAAAATTATGAAATATTTTACGCACACAAGTAAAGTATTTTTGATATCATTGAAGTAATCTATATCGACGCAGGCTTCCAAATCATCAGGAACTGCGGTGTCTCGGCGAGTAACTAAAATTCCAATATTATGCTCCAGTTGAGGGGTTCCGGGATAATTGTCACCACCTCTCCCCTCTTATATTTTAATGTTTCAGTGCCTATAAATTTGGAATCAATAAATTTATACCAATGATACTTGACAGGACTGCAAAGGTACATAACCTTAATATTGATTAGTCAACATCGGGTAGTATAGACAAATATTATGCTTTCAAGATTTTGCATCCACCCATATTTTCATGGGCACGTATTATGCCATCAGCCCTGTCCGTACGTGTGTCTACAGGTCACAATTAAACTATATGTTGATATCCCCAAAACCTCGAATTGGTTCGATTTTGGCACTTATCTCACAAAAATTTTGGATTATACATGTAGCTCCTGATCGTACGCAATTCGCACACATAGCTTCTGGATCCTCTAGAGGTCTCAATTTTTATTCAATTTCTTTTAAAACTTAAAATGTATGTTTATTTCCGACAGATCTCGAATAGGTTCATTTTTGGCACATATCGGGCCATAATTTCCTGGATTTTTTCTCCTGGTTGAACGAAAATCGCGTACATAGCTTTTGTGCCCCGAAGAGATCATAATTTTGATTAGCAATATGTTTAATACACAACTATCACTGATGAATTTGATTTTGATTTTGGAGTAAATCCCGTTAAAATTGCCTCGTCCCTTTACACAAATACATGTAGTGACAAGCATGTTATACATATACCAATGGTTAGATGACACTTAAAATATGCGTTGAAGGTCGACGGATCTGGTATGAGCATTTAGTTTGGACTGCAGAATCATGGGTTATCGACCCTGTCATTTACGTAAGAAGAGAAGTATGCACAAAGTTTCTGGCCCAATTTTAAAATATATGTTCGGAATCGAAATATCCTGGATTGTTTTGAATTTGGTGAGCATCGGACCTTCCGCTCAAATGTTATCCCCCCCGTTTCCGAAAACATCGTGAACGCGATACAGGCTATAATATTTAACTGATTTTTTTTCTAAGCCAAAAACTCCATCAATATTCAACCTTCTGTAACCTCCCTTTAACAGATTTAATTCTTGTTCGATGTAAATCATTGGGAGAATGGGCCCTGTCGGTTTATCCTGTACACCTGCATTCCCTGACCTTCTGTCCGGCGGGGATCACGTGGCTAAGTGGTAAGACGCTGGCTCGCTAGCCTGGAGGTTGGGTGTTCGATCCCTGCATTGACCGAGAAAGTTCATCCAGATTTTCCGGCGTGGTTCCCCCTTGTCAGAGATGCAGGACGGAGGCCCTGACAAGGACAGCTATCTAGTCCTTCGGATGATACAGAAAACCGAGGTCCCATGTTTACATTGGAATGCACGTAAAAGATCCCTTGGCAGTTGGAATTCGGTATAAGAGTAGGCGATAGTGCCGCTGCCCGGGCAAAATTTCCCTCATAGCACACTGTATGGCGTATGCCCGTCTTCATTAGCCCAGCATAGGAGCAGAACAGTAGGACGTTAAACCCCATTTCATTTCATTTCCTTCTGTTCGGAAGTTATCCCCCTTTTCCAAAATCTTGTAGACCTAGGGGCTTTATGTTTACATCTAAGGTATCATTTTCCTTTTCTCAATCCAATTTCAAGTGAAATAAAATATTGTTTATAAACCAAAACAAACACAAAAAAAACTTTGCTCTACTGGTGTATTTCCAGATTACTTAAATAATATCAGAATAATTTACTTTTGCACGTAAAATACTTTATTTTTCTTTAGAGAAAAAAACATAGCCTAAATGTGGACGTATATTGCCGTCGCCCCCGTCCGTCCGTCCATCGTCCACAAATATTTGTGAACGCTCTAACGCCAAAAGTTATCATCCAGTTGTTTTAAAATTGATATATGTTGTTTGCATTAGAGAGATGAAGAAGCGTTTTTAATTTCAATAATTTCCGTTTATTAGGTCGAGAGTTATGGCCCTTGTTTCACTTGGTTGAACGTTGTGAACGCTCTAATGCCAAAAGTTAACATCTGATCTTTGAGAAATTTATATGCAATATTTAGATTAGGGAAACAAAGAAGCCTATTAAATTCCAGCAATTTCTGCTTATTACTTCTAGAGTTATGGCCCTTGTTGCACTTTGTTTAACCTAACCGTGTGAACACTCTTAACACCAAAAGTTATCATCCTATCTTTCTGAAATTTATATGCATTATTTAAATCAGTGAAACGAAGAAGCCTATTGAATTTCAGCAAGTTCCGTTTATTATGTCTAGAGTTATGGCCCTTGTTTCACTTTATTGAACCTTGTGAACGCTCTAACGCTAAAAGTTATCATCCGATCTTTCTGAAATTAATATGCATTATTTACATTAGTGAAACGAAGAAGCCTATTGAATTTCAGCAATTTCTGTTTATTACGTCTAGAGTTATGGCCCTTATTTCACTTTATTGAACCTTGTGAACGCTCTTACATCAAAAGTTATCTGCCGATCTGTATGAAATTTGCATGCGTCATTTAAATTAGTAAAGAGAAAAATCCTATTGAATTTCAGCAATTTCAGTTTATTACTTCTAGAGTTATGGCCCTTGTTTCACTTTGTTCAACCTTGTTAATGCTCGATTGATGAAAGTTATCATGCGATACATATGAAATTTATATGCGTCATTTAAATTTGTGAAACAGGTCTATTGAATTTCAGCAATTTATGTCAATAAGTTATGGCGGTTGTGAACCTTGTGAATGTTTGAATGACAAAATTGATCATCTGATCAGTATGAAATTTATATGCATGATTTAAATTATACTATTCAAAAAAAGTAGGGGATATTTGATTTTTAAGTGTTATTAAAGTCACCTAATGAAACTGACGAAGAAACAAATGCAGTCGATTCCGAATCGTCTGGCCACTCACTCTCACACCAGTGTCTGTTTGAAGACGAGCGCTGATCTGATTTGCTGTGATGACACGATTTCTCAAGGCCAAGGTACGGATAAATCGATCCTGGGCTTGAGTTGTCGCCCTTGGTCGACCTGAGCGTGGTCTGTCCTGTACAGATTGTGTATCACGGTATCTGGACCATAGCCTGCTTATGACAGACTGAGAAACATTCATCGTCCGCGCCACAACCGCCTGTGTTGTGCCGATCTGTAGCATGCCAAGGGCACGTAACCTTTCATTTTGGGTAAGCCGACGCATATCAAAATTTGTTTTCTGGTCACTAAAACAATTAAACTGATGTTTCCACCCTGGAATTCAATGCCACAATGACTGTAACATTCAAAGTCAGAGTCGTGCAAATCTTGGGTTGGACCCCCATGATGATCCCAAGCATCACCTGCATTCCATGCGGTAGCTATTGGTGCGTTTGGGCGTCACATGTAACTGGAAATGTTTCTTCTGTTAGGTTCTATAGTGACTTTTTTCGTAGTCATTTGCATATTTTAGTATTATGCCCCCAAAATCAAATATCCCCTACTTTTTTTGAATAGTATAGTAAAACAAAAAAGCCTGTCAAATTTCAACAATTTCTATAGATTACTTCCAGAGTTGAGACCCTTGTTTCAGTATGTAGTCAAATTTCAACAATTTCTGTAGATTACTTCCAGAGTTGAGATCCTTGTTTCAGTTTGTAGAACCTTGTGAACCCTCAATCGGCAAAAATTATAATCTGATCTGTATGGAACTGTCTTGTAAAGGCCCCCAATTACCTACAATGCGACAACCCTTGACGACCTCTCAGACGATTTAGCTGCTGTGGGCGTATGTTTCGTTGCCTGGCAACCAATTTTTTGAGATTGGAATAAGAAACAGGAAATGATAATTCAGATATAAAATTACAGCAAAATTAGTAAGATCAATTCAATACAAGCGTTTGCCCAATGCTCAAAAGAGACCCCCTACCTCATAAGACAAAACCGATGATTTTGACATTAAACATACATTATGCAAGAGCTAAATCTGCCTATTGCAGGTCTTTCTTTAGGCCTGAAATGTTATCTAAATTATTAATTAGACATTAATTAACTTATCCAGACCATAATCAATGTCGATGTCGTCGCTATCCTGCGATCTTTAGTGGATTGTGAGCCGATTTACTGCATAACTTTCCTTCACGATTTAATGATTAAATGGATAATCGAGACTATGCTGTTTATTGTACTGACTTTAATAATGATGATCAAGACTACATGTAGGTGGAAATTCAATCGCTTTGTTCTTGGTTCATAGTGGATCAATTTGAATGAAATTTTCAGCAAATTGCCTTTACATTATCTTGTTTTTAACTATTCGTTATCGAATCTCCAATAATGTATCTTTAACAGATCCTTTGGAAACTTTGCATACCTACATGTATTCCTTATACCCTAAGGATAACCCCTATTGTTTTTGGGGGGTTGGATGGCTGAATTGTTAGCACGCTTGTGCTGTATCATATGATCTGTCATTGAGTCAACTGGCAGAGTTTCGATTCCCCGGTTGTACGTGACAAGGAGTAGAGTCGCCTGTCCAACCCCATGGGTTTTCTCTGGGTCCTCCGGTTTAATTCCGCTGCTAAAGACCCCTACGCGCAAGCGAATGATTGAAATAAAATTGAACTATGTGTTAGTCCCGAAATGACCTAGTTTGTGTTGAGTGGACGTTAAACCCCATTTCTCTCTCCCTTTTTGGTGATTGCCCAACCCCCTTGCTCAACCCCCAGGGCTAGAGCAACACCCATTTTTTTTCTTTGTGTCTCTGTGCGTTGCCTACAGGCCACGATTCTTAACGGATCAACTTGGTACTTGGCATATGTATTCCTTATAGCCTAAGAGTGTCAACTATTGATTTTGGTGAATGTTCGTCCCCCCAACCCCACCCCCCCCCCCCCCCCCCCCCCCCGGGACAGAGCTACGCCCAATTTTTGCCTTTAGTGCCCGAAGGCCACAGTTCTGAATGGATTATCTTGGAACATGGTATATTCCTTATACCCTAAGTACTGCAGCTGCAATTCTGAATGGATCATCTTGTTACTTTCAATATTTATTCCTTATACCGTAAAGACAGCATGCCCCGACCCCCTGGGTCAGTATCACACCCACTTTTTTGTTAACAATTTGTAAATTTGGCAAAACATACCCAAACCCTAGCCTTCTTTGCCTCTTGTCATATTACAGCCATTTCATATCTCATTCTCTTCATTTTAAAAAGTACCATATCAATCAAAGCAGGAATGTGGACGTATATTGCAGCGTTAGCGATCATCTTGTTTGGCTTACTGTGATTGAAACTAAATAATTTCTATGTTTATATATTTATACAGAAACCTAAAACAAGTAGTTTAAAAGATGTGTCATTAGCAGAAGCTGGTAAATATGGTACGCTGAATGAATATGCATTTTTTGACAAAGTAAGTAGCTTATTATGATTATAGACTGTACATGTGAAAAATATTGTGACACACTAACTTTTAACTTTTATATGACTTACGTATAGTAAAACTATTATTAGAATAAGAATATCAGAATCCTGAATTGTTTTATAATACAAGTCTTATTCTTGTCAAGGGTGAATATTTTTACTGACAACAAAGATTACCTTGATTATGACATTGTGCATTTTTGTGTTGTGACAAGCATTCTCGTTTTTGGACAAGGAACTGGAGGTGATTCTCTTCAAAAAGCCTAATGCTCCACCAATTCAAGTACAATCGACATGAAATTAGTTCCTCGGACATCAATTGGCAGACTTTGATTTTTTATATGACATCCCATTTCCAAGATGCTTTGTTGCTCCTGTTCCATACAGTACTATCATACTTTTTTTAAAAGATATATTCATGGATAATTGAATTTATTCTATATTTGTTTTCAGGTACGCAAAGCTTTAAAACACCATGAAGTATATGATAACTTTTTACGCTGTCTAGTTCTCTTTAATCAGGAAGTTATCTCACGAAATGAACTAGTCCAACTAGTTCAAAATTTTCTAGGGTAAGATATTCACCGATTTACGTAGAAAAGAAGAACCGATCTATTGTTGCGGTCATATAATTTTTTTCAGAGTAATCCTTAATTCATTGATCAAGTGACTGCTTAGTATTTGAATGATGATTGTCTTTTGAAGCAGAGTATGCTTTCGCATTGTAGAACCCCTGATAACACTTCTCATTTAATGAGTTCACAAATCTAACAAATTTTTGTTGTACCAAGAAACCTATTAGATTAAAATAAAGATCTTTTTACTAGCTTAATTTAGGTTCCCAATGCGTTCTACTAAAAGATTGTAAAAAAAATAATTTCTAAACAAGTTGGTATTCTATATTTTTTATCAGAAAATATCCAGAGTTATTAAAATGGTTTAAAGATTTTCTTGGTTGTAAAGAATCTGGAGGTACAACAGAAGCCATTCCACAACCAGCTACAGCTAAAGAAAGAATCAGTGGTGAATTATTAATGGAAATAGGTAATTATACTTTCATTAGTTTAATTATATTTTTTCCAAAGTTATTGGAATGTATTGTACAATAATGCCCCTGTTTGATATATGTGACCAGCCGTAGCTAAATGAGACACATGGAACAAAATATCAAAAACCAGGTACTGGTATACATTATGGTGTGGGTCCGGGGCTCACACTGGCTTTCAGTTTTTTTCCACTAAATTGGATTATAAATTTTATATAAAAAAATGTTCATATTTTTTTTCCGCCAACTGGAATATTTTATCTCCCAAATATGCGTGATAAAAAAGACAAGAGGTCCATTATAAAACAATTACTTGTATATATACTCTTCAAAAAAAGTAGGGGATATTGAAATGCAAATACCTATGCAGGTTGTCATATGATAAATAGTCATGGACACTTGACATGCTTTGAGAGTATGTTCACAGATGAAGAACTTAGCGCCCAAACATAACAACTGAGCTGCACATGCGACACGCAACAGCCCCTTCAAGGAAGGGTTGATGAAAACTGCTGCTTGATGGTTTATCCTATCCATGTTTGCTTTCCTATCGGTTCTTGCATAAGATTTACTGTTTAGCGTATCTTTGCTTTAGTGTGTTACATTTAATTTGATTGGGAGACATGTTCGTCAACATCAACCGACAACACTGCAAGAATTGGCCGTGGCACTGCAAAGGAGTGGGTCAGATTGCCCCAAAACATGATTGGACGGTTGATTAGGAGCATGCCACGACGAATTGCTGAAGGTCTGAGGATTGGTGGAGCAATTACTCATTATTAAGACAAAAACAAAAACGTCCATTTTCACTTTTGACAGTGTATCTCTTTGCAGTGAAATGGGGGCGTCAGATAAGCCGCCCATATGAACTGTTTATATTCATGTGTAGGCAATTGGCCTGATATTAACATACACTGGTTACCTCTAATAAAAACAGCAGTGCATTTCCGCAGTTTTGTATTGTTTCTGAATATCCCCTACTTTTTTTTAAGAGTATATAATATATAACAACATAAAAATCCGTTTTAGATGATTTACTAAGATCAGATTTTATTTTTTTATGACTTTAGTCTGTTTGCACACCATAGTGCACAATATATTTTCATTATTTACACGTGAAATCTCATGAAAGGATTGCCAATTTTCTATAAATTTATATTTTGTGTGTACAATAGGCCTATTGTCATTTTCATGTATTGTATAGAATGATATAAATTTCAATTTTATTTGTAAGATACGCTTACAGTTCTACTTGTTTACTATGTAGAGCATTTTGCATGTACAATAGACCTATTGTCATTTTCATGTACCATATAGAATGATATAATTTCAATTTTATTTGTAAATGTAAGATATGCTTACTATTTAGCGCATTTTGTATCACTTTGCCCCTTGAGACAATGGTGGGTCTTTATAAAACTGTCTCTTCAATTTTGTCTATAAAGTTATATCACATGTACTAAATGAACGTGGATATAGTTATTCGTAAAAAACAGTGATGTTTTGGTCAAATTATGATCATTGTCAAAATAGTCATCAAATTCTAGCTGTTAATCGACCTAGGGTTGATAGACCAAAAATAGGTAATGTTGCCTGTCTTATTTGTGGGAAATAAAGAGTTTTATTCCTTATATGGCGTGGAAATTCACGTCAAGGTTATTGAAGACCTGCAAAAAGTAGGGGGTATAAATTAGGGTGTAGAGGAGAGCTAGATTAGAGCTCACCCAGAAATTCTTACCAGTCATTACCATTGAGAACGAGGAACCTGAAAAGCCAGTACAACTTAGTAATAAAGTTGTGAAACCAGTATTACTGTAGTGTTATTTACGATCACAAACACAACCAATAAAGAAGTCCGTAGTACTACAATTTTGGGGGCAGTAATATGACGGACCGTTTTCTCACTCTTGACTCATTATTACATTTCCGACCAATGACGATAATATAATTTGAAATAATAATATCCGATTAGGCATGCTTGTATATATTACATGCCATAGTAAACGGAATTCACCTACCAAAATATTGAATTATCTTGTCGGAAAAGGATTGTCGGCCATTTTGATTATTTCCATTTATTTTTATACATCAATGTGGACGTATATTGCTGTCGCCCCTGTGTGTGTGTCTGTGTGTCGCCTACAGGCCACAATTCTTAAGTGATCATCTTGAAACTTTACATACTTATTCCTTATACCCTAAGGATGATCCCTATTGTTTTTGGTGCATGCCCGACCCCCCGGGCCAGAGCTACGCCCATTTCTTGTATTTATTTGTTTGTCGGCGTCTACAGGCCGCATTTCTTAACGTATCATCTTGAAACTTTGCATACTTATTCTTTGTACCCCAAGTAACATCTCTATCGTTTGGGGTGCATGCCCAAGCCCCAGGGGCAGAGCCACACCCATTTTTATATGTCCACATTCATAATGAAACATTGCATACTTATTCTTTGTACCCCAAGGAACATCTCTATCGTTTGGGGTGCATGCCCAACCCCCAGGGGCAGAGCCACGCCTTTTTATACGTCCACATTCATAATGAATTCCTTATTCACTAAGGATGATCCTGACCCCCAGTGGCAGAGCCGTGCCCATTTCTTGTATTTATTTGTTTGTCATCTACAGACCGCATTTCTTAACGTATCAGCTTGAAACTTTGCATACTTATTCCTTCTATCCTAAGGAACATCCCTATTGTTTGTAGTGAATGCCCAACCCCCAGGAGCAGAGCCACGCTCATTTTCTTTTTGTATGTCACTTACAGCCCGCAATGCTTAATCAATCGTCTTGAAAACTTTTTTATACTTATTTTTGGTGTATGCCTGACCCCCTGGGACAGAGCAATGCCCAATGTTTGTGTGTCTTGTCTTGTGTTTCGCCTACAGGCCGCAATTCTTAACAGATCCTTTTGAAACTTTGCATACCTATTCCTTATACCCTAAGGATAACCACTATTATTTTTTGGTGATTGCCCAACCCCCAGGGGCAGAGCCACACCCATTTTTTCTTTGTGACTCTGTGTGTTGCCTACAGGCCACGATTCTTAATGGATCGTCTTTGAACTTGGGATATGTATTTCTTATAGCCTAAGGACGACAACTGCATGTCCCGACCCCCTTGGGCAGAGCCATGCCCAATTTTTGGGTTTATTGTTTACAGGGTGCAATTCTGAATGGATCAACTTGGTACTTGGCATATGTATTCCTTATAGCCTTAGGATCTCAACTATTGATTTTGGTGACTGCCCCGACCCCCAGGGGCAGAGCCACGCCCAATTTTTGCCTTTAGCGCCCGAAGGCCACAATTCTGAATGGATTATGGAACTCTGTATACTTATTCCTTATACTTATACCCTAAGGACGGCATCTATTTATGTTGGTGCATGACCCCCTCCTCCACCTCCCCCTGCCCTTTAGGCAGTGCCACATCCACTTTTTGTTGATATTGACAGCAAATATTTATTTTCGTGCATGCCCCAAACCCCAAGGGCAGTGTCACACCCACTTTTTTGTTAATATTTAGTCTACAAATTTGGCAAAACAAACTCAACTCCTAGCCTTCTTTGCCTCTTGTCATATTACAGTCATTGCAGCCATTTCATATTTTATTCTCTTCATTTTAAAAGGATAAGGATTTCATTTTAAAAAGTACCATATCAATCAAAGCAGGAATGCGGACGTATATTGCAGTGGTAGCAATGCTCTCATTTTTATTGTTCAAGAATATTTTTTTCGGAGAAGAAAATAATATTTCAAAGTAGAATTCTTCTGAAAATAACCTTCAATTTCAATTATGTAGAGATTTTTCAGGATTACTATCAAGTTCTTGCAGGAAATAGTGAATTTTGATTTTTCGAAAAAGGTCATTTTATTATGATTACCAAATTTTATTTAATTTTTTTTTTACTTAAATGAGAGAGAGAGAGAGAGAGAGAGAGAGAGAGAGAGAGAGAGAGGTTTAACATCCACTCGACACAAACTAGGTCATTTTGGGATTAACATATGGTTTAATTTTATTTCAATAATTCGCTTGCGCGTAGGGGTCTTTAGCAGTGGGAGGAAACCGGAGGACCCGGAGAAAACCCACGAGGTTGGACAGGTGACCCTACTCCTTGTCACGTACAACCGGGGATTCTAAACCACGCCAGTTGACTCAATGACAGGCTTTATGATACAGCGCGCACATGCTAACCATTCGGCCATCCAACCCCCCCTTAAAAAATAGATTTATGAAATTATTTAATTGATTTATTATAAGACTAGCAGGATACCCGGCTTCGCTTGGGGGTCATAACTCCGAAACCGGAAGTGGTAGACTAACGCCACCTGGCCTATGTTACTCCCCGGTCCGAGCTACCCCTATACCCCAAATTTCAGATTCGGGACAGACCTAGTGTAGCCGCCAACCCCAAACAGACAGACAGACAGACAAATGACAGTGACAAATATATATATATATAGATATAAACAAAGACGAGAACAATGATAATGGTAGTAAAACAGTAGATTTTATAAAAAAAAAAAATTAAAAAAAATTACGCATGGATGCTTTGGCGACATACACAGACTTAGATTTATTTTTTCATTTTATGTAATTTATAATAATATTTGATATTGTGATGATTATGAATATGATAAATATTGTGTTATTAATAGTTGTATTTCATGCCATATCATAAAGGAGCCTATAACATACATCTTGCTATAGATATTTTCTACAATTTACATAAACAAATATTGTTTTACCATTTAGTCTTCTGTTAAGAATTAATAACATGATTATTTGTATATTCAGATTTTGCTACTTGTAAGAGATATGGAGCAAGTTACAGAGCTTTACCTAAATCTTACCCACAACCAAAATGTTCCGGTAGAACACAGCTTTGTCGTGAGGTAAGCATTTCTTTGTTCAACTTTGATAATCCAAAGTATATTTATGTAATGATATGCCAACAACTGAAGATAAGCCACCCATATGAACTGTTTATATTCATGTGTAGGCAATTGGCCTGTTATTAACATACATTGGTTACCTCTAATAAACACAGCAGTGCATTTCCGCAGTTTTGTATTGTTTCTGAATATTCCCTATTTTTTTTGAAGAGTATACATCTCCGATATATGGGTGTATATTTCTATGATACATGGGTGTTATATATTTTTGTATTGATACTTGAACACAGAGAACATGCCATTGCGTTAACTCAAGAGGGCTTGAGTACCAGAGCCATTTGAAGCAGCACAAACCGCCATTCAGAGACTTATATCATCCAGGTTACACACATATTACTGATTTTTGGTTACTAAAAGCCTTGTGCCTGTATTTTTCTATGTAAAGTAAAGTTGTTATGGTTTCTTGTGTCGGTACATTTGTAAATGTCCACCAGCCTACAATCATGTCTAAAATCACATTTCAGCTGCATTATATCTCCTCACATAAGTGGTGTGTTTTCATTTAATCACAGTTTGTAGGTATTAAATGATACATGGATGTTGTTATATATTTGTAGGTATTAAATGATACATGGGTGTCGTTTCCATCCTGGTCTGAAGATTCTACATTTGTAACATCACGTAAAACACAATACGAAGAACATATATATCGATGTGAAGATGAAAGATTTGAGGTATAAAAGTCAGAAAAAAATACTTGCAGATTAATCTGGTAGTATAGATTTTCAAATAAAAGATGCTAATGCTTGCATGCTATCATTCCTGATTTAAATGACTATTACTATAGTACTGTACTGCCTTCAACTTTTATGAACAGAACGGCAGGGTGTTGTTTAGTCAATTTTTTTATTAAACAGCAATTAATGGGAGTTAGCTATATGTAGTTTAATCCAGCTCTATATAAAATTATAGTTGGACCTGTCAGGTATTACTGAACTAGTATCTGACATTTTAAACTTTGTGCCAGACTTATATTAACAATATCAATAAAAACACAGAAATAAGACAAATCTGTGCCAGACAAAATGATGGCGCCAGTGAAATTGTGCCTGACAATGTCTTTCACAGGTGCCGTATTTCCAGGCTTGTTACTTACACAGAATTAATTGTGGTGTTGTAGTGAGTAATTCTTTATAATATCTGGTTTTATTTCAGCTTGATGTTGTGATAGAAGCTAATTTATCTACTATAAGGGCATTAGAGGGTGTGAATAAAAAATTAAGTCGTATGACTCCCGAAGAACAAGCCAAGTTCCGCTTAGATAATTCATTAGGTGGATCATCTGAAGTCTTACACAGACGCGCAATACAAAGGTTAGTATCTTAACATTAAATATTACTCTCATTGTCTTATTTATTATAAAGCTCAGTTATCGGGAACAGTTTTGGCGTTTCATTTTGGTATTTTAGAGTGTGTTTAGTGTTTTCTTCAAGCTTTCCAATGAAGGACACTCTTTGAGATATCACTGTAGTTTATTCCAGTCTGTTAGTCTGAAAATGACCCAATAATAAGATTGACTTTAATCAATGTACACAGCATCATTCTTGGATGAGTTTTATAAGTTGAAAAATATAGGTTAAAATATTTCAGAATATATGGCGACAAAGCTCCAGAAATTATAGATGGTATGAAGAAAAATCCATGTGTAGCTGTTCCATTAGTTCTGAGACGGTAAGAAACACCTCTACTAGAATTCAGTGGTGGATAATGAAAGTATGCTGATAAATTAAAAGAATTTTTTGTTAGCTCTTGATTTTGACCAATTAAGTACAGAAACTCTAATAAAGAGTGCACACCGGTTGTTTCATCCCTTAAAAAATATGAAAAATTGAAATTGACCAGTTGTTAATTGTTCAATCCCAGTGACATGCAGAATTGGTGACAAGCTGAAATAAATATTCTGTGATGAGTAAAAATATTGACTCATCTCACCTGTTAGAATTCTGCATTGTTGGCTATCAGTTCATGTCATTTTCATCACCTGCAGGGTAACCTTTTATAGAATATAGTCTTTTAATTCTTTCTTTCTTTCTTTTTTCAGTTTAAAAGCTAAAGAAGAAGAATGGCGAGAGTCTCAGAGAGGATTTAATAAAATCTGGCGGGAACAGAATGAGAAATATTACCTCAAATCATTAGATCACATGGGAATCAATTTTAAACAAAATGACATCAAAGCCATCCGCTCAAAGGCATTATTAAATGAAATAGAGACTATTTATGATGAGGTGAGAAGCTTATTATTGTGTATTAGGTTGCTATGGCATCGAAAAATATAATTGGACATCCAGTTTTTTTTTAGGTTGTGTATAAACCGTGAGAATTTTGTTCTATCTCCTAGTAAAATCACATTGCTATTGTAATGTTACTTTTGTAGCATACTTGTCTTGGACTGGAAGTGCCAAAACTATATGTGATCATATTTATATTCAAGCATGCAAATTATCATAATTCCTCCTAGAGACAGACTGTTTTCTGAAGACTCCATCTGAATTTTAGTAAATATTTGATGCATTTCTATGTTTTAGAAACAAGAACAGATATTAGAGGGTCAAAATGAAAACTCCAGTCCTCACCTATCATTTGTATATAAAGAAAGAAGTATGATAGATGATGCAGCTAATCTTATAATACATCATATGAAACGACAAACAGGTATTATATACACCCAGGAAAAATGATTGATACTTTCTTATACCACACTGAACCAAGTTAAGGGAAGGGATATCAAAATGAGCCTGGTCCTTCCATCTTTCTTTCCCTGAGTTTTGTTTCCAAAGTATAAGTCTTTTAGTAGTTTTGCCTTGTAGAAATTTAATTTAGTTTTTGGTGTACAATTCTGGAGCATATCTCTGAAACCATTTAAAATACTTTGATCAATATTGTAGACACATCAACCTATTGTAATAGTTGTGCTAATAAGATATTTCTAGGTTGATATTCAAGGGAATAAACCATTCAAGATAACTTTAAAAACTTTTTGCTCATGTTCTATTACAGTGGCTTTGTCGTTTGCTTCTAAGGAAACTTGGTTTTATATTTTTGTATTTCATTCAAAAAAAAATCTGAACTAGTTTTCAGTATGAATTATTCAGTTACTATTTCTGAGAAAAATGTCTAATTTTGTATTTCATCATTCATCCATACATCCAAAACTGAACATTTAACTCTTCTGTGATTTGATACTATGATAGTTAATCCATACTCTTCTGGTTATCTTTAATTAAATTATATTTATGTTTCAATTCCTTCTTTGAACCATACATGTGACTGAAAATGTTGGCCCCAGTCGTGCTGATTGTTTCCATATCATTGTATTGTTCGATAAAAATTCGTCAGAATATGACATATCCTTATTTTTATGTATGAGTTTCAGTCTAGCTAATAACTTCGGATGAGTTGTCTTGGAATGAGTTGTCTTTGGGATGAGTTGTCAGTTATTCGTCTGGTATAACCAGGCGGTATTATTGACATGTCTGACACTAAATGCTAAACATCAATGCAATTAGAATTTGGCTGCTGACTGCCAATAACACCGATTTTGATCCCAGTATCTTGTTACGTTAATGACTAAGACAACTTATTTTAATTATTCATTATGATCATCTTTCCTGTTTAATATCAGTTATAAAAGCTGTAGAGGGAAATAAAATATTTAAAATTTGATTTCAGGTATACATAAAGAAGATAAAACAAAAATTAAACAATTATTAAATCATTTTATACCAGACATGTTTTTCTCTCCACGTGGTGAATTAAGTGATGATGAAGGCGATAAAGATGAAGGTAACCTTTATTTCTTATGTCATCTTATCAAGGAACAGTGTCTAATAATTCAAGGGGGGGTGGATGGCTTAGTGGTTAGCACGTGCGCGCTGTATCATTAAAGTGCACATAAGATGGGCTTGGAAACTTTTGGATATGTGTAGCCAATGGTTACTATATCAACTTTATGGCAAGTTCACACCAATCTGATTGCAATTAATTCAGTTATCTTCACTCAAAGTCGTAAAAATAGACCTCCCTTTAAAAACGATTTTGCCAATTATCGAAAACACTCTTAATCCCCTCAGACGCTAGTGACATCACAGTGACCGAATGCATATTCGGAATGTTTATTCCTTAATTACCTATATACAACCGGCGTGTGTACTTATTAACACCTGACTGGTTCCTTAATCGCCCTTAGTTCCTTAATTAAATAAAACAATTGACTACGGAATAATTTGTTTTGTAATTTATTTTAATTTATGATTCAATTTAGAATTTGTTTCTCATGACAGGAATTTTAATACCCTCTAACATCGTGTGCAGTCCAATTGATTAGAGATACATTTTCGTCAAAAGAGTATTGTGGTTCTAATTTCCGCGATTAAAAAAGTACAGTGTTAAAAAGATGTGGTCATGCAAATTGTATCATAAAAGTCAAACATGACTGAAAAGCGATTTGTAAATGACGATCCGTTATCATCATACGACGGATTTGACTTCATTTCTCTAAAATAGACCGTAAAAATGAAATGCGAAAAAATATCTCAATATACAGTACAAATAAATTTTGAGGGTAACCATCTAAATGGAATAACAGACAGATTGAGAAGTGTCATCTAACTATCTTTGTGTATTGATAATAATATGACAAGTAGTGTCGTTAATATCGGTCATTAATTAATCAATGCGACTAAACTTATACAGACTTGGGGGTCATTAATTAATTTACATCTCGGTGTTAGCAGTGATTGTTAGTGGGATTAAGAATGCTGATTAGGTAATTATCTTTTTACGCCGGCCAGATCAAAGACATCACTCTAGGTGGAATGTGTGCGTAGTACCCACAAATGAACTAATGGTAGAATCGTACACACACATATTAATTGTATAAAATAATTAAGTTTTACTAATAAGTTTGTTTAAAATTACTATATACCCAATAATTATTGCTCACCGGTGTTTTTGTAATCAAGTGGCCTCGTATTATTTGTTGATTGGCGTTTAAACAACATTTAAGTGATGGATGGATTAACGTTTTTGATACGATTAGGTTATAATGTCTAACATAGGTTATCTTCTTTATAATAAAAGTATATATTTTACAATTGCATTGACAGTTTAATCACTCACCAAACGGCACCAGGAACTCCACGAATGATCCCGTGCAATTTTCGCGGCGAAGTTTAACCTCATTTACGACACCCGTATGAACTAATGGTAGAATCATACACACACACACATTAATTGTATAAAATAATTAAGTTTTACTAATAAGTTTTTTTAAAATTACTATATACACAATAATTATTGCTCACCGGTGTTTTTGTAATCAAGTAGCCTCGTATTATTTGTTGATTGGCGTTTAAACAACATTTAATTGATGGATGGATTAACGTTTTTGATACGATTAGGTTATAATGTCTAACATCGGTTATCTTCTTTATAATAAAAGTATTTTACAATTGCATTGACAGTTTAATCACTCACCAAACGGCACCAGGAACTCCACGAATGATCCCGTGCAATTTTCACGGCGAAGTTTAACCTCATTTACTACACCCGTAGTACATGGAACGGTACATGATAATAAGATACCAAGCGTTGATTGGCAGAGAAATGAGTGCGATCTATTGTACATGTTTTGCATAGTCATCGGAAAATTCCATATTCACTGTAGTTGTTCTTTATGTATAGAAATGGTTATTATTATTATATATAGCGAATAATGAATATATCGACAAATGACATTTGTATTTCTGTACTTAAGTTTGTGATATCAAGTATTACGGGGTTATCCAAATTACCGGTAAATGCGCTAATTTCTTGAGTCATCTTCATTTGACACGTGACCTATTTAAACAAAGGCAGCTTAAATTGATCTACGCCATGATACGGCATTTTAAATTCACTCTAAAATATTCCAATCACAAATGTCTAATCTATACCAATGAAAGACGATAATTCGGTGATTATGATTAGGCCTGTCACGTGGTAATTGGACCGTCAATAGACGCTTGTCCAGTTGCTGTGTGTATTGATAGTGCTATATTGTACAGACAGTGAGATATTGTATAGATAATGTATATCCTATGTGTAGTGCCTGTGACGTCACCAGCCAATCAACCGAATTAAGGTCGTAATTGAAAAATCGAAAAGTGTTTTGGCGTGTCGGATACTTAAACATTAACAGCGGACTTAATTTTAATCAGATTGGTGTGAACTTGCCGTAAAGTTGATATAGTAACCATGGGCTATACATAGATGCAATTTAGATTTTTGATCTTACGTGGTCTTTAAGTCTGTCATTGAGTCAATTGGCGTGGTTTCGAATCCCCGGTTGTACGTGACAAGGAGTAGGGTCGCCTGTCGAACCTCGTTGGTTTTCTCCGGGTCCTCCGGTTTCCTCCAACTGCTAAAGACCCCTACGCGCAAGCGAATTATGGAAATACAATTGAACCATATGTTAGTCCTGAAATGACCTAGTTTGTGTCTAGTGGACGTTAAACCCCATTTCTCTCTCAATCTCTAATAATTCAATTGGTACGAAAAACTGAGGTTATGTGTACATGTTCATGTGTATGTAAAAGAAGCCTTAAGAGTTGGAATTCGATGAAGTATAAGTGGAAATGCTGCTGTCTGGGCAAAATTTCCCCCTTTGAACTCTAAATGGTATATGAGAGTCTTCATTCTCAGAAATGTAGGACGTTAAGCTTCGTTTCATTTCACATAGTTGACCATCTGGTTTCCATCTTGACATTCATGTTAATTTTATCATTTGGTACACTATAATTTATATATCAAAGACTTTGCCATTATAACTGTTAACATTTTGAATTCTCTGCATTGTTCTTTATTTTTGTTGAGCAGTTAGTACAGCACTATTTATGGTTAAAATACAGATGTCATGTCATCCTTTGATGTTGGCTTACATTATTTCAAATAATGTACAGCCAATCAGACATAACTGTACAGATCAAATATTCGGCTTGAGGGACGCTTTTATTTAAGATGTACTTGCTAGATAGTATCTGTATTTTAAGTTGTTTAATGGTCTTGAACAGGACATTGCATAATATATTGATGCAACACTCAGGCTAATGTCCTCGTGCAGTTTCAATATTTTACTGTCTCCCTCTCAACCATTCAACCAGTAGTGATGATATTATATTGTAGATATGGAGACCGATGATTATGAGAGAACTGAGATAAAGAAACCAGAAACAAGTAGTAGAAAAGAAGATAAAACTCCACCACCATCAGTAGCAGACACAACAACAGTTGATAAAAAACCTGAAATAAAGAAAGAACCTGGTACTGATGATAAACAACAACAATTACCACCATTGGTTAATGGTGTTAATACTGATGAATCTGATGATGATGTAAGTGATAAAACCTAAATTATACATATATCAAACATACAAGAAAACATATATGTGACCCGCTCCCACGAAACCAGGCGCTTGTCGGACAACTTCATTTTGTACTACGAGCACAAAAGCATAAACTGTATGCCTTCTTGTTGCTGTGAATAAGCCAAACTCAACTTCAGATGATACGACAAATTTAAAAAGTATTGCATTTTTGGAATGCTTAGGCGGTGATCTTTTCTAATATGCTGTCAGCTCTATTTTTTATAAAAATGACCAAGAGCCTGGTTTTGTGGGAGCAGCTCAATGTGAGCTCATCTATCCTGTTCATTGCTAGCTAACAGTTTTATTCTCTTTAACTTTTTTGGTTTCTAATTGGTTATTTTGTATTCATTTTGAATATATATCTATATTTTGTGAAGCAGTTGTTCTGCATTGTTATTACCTTAGATTTCCATCAAGTTGCTAAATTACATTATTTTGCATTACTGGTATCATTATTGTAATACAGTGGACTCTGTCAAATCTGACATCGTACGGGATGGTTACAAAATGTCAGATTATGCAGAGTATCGGAATACACAGTTTTTTCAAAGTGGAAGTATTATTGTAACTTCGAAAACAGAAAGTTTTATTATAATGTAGCTTCGAATTTCCAGAACGTTATTCCCTTTCTGTACATTCAAAATTTTATTACATTAATTTTTATTTCATTTAACATGCATAGGCATTTTGAATAGGTCAATTCTGTTGTTAATTTATCTTCTTCGTCGTCTTCAGTTGATCGCACACTTGTCTTTGGTGTCACGTGTTCATTGATAATCTGTCGCTCTATGTCCAGGTCGTCGTCACACGGATCGGATAGATCCGTAGGGTGAACAAACTTAGGTATTCAGGTTCAATCGGCATGCACAACGAATGTTTCCAACAGGTGCTAGGCATATTTTTACGACTATGAATAATTCGGGGGGAAATTTGTGGGTATTCTTGAGTATTTGTCACAACTGTCTTACAAAATTATCAAAGTAATCAACAAAGACCTACGCGAGCGAGTTTTAATCTCACCGATAAATGATTGGTGATTGCTTGTTAATCTTTTGTGGCTTCACACCCACCAATTGAAGGCCGGATTACACAGTGTTGATTCAATGGAAATCATGTGACGGGACGGCTGATTGATGTCGTAATTCGGAATATTCAGAGTACAGATTACTCAAAGATTTTTTGGCTGAAATAATAAGGAAATAAATCGGGACATGAAAATGATGTCGGATTTCACAGAGTACCGGAGTATTCAGAGGTCGGATGTGACTGCAACTATAAATTTTCTCTCATTTGTTTTAGGATGAAAAATGTTCTCTGTTTTTCACCAATAATAACTGGTATCTGTTTTTCCGTTTGCATCAATTATTATGTGAACGCCTGCATAGAATTTATACGTTGACCCAGAAAATAGTACAAGAAGATTGTCGGAAGGAACGTAAAGATTCTACTGCTATAGCACTACGATTAAAAACACCTTGTAAGTACTTGTTACACCTCTATGAGTTGATACTGGTTTTATCCTTCACCAATATTTACTAGCTGAGAAATTTATATTTCACCTTAACTCCAGTAATAATATTAAAATGGTATGGTCATCTATTTTGATGTTGATATTTTGATTTGTATTACGCTTTCTATGTAAAATAAATAAGCAACAAGTTATTGTAAACTATTATTAATGTTAAATATTGTATATTTACAGTTGAAGTAGAACCTGAAGACTATTATTCCTACTTTCTAGAAATGATTAAAAATTTATTAGATGGTCACATGGAATCTAGTTCGTATGAAGATCAACTACGTGAAATGTTTGGTATACAGGCTTATATTGCCTTTACTATGGATAAACTCGTACAAAATCTTGTTAGACAGGTATGATATCACACCTATTGGGAGCGTTTAAATTTGACCTGTTGATCATTTCTGATTAAATGATACATGTTGCCAGCTTTTTATTGCATATACCAAATTGAAGTTTTTATTGTTTTCAAAAATACAGAATTTATGTTATGTTTTGATCCTTGAGTCTCATTTAGCCAGAGTTAGTCAGAAATGTAATAAGTTACTGAGTTTTAAGTATTCTATTCTTGAAAACATATAAAATGTTATCATATAAGTATTCTATTCTTGAAAACATATAAAATGTTATCATATATTGTTGTTTTTTTATCGTTGAAATAAATGTGGTTAAGATTTGATCTCTTTTGACAGAGTTTACCAACATTACTTACAGTAGAACTTGCTAGGGCGTGCACTCCTTATCAGCGAACACTTGCTTCAACGAGCACCAAAAAATCCCCCGAGCGATTTTTAAGTAATTTAACCCCTACTAAACACGCACCTGTTCAACGCGTGCAACGGGCATCCTTATTAGCCCCAGATCATGCTATTTCATCCATTAAGTGAGCACATCATAGTGAATCTTGGAGAATCATGGAGAGTCACATTCTCGCTTGAGCGAACGAGACTGAACTGTCACTAATCTTGACACGATTTACTCGCTTGGCTTGAACTAACTATCACTAATTAACAAGTTTACTCATAATTTTAACCATTAATCAATATTCTATTCATATCCAAGCCAATGATGATATATAAGAAAGAGTCTGAATTGATAAGACATTGTTTATCAATATGTCTAATATTACTACGCCTCGTAAAGTTCTTACACCTACTCGAAAAGTTTTGACACTTGAAGAACGTGTCAAAGTGATACAGTTATCAAATGAAGGTAAAAGTGGTTGCGTAATCGCTAAAATAGTTGGGGTGGGAAATACTCAAATTCACGGCATTTTGAAAAGAAAGGCAGAGATTTTAGACAATTTTGAAAATAATTCATCACCTCACAAGAAGTGCACGAAAAGGTCGACAGGTAATGAAGACATTAACGATTTGGTCTGGAAATATTGGATACCTCTAGTCAAAGAGCACCTCCATTAAGCAAGCATTTTTAAATTTCCCTTGAGTGCTTGCTTAATACAAGTTCTACTGTACTTATATTGTGTATATATTTGTAGCTACAACATATAGTAACTGATGAAACCTGTCAGAAAGTCATGGATTTATTTATTGAAGAACAGAAAAATGGTGCCACAGGTGGTCGCTTAGCAACACAACATCAGAGAACTTTAGTAGAATCATCATTTCAACGCAGAGCAGAACAACTTCTTTCAGAAGAAAATTGTTATAAAATAGTTATTGTAAGTCTTTCTATAAATTTACTGGTTGAACCAATTTATGATCAATGAATGTATATACCTGATCAATGTATATACCTAGTAGAGTTAAACTTCTACTCTGTTCTCAATATTCATGTATGTTTTTCCCACTTGTATTTTTATTATGTTGAATTGATGTATCGAACTGTGGGATGCTACGTGTAGATTGATTCTTCATGATACTTTTTTGTTTCTTTCCCTTTTAGAAATAGGGTCTTTGGGTCATAGCCCCAGCTTTATGGAAATAATATTAAAGAGCCCAACCAAATCATATCACAGCAGTTAAAATATGCAGTACTATTCATATGGTGGTTCAATATAAGCATGGCCACCAACAGGATTATAGTCAACCCCTAATCTTTTGTTGTCAAATGAGCAATTCCTTGGTTTGTTGAATTGTTTGAAATCTTTGTTACATTTCAACTATCATTTTGTTTATAAAGGTGTGAGTTGAGAGTATTAGAGATGTTTTTTTTAATATATTTCAGTTTAAGAAAGAGTGTAAATTAACTCTAGAATTATTAGATACAGAACATGATCAAGGTGATGATCCGGTAGAAGTAGAAAAATGGTCCGAGTATGTTGAACAATATGTAGCACAGGATGATACAATATCAGAAGAGCTTAAAGATCAACTTACCAAAAAACCTGTCTTTTTACCCAGGTATAAAATCTAATTAGACTTGTATATTACCGGTACTTTAATTAGTGTATATGCAATACAAAACAAAATTAGATCTTTATTTGGTTTTGTTATACGCCCACATTGAAATGTGGTCGTATATTGTCGTCGCCCATTGCTTGTGGACGCTCTAGAGGCTAAAGTTAATATCCGATTGACTTGATTTTCACCAATTTCCGATAATTACTGCCAGAGTTATGGGCCTTGATCACTTCAAAAAATCTTGTGGACGCTCTAGAGGTCAAAGTTAATATCCGATTGACTTCAAATTTATACACAGTGTTTAAGGTCATGAGATGAAGAATCCTATTGATTTTCAGTGATTTCCAATAAATACTGCCAGAGTTATGGCCCTTGATCACTTTGAAAAATCTTGTGGACGCTCTAGAGGCTAAAGTTAATATTCGATTGACTTTAAATTTATACACAGTGTTTGAGGTCATGAGATGAAGAATCATATTGATTTTCATCGATTTCGGATAATTACTGCCAGAGTTATGGCCCTTGATCACTTTGAAAAATCTTGTGACGCTCTAGAGGCTAAAGTTAATATTCGATTGACTTACGATTTCGGATAATTACTGCCAGAGTTATGGCCCTTGATCACTTTGAAAAATCTTGTGACGCTCTAGAGGCTAAAGTTATCATCCGATTGACTTCAGATTGGTACACAGAGTTTAAGGTCTTGAGACGAACAAGTATATTGATTTTCAATGAATCTTTATGACTTGAACAGCTAAATCCATGATGTTAAAAGTTTTGTATACTAAACATTAGCATGGGACAGAACTTTATAAAAACCAAACAAATTCTAATGGTTTTCTGATAATTACTTAAGGAGTTGTTACTCTTAATCAGATTTTAATGTATTATAAATGTTTCATTACCGAAAAAAGTAAAAATATGCGACAACTCTTGTTGACTGCCGGGACGATATAGCTGCTGTGGGCGTATGTTTCGTTGCCTGGCAACCTATCTTTTTTTAATTTTCATTGGCCTATTCTGCATAGATATATAACAACTCCCTTATCGACTGTCTGTTCTGATGGGCTGTCTACCTTGAGTGAGGCGACTCGACACTGTAATCACACAAAGGAATACAGGGCATTTTCCCTAGTTGACCATTTACGACAAGGACACTTGGCTAGTTGGATGAAAACCAGAACATGTGCTTCTTAACCATATCATTAGACCGTAATTGCAGTTTATAGGTTAATAGACAAATAGAAATGAAGCAAAAGAAAAGTACCGGTATTATTGTTGCATGCACAGTTGAATGCACTTTTTGAGGGTTGAACACTCCCTTTGTTTGTAACATTGATTTTTCATAGTGCATCTACTTTATTTCTGCATGTACAACCCCACACATGCCCACACATGTTTATATTATGTTTTAGAATTGTTCGACAGTCAAGGCAGCATAACAAGAATAAAACGCGTGGTGAAGAGGAAGAAAAAGAGAAAGATAAAGACAGTGATACTAAAGAAGAAGCAACTGGACCCCTTAAACCTAAAACTGAAGATATGGATATTATGGACAGTACAGGGTGTAAATTTAATGTGAATTCTTTTAAAATGGTGTATGTAGTGAACAGTGAAAGCTATCTGTATAAACGAATGGCACTAAAAAAAGCCAAAGAGGTAAATATATCATTACATAATTTATGTCATGGGAGGCGAACAGTAACACTCCCTTAAAAAAAAGTTGGAGGTTCTGGACAGGTCGGTCGATCTATGTAGCTGTTAGAACAAAAGCTAATGCAAGCGGAGAGAATAGACAAGAATAGATCATTCAAAAATGAGTAGTATAAACAGACTTTAAGTGGAATAGAGAGATGGTTTTTATAAGCCCACATTAAAATGTGGTCGTATATTGTCACCCCCGTCCGTCCGTTCGTCAGTCCGGCTAAAGTTCATATCTGATTGACTTTAAATTTATACACAGTGTTTAAGGTCATGAGACGAAGAAGCCTATTGATTTTCATCGATTTTCGGTAATTACTGCCAGAGTTATGGCCCTTGATCACTTCAAAAAATCTTGTGGACACTCTAGAGGTCAAAGTTAATATCCGATTGACTTTAAATTTATACATAGTGTTTAAGGTCATGAGACGAAGAAGCCTATTGATTTTCAACCATTTTCGATAATTACTGCTAGAGTTATGGCCCTTGATCACTTCAAAAAATCTTGTGGACGCTCTAGAGGTCAAAGTTAATATCCGAATGACTGTAAATTTATACACAGTGTTTAAGGTCATGAGACAAAGAACCCTATTGATTTTCAGCGATTTTCGATAATTACTGCCAGAGTTATGGCCCTTGATCACTTCAAAAAATCTAGAGGTCAAAGTTAATATCCGATTGACTTTAAAGTTATACATAGTGTTTAAGGTCATGAGACGAAGAAGCCTATTGATTTTCAACGATTTTTGATAATTACTGCTAGAGTTATGGCCCTTGATCACTTCAAAAAAATCTTGGGGATGCTCTAGAGGTCAAAGTCAATATCCGATTGACTTTAAATTTATACACAGTGTTTAAGGTCATGAGACGAAAAAGCCTATTGATTTTGAGCGATTTCCGATGGCCCTTGATCACTTTGAAAAATCTTGTGGTCACTCTGCAGGCTAAAGTTAATATCCGATTGACTTTAAATTTATACAGTGTTTAAGGTCATGAGACGAAGAAGCCTATTGATTTTCAGCGATTTCCGATAATTACTGCCAGAGTTATGGCCCTTGATCACTTTGAAAAATCTTGTGGGCGCTCTAGAGGCTAAAGTTAATATCCGATTGACTTTAAATTTATACACAGTGTTTAAGGTCATGAGACGAAGAAGCCTATTGATTTTCAGCGATTTCCGATAATTACTGCCAGAGTTATGACCCTTGATCACTTTGAAAAATCTTGTGGACGCTCTAGAGGTTAAAGTTATCATCCGATTGTCTTCAGATTGATACACAGAGTTTAAGGTCTTGAGACGAAAAAGTATATTGATTATCAATGAATCTTTATGACTTGATTACAGCTAAATCCATGATGTTAAAAGTTTCATATACTAAACTTTAGCATGGGGCATAACTTTATAAAAACCAAACAAATTCTAATGGTTTTCTGATATGTTTCATTCTCTATATGTTTTCATACTTATTTCTTTCAGTCCCATAAACGAGTGTCGTTAAAGTTACATGAAAAATTCATGACAAAAGTGAATAAATGGAGAAAGGAAAATGTGACTGCCGAACTAGAAGCAGCTTGTTCTCAGTGGCTGCTGGGTAAAGGTGAAGGACTTCATGCGTGTAAAACAACGTGTAATAAAATTTACTTTCCGGACAAATCTCCCTACTACCAATATAACAAATATTCTGTGGAATATTTTGAAGCAAACAACGCCTCGAAACCTGACATAGAAAAATAAGTGTTAAACTGCATGTATATGAAATATTTTCACAAACTGTCTCTTTTCTTTTTGCTACAATATTCATTATTTATCAAGACAATAACTCGACATCAGTACATGGAAGTATCCTCTGAATTTGTTATTCATGTAACTTGTATTATGGCCATCATGTTGAAGATAACCAGTCTTTAACTCGCAAATATTGCATTTGTTCCGTGAAAATATCAAGTGATTTTTCTGTTAAGAATGTGAAATACAAAAGTTATTATATCACAACAGAAAACAATTTAAAGGCTGGAAAATTATAAAGTGCTAATTGTGTACATATATTATGTATAGATTTTACTTTTTCAAGCCATTATTACATTGTATATGACTTACTTATGGGCACTGTACATATTCAATTGTTTTTGTTTTTCTTTCCACCAATATTTTCCATAGCGTCATTTGTATTGTATTAGTGTATAAATAGCCATTTCGTACCATTTATTCATTGTAGTAGGTTAAGGTTGTATAATAGATAAGTATCATGTAAGTAGAATCATACAGATATTCTGTATATTGTCATTATGTAAAGAACCACTCAATAAAATTATTTTGAAATTATGAAATCGTAGTTTAGAAATAGAATCTTAACATAATTGGATATTTTTTCATCTCATAAATGGTCAATAATAGTGCAAATATTAATCACTGTTTCTGGGTGCAATTTCAACATCCAAATGGGATTGCATAGCCATTTATTTTAGCCAGAGAAAAGGGAGATAATGCATGCCAAAATGTTGGATATTTTTTCATCTCATAAATGGTAAGATAATCTCCCGGCTTGTATCAGAGTTCGAGGCCCATCTAAAGATTTATGTAAAGATTATTGGTGACTTGTTTCGACTATATTCTGTTTATTATCTGCAGTAGATGCCAAATGTTGACAAATTTTCAATTCATCATACCCTTGTAAATACTGAAAGGAATTTAATCATTTTGATACCGATATTCCTTTTAGAGATTAAACTTTCACAAAATTGTAGTTTGCAAGGAATTTGAAATGAGGATTAGACATTAATAGTTGATGATTTTTGGTGTGCAAGTTAACCATGACGAAAGAACATGATGTGCAAAATTTTAGCGCTGGAGGCCCCATGGGGCCCCTTCAGGGGTATTCCAAAATTTGTGCCTTTTCGGCTGACCTTCAAACTTTGAAAATCCATAACTTCGCCCCTAGTAATCCTACTTACATGAAATTGGTATCAAATTGTTCAAAAAACAGATCTTTCTAATGACCGGAAGCACAAACTCGACAGAACAAAATCCAGGCAGATCGTGTTTGACCTTGACCTTTGAACCCACGCCCCCGAAAAGGGCAGATTCGATTTGGCCAATTTTTCGTGTGAACATGAAATTGGTATCAAATTGTTCAAAAAAACAGATCTTTCTAATGACCGGAAGCACGAACTCTAAAGAACAAAATCCAGGCAGATCGTGTTTGACCTTGACCTTTGAACCCACGCCCCCGAAAAGGGTCAGATTCGATTTGGCCAATTTTTCGTGTGAACATTGCCCCACCATGATTAACGAACACACACAAAATCAAAATGGGATCTCCGTGGGAACAGATTTTAGGAGCCGGTCAAGTCAGGTGCTACACAGTTATTCAAGTGCACACGACCTTAACACCGCGATATGATGTCATAACAGCAACTCGGCGAGCCCGATTTCGGCCGTGGAGATATGCCAACAGATTGAGAAGGGTCATATAACTATCTTTGTGTATTGATAAAAGTGTAGTGTCGTTTATATCTGTCATTAATCTATCCGACTAAAGTTGCAGACATGGGGTCATAAATTAATTAAGAATGCTGATTAGGTAATTATATTTTTTTTACGTCGGCCAGATCAAAGACATCACTCTAGGTGGAACGTGTGCGTAATACCCCACGCACGAACTAATCGTACACACGTTAATTGTATAATATAATTAAGTTTTACTCATCAGTTGTTTATAATTATTATTTACCCATTAATGAATTAGCTTTGCTCACCGATGTTTTTGTAATAAAGTAGCCTCGTATTATTTGTTGATTAAATTGACTTGATATGAAATCTGAATATAAATTATTCGATGGATAAATGTTTGTGATAAGATAAGGTTATAATATCTAACATCGTTTAACCTTTTTTATAATAAAGGTACTTTACAATTACATTGACAGTTTAATCACTCACCAAACGGCAGCAGGAACTACTCCACGTATGATCAAGTGTATTTGATATTCATGTCCATGAATCCCGTGCAATTTTCGCGCCAAAGTTTAACCTCATTTACTATGCCCGTAGTGCATGGAACCGTACACGGTAATAAGATTCCCATCGTTGATTCACTGAGAAATGAGGGCGATCTATTGTTATGCATAGTCATCGGAAAATTCCATATTCGCTGTGAATTTCAAAAGTTGTTCTTTGTGTATAGAAATGGTTATTATTATATATATCTAATAATGAATATATCGACAAATGACTGGCATCATTTGTATTTCTGTACTTATAGAGAATAGTTTGTGATATCAAGTATTACGGGGTTATCCAAATTACCGGTAAATGCGTTATTGCTTGGGTCGTCTTCAGTTGACACGTGGTCTATTTAAACAAAGGCAGATTAAATGATCCGGCATTTTAAATTCACTCTAAAATATTCCCAATCACAAATGTCTAATCTATAACAATGTCAATGTAAGACAATAATTCGGTGATTATGATTAGGCCACTCACGTGGTAATTGGACCGCCACTAGACGCTTGTCAACTGGTGGTGTGTATTGATGGTGCTATATTGTATAGATAATGTATATACTATGTGTAGTGCTTGTGACGTCACCAGCCAATCAACCGGATTAAGGTCGTAATTGAAAAACTGAAAAACGTTTTGGCGTGTCAGATACTTAAACGTTAACAGCCAAATTAATTTTTAATCAGATTGGTGTGAACTTGCCATAAAGTGGATATAGTAACCATTGGCTATACGTACATTAAATTTAGATTTTTTGTCTTATGTGGTCTTTAAAAGAACTAAATCACTAATATCTGGAACCTAGAAATTGACACAAATGCGTCGCAAAGCATATTATAATAATGTAATATGAATGTATATAATCTGATTTACATTCAATCGTTTACATTTTTACTCTAATTTTAAATCAGTTATAATCGGCGAAATACGCCCGAAGTCCCAATCGAATGACAATCTCAGCGTCTGGTTATTCTAGTCTACATAGTATTTATTGCGCATACTCTCCAGATATGAATATGCCGTCACTGTTTGACATGACTTGTGGCATATATCTAGCCTCATTCTTCGAGTCCCTTGTTAAAAATGGGCCTGAAATGCACCAAGGTACACGATTCGTGTGCCAATGGTAAAATGTTTATTTTGTCTTAAATATTGGATATCAGAAGCCCACCTTTTCCCGGTAAGATCACAACATCAATGTTGATTTAAATTGACAAATAATTCGTGTTTTCAATGTCGAAGATTTTGGATGATATTGAGTTAGAGACTTAGCTACTTAAAGGTAACTGATTCTGTAAATGCTCCCTGAAATCTTCAGCCCATATGTAGCCTATTAATTGAGCACTGGTTCAGACCATGGAATGAACCTGGGCCCTTAACTAAAAATAAAATACAAATTTTAGTAGATACTTCAATTTTGATTGGCTAAGCACTAAAATGAATCTAATATTATCCAATCAAATTACGACCATATATCTGAACATAATCTTATGGAAGAATACCAGAGCGCATATAGAAAATTCCATAGTACGGAAACAGCGCTACTCCGTGTCCCACAACGACATTACCATGTGTCTGGATAGACGTGAATGCATTCTACGGATCCTGCTGGATTTATCGGCAGCATTCGACACCGTTGATCACGATATCCTCATGTCAAGATTAGAATGTGACTTTGGAATCCAAACTAATGCTCTGAAACTCATAGAATCCTATATAAAAGGTCGTAATCAAACTATTATAGTTAATGGTGTATCATCATCTAAAATGCCTTTAAATTGTGGTTGGCTAAGTGGGTAAGACGTTAGCTCGCTAGCCTGGAGGTCGGGTGTTCGATCCCTGCATTGGCCGAGAAAGTTCATCCAGATTTTCCGGCGTGGTTCTCCCTTGTCAGTGATGCAGGACGGAGGGGCTGACAAGGAAAGCTGTCTAGTCGTTCGGATGGGACGAAAAACCGAGGTCCCGTGTACACATTGGCGTGCACGTAAAAGATCCCTTGGCAGTTGGAATTCAATAAAAGAGTAGGCCGTAGTGCCGCTGTCCGGGCAAAATTTCCCTCATAGCACACTGTATGGCGTATGCCCGTCTTCATTAGCCCAGGTTAGGAGCAGAACAGTAGGACGTTAAACCCCATTTCATTTCATTTAAATTGTGGTGTCCCACAGGGATCCGTATTAGGGCCGATTTTATTCAGTTTGTACACTTCTCCCCTTGGTGTAATCGTTAGGAAATATGGCCTCTCATTTCATCTATATGCTGACGATTCACAACTTTACATTTCCTTTAAACCTCAGCAGGATGAACACTTCCATATTTCAAAATCAATTTTGGAACAGTGCATCTTAGAAGTAAAGAGCTGGATGAGCCAAAACTTTCTCAAACTCAATGACTATAAGACAGAATATTTGCTTATTGGATCAAACAAAAATTTAGAGAAATTGGATAACAACCTAAGTATTTAAGTGGGTGATAGTGTCATCTGTCCCTCTCAATCGGCTCGGAACATTGGGGTAATTTTTGATTATCACCTGTCAATGGAGTGTCATATAAACCATGTGTGTAAATTAGAAATATTGGAAAACTGAAACCGAATGTGTCTGCAGACTGTGTGAAAACTCTTGTTAATGCATTAGTGACTTCTCGCATTGATAACATGAACTCTTTATTATATGGTATCCCTGCTAAATATATCGATAAACTACAAAAATTACAAAATTCTGCAGCTAGGCTTATTACAGGTGTTTCTTATAGAGAACATATAACCCCAATCCTTTTTAATTTACACTGGCTCCCGGTTCAATCTAGAATAACCTATAAAATTTTATTGTTAACTTTTAAATGTCTAAATGGTCTTGCGCCATCTTACTTATCCAATATTTTAACTTTATATTCACCATCCCGAACTTTACGTTCGTCTCAAGATCATTGTCTTTTAAAGGTGCAAAAATCGAACCTTGCCGCCTGTGGCAATCGTGCTTTTTCCATTTGTGCACCAAAATTATGGAATAAACTCCCACACAGTATACGCAGTTGTAATTCACTCCCTGTTTTTAAAACGAAACTCAAAACCCACCTATTTACTCTTGCTTTTACATAATTCTTTTTACGCTTTATAACATTATCTACACTATTAACTATCTTTGTTTTTATTTATATTTTTATTTCTTTATTTACATGATTATTTTACACGTTATAACTCTATCTACACCATTAAAGATTACTGTTTTTATTTAAATGTGGATTTCTATATTTCTATTTTTACACGAACTACATATTTTTAAAACCCTATCTATATTCTTTATTGATATTGTGAATTTATCCATTGTGTTATGTTATGTTTATTGTAAAGCGCATCTGAACATGTTTATCATGAAAGGAGCACTATATAAGTACATGTAATAATAATAATAATAAATTACTAACATTTCGTGAAACAGGCCCCAGAAACCTTCAGGATTTTTAATGGGCAAGGTAAAGTGACACCATCTTGTTGCATAGTAGTCTCAACACCAACAAGGCTGAAGATATTATTTCCCAACACAGAATAGTGGCCCTTGGATACAAACGTCCAAAATAAACTCTGTTACTCACAATACACTATTTCACTGTCAATACCCCTTTAATTCGTACATTCGCGTGTTATCACGTAAACGAAAATTTCAGTTTCATCACTTTCTTGCACAATCCGCTGTTACACCTACAGACAAAACGATAAAACTTGGGGACAGCTATTATCTCTCTATTTATACTCTGATCTATGTAGTACAGTAGTCGAGTCTTAGATTTTCGAGTTGCTTTCCTATTTCCTTGTAGTGTGAGATTTCCACGTCTTGCTACCACGGGTTTGGGATCCGTCATTTTCTATTTTAATCTTGAAAATGACCCTTCATATCTTTAGACGAGTGATGCGAATAATCGTTAAACTGACAACGCTTAGCGGAACATTGTATAGATATGAAAAGGTTTCATTTACATCACCATACATACAATTATGTCGTATTCCCTTTGGCTTTTCGCCGTTGTATACATGTAAACAATGTTTCGTAGGTAGCTTTCGTGTCCGAATGTCTGGTATGTCCTTGACCTCATGCTAATACCAATGAGCAAAGTGTTAATTTTAAATACACATTTTTATTTTTTTAATTTAAACAACCGCGGAATACGATAAGGTAAATAAAAATGCAGTAAATACTTACCCTTACATCAGGTGGTAAATCGTAATATATTAGACTATTGCGCTTCATTTGCAAGAACTGTCACATCTTTTAATATCAACATTATTCATATATGGACCGTTCTGTAAATTGATGAAAACAGAACTGTCAAAATCTAAGCTATCATGGCTGCCATTGTCAAGTGTTGGTAAATGTTAGCAAAAAGGCGTGTTTCTAAATTTTGGATAGATTATTAATCATTTATGTTAGAATAATAATCATTTATGTTAGAATAATAATCATTTTGAGGGTCTGATAATTAACTTGCAAAATTCACCTTTGTTCTTTGTGACCATTGAGGTCAAAGGGTCAAGTTTTCCGTTAAAGCAATCAAATGTCAGCGTAAAATATAAAGATAGGTTGCCAGGCAACGAAACATACGCCCACAGCAGCTAAATCGTCCGGGCAGTCAACAAGTGTTGTCGCATATTTTTACTTCTTTCGGTAATGTAACATTTATAATCAACTAAAATCTGATTAAGAGTAACAACTCATGAAGTAATTATCAGAAAACCATTAGAATTTGTTTGTTTTTTTATAAAGTTCTGCCCCATGCTAACGTTTAGTATACAAAACTTTTAATATCATGGATTTAGCTGTTCAAGTCATAAAAATTCATTGAAAATCAATATACTTGTTCGTCTCAAGCTCTTAAACTCTGTGTATCAATCTGAAGTCAACTCTGGCAGTAATTATCGGAAATCGCTGAAAATCAATAGGCTTCTTCGTCTCATGACCTTAAACACTGTGTATAAATTTAAAGTCAATCGGATATTAACTTTAGCCTCTAGAGCGTCCACAAGATTTTTCAAAGTGATCAAGGGCCATAACTCTGGCAGTAATTATCTGAAATCACTGAAAATCAATAGGCTTCATCGTCTTAAACACTGTGTATAAATTTAAAGTCAATTGGATATTAACTTTGACCTGTAGAGCGTCCACAAGATTTTTTTAAGTGATCAAGGGCAATAACTCTGGCATTAATTATCGGAAATCGCTGAAAATCAATAGGCTTCTTCGTCTCATGACCTTAAACACTGTGTATAAATTTAAAGTCAATCGGATATTAACTTTAGCCTCTAGAGCGTCCACAAGATTTTTTGAAGTGATCAAGGGCCATAACTCTGGCAGTAATTATCGGAAATCGCTAAAAATCAATAGGCTTCTTCGTCTTGTGGCCTTAAACACTGTATATAAATTTAAAGTCAATCGGATATTAGCTTTAGCCTCTAGAGCGTCCACAATTGTGGACGCCGGACCGACGGACGGGGGCGACGACAATATACGACCACATTTCAATGTGGGCGTATAAAAACTAAAGCGAAACATGCTCTAATTAATAATAGGAGAGAGGGAGAGAGAGAGAGAGAAATGGGATTTAACGTCCACTCAACACAAACTAGGTCATTTCGGGACTAACACATGGTTTAATTTTATTTCAATAATTCGCTTGCGCGTAGGGGTCTTTAGAAGTGGGAGGAAACCGGAGGACCCGGAGAAAACCCACGAGGTTGGACAGGCGACCCTACTCCTTGCCACGTACAACCGGGGATTCGAAACCACGCCAGTTGACTCAATGACAGACTTTATGGTACAGCGCGCACGTGCTAACCATTCAGCCACTTAACCCCCCTTAATAATAGGAACATTTAAAACTTATCTTAAGGTGGTCTTAGCACCGTACATTTATTTTGGAACGTCGAAAAAGGTCTTGCATAACAGAACCAAAACACTTCGAAACCCGTTTCAAAAATACGTAAAAACTGTCAAATCGAAATCTCCACGATTTTGTTGAACAGCGATTGTTATACATAATGAAACTAGTTGTCCGAAAAACAATTGAATAGTTTCATGGTTGGACTCCAGCCTGCAGGCCGCGTGGATTTCCGGGAATCCAAATCTGGGAATCTCTATAGCACGAGTAATGATATCGGGCTTCCACGTCCACTAAGTCAAAACAATCATATAACCGAGCCTTCTCCTGTTCAGACCATGCATGATAAAAGTTACGGATCTGATATACCGGCGTTCTGTCAGGATGCGTAGGATCTTCTAAGGCTTGATCACAACACAAACCAGTTCATGTCCCATATAAAAGACGGCGATTGACTTCTTAAAGTTGACGTACACCTTTTCGGGTGACTGGGCGGATCAGATGGACAATCAATCTACGACATCTGTCTCTTGTCGTTGTAACAACGTCTGCATTCCTCATGAAATTTTATATCTTTCAGCGGGAGTTTCAGCTCGACACCAAACCAATTAGACGAAGCTGGAGATCGTCGCCCCTCTGTGCACAAAACTTTAATAACGTTTGGAGCCCATCGTTGCACATTTGGCTCCCTGCTTCCTTATCAATCACCATATCGAAAGGAACCAAGATCTTTGAGTTATAAATATGTATTTCAAGTTTCATCAAAATCGGATCAAAATTGTGACCTCTAGAGTGTCCACAACCTCGATATACCATATTTTTTTTAATACACTATTTGCGTACAAGGGACGGCCATTTTGTCCGGCAGGTTTGGTCCGATTTTCACGAAATTCGAACTCTAGATTCGTTACACGGTATCACGGTAATATATTCGAACGGTTTTTGAAATCGGATAATGATTGTGACCTGTAGAGTTTCCACAAGCTAAAAACGTGATTTTTCGTACAATCAGGGGCCACAATCCATGAAGTTGTGGTCCGATTTATACCAATATTGAAAGGAAGCGAGATCTTTGGGAGATAGACCTATATTTTAAGTTTCATGAAAATCGAATAAAAATTGTGACCTGTAGAGTGTCCACAAACAAACTGTGGACGGACGGACAGGGGCGTCGACAATATACGTCCACATGAAAATGCGGGCGTATAAAAAATGTGAGGGTATTCCTAAAAGGCAGTCTGTCTCATTGAGTGCCGTAAGGAGTGCTTCTTATGTGTTGATCTAATGGATAACGGTTCTGAGAACATTTGAGAGAATTAAACATCCAGTAGACTTTGTGATTAAAAAGAAGTTGGCAGAGAATAATCCAGGAATTTACTTAGGCTTCAAACTTGGTACAGGTGTTTATTAGGTCAATGCCTAGATGGATTTCGAGGATGAGCATTTTCTGCTTAGGGTAAGCAGGGATATTCAATTTGATTGGTTGATGCTTTGGGACACGATAACTTTAGTTCTAATTAAGTGAGAGTGATGAAATTTGGTGTAGTTTCATTACATCGATACCTTGACTAAGTTCGATAATGAGCATTTTCTGCTCAGGGTAGACAGCGATAAGCAATTTGATTGGTCGAGACTTTGGAACACAATAATTCTCCTTCGAATTGGGGTTGAATGTTTAAACTTGGTGTAGGCGTTGATTGGGTGAATGCCTTGATGGAGTTCAAAGTTGATCATTTTCTGCTTAGGGTAAGCAGAGATAAGCAATTTGATTGGTTGATGCTTTGGGACACGATAACTTTGTTTCTAATTAAGTGAGAGTGATGAAACTTGGTTTATAGTTTCATCACATCAATACCTTGGCAAAGTTTGATTACGAGAGCATTTTAGACTCAGGGTTAGCAAAGCGATAAGCAATTTTGATGGGTCCAGACTTTGGAGCTCGACAGCTTTGTTATGTGAAACTTCGTGTACAGTTTTATTACATCAATACCTTAGCAAGCTTCGATGCTGAGCATTTTCTGCTTAGGCAAAATAAAGACTTCAATCTGATTGGTCGAGACTTTGGTACACAATAACTCTCCTTCTAAACATACATTATGCAAGAGCTAAATCTGCCTATTGCAAGTCTTTATTTAGGCTTCAGATGTTATAGAAATTAATAATTAGGCCTTTATTTACACAACAAGCTTAAAATCAACTCTGTAGATCCACGGATGGCTTGGATACGGTTTGGATTTAAACAGCCTCGTCCATTTAAAATGAAATCAATAAATGGCGGACCAAGCTAACGTTTACCGTTACTCGCTGATGTCACAACCGGAAACTGGTGATGAAAAGCCTGCCAAGCGAGGCTACCATAGCCATTGAACATGTTACTTGATAATCGAGAATATGTGGGTGGAGTTATCGTTTGTCAATCAAACCATCGCCAATTCTCATAGACGGTGAAGACAGAATTGATGCCTATTTCTAGTCCAAACTTCTAACAGTGACAATTCCGTTCACAACAATGTAATTTGACTGAAATTTTCAACATTTTCTTTTTTTATCATCTATTTTTGAATTATTATAGCAAGAATAGCCAACTCTTTATAAAACTCTTAACTAAGGTAGAATGTTCAAAATTGGTGTAGGTGTCTACAGTCTATTACGTGAATGTCTTGACATAGTTCGTTCATGCGCATTTTCCACTTTAAAGACCAAGCAGAGATGAGAAATTTGATTGGTTGAGATTTTGGAACACGATAAATTTGGTTTTAATTGGGTCTGAGCGATGAAACTCTCTCGAGTATAGATTCATTATATCAATATTGACTAAATTCGATGATGAGAATTTTCTGCTTAGGCAATTTCACTGGTCAAGACATTGGAACATAACAATTCTGCTTTAAATTGAGGTATAGATGTTCATTAGGCGAATGTCTTGACTAAGTTCAATGATTAATATTCCCCATTAAAGCCAAGAAGAGCTAGGAAATTTCTTTGGTTGATGCTTTGGGACAAGAGAACATTGATTCTAACTGATGGAGAGTAATGGAACTTAGTGTATAGTTTCACTCACTATATACCTACGGCGGGGCATCGGGTTCAAAATGCAATCTAGAGTAAAAAGCAGAAAGTCAACAGTAAAAAGTAGAAAATCTAAAGTAAACGGGAAAATTCTTATCTAAAAGGGTATTTTTATGGTGAAAACCTATAAATTTATGCACTTAGTCTGCAGAAACATCAAGCTTTTCAACTTTCATGGACATAATTTCTACTTTCTACTATCAACTTTTGACTTTCGACTTTCCGCTTTCTACTTTCAACTTTTGACTCTCGACTTTCCACTTCAGATTTTCTACTCACGATTTTCTAACGCAGATTTTCTCCAATACCATGGTGGCTGATAGTGGCCATGTAATTTTTCGCCATTTTCATAACCCGTCAACACGACAGTATAAAGGTCCGTTCATACTGCATCCGTATCCGTATCTGTAAATACGTGCGTGAATACGTACTGGTATACTTTAGTCATTTTTAGAGAAAGGGTTCAAATAGAATCCGGCACGTATTGCACACAAAAACAACTGCGTCCGTTAAGTCGGATTGATTGCTCCCAGAGCGTATTTTTGTAAAGTGCGTCCGGCATTTCGGCTAGTGAGCCGAGCTTCAGCCAATCAGCGAGTACTTTCCCCTTTAGAGTTTTGACAGACGTTCGTGCCGCGTACGTATGAGTGGTTGAGCTTAGCTTAGCTCTTACAACATGACGACGGTTATCTACCAAAATCACCATCAGTGCTAGTCAAGTGCCTGGCCACAAATGCCTAGACTCGACAGCATTTTTGGTTTCACTCATTTCAGAAAGTTTATACCCCTTTACGGTAGAATAACATCAGTTGCAGATTTAAAGGGCCCACCTCCCTAAATTTAGCACGTAGATCATTCAGCATGCAGACAAACAGGAAAAATATGAAAATACCGAGAAAAACTTATCAAAAATAATGATTAAATTCCCGTCTTTATCATGGTTAAAATCACATCAAATATACACCTTCGTATTCTAGGATACACATAGATTCATAAAAACGCTATGCAACAACATTTCAGCGTATAAAAGTAGCAAAAAAGGCGATAAAAAGTAGCAAAAAAGGCGATAAATAGACGACGAGCTGTTCTATACGTGCTGCCGCATATCCGTGTGCCGTATCACGTATGAGAAATACACACACATTGATGACGTCACACACAAAATCCATACGGATACGCGATGCGGACCAGGAATTTACGCTTGTCAAAAGTCTCTCACCCGTATTCCAGCACCCGGATTCGAGATCTAGTTAGCAGACATAATTCTCAGCGTAGTCCAGCACGCCGATTCGAGATCAAGTTGGCAGACATATTCTCTAACCGTATTCCAGCACCCGGATTCGAGATCAAGTTAGCAGACATATTCTCTCACCGTATTCCAGCACGCGGATTCGAGATCAAATTAGCAGACATATTCTCCCACCGTATTCCATTTCCAGCACTCGGATTCGAGATAAAGTAAGCCCACGTATTCCTAGCGCCAAGAAAAACCTAGATATAATTATCACAAAAATAATTGTTACCGTTATATTAGAAAATAAAATTTTAAAACATATTAATGCAAAGTATTATGTAATAGATCCCCCGATCCCACCCCAAAATGTACTATTACCGTAAACATACTAAAATATCGCACACTAGGCTAACTGAGCATGCAAAAAAGGGGTACGTCCATTTTGCATCAAAAAGTACACCAACCAGCTTTGGTCGGAAAATGTTTCATGGAATCAAGAGATGAATAAACTACTAGAATACAAAATTTCAGAAGGCTTCTATGCTGGCGTTTCGAGATATATTACCGTGGGGAGAATCAGGTTAGGGTAGGCTCACTACGCACGTTATAACTTCTAAACTAGCCTTGGTGGCTTCAATATTTTTATTTCACCAACTGGACAGGTGCATCAGGCATGAACATGCCAAATTTCATTAATTTTCTATGTTGGTGCATCGAGTTATACCACCGCAAAGTTCCTAGCACCCTGATTCGAGGCGGAGTTTGTGGGTTCAATAAACAACGGGTACACCCACACTGCATCAAAAAACGACCCAAACCAGCTTTGGTGGGAAAATGTTTTTTATTTCACGGAATCAAGGGATGAATAAACTATTAGAATACAAAATTTCGGAAGGTTCCTATGCTGGCGTTTCGAGATATATTAACGTAAACATACTAAACATATGGGGAGAATCAGGTTAGGGTAGGCTCACTACGCACGTAATAACTTCTAAACTAGCTTTGGTGGCTTCAATATCTTTACTTCACTAAATCGACATATGAATAAGGTGTGCACATGCCGAATTTCATTAACTTTCTATGATGGCGTATCGAGTTATACCACCGCAAAGTTCCTAGCACCCGGATTCGAGGCGGAGTTTGTGGGTTCAATAAACAACGGGTACACCCACACTGCATCAAAAAATGACCCAAACCAGCTTTGGTGGGAAAATGATTTTTATTTCACGGAATCAAGGGATGAATAAAATATTAGAATACAAAATTTCAGAAGGTTCCTATGCTGGCGTTTCGAGATATATTACCGTAAACATACTAAACATATTGGAGAATCGGGTTAGGGTAGGCTAATTGCGCACGCAATAACTTCTAAACTAGCTTTGGTGGCTTCTATATTTTTATTTCACCAATTGGACAGTTGAATAGGCCATGAACATGCCAAATTTAATTAACTTTCTATGTTGGCGTATACCACCGCAAAGTTCCTCGCACCCGGATTCGATGTGGAGTTTGTGGGTTCAATAAACAACGGGCACGCCCACGCTGCGTCAAAAAACTACCCAAACCAGCTTTGGTGGGAAAATGTTTTTTATTTCACGGAATCAAGAATGAATAAACTACTAGAATACAAAATTTCAGAAGGTTCCTATGCTTGCGTTTCGAGATATATTACCGTAAACATACTAAACATATTGGAGAATCGGGTTAGGGTAGGCTAACTGCGCACGCAATACTTTACTTCTAAACTAGCTTTGGTGGCTTCAATATTTTTATTTCACCAACTGGACAGTTCCATAGGCCATGAACATGCCAAATTTCATTAACTTTCTATGTTGGCGTATAGAGTTATACCACCCGGATTCGAGGCGGAGTTTGTGGGTTCAATAAACACCGGGTACGCCCACGCCGCATTAAAAAAAACGACCCAAACCAGCTTTGGTGGGAAAATGTTTTTTATTTCACGGAATCAAGGGACGAATAAACTACTAGAATCCAAAATTTCAGAAGGCTCCTATGTTGGCGTTTCGAGATATATTACCGTAAACATACTAAACATATTGGAGAATTGGGTTAGGGTAGGCTGACTGCGCACGTAATAACTTCTAAACTAGCTTTGGTGGCTTCAATATCTTTATTTCACCAACTGGAGAGGCGCGTAAGGCATGAATATGCCAAATTTCATTAACTTTCTATGTTGGCGTATACCACCGCAAAGTTCCTAGCACCCGGATTCGAGGTGGAGTTTGTGGGTTCAATAAACAACGGGTACGCCTAGGCTGCATCAAAAAACGACCCCAACCAGCCTTGGTGGGGAAATGTTTTTTGTTTCACGGAATCAAGAGATGAATAAACTACTGGAATACAAAATTTCAGAAGGTTCCTATACTGGCGTTTCGAGATATATTCCCGTAAACATGCTAAACATATTGGAGAATCGGGTTAGGGTAGGCAGACTGCGCAGGCAAAAACTTCTAAACTAGCTTTGGTGGCTTCAATATCTTTATTTCACTAAATCGACAGATGAATAAGGTATGCACATGCCGAATTTCATTAACTTTCTATGCTGGCGTATCGAGTTATACCACCGCAAAGTTCCTAGCACCCGGATTCGAGGTGGAGTTTGTTGGTTCAATAACAACGGGGACGCCCACGCTGCGTCAATAAAACGACCCAAAACAGCTTTGGTGATAAAAATTTTTTTTTATTTCACGGAATCAAGAATGAATAAACTACTAGAATACAAAATATCAGAAGGTTCCTATACTGGCGTTTCGAGATATATTACCGTAAACATACTAAACATATTGGAGAATTGGGTAAAGGTAGGCAGACTGCGCAGGCAATAACTTCTAAACTAGCTTTGGTGGCTTCAATATCTTTATTTCACTAAATCGACAGATGAATAAGGTATGCACATGCCGAATTTCATTAACTTTCGATGCTGACGTATCGAGTTTATTCATCCCCTTGATTCCGTGAAATAAAAAACATTTTCCCACCAAAGCTGGTTTGGGTCGTTTTTTGATGCAGCGTGGGTGTACCCGTTGTTTATTGAACCCACAAACTCCGCCTCGAATCCGGGTGCTAGAAAATTTGCGGTGGTATAACTCGAAACGCCAACATAGAAACTTAATGAAATTCCGTATGTACATACCTTATTCATCTGTCGATTTAGTGGAGAGAAAAAATTGAAGCCACCAAAGCTAGTTTAGAAGTTATTGCGTGCGCAGTTAGCCTACCCTAACCCGATTCTCCAATATGTTTAGTATGTTAACGGATACAGATGTAGTATGAACGGACCTTTAGAGTTTTGACAGACGTTCGTGCCGCGTACGTATGAGTAGTTGAGCTTAGCTTAGCTCTTACAACATGACGACGGTTATCTACCAAAATCACCATCAGTGCCAGTCAAGTGCCTGGCCACAAATGCCTAGACTCGACAGCATTTTTGGTTTCACTCATTTCAGAAAGTTTATACCCCTTTACGGTAGAATAACATCAGTTGCAGATTTGCATGGTCCCACCTCCCTAAATTTAGCACGTAGATCATTCAGCATGCAGACAAACAGGAAAAATATGAAAATACCGAGAAAAACTTATCAAAAATAATGATTAAATTCCCGTCTTAACATGGTTAAAATCACATCAAATATACACCTTCGTATTCTAGGATACACATAGATTCATAAAAACGCTATGCAACAACATTTCAGCGTATAAAAGTAGCAAAAATAGCGATAAAAAGTAGCAAAAAAGGCGATAAATAGACGACGAGCTGTTCGATACGTGCTGCCGCATCCGTGTGCCGTATCACGTATGAGAAATACACACACATTGATGACGTCACACACAAAATCCATACGGATACGCGATGCGGACCAGGAATTTACGCTTGTCAAAAGTCTCTAATATCCAAGTCTACTTTGACGTATGCTCACCGAGCGGAATCTCTCACCCGTATTCCAGCACCCGGATTCGAGATCTAGTTAGCAGACATAATTCTCAGCGTAGTCCAGCACGCCGATTCGAGATCAAGTTGGCAGACATATTCTCTAACCGTATTCCAGCACCCGGATTCGAGATCAAGTTAGCAGACATATTCTCTCACCGTATTCCAGCACGCGGATTCGAGATCAAATTAGCAGACATATTCTCCCACCGTATTCCATTTCCAGCACTCGGATTCGAGATAAAGTAAGCCCACGTATTCCTAGCGCCAAGAAAAACCTAGATATAATTATCACGAAAATAATTGTTACCGTTATATTAGAAAATAAAATTTTAAAACATGTTAATGCAAAGTATTATGTAATAGATCCCCCGATCCCACCCCACACCCCAAAATGTACTATTACCGTAAACATACTAAAATATCGCACACTAGGCTAACTGAGCATGCAAAAAAGGGGTACGTCCATTTTGCATCAAAAAGTACACCAACCAGCTTTGGTCGGAAAATGTTTCACGGAATCAAGAGATGAATAAACTACTAGAATACAAAATTTCAAAAGGCTTCTATGCTGGCGTTTCGAGATATATTACCGTGGGGAGAATCAGGTTAGGGTAGGCTCACTACGCACGTTATAACTTCTAAACTAGCCTTGGTGGCTTCAATATCTTTATTTTACCAACTGGACAGGTGCATCAGGCATGAACATGCCAAATTTCATTAATTTTCTATGTTGGTGCATCGAGTTATACCACCGCAAAGTTCCTAGCACCCGGATTCGAGGGTTCAATAAACAACGGGTACACCCACACTGCATCAAAAAACGACCCAGCCAGCTTTGGTGGGAAAATGTTTTTTATTTCACGAAAATGGGGATGAAAAAACTATTAGAATACAAAATTTCAGAAGGCTCCTATGTTGGCGTTTCGAGATATATTACCGTAAACATACTAAACATACGGGGGAATCGGCTTGGGGTAGGCTGACTGCGCACGCAATAACTTCTAAACTAGCTTTGGTGGCTTCAATATTTTTTTCCCCACTATATCGACAGATGAATAAGGTATGTACATGCCGAATTTCATTAAGTTTCTATGTTGGCGTATCGAGTTATACCACCGCAAAGTTCCTAGCACCCGGATTCGAGGTGGAGCTTGTGGGTTCAATAAACAACGGGTACGCCCACGTTGCATCAAAAAACAACCCAAACCAGCTTTGGTGGGAAAATGTTTTTTATTTCACGGAATCGAGGGATGAATAAACTACTAGAATACAAAATTTCAGAAGGTTCCTATGCTGGCGTTTCGAGATATATTACCGTAAACATACTAAACATATTTGAGAATCGGGTTAGGGTAGGCTAATTGCGCACGCAATAACTTCTAAACTAGCTTTGGTGGCTTCAATATTTTTATTTCACCAACTGAACAGTTGCATAGGCCATGAACATGCCAAATTTAATTAACTTTCTATGTTGGCGTATCGAGTTATACCACCGCAAAGTTCCTAGCACCCGGATTCGAGGCGGAGTTTGTGGGTTCAATAAACAACGGGTACACCCACACTGCATCAAAAAACGACCCAAACCAGCTTTGGTGGGAAAATGTTTTTTATTTCACGGAATCAAGGGATGAATAAACTATTAGAATACAAAATTTCAGAAGGTTCCTATGCTGGCGTTTCGAGATATATTACCGAAAACATACTAAATATATTGGAGAATCGGATTAGGGTAGGCCGACTGCGCACGCAATAACTTCTAAACTAGCTTTGGTGGCTTCAATATTTTTATTTCACCAACTGGACAGTTGAATAGGCCATGAACATGCCAAATTTCATTAACTTTCTATGTTGGCGTATCGAGTTATACCACCGCAAAGTTCCTAGCACCCGGATTCGAGGTGGAGTTTGTGGGTTCAATAAACAACGGGTACGCCGACGTTGCATCAAAAAACGACCCAAACAAGCTTCGGTGGGGAAATGTTTTTTATTTCACGGAATCAAGGGATGAATAAACCACTAGAATATAAAATTTCAGAAGGTTCCTATGCTGGCGTTTCGAGATATATTACCGTAAACATACTAAACATATGGGGAGAATCAGGTTAGGGTAGGCTCACTACGCACGTAATAACTTCTAAACTAGCTGTGGTGGCCTCAATATCTTTACTTCACTAAATCGACAGATGAATAAGGTATGCACATGCCGAATTTCATTAACTTTCTATGTTGGCGTATCGAGTTATACCACCGCAAAGTTCCTAGCACCCGGATTCGAGGTGGAGTTTGTTGGTTCAATAAACAACGGGCACGCCCACGCTGCGTCAAAAACGACCCAAACCAGCTTTGGTGGTAAAATGTTTTTTTATTTCACGGAATCAAGAATGAATAAACTACTAGAATACATAATTTCAAAAGGTTCCTTTGCTGGCGTTTCGAGATATATTACCGTAAACATGCTAAACATATTGGAGAATCGGGTTAGGGTAGGCAGACTGCGCAGGCAATAACTTCTAAAATAGCTTTGGTGGCTTCAATATCTTTATTTCACTAAATCGACAGATGAATAAGGTATGCACATGCCGAATTTCATTAACTTTCTTTGCTGGCGTATCGAGTTTATTCATCCCTTGATTCCGTGAAATAAAAAACATTTTCCCACCAAAGCTGGTTTGGGTCGTTTTTTGATGCAACGTGGGCGTACCCGTTGTTTATTGAACCCACAAACTCCGCCTCGAATCCGTGTGCTAGGAACTTTGCGGTTGTATAACTCGATACGTCAACATAGAAAGTTAATGACATTCGGCATGTACATACCTCATTCATCTGTCGATTTAGTGGGGAAAAAATATTGAAGCCACCAAAGCTAGTTTAGAAGTTATTGCGTGCGCAGTTAGCCTACCCTAACCCGATTCTCCAATATGTTTAGTATGTTAACGGTAATATATCTCGAAACGCCAGCATAGGAACCTTCTGAAATTTTCTATTCTAGTGGTTTATTCATCCCTTGATTCCGTGAAATAAAAAACATTTTCCCACCAAAGCTTGTTTGGGTCGTTTTTTGATGCAACGTGGGCGTACCCGTTGTTTATTGAACCCACAAACTCCACCTCGAATCCGGGTGCTAGGAACTTTGCGGTGGTATAACTCGATACGCCAACATAGAAACTTAATGAAATTCGGCATGTACATACCATTTTCATCTGTCGAGTTAGTGAAAAAAAAATATTGAAGCCACCAAAGCTAGTTTAGAAGTTATTGCGTGTGCAGTCAGCCTACCCCAAGCCGATTCCCCCATATGTTTAGTATGTTTACGGTAATATATCCGAAACGGCAACATAGGAGCCTTTTGAAATTTTGTATTCTAATAGTTTATTCATCCCTAGATTTCGTGAAATAAAAAACATTTTCCCACCAAAGCTGGTTTGGGTCGTTTTTTGATGCAGCGTGGGCGTACCCCTTGTTTATTGAACCCACAAACTCCACCTCGAATCCGGGTGCTAGGAACTTTGCGGTGGTATAACTCGATACGCCAACATAGAAAGTTAATGAAATTCGGCATGTACATACCTTATTCATCTGTCGAGTTAGTGAAAAAAAAATATTGAAGCCACCAAAGCTAGTTTAGAAGTTATTGCGTGCGCAGTCAGCCTACCCCAAGCCGATTCCCCAATATGTTTAGTATGTTTACGGTAATATATCTCGAAACGCCAGCATAGGAACCTTCTGAAATTTTGTATTCTAATAGTTTATTCATCCCTTGATTCCATGAAATAAAAAACATTTTCCCACCAAAGCTGGTTTGGGTCGTTTTTTGATGCAGCGTGGGTGTACCCGTTGTTTATTGAACCCACAAACTCCGCCTCGAATCCGGGTGCTAGAAAATTTGCGGTGGTATAACTGGAAACGCCAACATAGAAACTTAATGAAATTCGGCATGTACATACCTTATTCATCTGTCGATTTAGTGGAGAAAAAAAAATTGAAGCCACCAAAGCTAGTTTAGAAGTTATTGCGTGCGCAGTTAGCCTACCCTAACCCGATTCTCCAATATGTTTACGGTAATATATCTCGAAACGCTTCTGAAATTTTGTATTCTAATAGTTTATTCATCCCTTGATTCCATGAAATAAAAAACATTTTCCCACCAAAGCTGGTTTGGGTCGTTTTTTGATGCAGCGTGGGTCTACCCGTTGTTTATTGAACCCACAAACTCCGCCTCGAATCCGGGTGCTAGGAAATTTGCGGTGGTATAACTCGATACGCCAATATTGAAAGTTAATGAAATTTGGTATGTTCATGGCCTATGCAACTGTCCAGTTGGTGAAATAAAAATATTGAAGCTACCAATGCTAGTTTAGAAGTTATAACGTGCGTAGTGAGCCTACCCTAACCCGATTCTCCAATATGTTTAGTATGTTTACTGTAATATATCTCGAAACGCCAGCATAGGAACCTTCTTAAATTTTGTATTCTAGTAGTTTATTCATCCCTTGATTCGGTGAAATAAAAAACATTTCCCCCCCAAAGCTGGTTTGGGTCGTTTTTTGACGCAACGTGGGCGTGCTCGTTGTTTATTGAACCCACAAACTCCACCTCGAATCCGGGTGCTAGGAACTTTGCGGTGGTATAACTCGATAGGCCAACATAGAAAGTTATTGAAATTTGGCATGTTCATGCCTTATGCACCTGTCTAGTTGGTGAAATAAAGATTTTGAAGCCACCAAAGCTAGTTTAGAAGTTAATACGTGCGCAGTCAGCCTACCTCAACCCGATTCCCCCATATGTTTACGGTAATATATCTCGAAACGCCAGCATAGGAGCCTTCTGAAATTTTGTATTCTAGTAGTTTATTCATCTCTTGATTCCGTGAAACAAAAAACATTTTCCCACCAAAGCTGGTTGGGGTATTTTTTGATGCAAAATGGACGTACCCCTTTTTTGCATGCTCAGTTAGCCTAGTGTGCGATATTTTAGTATGTTTACGGTAATAGTACATTTTGGGGGTGGGATCGGGGGATCTATTACATAATATTTTGCATTAATATGTTTTAAAATTTTATTTTCTAAAATAAAGGTAACAATTATTTTCGTGATAATTATATCTAGGTTTTTCTTGGCGCTAGGAATACGTGCGCTTACTTGATCTCGAATCCGAGTGCTGAAAATGGAATACGGCGGGAGAATATGTCTGCTAACTTGATCTCGAATGCGGGTGCTGGAATACGGTGAAAGAATATTATGTCTGCTAATTTGATCTCGAATCCGCGTGCTGGAATACGGTGAGAGAATATATCTGCTAACTTGATCTCGAATCCGGGTGCTGGAATACGGTTAGAGAATATATGTCTGCTAACTAGATCTCGAATCCGGGTGCTGGAATACGGGTGAGAGATTCCGCTCGGTCGTATGCTCTCACTAATACTGTCGTTATGTCGTGTTGACGGGTTATGAAAATGGCGAAAAATTACATGGCCACTATCAGCCACCATAGTATTGGAGAAAATCTGCGTTAGAAAATCGTGAGTAGATCATCTGAAGTGGAAAATCGAGAGTTAAAAGTTAACAGTAGAAAGTAGAAAGCGGAAAGTCGAAAGTCAAAAGTTGATAGTAGAAAGTAGAAATTATGTCCATGAGAGTTGAAAAGCTTGATGTTTCTGCAGACTAAGTGCATAAATTTATAGGTTTTCACCATAAAAATACCCTTTTAGATAAGAATTTTCCCGTTTACTTTAGATTTTCTACTTTTTACTGTTGACTTTCTGCTTTTTACTCTAGATTGCATTTTGAACCCGATACCCCGCCATATATACCAGGTACTGCAAAACCAGAGTTTGATAGTGAACATTTTATGCTTAGACTAAGCAAAGATAATCAGTCTGATTACTCGATACTTTTGAAAAAGATAAATGTGCATTTAATTAATGTGTCATCTGTTTCTTTGGGGTGGTTTTCGGCGGGGGACATCAGCCGCACTGTTGGCTTAATGTTTTAAAGGAATTTGAAGGAAACCTTTGATAGATAAATTAGTTTGAATGTCTAGTCCAAATATATCATTAAACCACATGGTTTGTATTTGGTAGGGCATATTCTTTAAAAAGCAGTTAAATTGATTTGACCAGCCTTTTGGGTGTGTAATGTTAGCACTGTATCCTATGTGACCTATTTTTGTATCCTGGATCTAATGAATTGTTTGATAATGGATTTAAAACATGTAATATCAATAGGTGTTAATTTGTATATTAAGACTACAAAATGAAACAAAACAACTCAAAACCCTTTATTTTACACAATCTTATTTTATTTTCACTAAGACTCTTATACCACCAAATATGATAAAAGCAAAACATAAATGCTAAATTAAGATGCTATTGAGCTTTTTTTCCCTTTTTGGATAGGGTAAGGAAAATAAACTAATTATTTGTGTAAAAACCTGCAAGTTCTGACATACTTTTCTACTTTATTTTACATGATAATCAATACAAATTTCTTATTAACATACCTGATCCCGTAAAGAAACTTAAAATTTGGCCAAAATTATCCAACTTTTTTGGGGCTGACATGTTTAGAAAGATTACCACCTATTATGTACTGATCTTCTGTGCTTCGATTTTTGATAATTAAGTCTATGATAGAAAGACATAAATTTAATGAACTTTGTCCTTTTTTGAAGTATAAATGTCCTTTTTTGAAGTATAAATGTAACCTATGTTAATAAAATTTTTTGCTTGTAAAATAAAATGAACTATATTCGAAATACTGAAAGCAGTCATGTCAAAAATAATATTTCTATGTGTAGTATAGGGTTTTATTTAAAGAAATTACATTTTAAACTAATTAACTAGCTGAAAATTATGATAAAAAATCTTTTCTTTGATGAACATCACTTCAATGTTTTGAGAGGCAAAAAGTACGAGAAACTCAGCAAATTATATTGATATAAACTTTTTTCATCACTGAAATACATGTATAGTAGAACTAGTGAAATACCCAGACTTTCTGTTTATTGTTTTAGTTAGCTGGAGGAGGATTTTGACATTTACTGGAAAGAAATTGGTTATTGGAAAAAAATGCCAGAGGTGACTAGAGTACAAATAATCTCAGCTTGGAAAATTCCAGAGATAGCTGAAGAATTTAGATCAATAACTGATGACATAAGGCTACTTAAATGAACATTATTATTAATATCCAACATCTTACATGTACATCCAATAAAAATTACTTTCGTTCCTCACATCAATTTCAATGAGAGTGTTAAATCCCTTGCCTAGTTTTGCTATAAATAATAATGAACATTAAAACAAGCAATATGTGTAAAATGTTATTTCTATTCCTGTAATAAAAAAAAAAAGCTCCAAGCAAGTACAGTCTAGCAAAGTAAACATTAATATATAGATAAGACAAGCATATATAGTAAATGTATGTACATTTTACATATATATATATATATATATATATATATATATATATATATATAATACGTGTTTATACAGGATACATTAGTACCAATTCAATATCTTTCTCTCTTCAAACACATACAGTATAAAAATCTCCCTTTCACACATTATTATTACAACCCCTATACATCACCGGTAAAGCAATATCAATCCATTAAAAATATGACAACAAGTGAAGCCAGTGATTGTAGTTTAAATATATTCCTACTATTCTACAAGGCTGATATTTCATATGTGTATGTATTAACTATGATAAAACAAGAACATTTCCATGAATTCTAATAACAATAAGCAAAACATGAAACAAAAAGAGGCACACAGAGCATTATTTTTCTACAACCATTCTTTTAAAAATATAATTCAAACAGACATCAACAATATTAAGGTTTTTTTGCTGAATTTATATGATATTCTTGGCTTGACTTTGTTTACACAAGATTTTGTGTGTCATGCTAGAATTAAGTGGCTATCTTTGGCTTATTGATGAGAAACACCGGAATCTCAGTCAATATAAAATGCTATGTGTGCCTTAATAATACAAGTTATACAATATAAGACAGTACATTATGTAAATTCTAATTCTATAATAGGAAAGCTTAAAATCTCTAAAACAATGAACATTTCTCTTGAATTCTATTATTATTCAACTATCCCCCAGAGAATTCTTACAAATTGTTTTCGTGAGACCATGATTCAGATTTCTTTTTAATCTAAAAATGTACTGAACCATATAACCTAATTTTAGTCAAATTTGAGCCATAAAACCTATTTTAGTCAAATTTCAACATTAAATAATAAAATTTCTAGGTAACTGCAAACCAGCAATCGTACACTACTCTTATTTCTTTGTTTTGTCAAAACAATTTTTTTTTTTTTTTTAGTCTTGTAATTGATTCCTCGGACCAGTAACCCACAGAGATCAACAAATTAAATCAATATTACTCAAGACTTATTGATGTTTCTGAGAATATTATTTCCTTCCTAATTTGGATATATTTTTCATTGAATTATAACCAAACTGCGGTCCTGTATCATCATGGCATAAGAATATTTTCTCGAGCTCCAAATGTTCTATATTATTGAACAGAACAACAAACAGGGCTTAATCTTTATGTGGATGATTTTATGAGCAATAATTAAGGTTCCATATAAAATTATTGTTGGTTATTTCATTAAGATAATATTTATGTAGGTAAAATACAAGTAACAATGTTAATTAACTATATAATATCAACAGTAAAATGATCCTTTTTTTTTTAACTGTATCATTTCCCAAGATTTGTATAAAATGCATACTAAAAGCTTGATTTTTAAATGTATAATTTATCTAGATTCATATAAAATGTATACTAAAATCTTGATTTTTAAAGATGCTTGCAACAGACATCATTAATTTATGCCTAATAGAAATATTAAGTCCACAGACTTTCATAATCAGGACAAAGCAAAAGTGAACAGTCACTGGACAGACTTTGTTATTTCTATATGAAAATTAACATCAATGAATGATATACATATGCAAATTTTACAATCTAAGCATGCATTAATTTGAGAGTGAAGTAGAAAAAGAAGATATATTACTAGCAACTATGCTAAAATAATACATGCTTAGAAAGAAATTTCCATTACCAGCAAGCAACAATGAAACCAATCCTAGTGCTAACTATATACTACACTTTCTAAAATCTAAAATGTTAAAACTACATTTTCACAACAATTATAGCACTGTGTTAGGTCAAAAATGAAATCATTAAAAATAATCAAATAGAAGAAAGCATGGATAATATTCCCCCAGTCTTGATTTCTCTTGAATTCTTTCAACAAGATATCTTCTTTCTTCACTCCCTTGATATTTGAAAATTTTAACACCAAAAATGTAGAAACTATTCTTCAAGATATAGAAGTTCACATAACGACTTCCGCACATAGTTAGAAACCATTTTTTAAATGTTGATTAGTAAAACGTCTGTTATACTACTGTAATAACATATTTCTTCATTCTGTTTGTAGTTTTCACATTATATAAGATAAAACCAGAGTATATATAAGCAGAACATATAAGCTGGTTATATAAAAAGTATATTAACACGTTAAGACAGATCGTGCATCATAACCATTCAAATTAAACCAAGGAAAAGAATAATGACATCGATCAGAACGAGAACTGTTTATTTAAATATGAAAAAAGTTGAGGTCACAAGTTATCTATACAGCCTGCAGTTTTCTTTAGCAACAAATCTGAAAGATGTTGATGTTTGTTTTTTTTTGTCATCCACTCCGATAATTTAAGACATGCTCGAACATGGTAAACCAGGGGAACCCATTTGAGTTAAAACACGATCCAACCACTGTAACGGTCCGTTTAAATGAATCTCAATCCAACATGGCGTACTAGTTACTGTCTGGCGTCTGTAATATATAATACAACAGAATTACAATTACCTAAGAAATACATACTTAAAAGATAATGTACATACGTTAAATAGAGTTTCTCGTAAAACAAGAAGGCCATAATACTTTAAGCTGGAGGGACATTTTAACTTTACGTTAAAGATTTATCAACTTCCCAATGAAAGTGGGTTTTTTCCCTATTCAGTGCTGGTGTTTCTTTTGATTCTAAGTTATGGTGTTAGTTTGATGTCATAATCCACTTTATATAAAGATGAAAAAGTTTTAAATCAATCATGTTTTCTTACTTGGTCAGTGGACTTCAGATATTCTCCACAAAACAAATTTGTATTGCTTGTTTTAAAAGACTTAAGGTTTACCTGTACTCGGCTCCCCATCCTTTCACAAAACTCATTCTAATAGTACACATACGAGTTAACTGATAAACTGACTCAAAACCTTGATTTACTGATTGAGCCAACAAGGCAGCAAATTCCTGGTTGTTAAATATCTTCAAATTACATCCTGTAATATTTTAAAACAATCAGTATGTATATCAATATCTCAACTTATATATCACAAACAACCTTGTATCAATGTAATACTATAACAGCTACTAAGATTTGTAATACATGATCACCTAATTCCTGTATTCATACCCAGCTGAAATTGGGTAGCAATACAAACAAAGTAAATATAATAATGTAGCATAAAAATTGTATGTTGTAGACTGACATTGATAGAGTACATGTTTCATGATTCTTTAACATGTACATAATCAGTACATATTCTAGAAGTCATACTCAAAATGGATTATCTCCCATGAATCAGTAAACTGAGCATGTTTCCTACCTGGAGGTATCTTACACACTGTAGCAGGATGCCATCCATATCTTTGATTGCAGTTGGGACTCTGGACAAAAACAGCATTTTCACTCAAACACTCTGCAAACACTTCTCCACCAATATAATACAATCTAACTCCTTTACCTGCAAAATATTCAAATAAATACAAACTAGTCCAGTTTGATCAATGTAAAGATTAGAATTATAATGATATCAATGTAGAATATATATGTTTCATATACATACGATCTCAATTCCGAGGAGAATTACCAGAAAATAAAATATGTATGTATACCTATATGTCGTCTGGTCATTTCTACTTGTTGAGTTCTGTTGACATTAGACAGTAGTCCCAGACAGAATCTCTCAGAATTGGAGGGATCTGTAAAGCCATCCACTGTGAGAGATGGTTGTGAAGCATGGAAAGTCTCTCCAACTCGAGTGTTTAGTTCATAATAGGCTATAGAACACCAGAAGTCAGGTTCCTTGTATGTAACCGGCTGTAGATCATTATCAGCTGAAAAACAATCAATCATAATTAAGTCAACTGGTTCAATCCAAATTAGTGCATGATAGCAGCATGAATAATGTGCAACATTACAATATTTAAACAAATAGAGTGACCAAACTAAAATATATTTGTTAAATGACAATAGAGTTTACCCTTATTGTAGAGATGTCATTCTGTACTCTGTAGATTAGTTTATCTGAGGCATATCTCCAACACGGCAGAGTGGTATGTCAGAACAATGATATATTTGTGCACCTGGCATTTTGTTTGCAATCTTAACAAGTGTTGCAACCCATAAAAGAGTTTTTATAGTTTTTGGTCTAGCTTCTCGATGCATTGATTTTTTTAGTATTTGGTCTAGCTCCTAGATGCATTGATATCACATAGTACTCCAAACTGTCTCACAGACAGATGAACTCATTTGAATAGGCAAATTCCAAACTATGTAAGTAGAGTGGTTCGTGCAAATAACAAAAATCCAACAAGCCAACAGTGAGGCTGATGTCCCCCGCCGAAATCCCAAAATAAATAGATGACACATTAATTAATCGCACATTTATTTTTTTCAAAAGTATCGAGCAATCAAATTATACACTAAGTTTCAGCACTCTCTATCAGATAGAATCAAAGTTATCTTGTCCCAAAGCATCGACCAATGTTAATAATTGAACTCAGCCATGACATGACAGCAGAAAATACTCATTATCAAACTTAGTCAAGGTAATGATATAATAAAGCTATACACCAAGTGTCCTCACTCTCACTTAATTAGAACTAAAGTTATCGTGTCCCAAAGCATCAACCAATCAAATTGCTTATCCCTGCTTACTCTAAGCAAAAAATTATCATCTTCACACTCCATCAAGGCATTCACCTAATAGCCACCTATGCCAAGTGTGAACATTCTAACTCAACTAGAATGAGAGTTATTGTGTTCTAAAGTCTCGACCAATCAAATTGCTTATCTCTGCTTAACCTAAGCACAAAATGCTCATCTTCGAACTCCATCAAGACATTAACCTAATAAACACCTACACCAAGTTTGAACATTCTAGCTCAATTAGAAAAGGAGTTAATGTGTTCCAAAGTCTCGGCCAATCAAATTGCTTATCGCTCTGCTTACCCTAAGCAGAAAATGCTCATTATCGAGACTTAGTCAAGGTATTGATATAATAAAGCTATACACCAAGTGTCCTCACTCTCCCTTTTAATTAGAACTAAAGTTATCAGGTCCCAAAGCATCAACCAATCAAATTGCTTATCTCTGCTTACCCTAAGCGGAAAATGCTCATCTTCGAACTCCATCAAGGCATTGACCTAATCAACACATACACCAAGTTTGAACATTCTAGCTCAATTAGGAAGAGAGTTATCGTGCCCCAAAGTATCAACCAATCAAATTGCTTATCTCGGCTTACCCTAAGCGGAAAATGCTCATCTTCGAACTCCATCAAGGCATTGACCTAATAAACACATACACCAAGTTTGAACATTCTAGCTCAATTAAAAGTTATCGTGTCCCAAAGCATCAACCAATCAAATTGCTTATCTCTGCTTACCCTAAGCGGAAAATGCTCATCTTCGAACTCCATCAAGGCATTGACCTAATCAACACATACACCAAGTTTGAACATTCTAGCCTAATTAGGAAGAGAGTTATCGTGTCCCAAAGCATCAACCAATCAAATTGCTTATCTCTGCTTACCCTAAGCGGAAAATGCTCATCTTCGAACTCCATCAAGGCATTGACCTAATAAACACATACACCAAGTTTGAACATTCTAGCTCAATTAGGAAGAGAGTTATTGTGTCCCAAAAAGTGTGACGGACAGACAGACAGACAGACGGACAGACAGACGGACAGACAGACAGACAGACGGACGAACCCATTTTAATAGTCCCCGCGTCGTATTATGTATCAATCTGGAAATTTCTGTTTTATAGCTATTGTTCTCGAAAGTAAGACGCCCAATTTACGCATCATGTCGCGTTTTCATATTTTTAATAATTATGAAACAGTCAATGCGCGTCTTTTTGGTTATATTTCAGTTCTAGAAAAATGAGTTGTTGCTGGATTTATAATAACTGAAACGTTTTGTAACCACCATGTTAGAAATGGCAAATGCATAAGGATACTAAACACGAATGGCATAGCCATAATGGCACATCCTCCTATTAAATTTGACACAAAACCGGAGGCCAAATTCGCAGCGCCCTAAAATAATTAGAATCCGAGTTTTGTGACCAGTACTGTAATTTTATTTTAATCATACATGTCTGGTTAATCAAGACTTGGTAAAATAATTTCGTTCAATTAATTTCCAGTCTCAAATTTTTTCTGCGTATTTAGAGCTAGCAACAATGTAACTTCTAAAGTAACTAAAGCGCCCACTAACAACAGAGTTTTACGGTTAAATTAAAGTAACTTTCAGTCTTGCAGTGTCGGTATGTTGCCACGGGAGTGGACTTAAAAGATAGAAAAAGGGCGAAACAACATGAGTTGACTCTGAACCGAGAACCGTTACAATATATACGTCATTGGTTACAATCAACTAACTTAAAAATTTAATCGCCGAGTTTTAGCCAAAATTTTAATCTAGTTCGTAACTACTTATTTTTAAAAGCCCAACGAGTAAAGAATAATTTTTTACATGGCTTCATTGATAAATAAGTGAATGAATATTGTCACGTGAATGTCTATTTTGGGCGACTGTTTGCTGCTTACAGTGCACGAGCGAGCCCGTGAGAGCACTTTTCTCATAAACAAAGTTTTGACAACATGCTGTTAAAACAGGTCAGTTTATATAGTACAGATAATTGAGTCTGTGGGCCACTCTAATGTAAGACAACTTCCGCATAATATTTTGAAATTTAATTGTACAGTGCTTGTACCCATCACTAATTGAAACAAGCCAACAGTGAGGCTGATGTCCCCTGCCGAAATCCCAAAATAAATAGATGACACATATTAATTAATCGCACATTTATTTTTTTCAAAAGTATCGCGCAATCAAACTACACACTAAGTTTCATCACTCTCTATCAGATAGAATCAAGATTATCTTGTCCCAAAGCATTGACCAATGAATTTGATTAGCTCTGCTTAGCTTTAGCTTGAAATGTTAATCATTGAAATCAGTCAAGACATTCACCTAATAAACATCTACATCAGGTTTAACCCTTTCAATGCTAGACGTAAATCCACTGCCTGTGCTAGACCCTTTTTTGAGGATAAAAGGGAGGTTGGAACTGAATGCCAAGCAGTACTAATGGAAGCTTTTATGAAAAATCTTTTTGTCTGTTGGGATGGGCATGAGGTTTGGCTAAGAGGAAAAAATAAAATTTTGGAAATTTGCATAATAATGTAGTCACGTGACGTCATGGCGGCCATTTTGGATTTCTCATTTCTCACTAAAGCTAACACGAAAACGAATTTTTCTCCATGAAATACTTAAAAGATATTGTTTTTTTCACTGGATTTTGATAAAGATATATAAAATGAACAAAAATATCAATAGCAGCCATGAGCAATGCCACCACGAACATGCGCATCACGTCTCCCGCTGCCATGACCACGTGTGGATTGCAATACCTTGTTTTTACTTTCACTTTCATCCCTAAGTCTCATATCATTATCAATATAGTCAGTCAATAGATCTACACGTTCGGGACTCAGGAATTGCCTACGTCTTTTACGATCCAGCAGGCCAGCATTATTATCAACATCAGAATTATTGTCAGAATCTACTGCAGACACAGGGCTATCATCGTGTTAACATTGGGCTTGTTCATCATGCACGGGAGACATAGCTAGCTATGGGCGGAACGTCGCGCAACAAATCACACACTTCATAATACCAATTACTGTCCTGACTACTATCATTATCAAGTAACTGGAAACGAATTATGTGTATCACCCGCCTCGAAATTGTCCACGTGTTGGTCAGCAAGACGTCATTCACGACTTCGTCGAGAGTGCATCGTCTACGTTGTCACTATGCACTCCGCCAGTTTACGGTTTGCCGCTTTGAAACACATGGAAATATGTTCTAGTGTATAGAAAATACAATATATGGCACTTGCAGTAACGGTACTAATTTAAGCGAGGGCTTTACTGAGTACACGGTAATACCGGGTACGCGCATTTTACCGACATTTTATAATACCCGGTACTACCGGGTATACGCAGTGAAAGGGTTAAACATTCTACCTCAATTAAAAGCAGAGTTTTTATGTTCCAAAGTCTTGACCAATCAAATTGATTATCGCTCCATAGCCCAGGCAGAAAATTCACACAATCGAACTTAGTCAAGGTAATGACATGATGAATCTATATTCAGAGTTTCATCGCTCTCACTTCATTATAATCAAAGTTATCGTGCCCCTAAAGCATCAACCAATCAGATTGCTTATCTCTGCCTACTGTAAGCAGACAATGTTCATCATCGAACTCCATCAAGGGATTCACCTAATGAATGCCTACACCAAGTTTGAACATTCTACCTCAAATAGAAGGAGAGTTATTGTGTTCCAAAGTCTTGACCAATCAAATTGCTTATCACTCTGCTTACCCTCAGCAGAAAATGTTCAAGGTATTGATGTAATGAAACTATACACCAAGTTTCACCACTCTCACCAATCAAATTGCTAATCTCTGTGTACCCTAAGCAGAAAATACTCATCTTCGAACTCCATCAAGGCATTGACCTAACACACACCTACACCAAGTTTGAACATTCTACCTCAATTAGAAAGAGAGTTATTGTGTTCCAAAAAGTGTGACGGACAGACAGACAGACTGACGAACCCATTTTAATAGTCCCCTGCTTTCTTCGAAAGGCGGGGGACAATAACTGATATTGAAATTTTATGTAACTCTTTCAATTTTTCAAAATATACTAAGCGGCAAAAGAAATGAACCCCAGAAATGTTCTCAAAAACGCAACCTGACTTCTGAGATGGTAATGTGTTCTCCATGATTTTCACGTAACTCATGCTGCACATGCTGTTCACCGGGACCAGCCCTATAAAATGTACCCCCATACCTGGTTGAATCATTCACACTACAATGTCAACAGCATGCCTATCACTTCCAGGTCAATGTTTGGACCATCTACAGGCTTCAGCAACGCTTTCGGGCCATCAACACCACAGATGATAGCCCCTGAACTGGTAGACCAAGAGTTACCACAATTGTGCAGAATCCCTTCACACAGGCATCTGAGACAGCACGTCAGACAGTAGGAATACACGGAAGATCCATCAGTACTGATACAGTGTGCGGACGTCTCACCAGAGAGAACATCCATTGCCGTAGACATTACCGTGGACTGATCCTCACCCCTCGCCATTGACGTGAACGTCTACAGTTTGCCCAATAACACCAGAACTGGCGACACAGCCATTGAAGAACTGTTCTGTTTACAGATGCGAGTCAGTATTGCGTATTATCAACTGCAGATGGCAGGACCAGAATATGGCGTTGACGTGGCCAGCGTTATTCTGACCAATGTGTCATGGAACGAGACTCATGGGGAGGTCCAAGCATAATGGTTTGGGGTGGAATCGGCCTGAACCAGAGAGTGGGTCTGTGGTGTTCCAAAATCTTGGTCCAGGGAGTGGAGGCGACATCACAGCAGTGCGGCCAGAGTTACTCGGGACTTTCTACAGCAGAACGGTGTCAACGTTATGCACTGGCCAGCCCTTAGTCCGGACAGTCGATGGATTGCGCCATGTACAGATGCTGCGCTGCTGTTATTGACACTCGCGGTGGACACATTAGATACTGATGTATAGACTGTGTACAGATTCTAAACCTTCTCGTAATGTCTTGGAATTGTGATGAATTAAACACTAATGTGTCAACATACTGTTCACAAAAAATTGCTTTGATCCATTTAGTAAGTCATTTTCTAGAAAGATTTGCCTCTCTGATTTTGAAATCGTACTGACAGTTTTTTTTTTGCTGTTTAGTATATAATATAGCTGATCGAATGAAAAACTTGTTTAAATATTTTTTTTGCTGTATATAGTATATTTTAGAAATTAATTTTTTGGGAAAATCAATTATTTTGAAAATCATATAATTTCTTTTCTTTATGTTATTTTGTCTAATAGAAGTCACTTTTTCAAAATCAGTTTCATTCGACATATTGTCTAACACTAGTAACCCACAAACCAAACAAATGTTTATTGGTAGCAATAGATATATGAATAATTTTTTTTTATTTTTACAAGAATGGCATGAAATACTAATAAAAACTGTATAAAAACAAAATGTACTTACAAATAGAAGGACTTGGTGAAACGTCGATTCCATCTGAAATTATACAAACAAAACATAAGTAATATGTTCAGGGGATATTTTTGAAGTGGGGGGTCCTACCAACAGAAGAATAAAACCTGAAAAAAAAAAATACTAGCAATTAGAGTTGCTCAACAGAAGCAAAATCTAGTAACCTTAACCAAAGAGACTTGTAACTTTGTAAATACTCTAAATAGAATTCAGAACCTACAAAAATTAAAATCTAATTTTGAGAATTTGATCTTCCACCAACAAACAATTCTACCAATCATTGAAAATTACCACCCAATAATATATTTCACAAGTTACATTAATTCTTTGGTAAATTTACTGATTCGGCTTCAACTTACTTTTGAAATGTCATAATGACAGACTTCCAATTTATTTTTTTGTGGATTTTTTTGATCACTGGGTTAAAAATAAAATCTTAAAGTAAAGTTAAACTCATCAGCTGCAGAGTCCCAGACTTTACACTATCAACTTGATAAACCAAAAACATATACAAGATTCTCTAAATATTCATAATCTAAATAAGTCAAACCAAAAATCATCTCAAAACTCTGATAACTACCTATAGACAGATGAAGTTAGATAATAAAAAAAAACTGTTAACAAAACCAAGCTATAAATCTAAAATAAAATCCAACTTACACCAATCCATTGATTTAGAAGAGCAATTTTCCGTCTGTCTAGATTAAAGACCAATCTACTAGAAGACCAGCATAGACTTCAATAGGTTCAAGTCTGCATCTCAATTAATGGTCGGTGTGTCAGGAAAATGTAACTAAAGTTCTCTTATTAATGTGACAATGTAGATATAAGATCAACAAGCACTGTATTATTAGAGAGCAACTATTGGAAGCAGACAACAAAATGTTCCCTCCCTGCAATTTCTGTGGAAAAATAGCACACGTTAATTGTATCAATGATGCTTACTAACAATGACCAGAAGGCACATCTATACCCATGAGAAATTGTACACCAAATCAAAGTGACAGTAACACCTGAGGAATATATTAGATGAGAGAATCCGGGTATTAAAACTGAGACATTTACATATCAAATTCTGAATTAGACCTTCATATTGTTCCAGACATTATCATTATTACAATATAGAATATTTATTAATACTGTATTTATTTAAATATAGATTAAATCACCCCGCAAACAAAGCTGTAGTAACAAAATCAACTGGATTTGCTCAATTTAAATCTTTGATTTTAAAATGATGCTATATTGCAGGTTTTCATGTTGCAATATCTCATTTTGTGTAAAGATTAAAGGACAATATCCAGTGTTTTTTGGAATTTGGTGGTTATCCGACATAGATACAATAATCAATAAATAATTTGGAATTCATTATTTTGGGTTGAGTAAAGTAAATTAGTTAGGCAATTCATCATTCTTTTGCCCTCCACATATCATTTGTGCATGGACAGGGCTCGAAATGTTCGGCCATTGCAGACAGGTAGTAACTAAAACTACATGCCACTTGCGACAGGTGGACTAAATTTTTACTTTAAAACTGATTTCAAACCACAATACTCATATACAACCTCACATATATATTTAATTATTCCTTTTCAAAATGGTTGTGATGTAAAAATTAACTACAAATAAATACAGCCAAAATCCTGTCAATTCACATTCTGTTTTTAATAACAATTATTTTCACACCATCTATGCTTGTTTTCATCTGTTTGACACAAGTTTTAAGCATTACGAAGAATTTACACATTCATATCTAAATAAATGAAATGAAATGAAATGGGGTTTAACGTCCTACTGTTCTGCTCCTATACTGGGCTAATGAAGACGGGCATACGCCATACAGTGTGCTATGAGGGAAATTTTGCCCGGGCAGCGACACTATCACCTACTCTTAAATCAAATTCCAACTGCCAAGGGATCTTTTACGTGCATTCCAATGTATACACGGGACCTCAGTTTTTCGTATCATCCGAAGGACTAGACAGCTGTCCTTGTCAGGCTCTCCGTTCTGCACCACTGACAAGGGGAAACCAAGTCGGAAAATCCTGATGAACTTTCTCGGCCAATGCAGGGATCGAACACCCGACCTCTAGGCTAACGAGCCAGCATCTTAACCACCTAACCACCGTGGTTCCCTCATATCTAAATAAATTAGACATGTAAATATTACATCTCAAATGGTGATGTCCACAGCTCATTGTCAGGTTTATTCAACCATTCAAATCTCTCAAAATAGTGTCCAGAAATATAGTCTCATCCCAAACTTAGGCTGCCTGTCTACAGCTAGCTCCGCCTGAAGACAGGCCCTAAGCTAATTAAGCTAATTTCTCTTCTATTGTCATATTGAATGAAATTAAATATGTTTACTTAGCCGCTGTGTGTATGAAATATGTCAAACTAATCAAAGCTGCATCACAAAATAGTCCTCTAATTATTCACGATGGCGGCGCCCATGACAGATAATTTCACAGAGGCGGTTTTGTTTGCAAAGACAAATTTAGGAGTATATAACCTTGTTTTGAAAGATAAACAGATTGAAACTCTAAAGACAGTTTACAATGGCAAAGAATGTATTGCAATACTACCCACTAGCACATATTATATATCGCATTTACCTGAGTGGCAGAAGTTGACACTTTGCTAATGACACGTGTTTACATAAAACAAAACACGTGCTTGATCGGGTTATTTTTACTCTGCATTGTGTACACAAAGTAGTCGTCCAGTCAATAAGTCCCGCCCCAAATGATCACATGAGCATTTTAAATGGAGGCTAACTAGGGCAGTGATCATTATCTCGAAGTATGACGTAGATGCATCGCTGCGTGCAGTTTGATATAGTCTATGTATAATTTACTGGAATCAGTTGTGTTCATCACATGAGCAACATTTTCTCTTCAAAGATGCATTTCCAGAAAAGTATTTATCAGGTGATTATTTCCAATAAAAGTATTTATCAGGTGATTATTTCCAATAAAAGTATTTATCAGGTGATTATTTCCAATAAAAGTATGGCAATTTTGGTAATATGGATAGTAAAGACACCCATACTAGACAAATACTGGATTCCCTGAAAAACACCCATGGTGTGCGTACAAGACAAAAATGAGAGGGTGTCAAAAATTGTCAGTCCGATAATTAGGGCTGTCTGCTCGAGTGACATCAAAGGTTGCATGTGCAGATTGTCTGACCTCCTTGCATTAGGAAGCACTTATGTATATGTTGATAAACATGATGGCGAGTGGACGTGGAAAAAGTGAGAGACTTACGTACAACAGATTCAGAGACCAAACTGCCATAAAAGAAGTGGGCAGGGGGGATAATCCCAGAATTTACTTTGGTAAATGGACAGCGATTAAAGACAACATTGTCTTTTACAAGCAATGAATTCTCACTAAGTTTGGCTTGTTTCCGAGACTGTCAAATCATGTGACAAATATACCGTTCAGACACTTATTTTTAAACCAGTTCAAAATCGCCAGGGTTTTTAAGACAGGATCGTGTTGCATTCATACGTACTGTAAGCCAAACCACTTTAACTATTTTGACCTCTTCGGTCGGAGGTTAGCGTTAACTATGCATGGGTAGCTTCATATTCTTTATTTGGCTCGCAGGCTTTCGATAACACTGGCACTGCCTGACCCCGATATTTGCCCAGGAATGTAACTTACTGCATACTGCGCATGCTCAAAGCGAGCTGGAGCCGGGTGTTTTAAGTAAACGTGTTCAGACGGCCAAGATGAACCAGTTTAAAATAAAAAGCCTTCTCGAAGACGGGTCGCGAGCTGGGGTTTTTAACTGGTTTATTTGCCCCACATTTGCGTTTAGATGACAAAGTTAAACTGGTTTAACGATTCCCAGGGTTTTTAAACCAGTTCAATTTAAGCGTCTGAACGGGCTATAACATGGCTTGGAGTATTTCATCACGAATACAATGTTTTGAGAGGAATTTGAAGCAAATTTTGATTGATTAAATAGTTTGAATATGTTTTTAGTCCAAATACATCATCAAATCACCCAGTGTGTACATTGGAAGGCATCTTTAAAACGCTGAAACCATTGAAGAATAATTAAACTGAGAGATAATATAACTAATTGGTTCGTTTTGTTTTTTTTAGAAAATATGAAATGACATTCATGTCTATTCTAAATTTGTAAAAAAAAATATTATATAAACAAACCAACAGTGAGGCTGATGTCCCAAACCTCAATCTCACAATAAATAGATGAGGGTCATTAATTACTTCCACATTTATCTTTTTCAAGCATCTAGCAATTACATTGTTTCTCTCTCTGCCTAACCTAAGCAGAAAATGTTCATTATCCAACTTAATTAGTCAAAGTATTGATGTAATGAAACATTACACCAAATTTCATCACTCACCCTCAATTAGAAGCTGGATTATGGTGTTCTAACCTCTCTGCCAATTAAATTTATCTACTTCAATTCTTAACCCTTAATGCAATTTACAGGGGTTTTTTTTATAACATTCTTCTAAACTGTCTGTTTTTGTGTTTCAATTTTATTTACACTCAAATTGCTGTTTCTAGTTTATCTGTGATATGTTTTAAAATACATTGTGTCAGTGTCACCAAGAAACTTTAAATGTAGCTGGATGTCGGATTACTATCAAATGAATTAAAATATTATATCAGTTATCTCAGGTTACTATCAAATACATCTCTAGGTCAATATCATTACCATCAACAGCAGACACTGTATTTAGCTGATCCACTCGATGACACACCTAAATTGTTTGCTTGAAAAATTGTGGATTAAGAGCATACAACACCTATATGATATACGCACTTTGTATATGCAGGTACATATTTTTGGTACTTGAATCTGAAAATAAATGTGTCACATCATCAATAACTGAACTTATCCTTTTACTTTGGACATCTGGTAAACTTTGTGAGTCAAAATTAAAAGAGTCCCATGAATTAGAAACATATTTTTATAATCTTCTATTGTGTGTGTTTATTATTAATTGCCCTCTCTTGCATTGGCATTTTAATTAAATCAATATAGATAGTACCAGTTAATGAACTGTAATACAGGAATGCATAATTATCTGACAAATTGTTGCTATTCAGACCAAACTGTTAATAAACTTGAAGAGCATAATATTTTTATCATTGGATTGCCATTTCAATACATTTTCTCTGATCTTTGACTAAAGAAACAGTTTTTTTTTAATAGGAGAACTTATGTAAGACATGTAAAATATAACTGTTATGAACAAAAACCAATAGTCATATCACTCTGGGCAGTCTTCAGCATCAACTCTGAAATAATATTTAAAAAAATGTTCCAAAGCTGTGATCAAGTAGAGTTATATAAGCCTTAAATATGGATTTGCAGAAATGAACATTAACTATTTGAGAGAAAAATCTGAAATCTGAAATGTTTTAAGTTCAGGTCCAGTTGAGTTTGAAGTTCAACTCCATGAAGCATATAATTTTTTCGAGTACCAGTATTAGAAATGTTCATAATGCATGTTGTAGGTATTGATAATGTATGTGAAGAAGCTGTTTAATTCTTTATTTTTTTGGACAATATCTTCAACTCTTAAAGGAGCTAAATCGCTAATATTTGGGACCTAGAAATTGACTAAAATGGGTCGCAACGCATATAATAATGTATTATGAATTTATATAAACTGATTTACATTCAATTGTTTCTGTTTTTACTGTAATTTCTAACAAGTTCCTTTATGTTCGGCGAAATATGCCAGAAGTCTCAATCAAATGGCAATCTCTAGCACCTGGTTATTCCAGTCTACACCTATAGTATTTATTGCGTATGCTCTCCAGATAAGAATATGTCGTCACCGTTTGAATGACTTTTGGAATATGTCTAGCCTCGTTCTTCGAGTCCCTTGTTACAAATGGTGCTGAAACGCATTATGGTACACGATTCGTGTACCAATGGTAAAATGTTTATTTTGTCTAAAATATTGGATATCAGAAGTCCATCTTTTCCCGGTAAGATTGCAACATCAATGTTGATCTAAATTAACATATAATTTGTGTTTTCAATGTCGAAAATTTTGGATGATATTGAGTTGGAGACTTACTGTGTAAAAGTTTTACTCTGTTTTTAACAGTATTGTCCACAATTGCATTATGTAGAAAGTGGTGGAGGACTATCTTCATTGTGTGTGGTGTGGTCTTCTTTTAAGCATTAAATGAAATGAAATACAGTTTTATGGCACATCAGCTCCAACTGGGCTATATCGCACCAAATTTAAAGGATTAAAACACAATGACTGATATAATTACTGTTAGAAGATCAACAAGTAGATGTCATTATATCATCTACATGTTTACTTTATAGACTATATAAAAAATAATGGTTAAAGAGTGGAGTTTTCTAATAATATTTTCAAAATAAATCAATTCTGACAGTAAGAAAAACATGTAATGACCGTAAATGGATGTGAAAGGGGAATTCAAATCACTGGACAATAAGTGAAGCCATTAACCTTTATTTAGATTGACAAAATCAACTCACAATGACCACAGGGTAATGATATCTCATCAACAAGAAAATAGGGTATTTCTAGCCAAACTTCGGCTAGCTATTATTCAAATTGATTTCTTAATCCAGTACTTCACTTATACCAATAATAACTGACACAAGATTCTACCCAAAATAACATTTCAAACTGGGCTTTAACAACAAACTGTTGATCACCATAAATAACATTTACATCTCAAGTGTATTTAAAACTACTATTTCAGCTAGATACAAAATCTTACTAGTGACACATAATTTGAATATCTCACCCACCATATATATGTCACAATTTGTTTACATTTAAGATAACTGTGGTTTATTTTCTAAGAAACAATCTTTTTTAAATTGCGTTATCAACATCATTTCAAAAACAATTTGTTTAATAAAGATTGAAAACTGATCCAAAACTAACAGTCTCAATAAAATTAACCGAGGAATTACAATAAAATTATATTTGCAAATTGAACCATAACAGAATCATCAATTTTATTGCATGTATTAAATGCATGTGATATATTTTGTAAACTATTAATGTAGATAAACTAGAATCCAAAATCGTGCCATTAATACTTTCTCTCAGATTTCCTAAATGGGATTATGAAATCTTACATTGAGAGAAAAACACAATCAAGTAATCTAATTAATGATATTTTCTGAAGTAAGTTATTAAGAAAAATATTCCAGTTGGCAACAACAGTATTGATTTCAACTTGTAAGATATCTCTTAACAGAAAAGACAAATTATCCTACTTTTCATGGGTTTTTATGTCAATATACATAAACCTTTGTTTTTATCATCCAAGTTCCAAGTGTGTTGTTGATCATCTTAATTATACAAGAGATTTTTTAGTCACAACTTGATGTGAACAATATATAGAGTTTTCTGTAATGAGTGATGTAAATCCACTGTTAAGTAGTTATGCCGACACCATTTCAATTAAATGAGAAATACATTATTAACCATGTCAGACAGCCACAGCTCAAAATATTGAGCCATTTATAACCTTTACTTATATTGTAATTAAAAGTTAGGTTGCTATATAACAAAACATATACAGTAGAATCTGCATTAAGCAGCCACCCAAGGGAATTTTCACAACTGACCGCTTAACGGGAGTGGCCTCTTAATAAAATCTCGTTGCTTTTTGTGTCGACATAAATTAAATATTACGCTTGGATGCATTGGAAGCGGTAAATTTGGCCGTCGCTGAATCTTGCACCGAACGAAAATTCTTTACTCAAATCTCGGACATAACTTAACGGGAGTGGCCTCTTAATAAAATCTCGTTGCTTTTTGTGCCGACATAAATTAAATATTACGCTTGGATGCATTGGAAGCGGTAAATTTGGCTGTCGCTGAATCTTGCGCCGGACGAAAATTCTTTACTCAAATCTCGGACATAACTTCTGTAAACTTGTCATTTTGTACCAACCTTCGATACTACTGTCTACCATTGTGATGCATTCGATAATATTTATCCATTTTTGTGAAGAAAATCGATGAATTCATTTTATTTTATCAAAAAAGCACATGAACAAAAAACATCGCTAATTTTATCTCCTATTTACAGGGGGTGTAACTCTGTATGTAATATTATAGGAGGCGCTAAGAGAGATACTAGATGATCGTGACAAAACCCGGTACTTTTATTTTATTCAATCAGTATCAAATAATGTGTCGTTACGCGTGAAAACAATGATCAGGTTAGTCGTTTAATAAAACAAAAGATTAATTAACAGATAATCCCGGGTTGATTGTTATGTTTACATTTCTTTTTACCTGATCAGTGGGGGTCCAGTTAATTAACTACTACTCACGGGATTAGCGGGGGTGTTACAAAGAACGACAAGATGGTATCATTCAACAATGGCCGTTGAATGGGCGATGTTTTGTTGAATTTATTAGTAAAATAGTGACCGCTGGCCGCGTTAGAGGAGTGACCGTTGAATAAAGAGATGAAACAACAGAATTTCTACGGGGGGAATTTATCGTGACCGCTTACAAGGAGATGTCGCTGAATAGGAGTGGCTGCTCATACAGATTCTACTGTACCTACATCAGCAAAGTTGTCCTAGCAGTCCACATTTAGGTTTTTGCATATGTAACAGGAGCATTTACAAAACACTAAAAAAATGATCAACAGTAACAACCCATGAAGTAGTTATCAGAAAAAATGAAAATAAGATTGGATTCCAGTTCTTCCTAGTGTTATTTATTATACAAAACATGTACCAGTAATCAGTTTGTAACTTTTTGAGTGTTTGTGTTATCAAATTGTTGAAAAATCAATCAACTTCTTTGTCTCATGAACTTGAAAATCAATAGGGTTCTTCATCTCATGAACATTGTGTATAAATTGCAATTCAATAAGATAACTTTAGCCTCTAGAGCAACTACAAGATTTTTTAAATTGATCAAGGTCCATAACTCGGACAGTAATTATCAGAAATTGATGTAAACCAACAGGTTTCTTCATCTCATGAACATAAACAGTGTATAAAGTTTAAGTCAATCAGATGATAACTTTTGCCTCTAAAACGTCCAAAAGCAATTGTGGATGATAGAATAGAATCACTCGCTGGAGAACAAAGATAGATTGCCAGACAGCTAAGTCATCAAAGCAGTCCACAAGGGTTGTCGTATACAGGTATTTTTTGTTTTGTAGGTAATGGGAGCATTTAAGACATTAAAAACTGTCAAGAGGAACAATCCATTCAGTTTGACTGGCTTCTAGTCCTTCAAGATGCTATATTTATTATGCTGAACATGTACTGGTAACAATGATAAATTTAGCTGTTCGAGTTATCGGAAATAGTTGAAAATTAATAGGTTTCATCACAAAGACACTTTGTATTAAGTTCTAATCAATCGGAAAATAATTTCAACAGCTAGAGGGTCCACAAGATTTTGGAAAGTGGTCAAGGGCCATAACTCTATCAGTAATTATCTGAACTCGCTGAAAATCAATAGGTTTTTCATCTCGTGACCATAAAAAATGTGTATAAGTTGTAACTCAATCGGACAATAACTTTAGCCTCTAGAGCTTCCACAAGCAATTGAGGACGCCAGATTGCCAGCCGGCCGGGGTCATGATAATATATATGACCATATTTCAATGCGGGTGTATAAAAATCAAGAGAGAAGGTGATTACTAGTATAGTTAAGATGCTAATCTTCAAATCCACCTGAGAACTGGACGTTGGTATTATAACTTTGAAAAGTACCACAGAATTTTCAACACAGAATTAAACAGTTTACTTTTTATTCACTGAAGATCTGTGATCTCTTTATTAATGGTGTAAACAGATCAAATAAATTTGTTTTTCTAAAAAAATAAATTATAATTTTAAACAAGATAAGCCTTCTATTCACGAGGGTTATAAAGTCTTGATCTGTTTTATATCAATCTAAATTCCTCAATAATGTGTTTCTAATTCAACTTTCAAGTCAATTATTCATTCAGTCATGCATGTTCACTTGTGCAAATAGAGTGTAATTTAAAATGTAAGATCAATTATTCGTTTATTCAACAAATTGCTCAATTATACCGTACTTGAATTGATTTAAAAAGTGGTGTTTGATTGAAACTGTCTTTGTATTGTGACACAATAGATAGAAACCGTGCCAATAATTTATCATATTTTGGGGATAAGAAAGCCTGATTATTTCAATAATGTAACAATACTGCAGTGAAAAGTGCCTGCTTGGTCTTGCTCTTATCTGAAATTTGATCTTGACAAGGGTTGGCAAGTTCTTTTTTACACAATCTTTTTTTAAAAATTAAAGCAATAATCATGTTACATAATATTAATAAAGCTAAGAGGATATGGGACAAAATTGAATGCTTGGAAAAATACAAAAGTAAAAGCTTCAAAATATATTATTATATTTTCATTCATACCAGTAATCCCTCTAATTTTAAAATGCCAATTTGCTATCCTGTAATACACAAACATTCAACAACCCTCCAACTATATGTTGTAAATAATAGTACAAACCAGCTATACAAAATGTAACAGAATTCATAAAATTATCATTATGCAAAATACTAATTAAAATAAAACATTGACGAATAATAAACTGAAATCGATAAATTGAGCATAACATTCGGTTGGACTAGGATAATTTGATTCAATAGATGTCATGTCCACAGCAGCCAAGTCGTTTAATATATTAAACCTCTGAAAATACTTTCTGCCAGTGTAGCTAACTTATACCAACTTATAACTTCATTGGCATTTTTGTCTACAGGCTTTTATATGTAAATTATTAATGGCTAGGTGTCGATCAATAATATCTATTAATGAATATTGGAAGGCTAAACAAAAGTCTCTAGTTTTAATAATGTTACTGAAAAAGATTTTCTTTTTTTTTAAAAAAAAGAGACAATATGAACAATTAAATTGCTTATCGACCCTTAGCCTATGCAGAAAATTCTCATCATCAAACTTAGTCAAGGTAATTAATTAAAACCAAAGTTATTGGCCCCCAAATTATCAACCAATCAGATTGCTTATCTCTGCTTACCCTAAACAGAAAACTCTCATCTTCTAACTCCATCAAGGCATTTACCTAATAAACACCTACGCCAAGTGTGAACATTCTAGCTCAATTAGAATGAGTTATTGTGTTCCAAAGTCTCAACCAATCAAATTGCTTATCGCTCTGCTTACCCTGAGCGGAAAATGTTCATTATCGAACTTAGTTAAGGCATTGATGTAATAAAACTATACACCAAATTTTATCACTCTCACTTAATTAGGACTAAAGTCATCGAGTCCCAAAGCATCAGCCAATCAATTGCTTATCTCTGCTTACCCTAAGCAGAAAATGCTTATCTTCAAACTCTGTCAAGGCATTTGCCTAATAAACACCCACACCAAGTTTGAACGTTCTAGCTCAATTAGAAGGAGGGTAATTGTGTTCCAAAGTCTCGGCCAATCAAATTGCTTATCGCTCTGCTTACCCTGAGCAGAAATGCTCATCATCAAACTTAGTCAAGGTTATGATGTAATGAAACTAGACACCAAGTTTCATCACTCTCAATTAATCAGAACTAAAGTTATCGTGTCCCAAAGCATCAACCAATCAAATTGCTTATCTCTGCTTACCCTAAGCAGAAAATGCTCATCTTCAAACTCCATCAAGGCATTGACCTAATAAACACCTACACCAAGTTTGAACATTCTAGCTCAATTAGAAAGAGAGTTATTGTGTCCCAAAAAGTGTGACAGACAGACAGACGGACGGACAGACAGACAAGACGGACGAACCCATTTTAATAGTCCCTTGCTTTCTTCGAAAGGCGGGGGGACAAGAAATGATATATGAAAACCAACAAGTAAGAAGATTACTGAGGTTTTGAGTGTCAGTAAAGAAGCTTTACAAGAAGACCAGTCACCTAGTAGATTAACTACAGTTATATAGTTTTACTCAGATAAGCTACAACAGTTAATTCTTTGAACATTCATATAGCCAAATACGGTACCATTTTATTTTGTCATCTTAGAACACTTCATAATTTCTTTATCACATGAAAGCTCTTTCAGTTTTCTATAAGAAAAATTGTTCTCGTAATGTTGGATTTGTAATGGAGATGTTATGCCCCCTTAAAAATATATCATGAAGTTATGACATCATAGTAAAGTTCATAAAACATGGACATTTCTGGTGTTATTTACAGTGTGGTACCTCAAAGATTAAAACTTTTATATCAAATTAAAACCGGCAATACTATATACCGGAAAACACTGGAAAACAACCGGAAAACACCATGTTATACTGAATACCGGAAAACACCCTAAATAGGTAACCCAGGGCCTTGTCCTCTGTTTGCGGGGAGTTGGGCTTTTCCAGTGTATTCCAGAGGACCAGCGGTGAGTTAGGGTTAGGTTTTTCCGGTGTTTTCCTGAGGACCAGGCTCCGAGTTACCTATTTAGGGTGTTTTCAGGTATTTAGAGTGTTTTTCGGTATTTAGTGTTTTTCCGCTGTTTTCAGTAAAACATGGTGTTTTCCGGTAGATTTCCAGTTGTTTTCCGCGGTTTTCCGGTATATAGTATAGCCCAATTAAAACTACCAGTACATGTAAATCTAGCATTCTTTTAAAATAATCTTCTTTGAGGACTTTCTAAGAGATTTGTACTGTAACTCTAAAACTATAAATCCCAATAACCATTATTATCTCGATCTCAAGGGAACAATGAATCTCATGAGATATATTCTGTGGTGACGAATACTGAGTTTTCTTAAACCCCAAAACCACACAGTTTATGAAATGAGGCATTTGTATTAAGATTATCATTTTCAAATAAATGGGAAAAATGATCTACAAAATATATTTCTCATCTGATCATGGGGTTGAATTATGGGATGTAAAAATAATGGAAGACATTATAAATAAATTTATAGAGATTCTGTGGTTCTATAATGATCAGAATAAATCAGCTTCACAAGAGAAGTTAGATCAAAAGATTTCATTTACCGGTAATTCTCCTGCCTGTTCAAATGACCAGCGGTCAAGATAAAAGCAGAAACTAATTCCTTCCGTCACCTGATGATTTATTAGTACAAAATTAATCTGGACAATGGTGACCAATAAACCTTCTTCTTAAAATAACCTACATTGTGACAAAGTAGCCATCAAACTAGGCCATTTACTGAATCACGATAATATATTGTTCTCTCATCTGGAGTCTATTTACTTGGAACTAATTCATCAGAGTATTTACATACAAAATTTTAACGCAGTACTGGACTACTGCGAATTCTGATTTACCTCACACAATGTAACAAAAATTTCATATTGTTGCAGAAGACAATTGAAAGATTGACATAAAGTAAAATTTTGGAAAACAAAGTAACATACTTCTGACTTGATGTTTACACTATTGAACCTCATTTAACTTTATCAAAGTTAACCAAGTTAAACACTGTATTATTGTTAGAAGAAAATATATGAAAGAATAAGAAATGACATTGTTTTGAGAATTATTTGATTTACAAAATGGTTTTCTGTCTAAATATTTCAAGAATGTAAGTCTTTGATGTCTGTAAAAAGCAAAGTACCGACCTAATTACATTTGAAAAATTTTCCTAGCAATACAACAGAAAGATAATAATGGCACTACACAATATCTTTATTTCCAGAGCAACACACACAAACTGCAAGTTTTAAAGACAGACTGACTGGTTAAAAAAAACATATGCCTACAACAGCCAAAGTCCTCCATTATATAATGTTGACGTATTGTGATTATTTAGGTAAATAAAAGGCAAAATCTTCATACTATAAAATATTATTTAAGCATTGAAACGATTCTGAGATATACTCGAGGACAGGACAAAATTCCTTCAAGTAATTAACATAAATTGTTGTAATATTATAGACTAATTTGCCACAATTGTCAAAACAAAAAACCCAACAATTTAAAGGAGCTAAATCGCTAATATTTGGGACCTAGAAATTGACACAAATGGGTCGCAACGCATATATAATGTAATATGAATGTATATAAACTGATTTACATTCAATAGTTTCTGTTTTTACTATAATTTCAAATCAGTTATGTTTGGCGTAATACGCCAGAAGTCTCAATCGTATGGCAATCTCTAGCGTCTGGTTATTCAAGTCTACACCGATAGTATTTATTGCGAATGCTCTCCAGATAAGAATATGTCGTTACATATGTGGAATATGTCTAGCCTCATTTTTGAGTGCCCTGTTACAAATGGCGCTGAAACGCATGATGGTACACAATTTGTGTACCAGTGGTAAAATGTTTATTTTGTCTTAAATATTGCATATCAGAAGCCCATATTTTCCCCGGTAAGATCACAAAATCAGTGTTGATTTAAATTGACAAATATTTCATGTTTTCAATATCGAAGATTTTGGATGATATTGAGTTAGAGACCTACAGTTCCTCCCAAATTTTTTGGACCGAAATCGCCGCGACGCGGTGAAAAAAACCTCTCAGAATTCTCTTAGATTTCACGGTGAAATTTCGCTTGATTCCGCGGCGATTTTTCTCTAAGATTTGCTAGGAATTCACTGTGTTTCTCTAGGAATTCACCGTGTTTCTCTAGGAATTCACCGTGTTTCTCTAGGAATTCACTGTGTTTCGATAAGAATAAATCGTGTTTTGCCGTGCTTCCCGCAAGGAATTCGCAGGCCTACCTTAAGCTAGGGTCGAACTAATATTGTCTATAATAAATTAAAGGAGTTGTAATATAGTAATGCTCCCGGGAAACGTGTACATGTATAATGTACAGGCAGGTTTGAATAACAAATGAGTAAGGTAATCTCGGGAAGACATTTATCGGCATTCTGTATCGGTTAGGATTTTTTCTCCAACGCACTTTATACATACATAACGCCGGCCAAAATGTATGCAAACTATGAACAACTTACAATTTTTTAAACATATCAATTCATCTCCGTTTCCCAGCGGGCACGCAACATTGTTACAACATTGTGACAATGTCAATATTGGTCGTGACATTGTACAACGTGTTTTCGACCAATATTCGACGTTGTATTTACGTCATATACAGGTTGTTGACACAACGTTGTCACAACGTTGTCACAACGTCATCAAAACGTTATATACAGGTTGTTGTCACAACGTTGTCACAACGTCATCAAGGCGTTATTCTAACGTTATATACAGGTTGTTGTCACAACGTTATCAAAACGTCATATACAGGTTGTTGTCACGACGTTGTTACAACGTTGTCACAACGTTGTAACAACGTCTTCAAAACGTTATAAAAACGTCATATACAGGTTGTTGTCACAACGTTGTCACAACGTCATCAAAACGTTATTCAAACGTCATATACAGGTTGTTGTCACAACGTTATCAAAACGTCATATACAGGTTGTTGTCACAGCGTTTTTACAACTTTGTGACAACGTTGTCACAACGTCTTCAAAACGTCATTATTATACAGGTTGTTCTCACAACGTTGTCACAACGTTATCAAAACGTCATATACAGGTTGTTGTCACGGCGTTGTTACAACGTTGTCACAACGTCTTCAAAACGTTATGAAAACGTCATATACAGGTTGTTGTCACAACGTTGTCACAACGTTATCAAAACTTCATATACAGGTTGTTGTCACAACGTTGTTAAAACGTTGTCACAACATTGTCATAACGTTATCGAAATGTCATATATAGCAGTTCGAACCTTGACCTCTGACTGTCAAACCAAGCTAACCACGAGACTCCCAGGGGTCAATTTAGTTTAAATAGCCACGACCTCAAGGTCGTCGGATCCGATTTGGGATGGGCGAGTTATCTGCCCTTAGACCACACCGCTGTAATGCTCAGCTATTTCACTTTCTAGGGAAATTTGCCCAAAAAATGTCTTCCGATCGCCCCGGGGTTTGGTGACCCGATAGACTGACCCAACATTTGTTCTTCATTTTTTAAAATCGCCAACCAAAAGTCGTGACCTTGACCCGCTAGGGGCCCCGGAAATATTTTGGTTTTTGAACCCTAGGGGCCCATCTAATAAAGTCAGGACCACTGGACCTTGACCTTCCAAAATGTCATCTTGGTCCACATGACCCCGGTAGGTCAAGGTCATCTGAAAGGGTCAAGGTCACCAAAATATCTACTGAGTTCGATGCTCCCGGGCACATGGTGGGGCCCCTGGTCTGCCGGCAAATCAAAGGTCATGACCATGGATAGGCAACTCATTGACCTTTCGAATGGGGCCTTGACCTTTGACCTGACCCTTGACATCGAAAAAGTCCCAAAACTTCATGTACCACCCAGATATCACGAATAAATGTCAAGGTCAAAGTCGTGACCCGCACCCGCAAGGTCAATTTTGGGGTTGTAACCTGAGTCAAGGGGATGACATTGCCTGACATTCCCTGTTCCCGGCAGCAATTTAGGTAAAAAGTCACATTCAAAATCCCGAGAGAAAGTGAAAGCGGAACTTTCAGAATGTTATTTGGAAGAAAATATTTTGCTTTCTTGTCAGTAAAATAAAGAGCCCCAAATTCGATGATTTTTAAGTATAATAAAACATTTTCACTTTCTTGTCATTGAACACGGCGAATTTGTACTGCATTGATTGCGGATTGAAACATTTCGTCGGGTCCCACTCGGCGGTGTGCGACATCGATCATTTATTTGTTTTATAATTTTTCGGAAATCATAATTTCCTTTAATGCATTAAAGTTATTGGTGTAATAAATAGGCAATACTGGCTTGCTTTCATGTTGCTGAGCACACGGGTTGGGAAAGCAAGAAAAGGCGTTTGCGTCCGTCAAGTATTATAAAAATGTATTATGAACTGTAAACGAGATGCCTCTCCCGCACCTAAATGTCGCTGTTTCTACATCCGGTGTTTTTTAATTGAAATAATAACACAAAGCACAGAAAATGGTGATTAATGCATATTGTGTAGTGTGCAGCATTTGCTACACAAATTCAGTGCATAATACGGGCCTAAAACAGGAATTGCAATGCGCTTATCTATAGAAATTGACGTATGATCTTGGGTACAGTTGTATTGGTTAACGACTTAGATCGAGATTTAATAACACAATACAAACTATAATACATTTTATTTAAGGTTTATTGTAAAACAACTAGAAGCTGACAAATATTCCGGTTAATTCTTCAGTAAATTATCTGGTAACACTAGCGGGTTTTTTTCCCGCGGAAACTGATAACGTGACTCTAAATGTTGCCGCGAAAGATGCTTCTGGGACGCCATATTGGTTTTTTGGTTCGTGCCGAAGGTAAGTTCTATTATTTTAACTCTCAACCGGGTATGTGGAAGGGATATAAAAATCGTCAATTGCTTCTTCTACGGCTAATATAAGATCAGATAAAATTATATTGTATCTTAACACCACATTAGGCTATTAGAGACAGCATACAAATACAAACAAAACATTAGGCTGCCTACACTACAGCATTATCAATGGCTATAAAACAACAAAAACACCAACTATATTTACATGTATGTAAAACATGCGCATCTATACATACATCATGTAGTAACAGAGACTATTATTATTAAGTTGAATATGAAAGCCCCTCGAATATGATTACCGGCAATGTAGGCATGGACTTTGTTGACGACCGCGGTGTAAGTGGAGATGTTCATTTCAAAACACAGACTCAGACTGCAGCTGTGCCGAGTGAATTTCATATTTTTAAGTTATATTTTTAAAATGTATTAAAGTAAAGCCTTAAAATAGATGGTATCTATAAACAGTCCTACCTTGTTACAGAATAATCCTATTATTCCTATAATTCACTATTGCCAGTTGAGAAATTGGCCAAAATATCATTTTCAACTTCAAATTCAAACGTTTGCAGATAGTTATTCCATGAGGGGGGGGGGGGGGTAGAACAACAAAGGTGGTAATTGTGTTATTATTTCCGGTGTGAATGATTTTATAAGTGTCATAATGATACCTATGATCCTATAATACTGAGTTGACAGCCTATTGAGCAAAAAATATAGAAATAATTATGTTTTGACTTTCTTAGAAAATATGAAATTCTCGCTTTAACTATTAAAACTAGCTGGACCAGCTGCATGATTGTGTCAGTCCGCTCAGAATACACGAGTCTAGGCCAAGCGACGTAGAATTTAGAACCGACGTGATCTGCACTAGTCTAGGCTAGACATTTGCGTTGATGTGTTGCGCAAGTAGATCTAATCTAAATGAAATCTCTCATCATTAGTTTTTTCATATTACTCATATACATAGCCGTTAAACGAATAATTTTCGACACATAGCAAGCCATTTGATCTATACTACACGTTACTGGGCTGTTTGATTTGATGGAGATTTGTTACCCACGGCAAAATCTCGATCGACGCTTGGTAGTTGGTAGACTTAACGCGATTTTTATCATTCGGCTTCACTAAACAAATTATTAATAAAAACAGCCGTAGATCGACATCTAATAGTGCTAATGTAAATTTAATAATACTATTCCGGTATAAAAAAAAGAAATAATAATAAAAGAATAATGAAATCAATTCAATCTCTTTTAAGTATTTAAATGATCATTTTAAGTAGATACCGTTATATTACTGAGCGCCATGGAAAAAGCATCACTTTTTTCCCCAAATATTTTATTACTAGGTGGTTTTGTATGTATAATATTATGCAATACTATGAACTATTGTTTCACACAATGCTCCCAAACGCAAAAAATTTCGGCCCGTGTGCACAAAAAAAAATTGCATGAGATGCACATGAAAGACCCAATATTCACGTGCAGCATTGTGTGTGAGCCCTTTAAAAGCATGTTTTCAACTTAATGTGTTGTACATGAACTGTGAAACGTCAATTTGTTGTAATTTGTTGTTGGACGTGTGAAGGAATCGAGCTAGAGATGCCGAGACTTACTGAAAATCAACGGAATGAAGCCATGGGAATGTCCTGGGCTGGCATGTCTACGCGTTCTATTATTGCCAGACACTTCAATTGTCATCAGTCCACTATTGTAAGGTTGGTGGAACGTATTCGAGTTACTGGATCAACGCGTGACCGTCAACGTCCTGGTCCACCACGCGTTACAACCCAGGCTCAAGACCGCTACATCCGGGTCACTCATCTGCGTGACAGATTCCGCCCAGCGACTTGAACATGTGCGGCAGTCGTCGGAAGACAAGGACCAGTAAGTGCCAACACCGTAAGACGTCGTCTAAGAGAAGTACGACTCTGTGCACGTCGACCTTATGTTGGAGCTATCCTCAGGGATCATCACCGTCAGCGGCGTTTGATATGGGCTCAAGGACACACCAGACATGGAGAAGAGTAGACTGGCAAAGTGTGCTCTTCAGTGATGGGAGTCGCTTTCATCTTTATCACGCTGATGGCCGTCAACGTGTGTGGAGACGTCTTGAGGAACGTCTTGCAGACTGCTGCGTCTTCGAAACGAATCGATGGGGTGGGGGAAGTGTAATGGTGTGGGGAGGCTTCACATTTCATCACCGGACCGCCCTACACATTTGCAGGGGTCGCGTTAATGCTGTAGCCTACCGTGATGATGTCTTGCAACCAAATGTTGTTCCGATGTTTCGAGCGCACCCACAACTTCAGCACTTCAAACAGGATAATGCACGTTCGCATACCGCCCGTTTTAGTATGGACTTCCTGGCTGCTAACAACATCAATGTCATGGACTGGCCAGCCATGTCTCCGGACATGGCACCAATAGAACATGTCTGGGATGAGATTGGACGCCGTCTGTATCGGAGACCACAGATGCACACCATTGCTGCTTTAGAAGCTGCTCTTGTCCAAGAATGGAGCAATTTGCCCCAGGCCTTCTTTCAAACATTGGTTAATTCCATGCGACGTCGCTGCACAGCGTGCGTAAGAGCCCGTGGAGGACACACGCGCTACTGACATATGTGTCGTACGTTTGGTTTTGACCCCTCTGACTTTGTACCGTTGATTACAGATTAAACATCCATAAGTGTACAAATGTGTTGTTATTGATGTGTTCCCATTTGAATATTGTTCACAATAAGAAGCAAAATAAATAAGATATGTTTACAGGATCATTTTGTTATACGAAAATCTAAGTGATGCGTTTTCCATGGCGCTCAGTATATATAAGTGTGAAACCTGGCCATTATTTAATTAATTACAGTTCTAAGTGAATCCCAGCAAGCACAAAATATTTCAAAAACGTTTTTTGTTTTTGTTTTTGTTATTTTTCTTGTTTCTAAAAGGTTATGTAAAAAAAAAAATATTTATCAAACGTTTTTTAAATGTGTAAGTTTTTCAGAAGTTTTCGATAAATATTGATAAAAATGTTTAATATAATATGTTTAGATAACGTTCATAATTGATGTTTTCTTACAAAATTTTCCATTAAAACGTAGTACCGTAAATATGATTTTTTTTTAAACGTTTATGAAACGTTTATAAAGAACCCGCAATGAATAGGTAACAATTACCTATACACGCCATTTGAAAAAAAAAAAATTTAAAAAACATTTATTAAACGTTTAATACACCTTTAAAACTTAATTACGTTCATAACTTAATTGCAAAATATCTATATTTAATGTACCGGTATATAAAAAAACCCAATAAAGGTCAAGATTAATTATCTTATACATATTTTATTTTAAAACACACCCAAGGTTGACAGTTGGCCCAATCAAATTTAAACATCTTTCCGCCAAAAAGGAATCCAAGCCAAACCTACATGGCTGCTTTTTTAGAACTGTGATAAACTATCGAGTTTTATAAGTTGCTAGAAGGCGTAACAGTTGAGAATTAGGTATGTTACGATTAATTAATATTTTGTGTCCATTTAGAAATAATTATGATATAAAAGAATTAATTGTTTCGGTAATTGTAGATTATTTTCTACTGGTGCCATTTCCACGTAGCCGAACTTCTATTGTCATTTCATTATTGAACCCCCCTTGCAAAGTAAATTGAGTATTTTAAATATGTTTTATTATCTCTTAAATGATTTATTTTAGTTCTGAAACTTTAGTGTTTTTATTTTATATTTGTATTGCATTTTAATCATTTAATTTTTGGTCATTTGCTATGTCTGGATTTGGAAAGAGCTATTTCAATCTATGTCTGGAATTGGAAGGGGCCATTTCAATATTTATAGTATTGTATACTGGACTTTCCCATTATCTATTATCTTTAAATTTATAGGGTTACCAATTTCATGAATTGTTTAGATAAGTTGATACTACCCCAAGCTTTGCAGGGAGTGTTAATAATAATGTAACGTATACAAAACTTGGAGCGAGAATTAATACGACATTAATTTCCCGTGATATATTACAAATGACAAATGCTATATGAACTTTGTGCTGTATGAACTATTTATATAGTCTTTAGTGAATGAAAACATTTTTGGCTACCATTCCTGGTTTTGAATGTCAAATATGATATGAAAACGAATATCGGTTTGTAATATTTTGAACCGTTTCACCAGTAGTAACCGATGAACGGTTAACCAAGTCGCTGTATACATCTTAATTATTAGGCAACCAAGTCTACGATCTTAATTAAAAAGATAGGTTGACACGCAACAAAACATATATGCTCTGAAAATTAAATCTTGTACTTTGTCGATCTACGGACAGGTGGATATAATGCCGGGCTAGTGCGACTGTTAACGCCACAGCTCTTTAATTGCATGCTTGTGGGTTTTAGATTTAATTCAAGTGAAGGGTAATTTTATTATTAAATGTACAACATCAATATTCATGAGCATACACCTGCATAATTGAACTGACATTGATTGTAATATTACAGTGATTGAAATATAATAATATACTAGCTGTGTTTCATTTATTTCATGTTATAGCTATAGGTAACCCATCTGATGAGCCTTGGTGGTTACCAGTTTAAAGTCGTATTCTTTCTTTTGAAAACAAATTGATAAAATAATCGTACATTCGTTTTCCAATCGTCTTCGTCTTAAAGGAGTCAAGTCTCTAACTCAATATCATCCACAGTCTTCGATATTGCAACCATGGGACTCATTGTTTAATTAAACGCAACATCAATGTTGTAACCGTGAAAAGATGGGCTTCTAATGTCCAATATTTAACACAAAGTTAAAGTTTTGAAATTGCCACACGAATCGCGTGCAAGAATGCTTTCAAGTTTCATTTGTAATAGAGAGACTCGAAGAATGAAGTTAAATATACCCAAGAGAATACTATATGCAGGTGTAAACTTGAATAACCAGACGCCAAAGACTGGCATTCAATTTGGACTCTTCGCGTAAAGGGGTTGGATGGCCGAATGGTTAGTACGTGCACACTGTATCATACGGTCTGTCATTGAGTCAACTGGCGGGGTTTCGATTCCCTGGTTGTACGTGACAAGGAGTTTGGTCGCCTGTCCAACCTGGTGGGTTTTCTCTGGGTCCTCCGGTTTCCTCCCACTGCTAAAAAGACCCCTACGCGGTAGCGAATTATTGAAATAAAATTGAACCATGTGTTAGTCCCGAAATGACCTAGTTTGTGTCAAGTGGACGTTAAACCCCATTTATCTCTCTCTCTTCGCCGAACATAACTGATTAGACATTACAGTAAAAACAGAAACGATTTAATGTAAATCAGTTAATATACATTCATATTACATTATTATATGCCTTGCAACCCATTTATGTCCATTTCTAGGTGTCAAGGAATGGAAAGTCAAAATTCGTGGTATTGTCAAACGCATAAACAGTATGTCCTTTTATTTTAACAGGTTGATGTCTAATTCCCTAATGGCCCAATTTAATTTAAAGGGAGGCGGTCCATAATGGACTTAGAAATTTACAAAGTTGTCCGAGGTTTGTTTTTATCATACTCAATTTACGAACATATCCTTAAATATCGGATAATCAAACATGGTATGGGCATACACGAGTTTTTATTACTTTATCGATGAGTGTTGATCTTTTTATACGCCCACATTGAAATGTGGTCGTATATTGTCGTCGCCCCCGTCCGTCCGGCGTCCACAATTGCTTGTGGACACTCTAGAGGCTAAAGTTAATATCCGATTGACTTTAAATTTATATACAGTGTTTAAGGCCATGAGACGAAGAAGCCTATTGATTTTCAGCGATTTCCGATAATTACTGCCAGAGTTATGGCCCTTGATCACTTCAAAAAATCTTGTGGACTATCTAGAGGCCAAAGTTAATATCCGATTGACTTTAAATTTATACACAGTGTTTAAGGTCCTGAGACGAAGAAGCCTATTGATTTTCGGCGATTTATGATAATTACTGCCAGAGTTATGGCCCTTGATCACTTTAAAAAATCTTGTGGACGCTCTCGAGGCCAAAGTTAATATCCGATTGACTTTAAATTTATACACAGTGTTTAAGGTCATGAGACGAAGAAGTCTATTCATTTTCAGTGATTTTCGATAATTACTGCCAAAGTTAATATCCGATTGACTTTAAATTTTATACACAGTGATTAAGGTCATGAGACGAAGAAGTCTATTCATTTTCAGTGATTTTCGATAATTACTGCCAGAGTTATGGCCCTTGATCACTTCAAAAAACCTTGTGGATGCGCTAAAGGCTAAAGTTAATATCTGATTGACTTTAAATTTATACACAGTGTTTGAGGTCACGAGGCGAATAATCCTATTGATTTTCAAAGATTTCTGATAATTACTGCCAAAGTTATGGCCCTTGATCACTTTGAAAAATCTTGTGGACGCTCTAGAGGCCAAAGTTAATATCCGATTGACTTCAGATTGATACACAGAGTTTAAGATCTTGAGACGAACAAGTATATTGATTTTCAATGAATTTTTATGACTTGGAACAGCTAAATCCATGATACAGTATTAAAAGTTTTGTATACAAAACGTTAGCATGGGACAGAACTTTATAAAAACCAAACAAATTCTAATGGTTTTCTGAGTTGTTGCTCTTAATCAGATTTTAGTGTATTATAAATGTTTCATTACCGAAAAATGTAAAAATATGTGACAACTCTTGTTGACTGCCCGGACGATTTAGCTGCTGTGGGCATATGTTTCGTTGCTTGGCAACCTATCTTTTTTGTAATTTAACACCCATGCCTTTCTTACACGTACAAATTTATGGAGAATATGAAAGTAATAACACAAGCGATGTCTCATATAGATTGTGTTATTGGGTCATATATAATATAATTCATATGGGGTTTAACGTCCTACTGTTCTGCTCCGACTAGGCTAATGAAGATGGGTATGCGCCATACCGCGTGCTATGAAGGAAATTTTGCCCGGGCAGCGGCACTATGGCCTACTCTTATATCGAATTCCAACTGCCAAGAGATCTTTTACTTGCACGTCAATGTGTACACGAGGCCTCGGTTTTTCATACCATCCAAACGACTAACAGTTGTCCTTGTCAGGCCTACTGAACTTTCTCGGCAAATGTAGGGATCGAAAATGCAACCTCCAGACGTTTTACCCAATAAGCCACCTTTGGTCCATAATTCATGGGATGCAGAATTATCTGTTACAGCTTTAGGACCACCTTTTTGATCGGACTGAATTATATAATTTACAAAATTTGACAGAGTAAATATACAGTTTTTTGTATTCTTCAGATAGTGTAATGATCAGTCAGCCGAGCTGCAATGGAGCCGAGATAATAACAACACAGTTTCGGCTCATCTAAAATATGAGCCGGACAGAAGAGGGACCAATTAAGTACATGTACAGTTTTAATTTGTTTATTACATGTTATATTTTATTATAATCTTTATAAGCCATTTTAAGTTCTTTTATCATTCATTTAATTTTATTTTATTTTCCATGTGTGATGTCCACAAAATGTTAACTGCGCGATTGAGCATTGAGTGTTTTATATTGGTAATAGGCGCATTATAAATAATAAATTATTATTATTATTACAGAACCAATTGCATTAAAATTACTTTCTCATTTTTAGCAATATCATTCATTACCCATTACATTGAAAGTAAATAATTACATTTTATTACTATTTAAAGATTAGTGCTAATTTAGCATTTAATCAATCAGATTTAAAGACATGTCTTTAAATCTGATTGATTAAATGCTAAATTAGCACTAATCTTTAAATAGTAATAAAATGTAATAACATTAAATATGTTTCCTTGTTATATGCTTTTAAAACTCTAGTTATTACTGAATGCATAAGAGTATGGTTGTAATATATGTCTGTAAATCCTCTGTTTGATCTTTTATGAATGTATATTTAGTTAATCATAGTATAGATCTATGCCTTATTTTCTTTTAAACTGGTTTCAATTATATAGTAAAATGTGTATGGTTTCAGTACATCTCAACAATCCTCTGTAGGGGATATCTGATTTTTAAGTGTTATTAAAGTCACCTAATGAAACTGACGAAGAAACAAATGACAAAATGAAATGAAGTTCACATTCATCGATTTATTCCAAATGATCGTTAGACTAAGTAAGGCACAGACTGACCATTATAAGGTTAAAATGATACCCGGGGTCAAACAGCAAAGTTACCACAGCATCACAACCAAGTCAGTAACGGGTAAATCCTCCTCTGTTTGCCAAACAAGCATTGATCCGACGTGGCATACTCCTAATGAGACGTCTAAGGTCATTTTGGTCCAGATTGTCCCATTCCTGTTGCAACGCAGCAGCAAGTTCTTGGACATTGGCAGGACGTTGTTGACGTTGACGTAACCTCAGTCCAAGCATGTCCCAGACATGCTCGATGGGGGAGAGGTCGGGACTCAGTGCTGGACAAGGTAATGTGGTGATGTTCTGTTGTTGGAGGTAACCTGTAACGATCCTGGCCCTGTGACATCTTGCGTTGTCATCCTGGAAGATGAAACGGCGGCCATGACGTCGTGCGAACGGCACAACACGGACTGCCAAGATGTTGTCCCGGTAGTACTGGCCTGTAACACGCCCTGCAACAACATGTAAAGCCGTTCTTCCAGCAACAGTGATGCCTCCCCACACCATAACAGAACCACCCCCAAATCGATCATGTCTGATGACGTTAACGTCTTGGAAGCGCTCGTTTCGACGACGCCACACCCTCCTACGTCTGTCCAAAAAATCAACAGTGAACCATGACTCATCTGAAAACATCACATTGCTCCAGCGTCGATTATCCCAGTGTTGACGATCCCTACACCAACGACGTCTTGCCTGAATGTGATGATCTCTCAAACAAGGGATCACGCGAGGACGTCGGGCGCGAAGGTGACCCCTATGCAGTCGATTCCGAATCGTCTGGCCACTCACTCTCACACCAGTGTCTGTTTGAAGACGAGCGCTGATCTGATTTGCTGTGATGACACGATTTCTCAAGGCCAAGGTACGGATAAATCGATCCTGGGCTTGAGTTGTCGCCCTTGGTCGACCTGAGCGTGGTCTGTCCTGTACAGATTGTGTATCACGGTATCTGGACCATAGCCTGCTTATGACAGACTGAGAAACATTCATCGTCCGCGCCACAACCGCCTGTCTTGTGCCGATCTGTAGCATGCCAAGGGCACGTAACCTTTCATTTTGGGTAAGCCAACGCATATCAAAATTTGTTTTCTGGTCACTAAAACAATTAAACTGATGTTTCCACCCTGGAATTCAATGCCACAATGACTGTAACATTCAAAGTCAGAGTCGTGCAAATCTTGGGTTGGACCCCCATGATGATCCCAAGCATCACCTGCATTCCATGCGGTAGCTATTGGTGCGTTTGGGCGTCACATGTAACTGGAAATGTTTCTTCTGTTAGGTTCTATAGTGACTTTTTTCGTAGTCATTTGCATATTTTAGTATTATGCCACCAAAATCAAATATCCCCTACTTTTTTTGAATAGTATATAATGAGTTAATCCTAGTATATACGATTATTCACCGTTGTTTCATCAAAAGCTTGTGATAGCTACTCATGTTCACCTTCCTTGCATACCATTGGATAGTTCGCACTGATGTTTATATATATATTCATATCTTTCTCATTTTATTTATTTGTGTATATATGCTTGAAAACGACTTGTGAAATCTTGTTGAAACGTTGCAAGGAAATAAACCATAGTAATTGTTATTCCATAAAAGTGTGTTATTTGATTATGTTCTAATTACTAAATGCCATTCAAAGAATGCGCCATTAAATGTAATTGAAATGTAATTGACCATTACATGATTTTCGGAATGTAATTAATTACATTTCCATTACTCATTACTTTTGAAATCTTCCATTACTCATTACATGACCATTACTTAAAATTTAATGATCAGATTCTATTACCTTTACCCATTACTGCAAAGTTATATGACTCTAGCATTAATATTGACTGTAATATAATCGTTTGAATTGAATGTTTTGAAACTACGTACTGTCCTATTAATTGATACTGATTTTATTCAGAAAGAAGCAATTAGATTGGTTGTGTTGGGACACAATAACTTAGATTCTAATTGAGTGAGAGTGTTGAAACTTCGCGTATCGTTTCACTATGTCAAAATCGTGGCCCAAATCTGTCGGGCATTTAAGCACCCCCCCCCCCCTTCCCCGCACATACACCTAATTTAATTTCCATCGTGCCCGGCCGCCTATTCCCGTCTGCGTTAGTCCAGTGGGGGCAGAACTGTAGGGAGTTCGGATGGGGCTTATACTGGGTTTTATACAACCTCAAAACAACAAATTCTGACGTCGTGACAACTTTTCGCCAACCACCACACAACGTTGAAAAACAACAAATTCTGACGTCGTGGCAACTTTTCGTCAACCACCACACAACGTTGTGACAATGTTGCTTGAACGTCCGTACAGCGTTGTCACAACTTTTCGTCAGCCACCAAACAACGTTGTGACAATGTTGCTTTGACGTCCGTACAACGTTGTCACAACTTTTCGTCAACCACCACTCAACGTTGTGACAATGTTGCTTTGACGTCCGTACAACGTTGTCACAACTTTTCGTCAACCACCACACAACGTTGTGACAATGTCGTTTTGACGTCCGTACAACGTTGTCACAACGTAAGAGTTTGTTGCAAAACAACCTACAGCTGACCTATTTCAGACGTTGTGATACAACCCCTGAACAACGTTGTCACAACGTTGTGTGCCCGCTGGGTTATAACTTAGATGTAATCCGTCAATTTGGGGCTGCTATCAAATCCAAACTTTAAATTATATACGATGAGCTTTTACACATTACTTCATTACTCGCAGCTTCGGTTAATCTAAATCAATCATCCATACAGCACGTACAGTAAATCACTCCGCGGGTCGCTTAACGGTATGTTACGTGGTCAGAAACGCGCCAAAAGATTGGGACTACTTGTATATTCTTACGCTGTTTTACTCGGCGAATAATATCCGCTGTGACAATATACATCTACTTTATGTCACCCAATTCATTTCGGTGGTCTAGAGTGTCACGCTTCGACCTCTAGTTGGCCGGTCACCTCTGGCTTGCGGCTGTGGTTTCGATCCCAGGTGTGAGCGTATGTGGCTTGGAGATAGGGGCGCCTTCTCAACCTCGTGGGTTTACTCCGGGTACTCCGGTTTCCTCCCACAGCAAAGACCCCTGCGCGTGCGCTAAGATCATTAAAATGAACTTGTCTGCGATATCACCTTCGGTGGAAGCGGACGTTAAACGCTAAGAACAACAACAACATACGTGTACATTACATGCGCCTCATTTATTTATACAATATCCACGAGTGTGTTAATTCTCGTCTTCACCCCGTTATAATTTACTTATTTTGAGTACACTTTCTGAATGATTCCATTCTTTTGTACGTCCAACTTGTCGATTTCCTACTGCATATATATGTACCCTGCAGTCCATGCAAAATGATATTTTTTTTACTGGACATTTGGGCAGGTATTATTCCAACTATTGCTGGACCGAATGAGATTATACTGGTCCAAAAAAGTTCATACAAAAAATATGCATAAAATAAGTAATAATGGCCTAAAACTCGAAAAACAACAAACAGTATTTTCATTCTATTGTTACTTAATATTATCTATGATACACGTAAATCATTATTATTTTCTATCAACAATAGCTTGGACTTATAATTAAATTTTTATCGCGCCAATATTTACAATCGTTTTACTGTTCTATAAATAGACAGCGTAAAGAAAATATAATCCCTTAGATGACAATCGAGTCTACCAGAAGCCAATGTTATTAATACAATAAAAGGACATTTTTTTTGGTCTGGATTAACCTAGCCTACTACTTACTAGACTAGCTCGATATACGGTACTACGTACTCGAGATAAGATTTTGTTTACATTTTAAACAATAGTGAAATTAACACAATAAATTAAACGAGAATTCAACAGTCCGTGCACGAAGTGCCGTCAGTCAGTGCCAATACGGCGATGATTTAATATTTGTAAGTTGAGTGTCCGTTAACCCGTCCACAAGCAAACCCTTCCACGGTTAAGGTAATACCGGTACTTGACTATAGTATATTATTTAATTGATTAGAATAGATCACTTTTACTCATTGGTTGTTTATATTGTTTTATTTACCTAATAATCAACTAGCTTGGCTCGCCATCCCGACAGTGATTAGTTCGAGTTCAAATTCTTTATTCCTTTAAGCCAAAGACTCATCAGGTATAACATATAGTACAAACAAATAAATAAATACAATATGTACAAAAACAATATAGTTGACCGATGTTTTTGTAATAAAGAACAATAGTATTGTTTGTTGATTAGCGTTATGATTTTAGACAAAATGGTAAGTTCACCAATGTTTTTGTAATAAAGTAGACCCGTACTGTTTGTTAATTGACTTTATCCCATGATTTAAAAAATTGGCGATGGTTAATATTGGCTCAAAAATAATTCCTTAAATTGCGCCGGAGCCCCTTTTAGACTAATTGAATTCGCATAAAAACAACAAAGAGTGGCTCTGTGCGATTTTATTCTTTGATCTTGATACATGGGACATTTCTGTTATTCAAACAAATCTGCACGAGAATGACAACATACAAGTTGACAGTTACCATTGGTTTGGGGTTCATGAAGAATAGGCTCTTCTATCGAGCCTACAGTTATTCTTTTCAAAAATAAAATGAGTGCCTTGGATTTTTGTGTGGATTTGATAGCGGCTATACTTTACTAATATTCTCTGACATCGGAGACTTGTGTCGCGTTCATTTCATTTTTGCGGTAAGTACGAGCTTCTTATGTCTGATTTGAAAGCGCTTTCGACTCCCGTTGCAAGTTCTATTTGTCACTTTTGTGACTTTCGCAGTGTACCCCCTCCCACCCATATTATTTTAATACGTCATAATACATTATTATCATATACCGGTGACAGTCAAGATTTGCTAAATACTTTTCGCCAAGTAACACAGCGTAAGAATATATAGTCCCCGTGTCGAACCCAACATCTCATGTTTTCGCGCGTTTCTGACCACGTGACGTACGGTTAACCGCATTGCGAAGTGATTTACATGTATGGCACTGTGATTTATGAATGGTTGATTTAGATTAACTGAAGCTGCGAGTAATGAAGTTATGTGTAAAATCTCATCGAATATAATTTAAAGTTTGGATTTGATAGCAGCCAATAAGATGAAATGATTCGTTTAAAAAATTGTAAGTTATTCATTGTTTGCATACACGTACATTGTGGCACCACGTTATACATGTACAGTGTGTTAGAAATACGACCGTAGCTGCCTCGCCAACGGTTAACATATCTTGTATTCAACTTTAATAAATTACATTTTTCGTCAACATGCTTACATCGGGATGATATCGGCACTCAAGCGATTCACCGTGTTTCACCGCGAAACACCAAAATTCACCGCAAAACACCCTATTTCGCGGTGATTTGGCTAGCTGCCGTTTCACTAGCGATTCTCCAAGATTCCACCGTGAAATAGAGTGTTTTTCCGCGGTGTTCGGCGATTATAGTCCCAAACTCCAGCACTGTAGTGTAGCTACTTTAAATTGGATATGATGATGGCTTTTGCTGTAACAAAGTTCAAAAGGTTCTCTTGCATGAGCCATACAGAATTAATACATATGCATCACGTTATGCCCAAACTCCTTTCGCTCAATTATATCAGCAAACTAGACTTAATTTAAAAAGAAGCATAAAACTATCTTGCCCAATTAGATACAAACACTTTTCAGTGCTTCGTTTTTTCACACTATATGTATAGAAAAGTCTCTTTGGATTCAATCCTAGTTCTGCAGAAGATCGATCTATCTTTTTCAAATCATGAACAAATCATAAGATGGCCGAAGATAGAATATTTTTGTAAATCAATCTAAATTTTATTTCATTAAGTTCTTCACATAACTTGAAGTAAGTTGAAGAATAAAATATGAAACAAAATAAGATGTGGGTTTTAATCAGATTAGGATGCAAGTAGGAATAACCATTAAACACTGTGATTTGTCTTCAGTTTACTGACAATTGAGCGCATGGACACTCACTTGGTCAGATACAGTATTAACATTTGTGAAAAAAAATCAATAAGTTTATTTTATATAATTGGATAACATTTTTTCCTTTGTTTACGCAGTGCTGAACCTGACATTTTTCAAAAGCCATTTGGGAAATTTGATTTATATTATGGTATGAAAATCCATAGGAAAAAACCTAATGCCCCAATAATTTTCACAAGCTATTTTCAAATAATTATTTTTCTCACCAATTTTCTTTTCAAGTAATTACGGTACAAGCAATATTCAGGAAAGTCTATCAGATTCTTAAACTATAATACAATTTTTATGACAAGCCAACAGTGAGGCTCATGTGCCCCGCCGAAATCCCAAAATAAATAGATGACACATATTAATTTATCGCACATTTACTTTTTGTCAAAAGTATCAAGCAATCAAACTGATTATCAACTATACACTAAGTTGCATCACTCTCTATCAGATAGAATCAAAGTTATCTTGTCCTAAAGCATTGATCAATGAAATTGCTTAGCTCTGCTTAGCTTTAGCTCGAAATATTAATCATTGAACTCAGTCAAGACTTTCACCTAATGAACATCTACATCAAATTTAAACATTTTACCTCAATTAAAAGCAGAGTTGTTATGTTCCAATGTCTTGACCAATCAAATTGCTTATCACTCCCTACCCTAAGCAGAAAGTGCTCTTTATCGAACTTAGTCAAGGTATTGAGGTAATAAAACTATACACCAAGTGTCCTCACTCTCACTTAATTAGATGTAAAGTTATCGTGTCCCAAAACATCAACCAGTCAAATTGCTTATTTCTGCTTACCCTAAGCGGAAAATTCTCATCTTCAAACTCCATAAAAGCATTCACCTAATAAACACCTACGACAAGTGTGAACATTCTAGCTCAATTAGAGTAAGAGTTATTGTGTTCCAAAGTCTCAACCAATCAAATTGCTTATTGCTCTGCTTACCCTGAGCAGAAAATATTCATTATCGAACTTAGTCAAGGTATTGATGTAATAAAACTATACACCAAATTTCATCACTCTCACTTAATTAGAACTTAAGTTATTGTGTCCCATAGCATCAACCAATCAAATTGCTTATCTCTGCTTACCTTACGCAGAAAATGCTCATCTTCGAACACCATCAAGGCATTGACCTAATAAACACCTACACCAAGTTTGAACATTCTACATGTACCTCAATTCGAAGGAGAGTTATTGTGTTCCAAAGTCTCGGCCAATCAAATTGCCTATCGCTCTGCTTATCCTGAGCAGAAAATGCTCATTATCGAGGTATTAATGTAAGGTATTAATGTAATGAAACTATACACCAAATTTCATCACTTTCACTTAATAATACACCAAATGTCCTCACTCTCGCTTAATTAGAACTAAAGTTATTGTAATATTTTAGAGGCATTTAGTAACTGGATAGAGCAATAGTAATACATAAAAACACATACTTATGGAAAAACAGCTACTTATTTATTTGGGCGACGTTTCGAAGAGTATTCTCTCAACGTTATCAAGCTAATACAGTGATACAAGAATTATGAGATCAATATATACAGAAAAACTATAACAACAATTCATGAAACCATACAGGAAAACAACAAGATCAAAGGGGGTTATTCAACAAAAACTAATTAAGTGTTAAGTGTAGCCATTGAGTAAAGTTAAGCAATTAAGTAGCTATGATGATAGATACAATACTATCCACAAAATGGAATAGTACCTACAATACAATTGTACACCAGTCTACATCGATAGTATTTATTGCGCATGCTCTCCAGATAAGAATATAACGTCACCAGTTGACATGACTTGTGGAATATGTCTAGCTTCGTTCTTCCAGTCCCTTGTTACAAATGACGCTGAAACGCGTTATGGTACACGATTCGTGTACCAATGGTAAAATGTTTATTTTGTCTTAAATATTGGATATCAGAAGCCCATCACTTCCTGTTAAGATCATAACATCAATGTTGATTTAAACTGACAAATAATTCGTATTTTCAATGTCGACGACTTCGGATGATATTGAGTTAGAGACTTGACTACTTTAATAGTCAGTAAGTAACAATTGGCCATGAACTTCATTAATTTTCTTAAATCTATCCAATGATTATCTTCCACTTATTGCTAAATTGAACTCATATACTACAGATTAACACACGTGTGTACACGTTTTCTATTAGTTAACTATATACTATGTAACCATAGACAATGGTAACTATAGCCAATTAAAACCACAGTTTTACTATGTAAATATGTATAAATATACTATACTGTCCATCTTTATACAATGACATTATTTATCAATAGTCCCAAGACGGACGAAAAGTACTTTAAAATGTTATTAAACCAGTGTTGAAATCAGTTTGTGTCGGCACACCTTTTATCTTTTCATCGTTTACCGTGAAACAAAGTAGTGCAGCTTTACAGTTGTGCTAATAATATATATAAGACAAGGATTTGGCTATAATGAAGGAAATGAAGAGCATCTGGTGGAACTAAGCTCAATTATGTTAAATAAGAAATCAACATTCAACAGAAATGTCAATTACCGGTACCACCTACAAGGCTCTATTCCTGGTAAATTTATAAGAATCAATATTTTATGTCTACTTCCATTTTCAAACAACACAAGTACATATTACTCTTAATTGGATTCCTACAAACCTAACATTCTTCTCTTTACAAATTTTACAATTATATTGTTGAGGAAAATTTAAACCGAATATCCACATATAGATTTATTTCAGTAATGAAAATATAGCTCTTGAGCTTTATGTGTCATTTATAATAAAGTGACAAATGGTAGATTAAGCTGTCCTAAAATTAATTTCTTTTTATTAGAAACCATATTTACTTAAAACCAGATGATGATAGTTTAATGAAAATTATGCAAAACTTTTCAAGTGCTGTGATTTGATAGATTGGGGTCAATTTTCTTATTATTTAAACTACAATCTAATTTATTAAATACTACCTTTACAAGGACAAACTGAAAATTTGGTCAGTTAAAATTATTTACTTGTCAAGATTCACAAAGATAGTTTTGTTGAAAGGGACCATAATTCTCAACTAAGTAATTTCAAAATACTAATTTGTAAAAGTGTCTAAAAATACCACACAATCCCCATTCCTAACTCTTTTATTTGCTGAAATCACTCTTGCAGCTTCTCAATAATTTAATCAGTGATGAGCTTATGTGGGTATCGGATTTACTGATATCAGATGTACTATTAAACACAATATCTGCCAATATGAATATGATTACCAATATACTTTCAAAGACAGACACATATTGAAAAACATCATCATGGAATTTAATGCAATCTGATTAAAATTCAATGTTTTTCAATTCATTTTTCCTTTCTATTCCATATTTTATAATATATCTCAATTCTACTCAACATCTGTGTCATGTTCTTAGTTGAGTACTGTAAATAGACAATGAAAACGCTGCTTTTCCAATCATACAAGACAATGTGTCATAATCAATTTAAATACTCACTAAAGTCTTGTCCAAACAGCAGCTGCTCTGAATAACACTGCTGCGCTTACAAAAATGTCAATTGTTTTACGTCCACATTTCTGCTTTCATTGATATGGTACTTTTTAAAATGAAGAGAACGAGTCTGCTGATAGAAATTGTTACATCTTTTCCCTTCCAGAATCTGTCTGACGAATTCTCACAAGTATAATAGTTTTGTAGCTTTGGGTTTTGGACCTTCAATTATCTAATTGGTCTAATATGATGTAAATAATTAGAGAGATTGGTTAATTGAGCCAAATGACATTGAAATCCACCCTTATATGGTTAGTGGAAATTTACTGGAGAAACTTTTCATGAGATATCTGTTATCAACCTAGAATTGAATGTTTACCACATTATGAATCTTTTTTATGTAACCATCTGTCACTCATTCGCTAACTTGATTTAAGTACAAATATATGAATCTTCTAACTCGCCAGAGATATTAATTAATACAATATAATGCTATCCGTAATTTAAAGAGCAAAAATTCTACAAAAGTCTTACATTTGTCCCTTTCTTTAAGATTTTTTGCTCAGAATTAGGTAGAATTATATAAGTATTCATACATGTAGCAGAAATCTTGAAAATCGATATATATAAGATTTATGCGAAATGAACAGGTAGGAGACTTATAAAAACTTCCATGTACTAAACCTTAAAATTATTCATACAACATGCACATATATATGATTACTATATGAATTACGATTAACATACAAGATTACATATGATCACAATCTGTTTCAAGAAGAAAAGTATCAATGAAACACATGTAGCAGAAATCTTAAAAATCAATATATATATCACCTCCCCCCCCCCCCTTTGTAAGATTTATGCGAAATGAACAGGTGAGAGACTTATAAAAACTTCCATGTACTAAACCTTATAATTATTCATGCAACATGCAAGTATATATGATTACTATATGATTAACATACAAGATTACATCTGATCACAATCTGTTGTAATCTGTTTCAAGAAGAAAAGTATCAATGAAACAAATAAACAAAAATCAAAAATCGCATGCAAAAGCTCTCCAAAATTTCATCACTGCACTTCAAAGTCCTATGAAAATTCACTTAAGCCTTAACACAGAAAACACAAATTGTCTTTTTTAAATCTTTATGTGTCCTAACACATCACTTCTATTTTATAAAGTTCAGTTTCACTTTAAATTCTGTCTCAGGATATCTCAATTAGGTAAATTGAGAGACCATTTCCTCTTCTTGGATTTCCATTGATCTGTTTCAGCTACTATAGTCCATAGTGTCAAGTTGAAAACTTTCTTTTTTGTCTAAGTATCATTGGTTTGAGACAAAATACAAATTTTATCCGTCAATCAAACATGTTATTGCCATCAGACCAAGAACTAACTATTCCTAAATCTTTAAAACTTTATTTTGATATTAGTCTAATATTATTATTCCTAAAACTTATTAGTAACTCTTACTTTTAAAATAAAAATTACACTTCATTTTATTATTAAATAAACTTCGATGTGTCTCTTTAATTATAAATCTTCAAACTAACTTTGACCTCCTGACCTTAATCCAATAATATACAATTTTATAATTTAATAATTTCTGTTTCTGTTTTATAATTCCGCCAAAACAATTACATCATTATTTTATATTTCCCTCGTTTTGACCTAATCATTTACAATTTTGTATTTTGCTTTTTTATAAACACTATCCACTATTACATAAACATTTCCTTTATTATTACATTAGCCCGGATGACACACATATATGGCCAGTGTTTGAATGACATCCCATTTTATCCTACAGTAGGACGTTAAACCCCATTTTATTTAATTTATCTAGAACTGTCCCAAGTGAATAACTGCAGTTTCATTCACCCGAACAATAGTCTATATTTTATAAACACAACAATCAGAATATACCTAGCTTTTAATTACATAGTTAACTATATCCTATATATTAACGCATCACTGACTTTCACACATGTCAAATTTAGAACCATTTGTTTATAATAACCAGACGAAAAAGTACAATGTGACATCATGTCCACATATACATTCGTAATCACCCCATGTGAACAATTTAAGGCAAAATTTAATAAATGACACAAAATAGCATTTAGCAAATATACTCTTCCAAAAAAATAGGGGATATTCAGAAATAATACAAAACTGCGGAAATGTGCTGCTGTTTTTATTAGAGGTAACCGGTGTATGTTAATAACAGGCCAGTTGCCTACACATGAACATAAACAGTTCATATGGGCGGCTTATCTGACGGCCCCATTTTACTTGCAAAGAGATACACTGTCAAAAGTAACAAGCGGTTGTCATGCAAGATACGCCCACATTTTGCAAAAGATGGACAGAGAACAAGCTCAAAAAAACAGAAATGTCAATTACCGGTACCACCTACAAGGCTCTATTCCTGGTAAATTTATAAGAATCAATATTTTATGTCTACTTCCATTTTCAAACAACACAAGTACATATTACTCTTAATTGGATTCCTACAAACCTAACATTCTTCTCTTTACAAATTTTACAATTATATTGTTGAGGAAAATTTAAACCGAATATCCACATATAGATTTATTTCAGTAATGAAAATATAGCTCTTGAGCTTTATGTGTCATTTATAATAAAGTGACAAATGGTAGATTAAGCTGTCCTAAAATTAATTTCTTTTTATTAGAAACCATATTTACTTAAAACCAGATGATGATAGTTTAATGAAAATTATGCAAAACTTTTCAAGTGCTGTGATTTGATAGATTGGGGTCAATTTTCTTATTATTTAAACTACAATCTAATTTATTAAATACTACCTTTACAAGGACAAACTGAAAATTTGGTCAGTTAAAATTATTTACTTGTCAAGATTCACAAAGATAGTTTTGTTGAAAGGGACCATAATTCTCAACTAAGTAATTTCAAAATACTAATTTGTAAAAGTGTCTAAAAATACCACACAATCCCCATTCCTAACTCTTTTATTTGCTGAAATCACTCTTGCAGCTTCTCAATAATTTAATCAGTGATGAGCTTATGTGGGTATCGGATTTACTGATATCAGATGTACTATTAAACACAATATCTGCCAATATGAATATGATTACCAATATACTTTCAAAGACAGACACATATTGAAAAACATCATCATGGAATTTAATGCAATCTGATTAAAATTCAATGTTTTTCAATTCATTTTTCCTTTCTATTCCATATTTTATAATATATCTCAATTCTACTCAACATCTGTGTCATGTTCTTAGTTGAGTACTGTAAATAGACAATGAAAACGCTGCTTTTCCAATCATACAAGACAATGTGTCATAATCAATTTAAATACTCACTAAAGTCTTGTCCAAACAGCAGCTGCTCTGAATAACACTGCTGCGCTTACAAAAATGTCAATTGTTTTACGTCCACATTTCTGCTTTCATTGATATGGTACTTTTTAAAATGAAGAGAACGAGTCTGCTGATAGAAATTGTTACATCTTTTCCCTTCCAGAATCTGTCTGACGAATTCTCACAAGTATAATAGTTTTGTAGCTTTGGGTTTTGGACCTTCAATTATCTAATTGGTCTAATATGATGTAAATAATTAGAGAGATTGGTTAATTGAGCCAAATGACATTGAAATCCACCCTTATATGGTTAGTGGAAATTTACTGGAGAAACTTTTCATGAGATATCTGTTATCAACCTAGAATTGAATGTTTACCACATTATGAATCTTTTTTATGTAACCATCTGTCACTCATTCGCTAACTTGATTTAAGTACAAATATATGAATCTTCTAACTTGCCAGAGATATTAATTAATACAATATAATGCTATCCGTAATTTAAAGAGCAAAAATTCTACAAAAGTCTTACATTTGTCCCTTTCTTTAAGATTTTTTGCTCAGAATTAGGTAGAATTATATAAGTATTCATACATGTAGCAGAAATCTTGAAAATCGATATATATAAGATTTATGCGAAATGAACAGGTAGGAGACTTATAAAAACTTCCATGTACTAAACCTTAAAATTATTCATACAACATGCACATATATATGATTACTATATGAATTATGATTAACATACAAGATTACATATGATCACAATCTGTTTCAAGAAGAAAAGTATCAATGAAACACATGTAGCAGAAATCTTAAAAATCAATATATATATCACCTCCCCCCCCCCCCCCTTTGTAAGATTTATGCGAAATGAACAGGTGAGAGACTTATAAAAACTTCCATGTACTAAACCTTATAATTATTCATGCAACATGCAAGTATATATGATTACTATATGATTAACATACAAGATTACATCTGATCACAATCTGTTGTAATCTGTTTCAAGAAGAAAAGTATCAATGAAACAAATAAACAAAAATCAAAAATCGCATGCAAAAGCTCTCCAAAATTTCATCACTGCACTTCAAAGTCCTATGAAAATTCACTTAAGCCTTAACACAGAAAACACAAATTGTCTTTTTTAAATCTTTATGTGTCCTAACACATCACTTCTATTTTATAAAGTTCAGTTTCACTTTAAATTCTGTCTCAGGATATCTCAATTAGGTAAATTGAGAGACCATTTCCTCTTCTTGGATTTCCATTGATCTGTTTCAGCTACTATAGTCCATAGTGTCAAGTTGAAAACTTTCTTTTTTGTCTAAGTATCATTGGTTTGAGACAAAATACAAATTTTATCCGTCAATCAAACATGTTATTGCCATCAGACCAAGAACTAACTATTCCTAAATCTTTAAAACTTTATTTTGATATTAGTCTAATATTATTATTCCTAAAACTTATTAGTAACTCTTACTTTTAAAATAAAAATTACACTTCATTTTATTATTAAATAAACTTCGATGTGTCTCTTTAATTATAAATCTTCAAACTAACTTTGACCTCCTGACCTTAATCCAATAATATACAATTTTATAATTTAATAATTTCTGTTTCTGTTTTATAATTCCGCCAAAACAATTACATCATTATTTTATATTTCCCTCGTTTTGACCTAATCATTTACAATTTTGTATTTTGCTTTTTTATAAACACTATCCACTATTACATAAACATTTCCTTTATTATTACATTAGCCCGGATGACACACATATATGGCCAGTGTTTGAATGACATCCCATTTTATCCTACAGTAGGACGTTAAACCCCATTTTATTTAATTTATCTAGAACTGTCCCAAGTGAATAACTGCAGTTTCATTCACCCGAACAATAGTCTATATTTTATAAACACAACAATCAGAATATACCTAGCTTTTAATTACATAGTTAACTATATCCTATATATTAACGCATCACTGACTTTCACACATGTCAAATTTAGAACCATTTGTTTATAATAACCAGACGAAAAAGTACAATGTGACATCATGTCCACATATACATTCGTAATCACCCCATGTGAACAATTTAAGGCAAAATTTAATAAATGACACAAAATAGCATTTAGCAAATATACTCTTCCAAAAAAATAGGGGATATTCAGAAATAATACAAAACTGCGGAAATGTGCTGCTGTTTTTATTAGAGGTAACCGGTGTATGTTAATAACAGGCCAGTTGCCTACACATGAACATAAACAGTTCATATGGGCGGCTTATCTGACGGCCCCATTTTACTTGCAAAGAGATACACTGTCAAAAGTAACAAGCGGTTGTCATGCAAGATACGCCCACATTTTGCAAAAGATGGACAGAGAACAAGCTCAAAAAAAGAAGTGATTTTTCGTACAATCAAGGGCCATAATTCAGGAAGTTACGATTCAATATGCACGAATATCGACAGGAACCGAGATCTTTGGGTTATAAACTTACATTTCAAGTTCCATCAAAATCAAAAGAAAATTGTTACCTCTAGAGGGTCCGCAACCTTGATATACCATATTTTTACGCTATTTGAGAACAAGGGGCGGCCATTTTGTCTGTCAGTTTTCACGAAAATCAAACTCAACCATCCTTAGGGTATAACGGTGATATATTAAAACATTTTTTTAAATCGGATAAAAATTATGACCTCTATAGGGTCCACAAGCTAAAAACGTGATTTTTCGTAAAATCAGGGGCCATAATTTAGGAAGTTACGGTCCGATATGCGGGAATATCGAAAGGAACTGAGATCTTTGGGTTATAAACTTACATTTCAAGTTTCAACAAAATCGGATAAAAATTGTGACCTCCATAGGGTCCACAACCTTGATATACCATATTTTACGCTATTTGAGAATGATAGGCGGCCATTTTGTCAGTCAGTTTTGGTAGGATTTTCACAAAATTCGAACTCAACCATTCTTAGGGTATAACGGTGATATACTAAAACGTTTTTTTAAATCGGATAAAAATTATGACCTCTATAGGGTCCACAAGCTGAAAACGTGATTTTTCGTACCATCAGGGGCCATAATTCAGGAAGTTACTGTCCGATATGCGCGAATATCGAAAGGAACTGAGATCTTTGGGTTATAAACTTATATTTCAAGTTTCAACAAAATCGGATAAAAATGGTGACCTCTTTAGGGTACACAACCTTGATATACCATATTTTTACGCTATTTGGGAACGATTTTCACGAAAATCAAACTCAACCATACTTAGGGTGTAACGGTGATATACTAATATGTTTTTTTAAATCGGATAAAAATTATAACCTCTATAGGGTCCACAAGCTAAAAAGGTGATTTTGTACAATCAGGGGCCATAATTCAGGAAGTTATGGTCCGAGGTGCGCAAATATCAAAAGGAACTGAGATCTTTGGGTTATAAACATATATTTCAAGTTTAACCAAATCGGATAAAAATTGCGACCTCTACAGTGTTCACAAGCTAAAAATGTGATTTTTCATACAATCAAGGGCCATAATCCATGAAGTTACAGTCCGATACATGCCAACCGAGATCTTAGGGTGATAAACCTATATTTCAAGTTTCGTTGGAATCAGATAAAAATTGTGACCTCTAGAGTGTTCACAAACAATTGTGGACGGACAGGGGCGACGACAAAAAACGTGCACATGAAAATGTGGACGTATAAAAATGGACGTCTTTGATTTTTGTCTTAATAATGAGTAATGACTTGGCTAAACACATATATATGGATAACACAATAACACAAATTTTTAGCAATCTAACCTTTTATTCAAAAGCTAAATTACCTAATTTAGTCTTTAATCGACTAAAACCATAACTTTGAAACTTAGACTAAGGGTCTCAAAATTACATTAGCTCTACTTGGCTAAACACATATATGGACAACATAATAACACAATTTTTAGCAATCTAACCTTTTATTTAAAAGCTAAATTACCTAATTTAGTCTTACTCGACTAAAACCATAATTGTGAAAATTGGACTCAAGTCCCAAAACTATATTAGCTTTAATTAGCTAACCACATATACGAATGACACAAAAACACACATTTTAACGAATCAAAGCAGAAACATGCCAATTCTATCCTTAGCTCTGCCATCTTCCTACTTTGATCCGGAGACAACATCAATCCCTTATTTTATTCCCTATTCCGTTTCCTTTTTATTATTCCTTAGTTATATCAAAAGAAATTTTTTTAAACCTACTCCCTAGACCTACTTTAATTTAATTTTATTACTCAAAATTTACTATACTTACTACAGGTCATGTTAAAATGATAATATACATATCTAACTAATGATAGTATATTGTTTAATAAACCCGTCTATCAAAACTTATATTTTATTCTCTATATAGTGGAATTTAAAACACTTATTTGATATTACTATTATGTGGTCTGTTAACAAATTTGCATATTCAATTTTCCCGAAAAAATGTATTTTCCCGAAAAAATGTATTTACCCAATTTTGTGAATATTTCCACCCAAAATTGTTCTTCCACCAGATTTCTTTCTGCCAAATTTTTTTCACCAGAATTCTCTTTTCCAGCAGAATTTTTCATGTTGCTGGTTTGTACGGGTTTTCTTCTTCCAGATTTCTTGCAGGGTACTCAATCTTATAGTCACATGCACCAAATCAAATATATAGCACCATGGGTCTTCTGTCAGACGTGGAGAGCGGGCTATGCCAAACCGGTCGCCACATCCTACGTATGACCCATTCATCTTTTCTTACTACATATCTAGCAGCCTTGTGATCGTCTTTGCTTCCCCTTCACGTTGTGTATTTTCCTTTTACTGTTTTCTCAGTTAGTTAAGACGTTTGTCTTTCCAGGAACAACAATGCAGTTCGTTTTTACATTCTATATATCATTGCCAGATACATGGATACAACAATGGTATAGATTACAATACTAAAGTCATTCTCAAACCCTAGCCAGTCAGACTCGCTGCATGGGCGAGTCTGCTGATAGAAATTTTTACATCTTTTCCCTTCCAGAATCTGTCTGACGAATTCTCACAAGTATGATAGTTTTGTAGCTTTGGGTTTTGGACCTTCAATTATCTAATTGGTCTAATATGATGTAAATAATTAGAGAGATTGGTTAATTGAGCCAAATGACATTGAAATCCACCCTTATATGGTTAGTGGAAATTTACTGGAGAAACTTTTCATGAGATATCTGTTATCAACCTAGAATTGAATGTTTACCACATTATGAATCTTTTTTATGTAACCATCTGTCACTCATTCGCTAACTTGATTTAAGTACAAATATGTGAATCTACTAACTTGCCCGAGATATTAATTAATACAATATAATGCTATCCTTAATTTAAAGAGCAAAAATTCTACAAAAGTCTTACAAATGGGGCGGGGGGACTCATGACTCATGGACCAAAATCAATATTTGCTATCCTTAGGGTATAAATAAGGAATAAGTATGCCAAGTTCCAAGATAATCCATTCAAAATTGTGGCCTTGGGCGCTAAACACAAATTGGGTGTGACTCTGTCCCTGGGGGTCGGACATTCTCCAAAAAACAATAGGTATCATCCTTAAGGTATAAGGAATAGGTATGCAAAGTTTCAACAGGCTCTGTTAAGAATTGCGGCCTGTAGGCGAAACACACACACAAAAATTGGGCGTGGCTCTGTTCCAGGGGTAGGGCATGCACCAAAAACAATAGAGGTCATTCTTAGGGCATAAGGAGTAAGTATGAGAAGTTTTTAAGACAATTGATTAAGAATTGCGGCCTGTAGGCGATACACAGCTACACAAAGAGAAAATGGGTGTGGCTCTGCCCCTGGGAGTTGGGCATGCACCACAAACAATAGGGATGTTCCTTAGGGTAAAAGAAATAAGTATGCAAAGTTTAAAGATGATACATTACGATAACAAAAAAATAAAAGAAATGGGCATGGCTCTGCCCCTGGGGGTCGGGCATACACCAAAGACAATAGGGATCATCCTTACGGTATAAGAAATAAGTACTTAAAGTTTCAAGACGATCAGTTAAGAATTGTGGCCTGTAGGCGATACACAGACACACACACATACATACATACACACAGACAGGGTCAACGGCAACATACATGTACGACGTATAATTATAATTAATGTGGATGTATAAACACTAAATGGTACTGAACCTTTGAATATTTATATAAACTTGTCAACCGATGGATAGTAGTGCCCTGAATTATCTTTAAAAATTAAGTAAGATACATGTACCATATGTGGGTTTGCACTGCCTGATATAATGAAGTTTAAACTTCAATCCTTTACACAGTGAGAGAGAGAAATGGGGTTTAACGTCCACTCGACACAAACTAGGTCATTTCGGGACTAACATATGGTTTAATTTCATTTCATCAATTCGCTTGCGCGTAGGGGTCTTTAGCTGTGGGAGGAAACCGGAGGACCCAGAGAAAACCCATGAGGTTAGACAGGCGACCCTACTCACTGTCAGGTACAACTATGGATTCGAAAACAATCCTTTACAACCAAAAATATTACATATTGGTAATAAAGATCATTGACTGACATTAAAAATACATTATGGGAGATTAGATAAAGAGCTTGCAGTTCTCACTATAATAGTTAAAGATAGGTTGCCAGGCAACAAAACATACGCCCACAGCAGCTAAATCGTCCGGGCAGTCAACAAGAGTTGTCGCATATTTTTACTTTTTTCGGTAATGAAACATTTATAATACACTAAAATCTGATTAAGATCAACAACTCACAAAGTAATTATCAGAAAACTATTAGAATTTGTTTGTTTTTTTATAAAGTTCTGCCCCATGCTAACGTTTTGTATACAAAGCTTTTAATATCATGGATTTAACTGTTCAAGTCATAAAAATTCATTGAAAATCAATATATTTGTTCGTCTCAAGATCTTAAAGGCTCAATACCACTCTTGTTGTAACTGAATAATATGTCCCAATCTTTATTCTGGTCAACAAATTGTACTATTTTACAATATTCCAATTAATTGGTGATATAAATTTCATCTTAACACACCTAATTTAAAAAATTGGAAAAATTCAACTAAATGATTTGAAAAGCCTGACGTAAACCTTTTCAAATATTTTTGAACCCTCTGGACAAGTAAAATAGGTTTTAATGGATAATTTACACAACAGGTAAGACACTAACACATCTAGTACTTAGAATAAGGCTATTTTTTTATTTTCTGGGGCTGTCAAGCCAGCAAGAGTGTTATTGACCCTTTAAACTCTGTGTATCAATCTGAAGTCAATCGAATGATAACTTTAGCCTTTAGAGCGTCACAAGATTTTGCAAAGTGATCAAGGGCCATAACTTTGCCAGTTACTATCGGAAATCGTTGAAAATCAATAGGAATCTTCGTCTCACGACCTCAAACACTGTGTATAAATTTAAAGTCAATCGGATATTAACTTTAGCCTCTAGAGCATCCACAAGATTTTTTTAAGTGATCAAGGGCCATAACTCTGGCAGTAATTATCAGAAATCGCTGAAAATCAATAGGCTTCTTCGTCTCATAACCTTAAAAACTGTGTATAAATTGAAAGTCAATCGGATATTAACTTTGGCCTCTAGAGCGTCCACAAGATTTTTCAAAGTTATCAAGGGCCATAACTCTGGCAGCAAATATCGGAAATCGCTGAAAATCAACAGAATTCTTCATCTCATGACCTTATACACTGTGCATAAAGTTAAAGTCAATCGGATATTAACTTTGGCCTCTAGAGCGTCAACAAGATTTTTTGAAGTGATCAAGGGCCATAACTCTGGCAGTAATTATCAGAAATCGCTGAAAATCAATAGGTTTCTTCGTCTCATGACCTTAAACACAGTGTATAAATTTAATGTCAATCGGATATTAACTTTGGCCTCTAGAGCGTCCACAAGATTTTTCAAAGTGATCAAGGGCCATAACTCTGGCAGTACTTTTCGGAAATCGCTGAAAATGAATAGACTTCTTCGTCTCATGACCTTAAACACTGTGTGCAAATTTAAAGTCAATCGGACGGACGGACGGGGGCGACGACAATATACGACCACATAATAAACTCGGCTGATTTAATCAATGCCTGTACCACATTTCATTCAATCTATATTTACTTTTAATTCACATAATTTATATGATAAATAGTAATGATAAGTAATAATTAGTCAATAGAGCATATTAATTGAACTATGGCATGAACATGTCAGATGCATGCTGACTGCCATCACGTCAAACAACTATCAACTCTCATATTACTGTAAGATTGAACCATTTACATTTTAACATATTGCTGTTAATTCAAAAACTATTAATGTATTCATACTAGTTCACTCCATTATTTCACAAATAGCAAGGGAAACAACTCTTGTTTCTAATCCACAGCTGTGTATTAAGAGAAATACATGTTAGAAACAAAAGGGAAAAATCAACTAGCAACTCTGGTATTACCATAAGATTGACCCATTTATATTTTAACATATTGCTGTTAATTCAAAAACATTTAACCTATTAATACTAGTTCACTCCATTATTTCACAAATAGCAAGGGAAACAACTCTTGTTTCTAATCCACAGCTGTATATTAAGAGAAATACATGTTAGAAACAAAAGTGAAAAATCAACTATCAACTCTGATATTACCATAAGATTGACCCATTTATATTTTAACATATTGCTGTTAATTCAAAAACATTTAACCTATTAATACTACATGTAGTTCACTCCATTATTTCACAAATAGCAAGGGAAACAACTCTTGTTTCTGATTCACAGAGGTATATTAAGAGAAATACATCTTAGAAACTAAAGTGAACCAACAGCTGCCAGGCAGGATGCGCCCACAGTTTGCAAGAGATGGATAGAGAACAAGCTAAAAACAAAAAAGATTTTTTGTACAATCAGGGGCCATAATCCAGAAAGTTATGGTCCAATTCAACATTAATTATGGTGGAATAGTGATATACATGTATCTAAACGTTTTTTAAAATCTGAAAAAAAAATTGTGACCTCTAGAGAATCCACATATACGTTTGGATATGTGTGATTATCAAAAGGAACCAAGATCTTTATGATAAAAACATATATTTAAAATCCAAATCAGATAAAAACTGTGGTCTCTATAGGTTCCATAACCTTGATATACCATATTTCTACACTATTTGCGTAGAAGATGGGGCCATTATTTCCGTCAGTTTTTGTCCGATTTTCACGAAATTTGAACTCAACCATCATTAGTGTAGAACTGTGATATATTCACACATTTTTTTTTTAAACCGGATAAAAATTGTGACATCTATAGGGACCACAAGCCCAAAACGCCATTTTTCCTACACTCAAAGGCCATAATTCAGGAAGTTACGATCAGATATGCGCGAATATCAAAAGGAACGAAGATCTTTGGGTTATAAACATGTATTTCAAGTTTCATTAAAATCGGATCAAAAATGTGACCACTAGATCATTCACAACCTTGATATACCAGAAGTTCTATTTCAACAAAATTAGATAATCAGTGGCTGCCAGGCAGGATACGCCCACATTTTGCAAGAGATGGATAGAGAACAAGCTAAAAACAAACAGGATTTTTTGTACAATCAGGGGCAATAATCCAGAAAGTTATGGTCTGAAATGCGCAAATATCAAAAGGGACTGAGATCTTTGGGATATAAAAATAATGTTTTAAGTTTTTTCAAAATCGGATAAAAATTGTGACCTCTAGAGGGTCCACAACCTTCGTATTGCATACTTTTACACAATTTGCGTACAAAGAGCGGACATTTTGTTGGGCAGTTTCATTTCGATTTTCCCAAAATTCGAATTCAACATTCATTATGGTGGAATGGTGATATATTTAAATGTTTTTTAAAATCCGAACTCAATCAAAATTACGGTGTAACGGTGATATATTCGAACATTTTTTCAAATCGGATAATAATTGTGACCTCTAGAGGGATCACAAGATAAAAATGTGATTTTTCATACAATCAGGGGCCATAATTCAGGAAGTTATGATCCGATACGCACAAATATCGAAAGGAACCAATATCTTTGGGTTATAAACATGTATTTCAAGTTTCATCAAAATCAGATCAAAATTGATATACCAGATGTTATACACTATTTGTGTAAGAGGGGCGGCCATTTTGTCCAACAGTTTTAGTCCGATTTTCACAAAATTTGAACACAGCCAAAACTACGGTGTAACGGTGATATATTCGAACGTTTTTGTAAATCAGATAATAATTGTGACCTCTAGAGGGACCACAAGCTAAAAACAGGATTTTTCGTACAATCAGGGGCCATGATTCAGGAAGTTACGATCCGATATGCGCAAATATCGACAGCAAACAAGATCTTTGAGTTATAAACATGGATTTCAAGTTTCATCAAAATCAGATCAATATTGTGACCTCTAGGGTGCCCACAAGCTAAAAACGTGATTTTTCGTACAATCAGAGGCCATAATCCATGAAGTTATGGTCCGATACATGCCAATATCAAAAGGAACGGAGATCTTAGGGAGATAACCTATATTTCAAGTTTCGTTGAAATCAGATAAAAATTGTCACCTTTAGAGTGTCCACAAACAATTGTGGACGGACGTCCGGATGGTCAGGGGCGATGACAATATTCGGCCAAATGAAAATGTGGGCGTATAAAAATTGACCTGTAGAGTGTCCACAAACAAATTGTGGACAAAACATCCTGGCGGACGGACGGACATGGGCCACGACAATATATGTCCACATGAAAATGTGGGCGTATAAAAATCATTATTATGAAAAAAAAGATAGAAAACATTGTAAAGCAATAAAGACAATGTAGATTATGTGTCGTAATTTAGAAGAAAACTAAAGGAATTATGATCGTATTAGTGTGACTTCAAGATAACATGTTAAAGAAATAATCTTATTCAAAAATTTTATAATATGGCATTATTGTGAGCATATCCTTTTGAATTGTTCAATTACTTACCCATTCCTTGCGTATCTGAAGTGTCCCCTTCTTCGCTCATGTAGCCAGGAGGTGGACTGTCTGAAATTTAACACATGGATATGATGAATTAATTAATTAACCACTCAAAATCTAGTTTTCGGGATAAAATATTACCAGAACACTCTAGTAGCATTTTCTTTTTTTTATTGCTAATGCAGGACTAATCACAGATAATATATGGGAAGTAAATCTTATCTGAATATGAAATGTTTAAATGTCTGATTTACCAGGTATACTGAAGTTCTCATTGATGCCAGCTGGAAAGTCAGTATTTTCAGGTATAGTTGTAGAATAATCATCAAGTTGGGGAATCTTCTCAGGTATTTCTGTATGTCTTGGTACCAATACTGGTGGTAATACTAAAACATAAAGATAGGTTGCCAGACAATGAAACAGTTAATTCCTCTGAGCAATCTACAAAGGTTATTATTGTTATTTACAGCATATTTATAGTGTGCCCTTTCATATCACATGTTCAGGGGCACTTTACAAAGTGACAATATAATCATACCTCCCCTACCCCATGCAAAAAAAAAAACCCAACAAGATTATGGACATGTTAACAGTTGTATACAGAGTCAGTTAAAAACTTGTTTAAATAAATGTGTTTTAATTTGTTTTTTAAAAGAATGTAGAGATGCGCAACATCTTAATAAGTAAGAGACAACCATATATTTATTCTTTAAGAGTGCAATAGCAATATTAACAACAAACTAAATATTAGTGGTGGGACGATACATCAATACATAATGGTATCACAATACACAGCTTGGCAATTTATTGGAAATGCTTATTGCAATATATTGCCGAGCAATTATAATTTCATTATTTTTATATGTGTCGTCTTCTTTAGCTTTACTTATTGAAATTGTTTCCTAATCATATAAACAATTCTCTGATCAACATTTCTTCCAATAATACTACCTAGTTCATCGGATTTACTGTAGCTATGTCCGCCTCTGAAGAAACGAGGTTCGCAAATCAAGTTCGTCCTACGCTTTGATTAGCAGGAATGAAGTAGATTACGAAATTAGTTTCCACATTCCTTTACAGAAGATTACAGTTGATGTGTCTACTTTTTTATCTGATATTACAATTTATTTTTAATGTATTAATCCAAATATTCAACAGGATATAAATGTGTGAAAGGCTTACAGGGAATCAACTTAATCCATGCTAAAATATACTCAAAATCACTATTTAACATTTAATCAAGAAAACCAAATCAAAATTGAATCAATCAGATCAAAAAGAGGGACATGAAAAAATTCAACAAAACTCATACATGTAGGTGACACTGGCTATTTTGTCCGCAGTGGATTTCGAATGTTGAACAAATTTCAAATCATCATATCTAAACGGAATTGAAACATTTTTAGACTAATATTCCTTTTTAGTTTTAAAGACTCTATTTTATAATATTGAATTTAACAAGGGAATTAATAATCCCTCAGAATGACGTTCAGATATGTGTAGGCTCTAAGTGTGTGTTGTGAGGAACATTTTACCTGAACAGAATTTTCATTTTTATTAGGGGTGATATCTATAGTAGCAATTATCTGAAACTGAATAGGGGTCTTTGTCTCATGAACATTAACACCATGTAAAAATATCAAATCTATTATTAGATTATACCTTTAGCATCTAGGAGGTCAACAAAAATGAAATGAAATTGGTTTAATGTCCCACTTTTCTGCACCAACCAGGCTAATGGAGACAGGCAAGGATAGTCTGTCAAGCGAAAGTTTCTCAAGATATCTCCAATCCTATCTGAATTACACTGGCTACCTCTAAAATATTGTATAGCCTTTAAGAAAAATATGTTCACAATCCCAATTCACCAGGCTATCTCACACAACTTATACATCCATACGACCCTTCACGAAAGCACAGATCATCATCAACTCAAAATAAATTAATCTGCCCCAAAGAACTCGTTTTGGTGAACAAGCGTTTAAAGGAGCTAAATCGCTAATATTTGAGACCTAGAAATTGACACAAATGGGTAGCAACGCATATAATATTGCAATATAAATGCATATGAACTGATTTACATTCAATCGTTTCTGTTTTTACTGTAATTTCTAATCAGTTATGTTCGGCGAAATACGCCAGAAGTCTTAATCAAAAGGAACCGAGATGTTTGGGTTATAAACTTATATTTCAAGTTTCAACAAAATCGGATAAAAATTTTCCACAAGCTAAAAACAGGATTTTTCGTATAATCAGGGGCCATAATCCATGAAGTTACGGTTCGATACATGCCATTATCAAAAGGAATCGAGATATTATGGAAATAAACCTATATTTCAAGTTTCGTTGAAATCGGATAAGAATTGTGACCTGTAGAGTGTCCACAACAATTGTGGACATCTGGACAGACAGGGGCGACGTCAATTTACGTCCACATGAAAATGTGGGTCTATAAAAAGTGCTGAAATGGATTTTGGCACACGATTCCTGTACAATATTGGATATCAGAAGCCCATCTTTTCCCGGTAAGATCACAACATAAATGTTTATTTAAATTGGCAAATAATTTGTGCTTTCAGTGTAGAAGATTTGGGTTGATATTTAGTTAGAGACTTAGCTACTTTAAGTACGCCTCTCCTTGTGAATGGAACAAACTGCCTTATGATGTAAAAGAAAGCCCTAATATCTCAGATTTTAAATCTAGATCAAAAACACATTTCTTCAAACTTGCATATCGTTAATTCGTTTGTAACTTACAATTAGGTTATACTTTTATATGTATTCTGTGATAATTCTATCCCTGTATTAATTTTTAACTTTTTGTCACCTTCGATTTAGTTTAGAATTAAATATGGATTCTGTGATAATTTTATCCCTATATTAATTTTTAAACTTATTAACAATTATGTGAAGCACCATAAAGCAGTATTACATACTGGAGGTCACAGCGCTATATAAGAAGATTATCTTATTTTTTATTTTATTATGTGTGTTATGAGGAAAATTTTACCCAGACAGTGGCACTACAGCCTACTCATATTCTAACCATTAGGGGTTCTTTTATGTGCATGCCAATATGTATATGGGACTTCAGTTTTTCATCCCAATTGACAAAACTCTGTTCCTTACCATAACCCTCAATCCTGACAAAGGGAAACCACACTGGAAAATGCTGAGGAACTTTCTTGGCCTCCTAGTTAGTTAGATAATGCCTTGCATGCACACTGAGCCACGGTCACTGTAGGCCTATCCATGCTTTACCGTTACAGTGGTGTTATTTTCAACGATTATAAACTAAACTAGACATAGAGTGCACAAACTGTTGCCTGGTTACTCTGGCTAATGCATGAACAATGTTACCATTCTCGTAATTTGTATTTTTAACTGAATCGTTTTTCAAGTACGAAGGACATGGACGGAGCGTAAAAGTTCATCATATTTATTTTTTTGCAATTCTTTCAAACCAAAATTACATAAAATAGATCTGTTTTAGTGTTGTATCACTATGCCGTAATGTAATCAGGTTCACTAAAAGTGAAATCTACAGCAAAGAATTATATTTATTTATTTGTGTATGTAAGAAGGGATTGTGTGATAAATAAAATCTCCTACTCGTCTTTTTTACTTTATCGACTTGTGTTGATATTTTTTGATATCAAAAATGACTCGTAGGAGAATCTCTATATGCCAAACAAACAATAAATTTTAAATTCATTTCACAAACTATTCGCGCGTATGGATACACATCGTTTTTGATTCCATAATGGGGATTAGAAAATAATCGTTGATAACTGGAAACTACATAGCATTGGTTATGAGTTACAATCCGACGACAGTTTACTTTAGTTTTGTTTATCATGTGTATAATAAATAAATTTCAGAAAAATTCAGAAAAGTATTGATTTTGATGTACAAAAAATGCTGTGGTGCCATAGCAGTTCCATTCTGCCACAGCATTTTTTATTTTTTTATTTGTGCCATAGTAGAAAATTCTTTATTTTAAGGAATATATATAAATACATATAAAAGACTGCACTCAGTAGAGCAGCTGTGTGCAGCCATCCATATTCAATACATATTCGTGTTTACTTTCAGAAAATCAAAGCAAGATCAATTGCCTGATGTTGTGAATTCTTCCACAATTCATTTGGCATTAGAATATTCACTTTATTAATATTATTCCCAGGATCTATGTTCATTGCAGGGTATTTAATTCTCTGATTTCATACCACATACACATGTTTAAAATTTAAATCAAATGGAAACTTGTGTCAAAACAAATTGTGCCCAGCTTATGTTAAAAATATAACTACCTGGTGGTTCCACTCGTATATAATGGTAAGGATTGACACAGACCTCGTCTCGTTTTAGATGAAATGCATATTCACACCTATCTTGGGCGCGTAATTCCTGGTGACTCTGCAGGTCTGGCCACCTCCATAAACGACAGTAGATAACGTGTGGTAACCCTTTACGGTGAGATACTTGTAGACGACCATCTAACGATCTGAAAAAGATCAAAATATCCATCTTCTTAAAATTTATAATTGTGATAATAATTGTGATATTGAAACAAAGGAAAGTTCTCTTGAAACCTCAGGCACAGCATCCCTGTTAGGCCATACCAATTTAATTTTTATTTCTTTGGGACTCAATAAGTAAATAGCGTACTGATGTTGTGTGAAAAATGTTTTGTTTAAAATTTCAAAACTTAAATATTTGGCACTAGAAGCCTCTGAGAAGAGCAACCAACTACTTTTTGTTTTTAAATTATTTCCCCCCAGCCAAGAAATAGAAAGTAAAATTTTTAACAGGTCTTCGAACATATATATTCAAAATCCTGGCCTTAGCTGTTATTTTCTCAATAAATCATCTGAACATTTTAAGCCTGGCGCACACTATGCGACAACTCAAGCGACGAGTCTGGCGACAAATATCGCCTCAATATAAGTGGATTGAGCACACTACACGACGACTTTGGCCATCACGGAAAAAAACACCCTGTCACGTGCTTCGTCACTCTCAATCCTCTCTCTCATTGCCAAACAAACAACCAAGATGAGACAACCAATAAGCCCAGGTGGGCGATGGACGGTCACTGTCCGTTTTCTCGTTACAGGTACTGGAAAAATAACGCCCATTCTAATTACCATCCATGAATCCTAGGACTATATTATTATTGAGTACATTGCTATATAGACGGAACAATCCACTCTGCCTACCATATGTATTCGACAGGTTTGCCAAAATTCCAAACTTAATTTCAATTAGTTAGTTAAGGCTATAATAGGGTAGGAATTCAGAATTTGATAACGTAATGCAATAATGCAAAATTTGATGACATGAATAAATTTTTCAAATAGATTTTAATTCAACTTTTGATGACAAGTGGAAGCCTCCTATACCAAAATAATTTTTAAACAATACTTTTATCAGCTAACATTTGAACAAGTTTGGAAAACAGACTAGGTCTGTGTGGGAACCCTCTGATTGATTTACTGCAATATTGTGAAAGTTGAATCTGTAAAACTAAAAGGATTATCAGTACAAAAATAGCTCAATTTAGTTCAGTATTTAAAAAAGATATGATGAATTGAAAATATGTCACCATTCAGCATCATATAGGATATAATATAGACAAGAGAAACCAGTGCCACCTATAATTGTTGTCGAAATCTTTTGACAGGTCTATTTTTAATCCAACTGAATCAAAGCTGTAAGATTATCTACCATTGATATTTTGATTATTTTTTGGTTAATTATATATTAAATCATTAATTTGAGTACATTTTAGTGTGGATAAAGTCATGGAAAATTTGATATTTTCCAAAAAATGCAACTGACACACACAGACATTAAGCTTTACAAATAATTAATAGAGAAGATAATAGGAGAAACAAAGAAAGCAATGAAAAAATGAAATGAAATGGGGTTTAACGTCCTACTGTTTTGCTCCGAACTGGGTTAATGAAGACGGGCATACGCCATACAGTGTGCTATGAGGGATCTTTTACGTGCACGCCAACGTGTACACAGGATCTCGGTTTTTCGTCCCATCCGAACGACTAGACAGCTTTCCTTGTCAGCCCCTCCGTCCTGCATCACTGACAAGGGAGAACTACGCCGGAAAATCTGGATGAACTTTCTCGGCCGACCTCCAGGCTGGCGAGCCAGCGCCTTACCCACTTAGCCACCGTGATCCCCACAAATAATACCGCTTTGGAACTTAATCAATGGAATAGAATGTGACGACCTGGAAATGGAAATGGAAAAAAAAAAAGAAGAAAACTTCCGTACATAAACTTGAGAAACCCACAATTGGTCAGATATTATGGAAGGATAACGTTGCCAAAATTATTTCAATGTTCATGGTGCAAAATACATATGTCAGCAGTTCATAATACGTATTAAAGTTTTACAATTTGCAATTTCCATTGCTCCACACTACCAATGTCACAGTGTTAAAATACAGAATACATTTTTAACTATTATAGCGAGAACTGTCAGCTCTTTATCTAATCTCCCATAATGTATCTTTAATAAATAAGCTCCAGCTAGATATTTTGGAATTTCGACCAAATGAATAACTTTTGATACAAAGTAATCATAAATTGTATAATAGTATAACTTGTTAAGTCATTAACAATTTTACTGTAAATATATTCGATTAAAATTCATTAACGCATATCATTATCAAACAACAACAATCAAACATGACCACAGTTTTAGTTTTAGGCTGATTTTCAATTCCTTTAATCTGTTTCTACAGGAACTCATTCTTCCTACCACAAAAACACTTCAAATTCTAATAGACAAATAAATACTGGATGTTGAATATTTGATTCGGACTACTTCAAATATGATTTCGTACTAAAAGAAATAAAATAGTCTTGGAAAAGTATGTTTTGATTTGGGTAAGAATAGCACAAGCCAGGTGAAGACTAAATATTTGAGTATCGAAGACTTGTGTCATGAAAGAGAAACCCTGTGGACGCCACAGTAACAATACACTGTTCAATAGAATACAGACAAGATGAAAAACACTTGATGTGTACCTACTAAACTTCAAACACATAATTATCTATTTATAACAAATATCCATCATGATATCAACACCAGTAGATTTACAATAAAATATGTGATTGCATTGGTTTAGAGCAATCATAAATATACAATTTAATTATACCCTCTAGAATTTATCTTTAATACATGAAAAGTAAATAAATATTTACATCTCGGCACACAAGTACTGTACAAAATTGCAATGATATGGCTTCAGAACAAATAACACACATAATATAAATGATCTGTGGTACCAAAGAGAGTGATGGCCTATAAAGATTGGAGATAGTTACAAGCTAACATATAATATATATCAAGCCAGATATAGTAATAGTATCACTGACTGTAACTAATCACTGTCACCAATTCAATCTATTTACTATATAATAGTACAGTAACTTATCTGAATTGAAAGTTTCGGCTCACACAACATGTCAGTTGTATTAAAAAGCTTTTATACTTAAATTACAGCGATTTTTTTTTGCTTCATATTTATCTCATTTTTAAATGTTCATATTTAAAATTACTTTGTAATAGAACCAAAAGAAGCACTGGCATGTGAAGTTTTTTTTTTTTCATTTGTTCAATTCAACACTCCCCAAAGATGGTATCCAGAGGGTTCAATATTTAAATCTTTTTAATGAATTGAAATAAAACAGAGTGCAGCAAATTTGACTAGGACTGTTTTTCAACCTGCTATTGTTTGAATTCCAACTACTGGGTATCGAGTTATCTACTATGTGGACTTTCATAGTGTAGTGTGCAACAGAGTTTTCCTTTCCTGTCCTACTGTGTCTGTCATCTGCTTAGTCGATACCCTTGTATCGTCAGTAGAAATGACCACTCTTAACAGTTAATTGCCAACTATTTAGTCTTGATTACTGTGAACAACAGTAGATTGAATATCTTCTTTAGAGAGACTACTTGGTTCGGGAATAATAAATTTCTGTGGAAAAATCATTGTTAACAATATATATATACATGTATATACATATATATATATATAAGTATCTGTCTTTTCTCCAAAAAGTATTTATTATTCAGCAGACTCTGTTATAAGTGGTTATGTGTCAAGTTTCACAAGAAAATTGGGGCATACAAAATGCATAAAAATCGGATTATACATGTACCTCACATTGTCATATGTTTTAAATGTTGGATCCTATCACAAGCAAAACAAAGTCATACCACCTCTGCTCTGATGAGTAATTTCTTTTTCGCTTTTTTTTTAATATTAAATTACCTTAAATTAACCTCAACTACAAAAAATATAATGTAAATACATAATTTGATTTCATCCAATCGTTAGCAAAGGAACTTCTTCGTAATTTTTGTCAATATATTACATAACTGGTAGATGATACTTACAAATTATAAATATGTTTTGTTTACAATTAGTATTTATTTGCTCATTTATTCAATAACATGTCTGCTCGTCCGAACAGAAATTAAATTTAATATACAGATAATAATTTATTTTACCAAGCTTTGATAAAATAATAATTATATATATATATATACATAAATCTAAATTAGTCTGAATTAAACGGTTCTGATGTAGACTATATGGTTTTGCACAGGTTTTTTTTCCAGTAAAAAACCCCCATAAAGCTGGTACATTAAACATGTCTGAACGACAGACTAATGATATAAATTTAGAATGTAAAAATAACTGTACTTGTAATGGCTGAATGACATACGGAATAAATCAATTGATGTATACAAGTATCATTACCCAGCCTATCATAAAATAAATTATCTAAAAAAAAAACTAATTTGATGTTTGCATCACAAATACTGAAAATATACTGTGATAAAAAATAAAAAGTGAATTGCCCATAGAATATTAAGAAATCAATAGAGTAATATGTAGAACACAATCAATTAGAATTCTTGTTTTTAATATGTGTAAAATATATGCCTTTATAACAAACAGCATGGCTCATATTTCAATCATTTATCTGTTTAATAGAAAATCAAATTAGAATTCTTCAATATACACCATTAATCACATTAACCAAATTGAATTGTACACAATAACATGGAAGAAGTCGCCATTCTTCGCTACATTTGATAATGGAAAGAGAAAAATATAAGAGGTAAAGATAAAAGTGATTATTATCAACAGACCCAACAATCTCTTGTCAGTTTTCATGATATAATCATCAGTAAACCTCAAAGTACCAAAATAGAAAGATTTTTTCCACCAGTAGTCCAGACATTTTATGTTCCTGCAACAAGATTTCACTGATCGCTACTGTGTATTGATCAGTCTTGTATAGACATCTATAGAGAAGCTTTCCCACTTTTTTTCTCAGACATCTAACCTAGTTACTTTTATCTTTTTCTTTCACAGTCTTTAAAAATCAAATTTTATCAGTGATATCTTAGTGGTTGATTACTAATACCATGAATAATTCAGCCATCAAAAATATTTCAACCTGCTAAATATCTCAATAATATGTTAGAGTTGATGGTATTCGCTGCAATTCTGTTAAAATTACACAATTTTCATAATTAAATTATGAATATACATGTCTATATGTGTTATTTTAAAAGTCACAGTTCACAAGAGCAGACGAATTATTTCAAAAATTGTTTAATCTTATTTAATTCATTAAACAAATGAAAATAATCTAGTTTTATCACAGATAAATACAGAACCATAGTCAGATTCCGGATTAGTAATCCTCAAAATGTCTGAAATTTATGGATTGAATAATCAAATTAATTTATATTGTGGGAGGGGAGGGAAGCGAAGACAGATCTAAAACAATGTTGTATTGCTATATTTATTTTTTTCAAGTATACAATTTTTTAAAAATAACTTACTTATAAGCTTATTGTATAAAGTTTATGAATCAGTAGTTAGATTAAGAAGTGTGTGTCATAAACTGACTATTTTTGTCCTACCTACGTCAGTTATTTTCCTCTAATGGAGTATATAATTTTAAGACACTATTACACATCTTTTAAAAATGGATTTCAATTAAATTTCATGAAATATGTTGATATATATTCATAAATTTCCAAAAATAGTAAATTTCGAAATAATATCTACAACCAGGTTTAAATAGTATTCAAATACAATAATCTAATTAGTACATGTACTTGTGACTGATCCCTGTCTAAAAAAAAAACCCAAACCTATGGCAAATTTATGCAGTCTGGATTTAGGCCTATTGGTTCCTACTCTATGAGAATAGTTACACATGTAGATAATATAAACCATTAATTTCAATAAAATATAAATACATGATATTTATTGTAAAAAATATTACATAAATTTGTTCTTAAATAAAAACAAGAGTAAGGGGTATTGAATAAATTAAATCAAGCTATCTGTTAGCATTATTAAACTTCAAATTTATATCTGAAAAAAGAAACTATACTCAAATATATATTTTGTAAATTTTATTTTTTATAAGAACACACAAAAAATTAAAAATACACAAATGAATGGTTTTAACATGTAAAATTAATTATTTCCTTTTCCCCAGTATGATTATTATTTCTTAACAGAAGCTTGTATTCAAATTAAAACTATCTGTGGTTAATTTCTATCACAAAAACAATTTATGGCATTGCAAATTCTTTTTTTAATATTTTCTATTCAAAATCGAATTTTAATATGCAACTGTCAGAAGAACATAATCCAAATCCCTTTCTGATTTTTAATCATATTTCTGAGGTAGACAAGCAATGCTTGGAATTATAGGCTGTATTTCTATAGAATATTTCTATGAAATGAAAAAAAGTAATTTACAAAATAAATATTAATCTTAGAAAATAGGGCAAAGTAGAACAAATTAATCAAGATCACCTTAGAAACATAAAATAAAAGTTGCCATTTTTCTATTCTTATTTACAGAAGGGAAAACAACTGGAATTAGAAATAAGGTACCGTTAGAAAAAAAAACAAATGGATTTTACAATATTAGATATTTTAAAAATCTTAAATTCAATCAACTCCATTAAATATAGCCACATACTTTACCAATAAAATTTTTAAAAATCAAAGTAATTTATGCAAATCATTGTGTAAACAAGATTAAAATCTTTCATTCATGACAATTACAAACCAATAAAATAATTATAACATCTTTGGTTTGTAAGAGATATGTCATTACTTACCTGTTGATTAAATATTACATGTTACACACGCTAATTTATTTACTGATTGAAAAAACAAGCAGTTGGAAAGAATTTAAATTCCAGACATATTCTAGAAAATCAATAGCAACTTAGTGGGAAATCTTACTTTTCATTTAGTATATACATGTATATAACCAGGAAAACCTACCCTCCTTACATATTTAATACCTTGGAAAATCATTTAAACACTTTCTTAAGATATTCCATTCTATCTCCTGGAACTGTCCTAATTTTGCCTTGAATAAAACTAAAAGAAAAGAGAAGTTGTCTCTTATATCGTTGTTACGTGGTACCTATGTTTTAGTACAAATACCAACTAATCTGCAAGCTATAAACCATTTCTGCCTAAAAAGGAAATAACAGAATTTACCATTTTGACTGGGTGCTTCAAATTCCAATAGCAGATCTTCAAATGACACCTAAGGAATGAAAAAAAAATCCAGACAAGAGGTATTTTTTACTGGCCTCTAGTCTATGTAGTGTATATGCTACTTGTCGGAAGGCTAAAAATCAATATCACATGTATTAATAGGCACTGCAGTGATAATTTATGTTGATATGCCAGACAGTGCTGTTATTTCACAAGTTAAACAAAAAAACTTTTCATCAAAATCACAACCAATTCTTCATAAACAATTTCAAACCAATACGGTCACCATTTTATAAATAATTATGCTGTAGAGTGATGGAAAGAACAACAGTACCGCTACTAGTCTCCTAGCCAACCAAATCCAAAATGTCTCAGTCATCGGTCACTCATTGGCTATTACTCAATACCAAGCAGGTTTATGTAATGCAGGTACTTACCGCCACAGCTTACATTCTTTACTCTGGAGAATGGAATTTTTTACAAATGAAAATGGGTATTGTAACTTATTTTTATTTCCATTACATATTTAAGAATCAGATTAATTGTAAGTCTGTTTTTGATAAATTACATGTAGCTTATACCTTGTCATGCAAGAATTAAATTAAATCAATAGGTGATTGAAATACATTTATAATCATACTGCTGTCAGTACTTATGGAATTTTCTACTGGAACTATCATAGTAAAGTCATCATTCTTGCAATTTCAAAATTTTTTTTACCTAACAACATATATATATATACCATTGAGCAGTTTACTGGAAAATAGGCGCTATATAAATACATTATTATTAATATTATATACAATGTAAAAGAACAGATTTGGTTTTTTCCACCCCTTACTCCCCTTGACATTTAACATTTTATACTTTCCATTCCTAAAATTTTACCTACAGTAATCAGAATTATATTTTTTTATAATATAATAATGGGCGATAACTCAGCAAACAATTATCTGAAATGCCTGAAAGCAAATTTTCATCTAAATGAGAGACTATGACTGAAAATTGACATATATTTTTAATTCCTGGAATTTCATTTATAATACTTGTCTGGTTACCAAGGACCAGAGTTCTATAAATAATTGACAGAAATTGAAATCCTAGAGGGGTTGGTGGCTCACTATATTGTATGCTTTTCATAAGTTGTATGCTTTTCATAAAGTGTTGCAACTCAACAAGTAATTGTCTAAATTCTTTCAAGTTTGACAAGCTTCTTCATTTTACTAATATACTGGTAAATCATTTCTCAGTAATTTTGATTTTCCAGTGCCACTAATAATTAGAAGGTTAGTGGCAGGGGAAAATCAGAACAAAAATGGCATGTTTTTTGCAAGTTCTTGCGTCTCCCCCCCCCCCCCACCAAAGGCTTGCAAATTTTAAGACACATGCCACCAAATGACTTGCTATATATCAATATTTCTAATTTGTCTGGGTAAATCAGAAGAAAAAAGGGCCTGTTTTTTGTCCGTCTCCCCCCCCCCCCCCCACCTGGTTTGCAAATTTTAAGACATATCCAACCAAATGTCTTGCTATATATTTCTAATTTGACGTATCATTTTGGAAACATCCCACGACACATAGAAAGATCTAAGATACAAATTTGGAACCCTGGCTAAGCTTTTGATCAATGTATAATACATGTGTATAAGGTGTTTCAGGCAGGGAATCCGTGTCAAAAAACTCCAAACTTCAAAAGTTTAAAAAAAAGGACATGAAAATGGGCTTTATAATTCTCATAAATAGCCATGGGAAAATGCCAAATATTTTGGACAAAATAGGCCTCTGGGTGGAGATATCAGATATTTTTATTTATTTTAACTGGACCAAGGAATCGATAACTTGCTTAAGTTTCCAAATTTTGTATGAACTGAACACCCCAAATTGATTCTTGTTAATCTGTTTTATAAAATGACACAATTGTAATTTTTCTTTGGAAACTGAAAGCCTAATCCTATCATCTTGTAATTTACAATCTCACAACTATATTTATATTTCTATCATTGTTTGGCAGAAGAATGAAGTTAGGTTGTGACAGTTAATTTTAATTACATGGTTTTTTTTGTGTGAACATACCGGTATTCAATTCATTCCCATTGTGCAATAAAACATGTTCATCATCATACAATTATAAGACGTTTAAAAAATGAGGCCTTAAAATTGTTTGTAACGACTAAGGGGTTACTGTTTATACTTATCAAATACGCTTCTTTTTATTTAGAATTCAATTATGAAAATCAAGGGCAGATAAATTTAAGATATGTTTAAAAATGTCATGGGACTTGTCCACAGATCTATATGGACTTATCCACAGATACTTTTTTTAGAAATATCATACATCCTTGCCAGCAATGCAGGTATTCCTTATGTCTAGTCTTGGGTCTTCAAAGCCAATACAATTTGACTAGAATTGATGGTCAAAATCAAGTAGAAATTGTAAATTTATGACAAAAAATGTGAAAAGAGTTTTTTTTGCTGGAGATTCTCTCGAGATAACTATATCCATTTGGGACTTACCTATAATATTAAGCAGGCAATCCTATTCCTTCTAATGAAAAATCAATGCAGTCATCTACTTTAAATTTACTGTTTTGCTAAATGGTCCCTTCCATGAAATGATGACAAAAATTTCTAAATTGATAATTGTACATTTAATAAAGAAAACAAAATCAAAAAATAAATGTCAGATAATTTCCCAGCTTGGATTCAATGTGGTAGTACATTACTCAACCACTACTAAAAATGAAAAATATCGGCCAAATTAATCTTATCAATTTTATCTAATTCAAAGAGGTCTTGTTCCTTCAAGGAGGACTTTACGTGATGGGTCTGACACCTATCACTATATGGCCATTCTCTGTAGAAGTTTGCAGAATACTATTCACAGCCATAGTGTGTATATATATTTGCCTTGTATTTGAATTCTTGTAATAAATGTCAAGTATATTTTTATTATTGGTTTATATTTTCAATGTGCTGATTTGAATACAATGTGTTTATGTAGGAATGTGTTTATGGAACATGCCAATTTGCTAAGATGTTGATTTATTAAGGAATGGTTTGAACAATATTTTACTACTTTTTATAGATCAATAAGCTTATAGAAAAGTTTTCATGATCGACATATTATAGTATAATACATGTAGTATAATTTTTCTTATAGAATTCTTCCATTTTGGTTTATGTTATACTGGATGTAGAACAGACCCTACTACTCATTTATAAGATAGGTTGCCAGGCAACAAAACATATGCCCACAGCAGCTAAATCGTCCGAGCGATCGACATGGGTTGTTGCATATTTATTCTTTTATAGGTAATTAGGGGCATTTAATAGACAATTTCATACAGATGAATTTTCGTCGTTTGAGGGTTCACAAGGTTCTAAAAACTAAAACAAGGGCCATAACTCTGGAAGTAATCTACAGAAATTGTTGAAATTCGACAGGTTTTTTCGTTTTACTAATTCAAATAATGCATATAAATTTCATACAGAGCGGATGATAACTTTTGTCGTTCGAAAGTTCACAAGGTTCAATAAGGTAAATCAAGGGCCATAACTCACAGCGTAATTAACGGAAATTGCTGAAATTCAATAGGCTTCTTAATTGCACTAATCTAAATGATGCATATCAATTTCAAACAGATCGGATCATAACTGTTGTCATTAGAGCATTCACAAGATTCAACAAAGTGAAACAAGGGCCATAACTCTAGATGCAATTAACGGAAATTGCTGAAATTCAATAGGCTTCTTTGTTTTACTAATTTAAATAATGCATATAAATTTCATACAGATCGGATAATAACTTTTGTTATTAGAGCATTCACAAGGTACAATAAAGTGAAACAAGGGCCATAACTCACGGCGTAATTAACGGAAATTGCTGAAATTCAGTAGGCTTCTTCGTTTCACTTATTTAAATGATGCATATCAATTTCAAACAGATCAGAAGATAACTGTTGTCATTAGAGCGTTCATAAGATTCAACAAAGTGAAACAAGGGCCATAACTCTAGATGTAATTAACGGAAATTGCTGAAATTCAATAGGCTTCTTCGTTTCACTAATTTAAATGATGCATTAAATTTCATACAGATCAGTTGATAACTTTAGTCGTTAGAGCGTTCACAAGGTGCAACGAAGTGAAACAAGGGCCATAACTCCAGAAGAAATTAACAGAAATTATTGAAATTAAATAGGCGTCTTCATCTCACTATAATGCAAACAACATATATCAATTTCAAAACAATCAGATAATAAATGTAGTCTGTAGAGTGTTCACAAGAAATTGTGGACGACGGACGGATCGACAGATGGACGGCAATATACGACCACATTTCCATGTGGGCGTAAAAAAATGTTTGTTAAAATTTCAACTAATTCCTTTAAGCATATTAAATTATGAAACTTTTGTATAACAATATCGCATAGGCTACTATTAACAGTCAAATGTTACAAGTAAGCATCCTACCAGTGTGTAGCTGTATCGTCATAAATTCTCAATTATGTACTTTTAGCATCCACTTCTTTACAGAATACTTGTGGCTATAGTAAAATGGCCAAGCAGTCAAGCTATAATATCGTACTGACCGGATGACCGACTAATACTGACCAACAGATATTCCTTCAAGTAATCTTATCTTGTAGCTAAACAATTGACTTACCAATAGTTAATCATAGCAAAGGACCAACAATAATCAATAAGTAAAAACATCAGTACTAACAGTTGTATTGTATCTATTTCATATCAACTCCACCAACAACAAATTTTTATAATTAAACTAATTAACCCTTTACCTAAAATAATCCCACATAAAACCACCCTTTTTTAACAATCACAGCATCGCCCACCCAAAACCCCAACCCCACACACACGTACTTATCAATATAAATTATTCAAAACTACATTTTTTTATTTATTTTATGTGAAACTATATTTGAATATTACTCACCACATTTTTTTAAAGTTGAATTCTAAACTCTAATCCATACGAAATGTATTTACATGAAGAAGCATTCAATGAATATTGAATTTCAACAGACAGTACATGAAGTAACAATACTGTTATATAAACATAAAGAATAGCTCAATCAATTTAAACTTTACAGTTATTGAGGTACAATGTACATGTAGGCCAGCTATTCAAGTGATAGACCGACAGTATTAATACAGACTTACACATTATCATCTCTCTATTAAAAAAAGAAAAAAATACAAGAAAAAAAAAGAAGAATCCAAGTACTGTAATAATAACAGGTGAAACCTAAGAAATATGGAATTATTATTTTGTACCCAAATGTGAGTTGGTACCTATTGTAAAGTAGCCCTCATGACCCAGACATGTTGACCTACTTTCCATCTGGTCCAAGCTCACATCACCTCAGTTCTGTCTAGATTATACACATTTATAACTTTAGTTTAGTCAATACCCACTAAAATAAAAATATGGCTACCTCACACTACTGTCATCTTATTCAAGCCATTGTCTCTTCTTACTTATAACTATCTTATTTCATCTAGTGATCATAGTAAAATTTACTGCTAATCACAGAGACCACCTTGCTTAATACAATGTACATGTGTACTTTCAGAAACTCACAATTCACTGGCTCGCTAGTTTTAACAACATGCTATTAAAAAAAAAAAAATGTACTGTTAAACGAATGGGGTGAAAAAAGGGGAAGATTCACACCAAACATGATCATATACTGTAAAGTTAGTAATTGTTGCCTAATACACAGCCACAGACAGCTATGAATATTGTGAGATCATGTATGCGCTGGTGGGAGAAAATGACATATATACATGATAGTCTGCAACTAGCTTGGACAACTGCCAACCAGATTTTTGCTATAATTGTGTCTTGTGATATTTAACCTTTCAGACATTTTCTTCCCATATCTTTTACTAATTAATGTTATCTTCAGTTTATGAACTGTTTCTAGGGGTCTTCTTTTGAAAAATATTATTTTTAATAATGGAAGGCTTGGTCATAAAAAAAGCAAAAAAACTCATACACATTATCTTCTCCAATATTAATTAATGAGCCTATAAATTAGATTTTAATAAAAGCTGAGTGAGCACATGATTGATGTAAATATTTGCTATCATGATTATATAGTCACTCATACAAGAATCAATGAACAGTAAGAAACACGAATCCCAGAAAACTATTAATCTTGGAATGTGCTTGCCATTTACGCTTTTTTCATTACAGATCCTTCGTAACACGACAGTAGGTTACCAATCATATTTCCTGGCTGTTAAATTGCTGAAATAATGGTAGATTAGGTGTCATTAGGAAAAAAAATCCTTTTAGATTCATGACATCCTCAAAAACGTAGTGTTAAATTATATGTTTATTTTTTTGGATTATCTCTGTTAATAAACTGCTACTGAAACAAATTATGAATTTAACAAAAAATTATGAATTGTTTAATCATTTAATTAATCTTTTTCAAAATATCTATAAATATACTATATTAAATCGATATGCACAATTGCTCTTCACAGATTATGCTTCAAGTTGCTGGTCCTCAATTGCAGGATTTTTAATCCCTCTTAAACAATAATGTGAATCTCGGAAAGGAATATCAGTTCAAAAGTGTTTCAATTCCATTCAGTATTTACATTGAAGATATGATGAATTGAAAATTTGATGTCCTCTGCCGACACTGTCTTAATCAAAGGCTTGATGCATCATTAATGCTATGGAGAGACGAACATATTTTTTCGCCTGATCGCGGAGATTGAAGTTCGCCAGCGATTTTTTAAGGCCGATAATCATTTAATTAATCTTTTTCAAAATATCTATAAATATACTATATTAAATCGATATGCACAATTGCTCTTCACAGATTATGCTTCAAGTTGCTGGTCCTCAATTGCAGGATTTTTAATCCCTCTTAAACAATAATGTGAATCTCGGAAAGGAATATCAGTTCAAAAGTGTTTCAATTCCATTCAGTATTTACATTGAAGATATGATGAATTGAAAATTTGATGTCCTCTGCCGACACTGTCTTAATCAAAGGCTTGATGCATCATTAATGCTATGGAGAGACGAACATATTTTTTCGCCTGATCGCGGAGATTGAAGTTCGCCAGCGATTTTTTAAGGCCGATAACAAACGGGTACATGTAGCGATCGTCTTGAAAGCGAACGCCACTCTGTGAGTAAATTACGTCAATCACATGACTTGTACAAAAATGCAACTGAACCCGTTCATAAGCGGACTTGATAGATTGCTAATATGATAGGCCTATACACGGCCATTTCTGTCATTGCAAGATCTTTGGCTACACGATCCCGATATTCTGGCATGGTGATGTCAAAAAGGTAAGGCCTTTTGGACAAATTCTTCCTCTTCCATCAGACTCAACGATTTACCAATGGAGGCAGCCATTTTGAGATCATGTGATATCAATGCCACTGATTGGCTTATAACCAGCGGCAGCCAGGCAGGATATCCCCACATTTTGCAAGAGATGGATAGAGAACAAGCTAAAAACAAACAGGATTTTTTGTACAATCAGGGGCAATAATCCAGAAAGTTATGGTCTGAAATGTGCAAATATCAAAAGGGACTGAGATCTTTGGGATATAAAGATATGTTTTAAGTTTCATCAAAATCAGATAAAAATTGTGACATCTAGAGGGTCCACAACCTTTGTATTACATACTTTTACACAATTTGCGTACAAAGAGCGGCCATTTTGTTGGGCAGTTTCATTTCGATTTTTCCGAAATTCGAATTCAACGTTCATTACAGTGGAATGGTGATATATTTAAACAGTTTTTATAATCGTAAAAATAATTGTGACTTCTAGAGAATCCGCAAGCTAAAAATGTGATTTTTTGAACAATCCAGGAAGTTACGTTTGGATATGCGTGATTATCAAAAGGAACCAAAATCTTACTGTGTAACGGTGATATATTCACACGTTTTTTTTTTTAAATCGGATAAAAACTGTGACCTCTTGAGGAACCACAAGCTAAAAACGTGATTTTTCATACAATCAGTTCTTTGGGTTATAAACATGCATTTCATGAGTGTCCACACACTAAAAATGTGATTTTTCCTACAATCAGGGGCCATAATCCATGAAGTTATAGTCCCATACATGCCAATATCGAAAGGAACCGAGATCTTTAGGAGATAGACCTATATTTTAAGTTTCGTCAAAATCGGAAAAAATTGTGACATGTAGAGTGTCCACAAACAAATTGTGGATGGACATCCGGACGGACAGGGGCGACGGCATAATACATCCACATGAAAATGTGGGCGTATAAAAATAAATCACCCGAAAATATACGCTGGACATGAGCACACAAGTGAATTTGATCGCCGGCAAAAAAAATTTGTCCGAAAATATCTAACACGCTACATACGAGCGATTGATCAAGCAAATGGTTCGCCGAGCAGAATCGTCCGTCAGGCGATAAAAGACGCTCGTTTGTCCCCCACATTAGCCCACAGGAATATTGTGAAAGTTTAATCTTTTTAATATCAGTCCAAAAATGGTTTAATTCCGTTCAGTATTTCCAAAGTTGTTAATATAGGAGAAGCCCCCATGGTTTAAATCCGATTGAATCCAAGTCGTGAAATTATCTAGAGTACATTTGAGCTTGTATTAAACAGTGAGAAATTTGATATTTTAGTGAAAATGAAGATGATGCATTGATCCTTTAAATGTTCAATAGACCTACATGTAGTCTGAAAAATATACAATCAGGATCAGCGAATTTAATCAACAGTTTTAAATTAATAATCTGATGAATTGCTGATGTAGATAATAACAAACCAAGATAACAGATCTGTTTTCAAAACATATACTTCAGGTACATGAAAGACCAATTTGTTTTGAATTCAAGCATACTAAACTATGCGATTATTTTATAAATGGGCATAAAATAGCAATTGTTCATTCACTTACTTTTTATCTCACCAAAACAAATATATCGAAAAGCATAGTGTCCAAATATTCTATGTCTGAAATTTGTCAGTGATACAGCACTAGAAGTTATTATCCCGATTAATCATATTGTTCTTATCAAGACAGTCCCTTATACATAGACCCAATTAAACCAGTCTACACCAACTGTCCAAATATATTGATGTGTAATAGACAAATAGATTAATAGACAAATGTAGAAGTAACTATTTAATAGCGTTGGAATCAATAGTTTGAAAACAAGTAAGACCCACATCCTACCTATACTAATATAATTATTATATCAGTCACGACACAAATTTAGACTTGACAGAAAAAGAAATGGATTGCCATTTACCAATCTAAGTCTTACTAAATTATTAACCTTTTGAACTAATGTTTTATCCAAAGCGTGACAGTAGAGAAAGTCTCTCCATTCTGTGATGAGGCTATCTTTGTGATACTTTATTAGCCTTTATGTCACAAGTGTCAACGCTAAAGTGTTTGGTGTATATTTTGGAAATGTAAAACATTCAAGCGAATCCAAGAGTCAGAATAAAAATAAGATATGGCTCCTCACACAACCTAAATGTAAAATTTAGGAATTAGAACTATCAAAATGGCAGACTTTATCCAATCATTTCAATTCAAGTCAACAAATTAAATCAGTAAATGTATTGTACCAACTAAATAATAAAAGATATCTACCAATGGCACACTAATAAATTTGTCCATTCAATGCCCTGTTAATTCATCAATACAAGGACTCTTGAAACTTCTTAATTGTTTGGGATTGTGGATATTTACATCTTTATAGATCAACATTTTAAAGATGAATTATGTAAAGAATTCGATAAAGAGCTGGCCATTCTTGCTATAATAGTTGAAAATGAATATGAATATATTGAAAATTTCAGTCAAATCATTTTATTCTGTGCAAAGTTTTGGGTGTTTGAAGTTTTGACAAAATACAGCATAGATTGTTTAGTATTGTAGCAACATTACTTGACATCACTTAAAATTGTAGCCATCAGATTCGTCCCATAGTCCAGAGTGTTTTCATGATAATAAATTTTATCTAACATTTGAAGCCAGAAAAAACACCAGCAATAGAAAGATTTAGCTTTTACAAAATGCATCTTTAAACTTAATCATTAAGTAAATGAAATGGACATTTTCTTATGAAATCAATTTACACAATGTCTTACCTTAATGTTTTAAATCTTTTTTTATTGCTCAGCTCAAATTCTACTTAAATTTCAATCGCATGTTGGTAGCACTTATGCTAAATTATGCAATGTAATTCAAAGTAACATAATATTTATCTTTGGTATGACGTTCCCAGCTTGAACTCAGTCCCCACAACAACATCTTGAAAATTTTGCATTTTAGAGCATATTCCAAATTTTAGCAATTATTTGATACCGGTATACGAACAAAAATATTTTATCGTTATGTTTCCAGATGTCCATATGGAACACTATTACTAACCATATGATTCTACGCACTGGATAGACATTACCATTAACTACCCTTGTTAATGAATCATGCAATACCTATCATATTACTTTAAGATCAAGACTACACAGAGAGAAAAATGGGGTTCAAATTATTTTCATTAATTTACTTAGACATAGGGGTCTTTAGCAGTGGGAGGGAACTGGAGGACCCGGACAAAATCCACGAGGTTGGACAGACGACCCTACTCCTTGTCACGAAAAAAAGTGGGGAATCGGAACCATGCCACTTGACTCTAACCATTCGACCACCCAACACCCCTAAGACTACATAATGCTAACAGTTCCATAACATTCTCCTATAGTACCAGGTCTGAGACCAACCAAATATTAAGCCTGGCCAAGACGCACGTATGATAATTACCAAGGGTCCTATGGATAGTACTAGTTACAAGTAGGCAGAAGGGAAAGCCAAGTTCCAGCACAGCAGACAAACATCTTTCTATCCCATCATTGTTCTAGACAAACACATTCAATTTCTTTTGCCTAAAGGTCAAAATTGACTGTTAATAATGCAGATTCAGATTAATATCAACAACCTACCTTCAATATTCTTTCTCACTGAAAAAGAATGACAAGCATAATCTAAAGGTTTCTTATTAAAAACGACTTTTTCATTTTATTCGGCTTGGAACTGAATGAAATTCAAAATAAGACATTTCACTTCTTATACATTCTTGTGTTTTTGTGTGAAATATGTACAAAGATTTGAAAGAAACAATGATTTCTAAATTAAATCATTGAATATAATTACCGTTGTTAAAACATGGTGATATCATATAACAAATTATCAATGTCTTATTGTGAAGTTTAGTTTTAAACAAATAGGCTATCAACATGCATTCATTCAAGCCGTGGTAAACTTTTATTAGCATAAAATATTACGTATAAATTACACAACAATAACAAATACACATCGGCTTCTATATTTCCCATCAAACTAACCTTGTATTGGAATTTCAAATTACTTACATATGTACCCCGAGATCGGACTTGATTTGTGACGTGTAGTTTTTTTCCCGATATGGTTTTATCTATTCACACAATCCCTTATCAAAAGGCAGGATTTAATACAAGATAGTTTTAAAAGTCTGGGTCGTCAAGACTATGATAAATAGTTCCATTATATGCTTTCACCGTAGACCATATTATACAAGACTGAAGAGTTGATGGTGTCAAATGAAGTTTTGTGATACTTATTTAATATGTAATGGTGCAAAGGTATCGATATAAAACTGAACGGAGTGTATTCATAATTTTCTTCAAGGTATTTGGTATTTTTTTCCAACTAGAATTCAGACTACGATGGTAGAAGAAAAACAACACCACTCCCAGAAAATCAATATGTATGTAGATCTTAGTTTACCATTGTCTGTCCTAGACATTCATAATATAGTCATTTATTTCAAATACATGATGTAATGTTTGTCTGTTCTTATACAATATCATTTAAGCAAATGAAGTAGTCACTTTCTGGACTGAACATTTGGTTTGCAATTTTAATGTTTCGGTAAATTTTTAATTGTTGAACTATAGGTTACTTTACAGAAACATGATTTTCCAAGACTATAGTCTATTCCCAAAATGAAGATTTAAGAGGGTCAATGATTGAACAAAATGTAAGATGTATGTTGAGAAACAGTATGCTTACACTTTCTAGAGCAACTGATACTAGTTCACTATTGGATTAGTGATTATTCCAAGCATTAATTGTTATGAAGTTCACTCAATAATGTCTTAATTTTGCCTTTGGATTTGTACAGTATTTATATGTACCTGTTTTTTTTATATAGTTTTCCCAATTTGCTACTACGTATTAGTAAACATGCTATATCTGCTTTTTAATAGCTAGGAAGTTATAAAAATATATCATGATGTTATGACATCATAGTAGAGAAGCTTTGGTACCTAGACATTATTTGCAATTCTTTTTTTAAAAAAAAAGTTGGCTAGTGTACAATAACTCAACCTTCTAAAAATAAATTGTTTCTTATTCATATGGTGCATATCCCAAGCAGTTACAGAACATAAGCTTTTAAATGGGGACAAAATACTGTGATCGAAAAGATGTGACCAGTCTTGAAGGTGATTGTCTCCATGATGGGCATAATTAGGTTACCATAAAAAAATTCTGCAGAATTGGGCAATAACTCAAAATTTAGGCCACATCATAGGTGATAGCTTACAATTTGAGAAAAATCAATACTGAGGTGAAATGTTTATTCATTTCTTTGGGCATTTCACCACACAGTGTGTCGTTATTTGCTTTCATATCTTGTTTTGCTTAATATTCCATATAAGGAATATACATGTATGGACAAAAAATTTGTTTAGCTATTGGTATGTTACAAATGTTAAGCAGATGTTACAGGAAGCGTTAAAATAAAGAACTCTCCCAAATGTACCATACTGTAGATCCTGTTGTATACACTACTAATTACATGAAATCTCTAATACCAGAAGAAGAGCATGTGCTCGAAATGTAATGCTCTATTGAATAAAATTCTTCTCAAACATTTTTTCCTATTTGCTATATAGGTACCAGTATTTACTTTCTTTAATACATTTAAATTATCTCAAAAATATTTTCAAATAGTGTGCTAGAATTAGCCATCTTGAATTCAGATGTTAACATTACCATGCTATCATTGGGAATCATCCATCATGCATTTGTGTGTCAGTGGGAAGTGAGATTTTTATGTTGTGTTGGTTGCCCAGCCAGTGTTTAAGTATGTGATGTATTGTAATTCTAATACTATGTCCTTCATCAGCATCATCATCTATGTTATAAAGAGCTGTAAATGAGAAGCTTTAGTAATACTTTTCAATGTACATGTATTGGAAAAAGACCTAGTCTTACTAAACTACTGTATATAGTCTTCTAACAAACAAACAGTAATCTAGTAACTAGCGCTGCTGATATAATACAGGACTAAAGAAATACTATATTTTGTCACTGGGTTAACAATCGGAAATTGTATGAACAGTTTTATAGAAATAACCAGATGACTTTCCTGACATGTTTCCCTGTATGACTACATGCTAGCCTAGTTATTTTATTACACCATAGATAGTTTTTCTTAAGAACAAACATAACAAATAAAAGCAGTCCTAACTAATAGACAAAACGTCCAATGAACTATTCGGCAAAGCAAGTAACAGTATGTGGTTCAACAATGGAAAGTTGTATGAGGGGTTCATGAAAGTGTACTCATCTTGTTAAAGAAAAAGCTGGGTATGATAAAACAGAAACATTAGGTTGGACCAAATAGATGTGCAGGGACAGCATAAATTGAATCAAAAATATTGTGATGACAACCATGAAACATTTTAAATGTAGACTCAAGTCTAATTAGTAAATGCCCTTCTTTAAGCAAATTCGAGGTTCGATCTAACTTATCCTTCATCACGTAACCAACAAGCCATATGTACCTTGTGTATTGGAAAATGTAAACTTCAGAGCAATTAAATTATTCTTATTATATTAAACTGCCAGAGAAGAACAGAGACTTGTAAATTACATTGTAATTTAAAAGGATGAAGGGCGATAGCTGGGGTCGTCTACAACAACAATTGTATTTCTTTTGATTCTAATTTCTATTTTTTATCAGAAACACTGTTGGTATACATGTATAATTAAATCACTGTAAATTTAATTTCTCTAATATTAAAGGAGCTAAATTGCTATTCTTTGACACAAATGGGTCACAACGCATATAATACATGTAATGTAATATGAATGTATATAAACAGATTTACATTCAATCGCTTCTGTTTTTACTGAAATTTCTAATCAGCAAAATACGCGAAGATTGCAAATTAAATGGCAGTATTTGGCGACCGGTTATTCCATACTACTCTGGTAGTTTTACTTTGTGGGATATGTTTAGCCTCGTTCATTCAGGCACTTCATTATAAACGGCACCCGAAATCATTCTGGCACATGGTTCGGGTGCCAAGATTAAAATTTTCATTGTGTCTTAAATATTGGATACCAGAAACACATCAATGTTGATTTAAATTGACCAATAAGTCGTGTTTGCAATGTCGAAGACTGTGAAATACTGAAATAAAGACATAACTACCGGTACTTAAATTTCTCCTTTACTGCCAACTGCAATCTTTACTGACCAAATGTTTTTACATAGTTCAGCATCAAAATATTTTTACAGACCGAAATTACTTTAAATGTTAATTTACGTAACATCTGTCCTCCTAAAATCAACTGGCAAATTGGGGGTTGATGGAACTGTATCAGTATATAAAATTTTCGGCTGCTCCAATAAATTGGCCTTCAACCACAAACTCTGTCTTCCATCAATCCATGAAAGTCTAAAGGAAATGGGTCTTGTCAACAATTTACTTACTTACCAAAATATCAGAGTTGAACTTGAATAAGAATATTACATATTTTGGTAGATATGGAATTCGCAGCATACAGATAAATAGACTTTTTCTTTCAACTTTGACACATACATTGTGACTTTAATGAGTTTTCAATAACTTGGCCACCAGATGAAACTTAAAATCAAAATTACTATATTCGATTTGTTTATTTATTGTGTTTTAAATTTTCACATATTTTGGGCATTTATTGAAAATGTATGGAATTTGGATTTTCTTGTACGAAATGAGGACCTTTAAGGGTATTGTCCGAGAAATGAAGTCCTTTAAGTTAGCTACAATGCTACCATCAAAAGGCAACACCTAGTAACTCACTTTTTTATCAAAATTGAGTTAGGACCAAATTTGTAGTTACTAGGGTGTATATACTTCCTGTTGTTGTACTAGATATTTCGATCTTTTCATTTGTAAGCAGTTACACCAATGACCCAACCTAGCAACTTCCTTCATTTGCCTAGTATGCCTCAGAAAAACCTAGTAACTCAATAGTCAAATCAATGGATTTGTTTTCTCAAAATAAGAAAAACACGAGTTACTAGGTGTTGCCTTTTGATGGGTGAATGTGCCTGTTACACTCACACTTACCAGAATATTTTGCTAACAGTTTAGCCTTGGACACAACAATCCTTCTAAATCTATGTTCTTACAGTATTTTTATTCCTCCTGATTATACATTAATATCTTACAAACTATTAGTCTAATGGCAACAAGAGTTGTGCCAACAACAATTGTGCCCTAAAGAGTTGTGTCCCTTGACAGGATTTACACAAAGGGTCAACTCCAGAGTGAAAAACATTTACATTTTTAAATAGAAAACATGATATACAGCCAAAGGGTGTTTACATCATCTATATTGTGTAGCGTAGTAAACTGATAAAGATACAATTTAAATAAAGCAATCAATATGTTTGCAAATATTTTACAATTATTAATACTGAGAACCAGTGCTAACTAGCTCCATCGACTCAAGTTTGAATACTGGGATTTCAGTTTCCATTAATTATTTGTTCCAAATCATTTTGACAAGCCATCAACAGCAGGGCATAAGCATATTGTAAATTCAATGTGTAAATTGAAAGAAAATTAAAATTGACAAGATGTGTATACCTGTGAGAATTGCAGATTGTGAGAGAAGCTTTAGTAAACAAAATTTGATGAAAACAGCCAGCAGAAACTCTCTCAAAATCACTATTTAGTCTTGAAGGTACAATTTCTCTTCTCCTTTTTCTTTGTTTTTATTTTTAATGCAAAGCTTAAAAAATGTCAGATCCTTTATTGAAATTGAGCTTGAAAACTGTTATTTTGACCAACATGCGAACATTAAAACATATATCACTATCAGTTTAATAAAATCAATATTTGGACTTAGTAACTTAGAACCTTAAATTATATTCTCCTCCTATATGCTACACACAATACTACCATACTGCAGGCTTTTAGTCTAAATATACACTGTAGTAGGCCTATGAGTATGATAAATATTTTGTATTTGGACGCATGAATCAACCTAAAACACCATAATATAATAAAAATTGTAAATTGTGCTGACAATTTGTTCCATAAATTTGTCATACTCAGCTTAAACCTACATGTAAATACCCATACGTTTTCTAGCCTCTAGTTTGTAGTAGAAAAAAACTGTCAAAATCACCCACAAAAACTTGAGCAAAGACCGCACACTCTGGATAAAATTCAATTGCAAAAAAAGATTTTAAAGTCGATAGTGTATAAAATTTGTAATTTTGTGCTAGTTCAAGCCAAACTTATTTTCTTGTGACCTCATTAAACCTTAGCAATAGGACAAAAACAAATCTGAACTCAATAAATTATATTTCAAAATTAAAAAGTACCGGTACTAAGTTTGAGGAATTGAAAACTGACTATTCGTAATCAGTAGGCCAGATTTAAAACATGTAAATTTGGTCATGGAAGAATACAGACTTTAAAGCGAGTGATTAGTGACAATCACAAGTGATTGATGGGGTTGCTTAACTTCTGCTGGGGAAAATTAATATATAAAATAAAAATTGGTTGCAAAACCAAATTAATCCTTAAGCACATGGTTAATGTAAATATTGACTTCCCCAGTTCCTTGAAGAAAATTAGAGAAAAGTGATCAACTCTATTAATACTGGAACATCCCTTGACAGGCTGAAACTGCTGTTCCTTAGACCGACCGTCTCAAACCACCCGAGATACGTGAATACCTTTCTGTATTATAGGATCATTTACCAGTTCATGCTGCGTCTGTGACGGTGCTAAAGGCTTAATAGTGTTTTTCTTCGTGACTGAAATGTACTATCTTAAGCTTGTCGAGACTGCATCATTTCATTTCTAATCCACTAGGTACATGTATTGTCTTGATTGTTGGTTTTGTTCCATGTATTTTATTCTAAATGATTACTTTAACTGGGATCTAGTGTGGGGTGTTTGTTTTGTCAGTTGATTATTCAAAACGGTCTCAAATATCTGAATCCCCCAAATCACTATTCATGTAGGTACAGTAAACTTCGTATAAGTCGGATCTAAATGGATTGACCAATTTTATCTGAGTTTAGCGAAGATCCGAGTTAGCCGAAGACCTAGTTCAGCTCTGAGCGTTGGGACCATTATCGCCCTGTACGTTCAGGAACCGTCCTATTGAATCCTTGTCGAAATAAAATCGGTTTCCAGTCAATTTTACCGGGCAACCTTTTACTGGTAAACAGTCGTGTGTCAGTCTCTGCAAACGCCTGAACAATGTAAAGGAACATTTTTGTGACAAAATAAGGCCTTGCATACCTTTTGTCCGTTGATTATTCAAACGGTCTCAAATATCTGAATCCCCCAAATCACTATTCATGTAGGTACAGTAAACTTCGCATAAGTTGGATCTAAATGGACTGACCAATTTTATCTGAGTTTAGCAAAGATCCGAGTTAGCCGAAGACCTAGTTCAGCTCTGAGCGTTGGGACCATTATCGCCCTGTACGTTCAGGAACCTTCCTATTGAATCCTTGTCGAAATAAAATCGGTTTCCAGTCAATTTTACCGGGCAACCTTTCACTGGTTAACAGTCGTGTGTCAGTCTCTGCAAACGCCTGAACAATATAAAGGAACATTTTAGTGACAAAATAAGACCTTGCATACCTCGCTAGAGTCAGTATGTGCAACACAACATGCTGTTAAAAATCTGTCCCCTTCTGGTGACCATCGAGGTCTAGATGTGGGGTGGTGTACGGATTTACGTGGCTTGGCCATATAAGTATAAGACGTAACGAAATTTAGGTAAGCTGGGGTGGGGGGAAAATTAGAATCGTTGAAAAGCTGAAAAACTTCAGCCAATTATTGCTTTGCCTAGCTCAATTACAATCAAACTTTTCCAAAAATTCCAATTTCGCTTTGTCATATATGGCCGAGTTGCGCAAATTTATGCGCTGCCTTCTGTTTCGATTTCAATGGTGTCAGCCAGGCCTTATTTTTAACAGGCCGGAATTAGATCAAATGGACCGAACATTTTTTTCTGAGTTATGCGAAGATCCGACTTACGCGCAGAAAATTAATAAGAAAAACGTGAATGATCAAAGGGTCCAAACGATTTTATCTGAGTTGAGCAAAGATCCGTTTTATACAAATCCGACTTAGGCGAGGTTTACTGTAGTAAATTAAGTTAATATTTTGCAAGAAAAATGATAACTTAATAATAATAATAATATAGTCTTTGGAGAAGTGACATTATTATACACCTTGTCTGACATAGCCTTTTGATGGTTATTCTGATCGCTGGCATTGACAAATTACACTTGATTAACATGAGTTACACATGTTTGTATTAGACTTTTCACATTGAAACTACAGATATTTTAATTTGATCAATAATTATCATTATTGGTGGGAACTTATCATATCTGACTTTTATATTCAATCGAGAGCAAAGACATTTTATGAGCATTTAATTTTGACAATGTATTAGACTTTCCACATTGAATTACTACAAATATTTTAATATGATCAATATTATCATTATTGGTGGGAACTTATCTTATCTGACTTTTTATATTTAATCGTGAGCAAAGGCATTTTATGTACATTTAATTTTGGCAATCACGCAGACCTAACAGTCTGCATGTGCACAAGAAACCGAGTTACATCAGAGTCCATCTGAACCCTTCAAGGCTTTACAAATTTCAAACCTACAAAAAAAAAAAAGTTTGTCCTGAAAACAAATGAGGTTTAATGATGTCTCGTCCACACAATACTTCCGTCATTTTGAGACAACGGACAAACATATGGTAATGTTTATTTCTATGGCCACGCCCACTAATAGAATCGATCCCAAATTGTCAAAGGTTCTTTTACATGCATTTTAATATGGGCCTCAGCTTTTCATACAATCTGAACGCCTTGTCAGCATTGTAGGTGCCACTGATGGCAAGTGAAAACATGTGTATGAAGTTTTCCAAATTGTGTTTTACTTTTATTAATCAGAGTTTTAGCTTAGGAACCAACCAAAAGTACACTTGTATGCACTTATCAAACCATTGCCAAAAAAGTTGATAAATGCTGGTGTACAAACCTGTGGCATGGAAAAACTTTGAAATACAGTCAAGTCTGACCTGGCTATCAACATCAAAACAGGAATCAAAATGTTGAGGGAAAGACTCTGACAATTCAATGTCACATTTAACCTGGATACCCCAGTAGGCTACACCACAAGTTTATTTTTTATTTTGATATATTGGCATTCTATACAGTTACTGTACATGTTATTCACATAATTTCACTCTGGGACTGTCACTAGACCCTGACAGACTACCTGTCACGTACACAGTACATACTAGAACAAGTAGGATTGGCAGTTTAATGATAATGACTGTCAACTAACTAAGGAACCGGAAATGGGTCTTTTACTTACCTTGGTATAGTAATACAGTTTGTGCTGGTGTCCTGGGTTGACAGTGCCTTAGTCAGTTCTTCTAACCCACCTGTTTTCTTTAACTTTTTAACTAAACTTTTGACAGCTTTTTCTGACCATTTATCGTCTCTATCGTGTTCCCCTTTTTTCAAAGCCAAAAGTCGTTTCACTATTGGAGGTGTGAAGGGAGACAGCGTTGTCATAGCTTACGTTGATTATTCGAGCATTTAATATATGATGTATTTCTTCTATCGTTCTAGTTTGGATCTGAAATATCGAACAATTCATTACATTTTATGCGTGTTTTGTAATAGGCAATAGCATCTTCAATACTCCATTAAGAGTGAGCCTGTTTACTAGTGTACCTAAGATAAATTCGCAGAAAAGAGTTCGTCAGAAATACAGTGCAAAATATAACAATGCCCTACACTTACGTTTAGTTTCCTGGTAATAGTAAATGATCTTGCTTACATGTACTTGAAAAATGTTGTGCTGGAAGGTGTCACTTCTCTTCTGCAGATTTTATTTTTTATTTTTACCGGAACTACACTAAATTGTATAATCGGGAGCTGTCATTGTGCCATACCAAGTTCAACTTTCAATCCGCCAAATGGCACGTAAAATTACGCGCCCGTTTGTCTGTTTCTTTATCTTTAGGTTCCCTTAAAAATGTATATTTGGTGTATTAAACTTTAGAAGCCCTAGTGAGGAATTACAGAATGGACACGCATAAATACAATTAGATCCTTGCACACAGTCGAAATGACATAGAGTTCATTGACATTAGCGGTTCATCGAGCAACATGCCGGACATCGACTGTACAGAACAGTTGCCTGGAGCAAAATGTAGACGTTCAGTACTTGCCTGCAGTGATGGCTAAGATTTACACGGTGATTGATGGATCCGTTACTACGGAAAATTACGCAAATATATACATAACTTGATACTTTATTTACCAGAATTATATAATCAGTTTTAAATCCGTGAACAGTGGATATTAAAAAGTCTCAAAGTGTCTAACAGTAACTTATCTATGTCTATATCTCTTCAAAAAAAGTAGAAGTATTCAGAAACAATACAAAACTGCGGAAATGCACTGCTGTTTTTATTAGAGGTAACCAGTGTATGTTATATCAGGCCAGTTTCTTACACATGAACATAAACAGTTCATATGGGTGGCTTATCCGACGGCCTCATATTTCACTCGAGAAGAGATACACCGTCAAAAGTGAAAATGGACGTTTTTGATTTTTGTCTTAATAATGAGTAATTGCTCCACCAATCCTCAGACATTCAGCAATTCGTCGTGGCCTGCTCCTAATCAACCGCCCAATCATGATTTGGGGCAATCTAGCCCACTCCTCTTGCAGTGCCACGGCCTATTTGCAGTGTTGTCGGTTGACGTCGACGAACACGTCTCCCGATCAAATTAAACGTAACGCACTAAAGCAAAGGCACGCTAAACAGTAAATCTTATGCAAGAACCGATAGGAAAGCAAACATGGATAGATAAACCAACACGCGGCAGTTTTCATCAACCCTTCCTTGAAGTGTCAAATTTGACAATGAACCCCTCCCACGTGTATGGCGCTAGTGCGTGTCGCATGTGCAGCTCTGCAGTGGTTCTTCATCTGTGAACATACTCTCAAAGCTTGTCAAGTGTTCATGACTATTTATCATATCACAACCTGCATATAGGTATTTGCATTTCAATATCTCCTACTTTTTTTTTGAAGAGTATATATATTATAGTCACTGCACTGGTAACTTGGAGAAATCAAAACTACGAGATTTATATTGTTGCAATGTTTCCGACCTGTGCATACACATATAGGGTAAAAATTGCACGAAAAACAAAATATTCACTAAGCTGACCCCACAGCCGTACCCGACCTCGCTTGAAATATAACTTTAACCAGCGGCTGCCAGGCAGGATACGCCCACATTTTCCAAGAGATGGATAGGGAACACGCTAAATAAAAAGAAATTTTTCGTAACATCAAGGGCCATAATTCAGGAAGTTACGATCCGATATGCGCAAATATCGACAGGAACCATTATTTCTGGGTTATAAAGATATATTATTTCAAGTTTCATCAAAATCGGATCAACATTGTGACTTCTAGAGGGTCCACACCCTTGATATACCATATATTTACACTATTTGCGTACCAATGGCGGCCATTTTGTCAGGCAGTTTTGGTCCGATTTTTACGAAATTGTAACCCAGGGTGTAACGGTGAAATATTTCGACGGTTTTTTTTTTCAATCTGATAAACAAAAATTTAGACCTCTAGAGAGACCAAAAGCTAAAAACGCGATTTTTCGTACAATCAGGGGCCATAATTCAGAAAGTTACGGTACCATATGCGCGAATATCGAAAGGAACCAAGATTGTTGGGTTATAAACATGCATTTCAAGTTTCATCAAAATCAGATGAAAATTGTGACCTCTAGAGTGTCCACAAGCTAAAAACGTGATTTTTCGTACACTCAGGGTCCATAATCCATGAAGTTATCGTCCGATATATGCCAATATCGAAAGGAACCGAGATCTGTGGGTGATAGACCTATATTTTAAGTTTAATCAAAATCGGATAAAAATTGTGACCTGTAGAGTGTCCACAAACAAATTGTGGACGGACAGACGGACAGGGGCGACGGCAATATACGTCTACATGAAAATGTGGGCGTATAAAAATGCCAGTGTATAAAAATGCGAACATAATAGGTCTATTATTTTTATAGGCCCACTTTTCAGCGTGGGTGTGTAATAGGCCCGTCTGAATGGATTTTTTTTTTCCAAATTGGGTGGTAGAGCATTGGGATGAAGGAGTACCTATCGATTTTCGGCGTTCCTGGGTTACGCCCCCTTTTCCGATAACCCGTGTAGGAGAACACCAGATGTCAGACATGCAAAATCATAAGCAGCAACACAAAAAAAAACCACAGGCCTATTAGAAACGAAAGTGATTTTCAAAGAAACCGACAAACATCAACTACTGTTCAAAAGTTCTTTTCATCCAAATCATTCGTTCTCTGGCATAATAAAATCTTAGAAGGACGATTTCGAGTCTGCATATACTCTTAGTCTTTGGGAAGAAAGGGGGTAGCTAAAATTGCTGCCAAAGAAAGAAACAATACAATATACAACTAGAACTGCGAAGCAGTAATGACGGGTTTCACCGGTGCCACGTTACCATTGAACTTATGTCACTTCCGGTGCCACATTAACCGTGAACTCATTTCACTCCCGGTACCAATTAAACCGTTAAACAGATTTCCACATTAGCATTGCACACGTGTTATAAAATGGACGCGGAATCAACCAAATCCAGCAATATCAATTCCATTTATACATTGTAACCATGTGTTAGACATGTCAAAAAAGTGATCCTGACAAAATTTGTTACTAACTTACCGCTCAGTTAGTTGACTTTTTATTGGGAAATTAAAATGCGAAAAAAATCTTACAAAGTGTTTCTGACAAAATTGGTTATTTCTCGACAAGGGAAGATGCCAGAAGCAATTTTTGGACATCTGTATGATCGTATTGATCCAATCTATATGTCCATTGGATTTAAATATCATAATTTTAAACGAATAATTAATATAACTCACTTTAAAAAAAATATTTTGCCGAATGACATTATTTCCGGTGGTAATGAAAATACTAAATTAGTTCTGTGAAATCATAAATGGCATAAGACATCACATGATGAAAAGTTTATGAAAATCGAATAATAATTGACACTTTTATAAACCAAAAAACTTGAAAAGTGTCTTGTTGAAAACTGACTATTTCCCAGCAACCGTACAAGTTAGCAACCATTTTGTGGTATTTGTATGATTGTATGGGTTTATTCTATTTGTTGGATGGAATCGAATATCATAATTTTAAAAACATTACAAATGAGACTCATTTTAATAAAATATCTGTTTTGAAGGCTAAAAATACAGTTTTTATCCAAATGACGTCATTTCCGGTGATAGTGAAAATGTTCAATTGTTTTGACCGAGTCAGAATTGGCATTAGACATGAAATTGTAAAACAAAAATGAAAATCGAATGATAAATGACTCTTTTACAGGCAAAAAAGCGTGAAAAGTGACGCACGCAAAATTGCCTATTTCTCGGCATCTGCGCATATTACAAATTAAATTTCATATGTATTCTCTTCGTATGGATTATTGGTACGAGTTTATGAAAGTTACGAAGAAATATTTTAAAATATGAAGACGCTGAATGGGTTGTAAATAGCTTAATTGTTCACCTTTTAATCGAAATAGCCCGAACACGAACTGACGTCACTTCCCTAACAATGAAAACGTTAAACAGATTTCCACATTTGCATTGCACATGTGGTTTAAAACGAAATTGACGCAGAATAAGCCACTAAATCCAACAACACCAGTTCCATTTTTACCAACGAAGACTCGACACGATGACATCACTTCCATTTTCAACAAAATATTTATATTGGTTTACAGAAAAAAAAAAATATACACTCTGATTGTCCTTTGCATGACAGACAATTGATTAAAATTTGAACAGAATTAATCCTTTATTAAAATGCGAATAATCTTATAAAGTGATACTGACAAAATTGGTTATTTCTTGGCACGAGAAGACGTTAGAATCACTTTTTTAATCTGTTTGATCGCATTGATTCATGTTATTTGTCCATTGAAATCAAATATCATAATTTTATACGTATAATGAATATCACTTACTTAAAACAAATATTTGTTTTTGAGGCTAAAAATATAGTTTTTGCCAAAATGACATTACTTACTGTGATAATGAAAATGTTATATCAGTTTTAGGAAATCGTTAATGGCATTAGGCATCACATGCTGAAAAATTTATGAAACTCGATTAATAATTGACACTTTTATCGACCAAAAACCTTAAAAAAGCGGCTTGTAGAATATCGTCTATTTCCCCACAACTGAAGAAGTTAGAATCCATTTTGTGATATCTTCATGATTGCATGGGTTCATTCTATTTGTTGAGTGGAAGCAAATATCTTAATTATAAACAAATTACAAATGCGACGCAGTTAAATAAAATATTTGTTTTGAAGGCTAAAAATACAGTTTTGCCCATATGACACCATTTCCGGTTACAGTGAAAATGTAAAATTGAATCCGCCCAGTCAAAAATGTATTATGTATGGTGAAAATAAATTAGAAAATCGAATAATAATTAACTCGTTTACAGGCAAAATAACGTGAAAAGTGACTCCATGGAAACAGCGAATATTACAAACTAATTTTGACATACATTGCCATCGTATGGATTAATGCTACAGGTTCATGAAAGTTGTCAAGAAATATTTTAAAATATGAAAAGCCTGAATGTGTTGCAAATAACTCATTTGTACACCTTTTTCACCTTTAAATCCAAATGACGAAAATGCAAAACCGAAATAAAAAAATTTAGCAAGACATATTTTGCGTCTTTAGTAGGAGCATTCAGCTTGATCTATTAGATTTGTAAACATTAATACTTGCTTTTTAAAAGAATTTTAGACACGTCAAAATTGAAGCTTTGGGCAGAAACTTTTATAGGTAGAAGAAAGTTGAGAATTTGCACCACGGAGCAAATGGGCGGCAATAAATAATTAACCCAGAACCCATAAACTGAAATTAAAATGAGGAAAATCTTAAAAAGTGATCCTGACAAAATTGGTTATTTCTTGTTAGAAACAATTTTGTGATATTAATATGGTCGTACTGATTTATACTATTTGTCCATAGGAATCAAATATCATAATTTTATACGAATAATTAATATCACTTACTTCAAACAAGTATTTGTTTTAGAGGCTAAAAAAACAGTTTTGCCAAATTCACGTTACTTCCGGTGATAATGAAAATGTTAAATTACTTGTATGAAATCGTAAATGGCATTAGGTATCACACAGTGAAAATTTTATGAAAATCGAATAATAATTGACACTTTTATGGACCAAAAACCTTGAAAAGTGACCTGTTGAAAATAGCCTATTTTTCCGCAACCAAACAAGTTAGAAACTATTTTGGGATATCTATATGATCGTTTTGGTTAATTCTATTAGTTGATTGGAATCAAATATCAAAATATGAAACAAATAACAAATACGACTCAATTGAATAAATTATTTGTTCCGAAGGCTATAAATATAGTTTTTGCCCTAATTACATCATTTCCGGTGCCATTGAAAATGTTAAATTGGTGTGAGCTAGTCACGATTGACATTACGCATCAAATGGTGTCACTTTTATGAAAATCCAATAATAATTGACTCTTTTACAGGCAAAATAGCTTAAAAAGTGACTCGTGCAAAATTGACCATCGGCAACTGCTCATATTACAAACTAATTTTGAGACAGATTCTCTTCGTATGGATTAATGCTACAAGTTTATATACAAAAAAATATATTTTAAAATATGAAAAGCCTGAATTAACAATCGGAGTTTTTAGCAAAATTGCGCCATTTCCGGTGCGGATTGAAAACTTCACCGGTAATAAACAAATTGAGAATTTGCACCGTGGAGCATATGAACTTTGTTTTCTAACAATCGGGCAATAAATAATTAACCTAGAACCAATAAACTGAATTAGCCAATAGCGGTCAAGAAAAATTATCAAGACAAAAAATGTTCACATTTTTACTCAAATCAGACGACCCTTTAACCCTGGGTAAAATGCCATAACAAAAAATATTCATTAATAAAAAAGTTTTTTGTCAAAATTTAAAATTTGCCGCCTAATATCTCCTAAGATTCGTCGAAAATAAAAAATATAAAGAACCGTAGCTATCTGCCAAAATTTTGGCTATGTCAAAATGTATCAAATGTTAAAATCCAACGATTATTGTTAATATTACAGCAATATTTCAAAAAACGACAACTTCTGCGATTTCTAAGTCACACTCACTTTCCCAGGAAAACCGAAGACATCGAATCGATCCGACAAGTAGTTTCCGAGATATGCTCAAGTGGAAAAAAAAATAATAATAAGAAGAAGAATAATCCGAACAAAAACAATAGTGTTCACACATACGCAGTGTGAAACCCTAATTATCATTTAAAACTGGCCCCGTGTACACATTGGCGTGCACGTAAAAGATCCCTTGACAGTTGGAATTCGATATAAGAGTAGGCCGTAGTGCCGCTGTCTGGGCAATTTTTCCCTCATAGCACACTGTATGGCGTATGCCCATCTTCATTAGCCCAGTTCGGAGCAAAACAGTAGGACGTTAAACCCCATTTCATTTCATTTCATCATTTAAAACCAAAAGGGGAAAGAATTAGGAAGACCGGGGTTGATCGGGACACCTTTTACACTTTCTAATATTCTAACGCCGAACTTAGCCTAGTAAGGTAAAGTTTATTGTCCAAATTATACTCTTCAAGAAAAAGTAGGGGATATTGAAATGCAAATACCTATGCAGGTTGTGATATGATAAATAGTCATGGAAACTTGACATGCTTTGAGAGTTTGTTCACAGATGAAGAACTTATCGCCCCAACAGAACCACTAAGCTGCCTGTGCGACACGCAATAGCGCCATACACGTGCAGGGGTTCATTGTCAAATTTGACACTTCAAGGAAGGGTTGATGAAAACTGCCGCGTACTAGTTTATCCTATCCATGTTAGCTTTCCTATCGGTTCTTGCATAAGATTTACTGTTTAGCGTATCTTTGCCTTAGTGTGTTACGTTTAATTTGCAATGAGACGTCTTCAACATGATGAACATCTACGTGTTATTGGCATGCTTCAGTAGCCAACATGCTTCATGTGTCACAGTCTGTGATCAGCAGACTGTGGAACCTGAACCAACAAAAACACAATGTTGATGATAGACCTCGTTCAGGTCGTCCTAGAGCCACTACACAAGCCCAGGATCGGTGGATTCGTAAACCTGTACCAAGGTACAGGAATTCGAGTTACACCCCAAACGATTAGAAATCGGCTACATGCAGTCCATTTGCATTCACGACGACCGCGTGTTGTGCCTCCATTAACTCGCCAGCACATGGCAAACAGGCGTCAATGGTGTAGGCATCGTAGAAATTGGGGTAATCTTCGATGGGCGCGTGTAATGTTCTCAGATGAGTCTAGATTTACTCAGGATTTCACCGACAGGCGTGCTCGCGTTTAGAGACGTGTAAATGAGCGTCATGCTAACGTTAATGTCAGACAGCATGACAGATTCGGGCGTGGGTCTGTTGTGGTGTGGGGAGGAATCACCATGACTGGCAGAACGGACTTGCATATTGTTCAAGAAAGGGTCACTGGTGTGTATTACCGTGACCACATCCTGACACCAATAGTTCTGCCATTTGCTCAACGTGCAGGTTGACGTTTCATCTTTCAAGATGATAATGCCCGTGCCCACCGCGCTCGTGTCGTGAATGACTACCTCCAGCGTCACCATATTGTCCATATGGCTTGGCCACCCATGAGTCCTGACCTTTTCCCCTATAGAGCATGTCTGTTACATGATCGGTAGACGTGTTCGTCGACGTCAACGTCAACCGACAACACTGTAAGAATTGGCCGTTGCACTGCAAGAGGAGTTGGTCAAGTTGCCCCAAATTGTGATTGGACGGTTGATTAGGAGCATGCCACGACGAATTGCTGAATATCTGAGGATTGGCGGAGTTTGACAGTGTATCTCTTTGCGAGTGAAATGGGGCCGTCAGATAAGCCGCACATATGAATAGTTTATGTTCATGTGTAGGCAACTGGCCTGTTATTAACATACACTGGTTATCTCTAATAAAAACAGCAGTGCATTTCCTCAGTTTTGTATTGTTTCTGAATATCCCCTACGTTTTTTGAAGAGTATATAAGCTAATATTGTTGTAATGGTTGGTATCTAATCCAGAATCCAGTAAGATAGTTCTGACTTTCTTTTTTGTCAGTTTAGTACAGTCCTTGAAACCGTCCTAACCTAACCCATGTCGGGGACCGTCGGGACGGCATACGGGGAATGTAGGGACAAGGTGTCCTAACTTACCCCAATTTGAAAGTTTCTCATTTTAAGCAGGATAATCTTTAATAACACCAGGCTTATATACTCTATATGTTGGGAGTGGGGGGGGGGGTGCTTGATAACTACATGGGAGAGGAATTAACATATTTGTATTTAATCTGAAACAAATAAAACATAAATCTAAAACATATATTTCAGATAATATGTGTAACATTTTCCTTGTCATTGTCTTATCATTTTCAAGGCGCATTGTTTATATATCATCATCCGAATCACAGTTTTGACAGGTTAAAGCGGGTGTGTCTTGAGTGCACAGAACATTGGCCAACATCTTACAGACAACACAACTGACCCATATTTCTCTAGGGCGACTATTGGAATAGGGTTCGCCACAAACAACAGTCTACGTCAGCATCGTCTTCTTTCGAATCAGAAATTTTAATGCGTTTTTCTTTCTTTTCTGTACTTTCTTTCTGTTATTTTTGTCCACATCCGTTTTATCGAGACTGAATTTGATTTTCTTTGCTGTTGATTTTTTTGGCAGCTAGTGAATCTTATACTGGGGTGTCGGTCAAAATTGCTGGGTGTCGCCTCCGCCTATTAATCAATTTCTTTTGACTAACGGGCGCCTTTGGCAAAGGTCGAACTATTGATGGCGGACTGTTGAATGGTAGTGTGTCTTGTGAGGCGTATGTCCATTTTCACCATCTGTAGTTGGAGAGAGGTTTGGCTCGAACGTTATATCCAATAGTTGAGCGGAGTCGATCGCTTTCTTTTGGACACTGACGTAGTGAGCTCTAACACCATGTCCAAATAGGCTAATCCAATACTCAGATGTGCTTGCTCTATATTCCTTAGTAGATGCTGTCGTCGGCAGGTATTTCTATTTGCATCAAGTTGATGCAAATCATCTGTTCAATCATCTGAACACTGAGATGCGAATCGTGATTGTCTACAAGCAATAGAACTGGTCTATCATTTACAAAATGCTTCATTGATTGCAGGAAAATATCCATATTCAACTGGACCATCAATTATAAAATGATTGTGATACCGGACTCTGGAAATGTAATCATCGGTGGTAGAACAGAACCAATAGCGTTGATCCTTGCACAAACGGTTACTAGTTCACCAATTCGCGAGACGCCAGTCCACCTACTTGTTTTGAACCTTGGGGTGCGACTTTTCACTTCGATTTCTGGACGGTTGTAACATCTGTCTCATCTATGTTCCATGTATCAGCAGCTTCAAGATTATATTCCTCAATAACGGAGATGAGTTTGTCGAAGAACTATTGTACATTAACTGGGTTGAAACCAGCCGTCCTTGCAAAGCTTTTTGCTTCAAGTGTCCTAAGGTTCAATGGATGACGCTTGATGAAATTTGTGAACCAATCAGTTCCTGCAATGTGGTTTTCTTTCCATGATTCAGGGATCCTGACATCATTTTCTAATGCTACCTCATACGCCAATTCGCGAACTTCTCTAGGTGTAAGAGAAGACCGAAATATATTGATGATGCTTGAGGAAAATACTGTGCAATTTCTCTCTTCTACAAATCTTTAAAGATCTGTCGATTCTTCTTTTAGCCTATACTGATGTTCTCTGTGGATCCACTTAAGCCCACTCTTCTCTTCTTTTCTAGGTTTACGTAGGAGTGCAAAGAACTTTAAGTAGGAGTGCAAAGAACTTTAAAAGATACCATACTTGGTGGCGACTTTGCGAATAGATCCATTATCATTTACCACTTCAATGACTACTCGAAGAACTACGTCAGGATATGTACTTGCTCGATAGGAGAGTCTTTCATATTTTCGTGGCATGTCTTCTTCATCTCTCTTTCGCTTTCCTGTAAATAAGTAATTTTACTTAATAATAATAATATATATCGAAAATCCGTACATACCCGTAAATGATTGGTGAAAGAGGTTGATGGGTAGATCTGGATATAGTGTGGGGCAGGTTGGGACAATGTCCTAACCTACCCCAATGCGAGTGTCACAAACCCCCTCACTACAACTCGCGACGTGTGATTGAAAATAGCAGTTTCAGCTTTCAGGACTACTTTGAATCCATATGTTATCCCCTTAAAGATACATTATGGGAGATAAGATAACGAGATGGCAGTTCTCGCTATAATAGTTAAAAACTAGATAGTGTAAACGTAATTTGCTGAAAATTTCAGTCAAATTGATCCACTATGAGCCGAGAAAGAAGCGGGTGAAATTTTGGCATAGTCTCGGTCATCATTACTAAAATCATTAATATAAACAGCTAAGTCTCGATTATCCACTTTTTTTTTATTTAATTATCAACGGCCGTTAGCGGCATATAGGAATCTAATCCAGCCAACATCGAAGGCTAGCCTTGACATCGAGAGTTAATTATGGTCTGGATAAGTTAATTAATGTCTAATTGATAATTTAGATAACATTTCCGGCCGAAAGAAAGACTGTTTAACTTGTGGCCCTATAATAAAAGCCATAAAATGTTTCCGGTGTATTTTTTACTCTTTAAGCTAATCACAAAAACTGCATGCATTGAAGATTTTACTTTTTTACTTTAAAAAAAATATTTTTTGAAAAAAAAATCTATTCTTACCTTAGTCTACGTCTAGGAAGTAGATCAAAGATGGCGGACGACGTAAGACGTCATTCTCTTCACAAGTCTCGCTAGAACACAACCATATTCTGCCCAGAAGACTCTACCAGTGCTTTCACATATCTGGTGCGGCCTTGCTCTGGATTGCATTCTATCTTACTGACAGACGACAGAAATCATTATCAGCACAGCCGAATCGAATTTGTAAAGCTTGACTGTAGAGTGCCCCAGGGATCCGTTCTCGGACCATTGCTGTTCGTACTGTACACAAGATGTCTGGGGGATGTTATACATCGATTTGATATCTATCACTACACGTTTGTTGATGATACACAATTAATCAGTGAGTTTGTACAAGATAACATTTATGACTCTTTTGCGAAAACCACCCGCTGCTCCGTAGTTGTTAAATTCTGAATGAATAACAGTAAACTTAAACATGCATTATGCAAGAGCAAAATCTGCTTATTACAAGTCTTTCTTTAGGCCTGAAATGTTATCTAAATTATCAATTAGACATTAATTAACTTATCCAGACCACAATAAACTCTCGATGTCAAGGCTAGCCTTCGATGTTGGCTGGATTAGATTCTTATATGCCGCTAACGGCCGTTGATAATTAAATCAATAAAAGTGGATAATCGAGACTAAGCTGTTTATATTAATGATTTTAGTAATGATCACCGAGACTATGCCAAAATTTCAACCGCTTCTTTCTCGGCTCATAGTGGATCAATTTGACTGAAATTTTCAGCAAATTACCTTTACACTATCTAGTTTTTAACTATTATAGCGAGAACTGCCATCTCTTTATCTTATCTCCCATAATGTATCTTTAAATAAGGAAAAAAACCCAAAGCAATAGTTGTTGGAACACCACAGCGTCTTGCGTCAACTCCCTAGACTCCCATATTGAGTCTGGAATAACCCAACATTTTTTAAATCGCCAAAAAGTAATTCAGAAAAACTCCGCAAGAATTTCGAAACGCCAATATATAAACACCCGTCCTTCCATCTATACTCGTACATTGGCTAATAATAAAGGGGTAAACTGAAGTAATGCCCATGGGTAAATATAGAAATAGAACTCAATTTTATTTTAATAATTCTGTAAAAATCTTAAAAGATTCAATTTTAAAACTTGGGGCCTATTTAGGCCCAAATATAACAATGCGCAATGACCTTAATTGGAACATCCAAGTCTTAAAGATTAAAAGTATTTTAAATTCATGGATGTATTTCTTTTCCTTGCAAATCCGTAATTACTTTATCACTGTCTCAGTCACAGCTCTGGTATTGGGCAAGTGTTGCCCCTATACCTGATTTAGTAGAACAGGAGGTTAATAGTATAGTCCGAAAATTTTTATGGAGAGGAAAACCTGCGCTTGTACAATACCAGAGTGTGACGGCAAGAAGGGCTGAAGGTGGTCTTAATTTTCCTAATATGAAATTAAAATGTCAATCATTGAATCTTAAGTGGCTTTCGAAAATTTGTGACCGATCCTATGAACATGTGTAGAAATATGTTAGGTTATACTAATTTAAAGATACATTATGAAAGATACGTACTACTTTAGATAAACTGCCTCGATTTTATAAATTTGCCAACCGCTTGGAATGAGTTATGTAAACGTGTAAGATCACTAATGATTTCCCCATTAACTTTAATGTTAATTTTCGTCTCTTAGACTGGCTCTAACCTTTTCCCAAATTTTCGTTGGGTAGAATGCTTTCTACCTCAGATGGAGCAACATGTGCCAACCGGTTGCTCAAAAGAACGTATGAGGTTTACCATGGAAAACTTGAGATACACGAACTGGAAGTAAAGACAAGTAAACATGCAATTTTCGGCCCTACATTTCAACCAAAGCAACCTCTCAACTCTCATATTCTTCCGCCTCAAAATCATGAATATTCTCCAAAACCTGCAGAAAATGTATTCAAAATGTAAAGTCAACAAAAATCGCCATACAAAAGGGGAGAAAGGGAGAGAACGACTAAAATAGCTTTGGCCCTTGTTTCGTGGGTGACGGTGACGGCGTATAAATATTTGGTGAGCTGTGTCCTACATAGAGGTGAAACTTCATGTATCACCAAAAGACCTTTTTTTTTTATTTGCTTCCCATGTGTTCTGGAAACATGATAATTATAATTTCAGACAGCTACGTATAATATTTATGTAATTGAGATAATATGTATTTTGGGACTGGGTCTGAGGGGACTTTGTCTCATGGGGGGGGGGGGGGCGCGCCGGGGGATGATTCTCAAGACGTTGAAAAAAACCTCTTGATCACCCAGACGGTGCTCCTCCATCTGCTGATGATAATGTCCCACGACTAGTCGACCCGTCTCACATTTCAGCCAGTTCCTCATCCAACAGTTTCTTGGCTTTCTCCTTCTTCTTGCTTGTTCTACCATTTCATTGTACTCTTGCGCTGCTTCCAACAGAAGATGTACGAAACCTATGTTCACAGGGGCGGATCCAGGAATTTGTGCAAAAGGGAGTTTGCCCGATACCTGAGGATACAATGTATCTTTGGGGCGGGGTGGTCAATAAACCCGTCCGTCTTCATCTGGAAATGAGAGAGAGAGAGAGAGATGGGTTTAATGTCCATGCTCGACTAACAAAATGTTCAATTTTATTTCAAAAATTGCTTGCGCGTATGTGGCTTTAGCAGTGAGAGGAAACCGGAGAAAACCCACGAGGTGAGACAGTAGGCGACCCTACTCCTTGTCCCTTGTCACGTACAACCGGGCAATGGAAACCACGCCAGTTGACCCAATGAAGGACCTTATTATACCGCGCACACGTGCTAACCATTCGGCCATTCATCCCCCCCCACCCTCGCCTTGGAAATGGAGATCGGTGTCCCAAGCTGTATTATACTGTGTCTGGATAAAACCAGACGTTTATTTTATAGAAATAACGTGTAGGTGAAATTTACCTTTTGTTATCAAGTACGCACATCACGTGGGTCATGCATTGTATAGACCTCTAAAAGAACGGCAATAGATTATCAGGTCACCCGAACGATAAAATTGAACCGAAATTTTAAAAGCTGTGACGGATCATGGCGAGGGCAACAGAGGCAAATGCCTATTGACATTCGCGATGAACACACCAGATACTGATGTATAGACTGTGTACAGACTTTAAACCTTCTCGTAATGACTTGCAATTGTGATGAATTAATCACTAATGTGTGAACATACTGTTCACAAAAAATGCTTTAATCCATTTAGTAAGTCGTTTTCTAGAATGATTGAATTAAAGTGCCTCTGATTTTTTTTTTGCTGTTATAGTATATGATTTAGCACTAAATAGAAAGAAAAATAAAGAAGATCAACATTTTTGAAAAATATGAAGACCCCCCCCCCCCCCCAGAAAATCAAATATTTTGAAAAAATCACATAGGTGCACCATATAAGGGCGTTCCTGTCCCCATGTGGGTCACCCTTGATAGTTTTGAGAAATTCAAGATGGCGCCCAAGACGGTCGCCATTCCAAATAATCCCCTATAACCCCCATAGTATTTAGGGTGATAATTTTGGTGTCCAACCGTATGTTTCTAGGGTCAAGGAATACACTGAAATCGTTCATAATGTAGTGGGGTAATTAGATATATACTCAGCCAAATTAAAAACTTGACACTGATGAATTTCAACAAATTTTTTTTTTCTGGTAAGTCAAGTGTTTCTAACGATAGTAAGTAGTAAGAAGCCTTTAATTTCATAAAATTGTAAAGTCACATGGATCACGTGACTTTTGAGCATATAAAGATGAAAAACCTGAAAAACACGTGCAAACACAAACTCGTGAGGTCAATCGATGCAAGTTTGCTTAAACTGAACACGCACACGTAACTTGAACTGGAAAAACAAATTAAAATTGTTATTTTCATCTTTGTTAGAAAATGCCGCGCCTTTCAAATGTAGAACGTCTACGTGCTATAGGTAGGCTCTATGCTGGTCAGTCTGTGGTCACTGTTGCAAGAGCCTTTAATTGCCGACCGCCCAAGGGCGGGAGCGCCACGTGTGGCGTCACTCCAGGAAGATCAAGCAATACGATAACGTCATCTTAGAAACAGATTTGTCACTGCAACCTCCACAAGTAGAGAGATGTTTGGTGGAAGGGTAACTGCACAAACTGTTCGAAATCGCTTGCAGGCTGCTGGTCTTCGAACTCGGAGGCCCTATAATGGACCAATATTGACACCTCTTCATCACCGTAACCGACTTGTGTGGGCCACGAGACACATAAGATTTGCTCAAAGACAGTGGAATTCGGTTGTCTTTAGTGACGAATCTCAATTCACTTTGAGATTTGCCGATGGCAAGGTCCGAGTGTACCGCAGACGAGGTGAACATTACGCTCAAGTATGCGTCAGAGAAGTTGACCATTTGGTGGCGGCAGCGTCATGGTTTGGGGTTCTTTTTGTGCACATGGACGTTCTCCTCTTGTTGTTGTCCAAGGGAACTTAAATGCTGTCCAGTACAGGGATCAGATTTTGCAACCTGTTCTTCTTCCGTTTATGCAGAGACATGGGCATGGACTAACGTTTCAACAAGACAATGCTCGACCCCATACAGTAATTGCTACCCAGAATTTTTTAAGAAATGCCGGTGTCCAAGTCCTGGATTGGCCGTCGCTTAGCCCCGACCTTAATCCTATTGAACACATCTGGGTCGACGTGTTCGTCAGCAAGTGAATCAACCACTGACGTTGCAGGACCTTCAACATGCTCTTGCTGAGCAGTGGCGACGTCTTCCTCGGGTAGTGTTTACTAATGTTCTGAGATCCATGAGAAGACGTGTGGCAGTACGAGACGCTAGAGGAGGCCACAACCGTTACTAAACACTTTATTCCGATTGTTCTCCAAGTCTGTGAATTTCATTTTGTGGGGTACTGTGACATCACGAACGTTATCAATGTCAAGGACTTTCGGCGAGACGTATTCTTGCTTTCTGTTGATGTCAAGGTCGTCTGTGCACAACATAACACTAAAATAGTTGCCTTAAACCAAATATTAAAAATCTAGTCCCAAAAATCCTGAGTGTCAAGTATTTAATTTGGCGGAGTAAAGTGAAATCCAAAATACCAGACAATATGACCCTTTAAGTGGTAAGCGGCAGTTGGGGGCCCTTATTTCTCCAACCCAAACTATATCTAGAGACAAACTATATATTTCTGGATATAGGAGCATATGTGTATGGTGGCTGATTGGTATCATGTCGTGATTTCGTCCTTCATAAGGCAACAACCCGACATCACGACATTTTAACCCAACATCACGACATTTTCACCTGACAATATGACATTTTCACCCGACACCACGACATTAAAAAATGTCGTAATGTGGTGTAAAAATCTTGTATTGTCGGGTTAAAATGTCGTGATGTCGGTCATATTCCTCTCAATATTATGATTATGTACACTTATCCTGGTGTTGGTCAAGAAAGGTCCCCGGTATTTTGCAGCGTGGTTTCTCCATGTCGGTAGATGGGACAAAAAAACAAGCTCCTGTGTACACACTGGCGTGCACATAAAAGAATCCTTCACAGATGAAATTCGATGAAGAAATGCCCCGGTCCATTGGAAATTTCCATCATTTCTCTCTGCATGCGTATGCCTATCTTCAATAGAGAGAGAGAAAAATGGGGTTTAAAGTCCACTCGACACAAACTAGGTCATTTCGGGACTAACACATGGTTAAATTTTATTTCCATAATTCGCTTGAGCGTAAGGGTCTTTAGCAGTGTAGGAGGACCCGGAGAAAACCCATGAAGTTGGACAGGGGACCCTACTCCTTGTCACGTACAACCGGGGAATCAAACCACGCCAGTTGACTCAAGGACAGACTTTTATGATACAGCGCGCACGTGCTAACCATTCAGCCATCCAACCCCCCTAGTCCGATTGGTGCAGAAAAGTAGGAAAATGAAATGAAATGGAATGGGGTTTAACGTCCAACTGTTCTGTTCTGGGAGCCACAGTGGCTAAGTGAGTAAGACGCTGGCTCGCTAGCCTGGAGGTCGCGGGTTCGCTCCCGGTGTTGGCCAAGAAAGTTCGCGATTTTCCGGTGTGGTCCGGTGGCTGAAGGGGTGGGGTGGGGAATCGCCACCCGAGCTGTGAATTTATGAGACCAAGTTTTTCTAGAACAGTTTTTTGTGTAGATTCCGAATTTCGTCATTCAAAATATTAAACTATTAAAATGGTACTTTTCAAGAAATCTGGAAATGTAAATAAAAACCACATTAAATAGGAGACATGTTAGATGTTAGTTTATTCTTATAGTCTTCATCAGAAGATTCAAAATCAAAGTTCATAATATGAGCAAGATGGTAATAAAGAAAGAAAGGTTTGTTATTTTTTCATCACGATTAAAATTCCTCCTGAAAATCTTTCTTCTAGTGTCATCTACTGAAGTAAGTCGCCTTTCGCCGAACATAGTACAAACAATTTTTCTAAGCCAGCAATTACGTCATCAGAAACATCATTTGTCTGTCCCAGCTCTTTAAAAATTGTTAGAAATTTGAAATTATCTTGAAAAAGAAAGACACATAGTCCTTACCACTGAAAGCATGTAGGCCGAGATATTCTTGACACTTTCAATACTAATCTTGATTGGATCAAAAAAAGATATTAAGATTAGTATTGAAAATGTCGAGAATATCCTAGAACTGAAAACAAACCATGAGGACACCAAAATAGAATACTTACTCATTATTGCATTGCTAAATAATGGAGGCGCTGAAATAAATTGTATTTTGCGTTCTTGCTCGAGCGAAATAGACATCCCGGTCGTTCTCCTCGCAAGCGATGATCCAAAAATACACATTTTGTTCGATGATGACAGGGGCAAGCGAGAAAGGTGCCTTACGTCGGTAGATGACGCTAGAAGAAAGATTTTTATGGGTGAAAAAATAACAGACCTTTCTTTATTACCACCTTGCCGTTGTGGTCCTTTGTTCCACATTAAACGCATCGATTATTTAACATGATTATGGAGACATGCTGCAAAACCAATGGTCGAACAAGATGACCCTGCAATGCATGGCTGGAATGAAGATTGACAATGTGAATGTCTAAAGCATATCCAAAGGATATATGCGAGCTGTTGATCAGCCATCAAGAAGATATTTATCCCGCCCATATTATGAACTTTGATTTTGAATCTTCTCATAAAGACTAAGAATAAACTAGTATCTAAACATGTCTCTGATTTACTGTGTGATTTACATTTCCAGATCTCTTTAAAAGTACCATTAAAATTATGACGAAATTGGTACTAAACGAAAAAGGTAAGGAGAAGCCATATTTAAAGTCAATTTGAACCAAATGATTTCTGTCCCCAAACATAAACCAACATGATGTCCTGGGGCATCATATACATCAATTTAGCGATGGACAGTCCTAGAAATTTATGTTATATTCAACGTGATCATCATTTATGTCAATATTATCCCATTCCCCTCTTCAGCCACTGAACTAGTGTGGTTTCCCCTTGTCAGGTGTGCAGGAAGGAGCGCCTGATCGACAAGGACAGTTGGTACAAAAAAACGAGGTCCCATGTATACATTGGCGTGCATGTAAAACATCCCTTGACAGATGAAAATCGATATAAGAGTAGGCTGTAGCGCCGCTGTCCGGGCAAAATGTCCCTCATAACACACTGAATGGTGTAAGCCTGTCTTCATTAGCCCAGTCGGAGCACAACAGTAGGAGGTTAAACTCCATTTCATTTCATTTTGTTCTGCTCTGACTGGGATAATGAAGACAGACATACCCTATACAAGTGTAATGGCCAAGTGTATAAGGGATAGCAGAAATATATGATTTAGAAATATTAACGATATGTATGCCTTTTTTTTCTTTTTTTTAACCAGCGGGTGCCAGGCAGGATACGCCCACATTTTCGAGATATGGATAGAGAACAAGCTAAAAAGAAAGTGATTTTTCCTACAATTTAGGGCCATAATTCAGGAAATTACAATTCGATATGCGCGAATATCGAAAGATACCAAGATCTTTGGGTTATAAACTTACATTTCAAGTTTCAACAAAATCAGAAAAAAATTGTGACCTCTATAGGGTCCACAACCTTGATATACCATATTTTTTACGCTATTTGAGAACGAAAGGCGGCCATTTTGTCTGTCAGTCTTGGGCCGATTTTCACGAAATTCGAACTCAGGTGTCCTTAGGGTGTAACGGTGATATAATAGTACTTTTTTTTAAATCCTTAGGGTGTAACGGTGATATAATAGTACGTTTTTTTAATTCGGATAAAAATTATGACCTCTATAGGGTCCAAAAGCTAAAAACGCAATTTTTTCGTACAATCAGGGGCTATAATTCAGGAAGTTACGGTCCGATATGTGCGAATATCGAAAGGAACCGAGATCTTTGGGTTATAAACTTACATCTCAAGTTTCAACAAAATCGGATAAAAATTGTGACCTCTATAGGGTCCACAAGCTAAAACCGTGATTTTTCGTACATAATCCATGAAGTTTCGATCTGATACATGCTAATATCGAAAGCAACCAAGATCTTTTGAAGATAACCCTATATTTCAAGTTTCGTCAAAATCGGATAAGAATTGTGACCTGTAGAGTGTTCATAAACAAATTGTGGACGGACGGACAGGGGCGACAACAATATACGTCCACATGAAAATGTGCAAAATAATGTACATACATATCTATCAGGAGTTCCAGGAAAACATGGGCCGGCCCTGAAAAGGGCACAGTCTGTTTTTTGAACATTTAAAAAAACAAATTCTACCCGCAAAACATCCCCCACAAAACTAGGCAATATTCAGTTTAATCCCTTAATCGTGTTTCTGGCTGCAACCATCCCTAGTGCAGCCACAAGCAAGTGTACTACATAGTATGTCACTCTTGCATCCGCATCTGATGACAGACTCCGGAATAAGTTGGCTGGTTGTATTGTTCTCAAAACAGTTCTGGATCAAATTCCGGTGGTCACTGGGGGTGGGGTGGGGGAGAACGTCAAACAATTTAACAATAAGGGCGATAATCCAGGTAGAATCTCGGAAAACGCTAAACAAATAAATAAAAAAAGTGTAGTGAGTAAACAGTATTATTTACAAAATATATGATATATAAAATTTGGGCAAACAGTTATAAGCTAATTTAGTGTAAACACTAATCTTGTCAAAACACTCAATTTTTAATTCTATGAGAGAATGGGTTAATTCAAGTCCAGCAGTAACCTTGCGAAATTTGTACACAATGCTATGAAACTATAAAGAGTTAAATATTTCAATTGCATTAACATAACTTGTTTGTACATATATTGTGTGTAACTTAAATAATCTATGATTACATTGTACTTTGGGCAATGGCCTTGTATACTGAATAAATATGAATACGAATAAGTGTGTTACACCAATGAAAGACTATGTTAACCTGTTAACACTGGACTTAAAATGGTGCATAGTTATATATATATATAAAAGTATATATGTACAAAATGTATAACATCAAAACATAAATGTGAAGTTGTATCATTCTTCAAAATTCTACATAGTGAGCAAGGACAATAACTCTGGAAGTAATTAATGACAATTGTCAAAATCTGATAGGCTGCATTGTTCACTAATCAGTAAAATGCTTCATTCCAAGATGATTGGATGACAAATTTTGTTGTTAAGACTACTCACATGATTTAACAAAGTTAACAGGTAAAAAGGGTGAAGCTAAATTGGCTGCAACATCTCTAGAGCATTCATAAGTTTAGTTAAAGTGAGTACGTGCAATAACTGGAATGCTATCATGAAGTTCTATTTGATACACTGGAAGGTTGACCAATAATAAATAGGTGTTTTAACATACAGAGAACATTTAAAGGCAATTCATTAATAAACTTTTAGGAAATCAGCTTGACCAGTTGATATCTATTTATGGCCAAACTTCTTGTGTATTGATGTATAAATAAAACAACCCCACAGCAGCTAAACCATCCGAGCAGTACATAAAGGTTGTCACATTGTGAATTTTTGGGTAAATAAAAATCAAAATCTTCAGAGCTTTAACTCTAGAAATTAGGCTTCTTCATTTCGCTAATTTGAAGAATGCATATCAATTTTATGTTACAACCTTCACAAGATTCTACAAATTGAAACAAGGGCAATAACTCAAAGCAATTTACAATAGGCTTCTCTGTCCCATAAATCGCATACAGATCGGATAATATCTTTGTGCTTTGAGTGTTGACAAGATTGTACAAAGCGAAACAAGGGCCATAGCTCAAGCAGCACAGAAATTCAATAGGATTCTCCGTCTCACTAATATAAATAACATAAATAAATTTGAAAAAAGATCTGACAATAAATGTAGTCTGTAGATGTTCACAGTACAATGTGAATGACTGACAGGGGTGACATAAAAAGGGTAAGTAGCTACATTTTTATCAAATATTTATCAGTATTAATGACGATAGATATTTTGAGTCCTACATGAACTATAATGACAATGTATCAACTTTTCATTTCAGTTACATCAAAATACTACAGCAGTCACATTGTACATGCCTCATTTTTTTTATCAATTGATACCAGTACTTTTAATGTTACATTTATTTTGTATGTGGTCATGATGAAGGAACAGTTAAAATCAGCTACATTTTTGTGGAATTTGTAGGAAACAGAGAGGGATGGGGGTGAAGAAACATTCTGAGTATATATTCAAGATGACACTCAATATTTATATTGGTATAAGCAGGTATAATTGGAATCTAGAATAAAATAAGAGGAGATATGTATTGTAAATGAAATTATTTTTGTTTTTTATAACCATAAGGTCTTATTCACAAAACTAATGGATTTATTCTTGATTTTTATGTTTTTTATAACCATAAGGCCTTATTTACAAAAACTTTAACTAAAATATTTAAAACATACTGACTTTTCATTGGCTAAGAATCTAGAATTTTAACTTTCTGTCATAGCATATTCTAGACCTTACTTAACTCTCAGCTAATGAAAAATCGGCATTCATAAAATAATTTGATTTGAAGTATATTCAGAAGCAATGTTATAATTCATAAAACAAATCATGTGCAGTCTATACATGATGTAAAATCATAATCATATCAATTTACAGCTTATTATACTGTATCCAACAAATTCCAACTTTTCTCAAATAGGTCTGAAAATTAAATTTCTTGCATACTAAAATTGTTTGTATTACATGTAACTAAGTCGGGTTATCAAGACAACAAGGCTTATTATAAGAGATGACTCCAAGGAATGTTCTGTATCACCGGTTTAGACTGGTTTAGATCTCCAGTCGTCCAATCACACACAATGCAGCTTATAAAGAAATGTCATTAGACAAAGATGAAAACATAATAAGACTGATAATTCTGAATTGCAGAATCCCATTTCTACATTAAGTTTGTGAGAATATAAATATATTCACTAAAATATAACAACAAGTTCTTCAAATAAATTATATACATTTTGATCATTTATCACCATCTAGGTAAAACTACAAATACAGGAATTTTGAAACCCAATGTTTCAAACTCTCTGTAATACAGTAATTAGATGTAAAATGTAAAAAGCTTACAGAAAACATTCTATATTATTTGAGAATTTCAGATACAAAGCTCAGATAAAACTGAAATATAAGTTGAAGTACAAGATTAAAAAAACGGTATGTTAAAATTAATTTTGCATGGAACATGTCTTCTTTTAACAAATCCTTCATATATACTAAAACTTCAAAATGTTATAAGATATTCTGGATAAGCTTGTGTATCATTAAATATAATATACATTGAAGGGTTTGAAGTATTGTCTACTAATGAATTATAAACTTGTGTGGTGCCGGGTTTGTTTGGCGGAACTCTATAAGCACTGTTTCCTGGTGTATAATCTCCAACCAATACTTTACATTGATACATTTTACGCTCACCTTTACTATTTTGTCTTGCATAATTGACAGAATATGATGAATTTACAGCAAAGTAAACACCCTGTCCATGTACTGTGGCTGAAAGAAAGATTCACATTTGTTAATACCACACCCTCATTTGGTCTGTCCATGATGATGATTAGGGAAAACTTGCAAGGTAATTAAATATACACCCACCACATTAAAATAATTAACTTTGCCTTTATATAGTTTACACGGTTTTCTAGTCAAGTTAATAATAGCAGAATAACCTGGGGAATAACTTTGAAATGTTAATTGGAATTTATTGAAAATCCATCTTGCATCATCTTTCAAATGAAAGTTTCAAAACATTGCATGACATAGAATTTCCTAGTATTGAAGGGAAGTAATTTAGAAAATGATCATTGAAATTGGTTGAAAATCATTAGGTATCATCCTTTTTAAAATAGTCTGGAGGCTCAGTGCGGAGGGGTGTCCATCAAATGGGCACAAAACCAGACCCAACTTTTCTACAGTAAAATTTTCCGTAGAATACCATGCCAAGTGGTAATCAGTCCGCCGTTGGGGCGTTTTCGAGATATTCAAGGTCAAAGGTCAAATGAGTTTATTTGCACGGAAAGTGAATGCGCAGCCATTCTTGTATCGTGAAAGTAAACTGAAAATGACTGAAAGTAATCACCAATTCAATAAAAATGTAAACTTGCTAAATTCACTTTTGTTCTTTGTGACCCTGGAGGTCAAAAGGTGAAATTTTCTGTTTTAGCACTAGAGAGATTTAAAGCAATAAATGTCAGTGTAAAATATAAAGATAGGTTGCCAGGCAACGAAACATACGCCCACAGCAGCTAAATCGTCCGGGCAGTCAACAAGAGTTGTCACATATTTTTACTTTTTTCGGTAATGAAACATTTATAATACACTAAAATCTTATTAAGAGCAACAACTCAGAAAACCATTAGAATTTGTTTGGTTTTTATAAAGTTCTGCCCCATGCTAACGTTTTGTATACAAAACTTTTAATACTGTATCATGGATTTAGCTGTTCCAAGTCATAAAAATTCATTGAAAATCAATATACTTGTTCGCCTCAAGATCTTAAACTCTGTGTATCAATCTGAAGTCAATCGGATATTAACTTTGGCCTCGAGGGCGTCCACAAGATTTTTCAAAGTGATCAAGGGCCATAACTTTGGCAGTTATTATCAGAAATCTTTGAAAATCAATAGGATTCTTCGCCTCGTGACCTCAAACACTGTGTATAAATTTAAAGTCAATGAGATTAACTTTAGCCTTTAGAGCATCCACAAGATTTTTTGAAGTGATCAAGGGCCATAACTCTGGCAGTAATTATCGAAAATCACTGAAAATGAATAGACCTCTTCGTCTCATGACCTTAAACACTGTGTATAAATTTAAAGTCAATCGGATATTAACTTTAGACACTAGAGCGTCCACAAGATTTTTCAAAGTGATCAAGGGCCATAACTCTGGCAGTAATTATCTTGGGTAACAAGCCATTTGTTGACGTATTAACAGACGGACTGAGCAGAGTGGACAGATGACGGTCAAATGTGACAAATATAATATAGTCACGTGAAATAGGGTGTATCAAACAATGTGAACTGACTGATGACTAAGCTGTAAAATATGTAGTGTTTATACCAGGTTTTGTGACAGTGTCAATAGGTCCACGTAAGATTATCTTGTATCTTTAAATCTGATTACAGCCCTCCATATTTCTAACCAACCAATCCCAGCAAGTTTGAACCAGCGGCTGCCAGGCAGGATACGCCCACATTTTGCAAGAGATGGATAGAGAACAAGCTAAAAACAAAAGCGATTTTTTGAACAATCAGGGGCCATAATCCAGAAAGATTTTTGGAATATAAGGATACGTTTGAAGTTTTATCAAAATCGGATAAAAATTGTGACCTCTAGAGGGCCCATAACCTTTGTATTACATACTTATACACAATTTCCGTACAAAAAACGGCCATTTTGTCAGTCAGTTTCATTTCGATTTTCCCGAAATTCTAATTCAACCTTCATTATGGTGGAATGGTGATATGTGACTGGCCACAGCTAAACGAGTCGAAATGCGCACGAAAAAATAATGAGATAAAGACAAAATAAGTGAAAATATTGATTTTGATCGAAATTGAGATTTTCACAAAAATCACTCTATAAATATACTATCTATCGACACAAAAGATCAAAATAGCAATAAAACATTTTAAAACACCTATATTTGAATTAAGGCTGGGAATCGATATGAAATTTCAATATCGATTATCGGCAAGAATTTGTCAGCGATTATCGATAATAATCGATTATCAATCATTCTTCCGGAAAAACCGAACTTTACCGACCTGTTATTTGTGTTGATCGAGTTACAGTAGTGTTATTATCCTAGTCTAATACTGTGCCGATGTACGTAAAAAAATCAATTAATGTAAAATAATTAGTTGCTAAATGTAGGATTAACTTTAGTATTATTCTAAGTTTTGTTCTTGATTCATTTGAACCTTTTTTTTATTCCAATATCTCCGATAAATACAAAGACAATACATGGTTTCTCTTTGCAAGTTACTGGCGATCACACAGTGTTACTAATAATAGAATAAAATATAATAGAAGGCGTCTATTGATTGGACAATAAAAAAATAATTACCGGCTTTCAAAGTAGGATTTTTATGATTGGTTAATTTTTACGAAAACCAAAGTAGAATTCTTCCAAGAAATTACGAGAGATATAGATATTTTCCCGGGAAGTCAAAAACGTGGGCTGTATCTGACATGATTTAGTAATAAAAGCTGAGTTGATCATTAATAATACAATTAGTTTTATGGTGAAAGCAGACAATTTCTCTACAAATCAATCAAGAGCAAAGAAGGGAGATAATTCTAATTTTACTATATCACGTGCGATCGTCATTGTTCACAAAGTGCGTGACCTATTTTAGTTTCAACTAGTAATAACAATAAAAACAACGAAAATATTAAAATAATGTATTTAATCTTAAAGTTTAGTTTTTTTTTACAATAATATATATTTAAAATGTGCCAGTTTGTAAGCAGAGGGGGAAAATAGTTGTTGTGTTGACGTTGTGTATTCGTTCATTCGTCTGCATGCCAGACTACGGCAAGTTCAGTCATGTGAAAGTGACCGTAACTTGCCGTCAGAAGGTAAATATACTGATAATCAATATTTGAATTTCAATATCGATTATCGTATCGCTAAATAACTTCTACCGATTATCGATTATATTGATATTTTTGCACAGCCTTAATTTGAATGTTTTGTAAGAGTACCATATTCTTAAATCTGTCCTATTTCTTAAAATTCTCGGCGAAATTAGTTATTTTTCTTCACTCGCAGCGGGACGACCGGTCATTCCTCTTGAATAATAATTGGCATCGTTGTAAAGCAGAGCATCTCTAGTTTACAAATATGATCAAAATATTGTCGATGAATTGATTTTGAACGGATGCAATCGAGTTTTAATACCCCTAAAAAATATAAATAAACTCCGCCTGTTGCCATGCTGTCTACTCAACTCGTTTGCTGATTGGTCCAGACACCATGTGCAAGGCATTATCGATAAATATTCTGCCATTGATAGGGTGACCCACCATAAATAAATATCTCCATATATCTCGACAATTTCGCCACAATATTTATATATATGCCAAGCCTCAAATCAGTTTCACACAATTATAGTCACTAAATAAACGATCATGTTGTACTTAATAAGCTATGACCATTAATCATGTATAAATAATAGACTGAAAACTGGATCCATGTGTCGTCCATAACATCCAGACACTTTTGAGTAAAAGATAGGTTATGTGCCCTTGTTTTGAAATTAGTCTCGCTTAACCAGTCTATCGACCATTCTAGGGCTGATTGACAGGTCGGGATAATCAAGACTACTTTTTTACGAAACATAACAGAAAGCTAGAACAAGAAATTGAATTTAGAAATGAGCACGTTAGCTAGCTCAACAATTGTTTTAAGAAGCTTGTAAAAGTAAAATGAAACTACTGCTAGTATCATGTTCCTGTCTAACCCGAGTGTTTCTGAGATATTATTTGTACTAAACCAAAAGATGCCGCTCTTAACGGTACAGTTAATGATAAAGCGATTTAAAAAATGAAACGAACGTAATTTCTAAATCTGCTGTAATAACCAAGAAGCTTAATTTTACTGTTATTCAAAATCGTCAACAATAATTTTTTTACGGCTGTAATAGTTGATAGATTTGTAGAGAATTGCACGTGCCATGGCTATTTATAGTATCATACTGTCAGAAAGTTGGCCTCGACACGGCGAATGTGCACGCTTCAGTGGTAGTCTCGAACTATTAGCGGTTGACTGTATTTCTGTAGGTGCGTGGGTCACCCTACCATTGAGTATCCTCTGAATAATGTTGATATTTACATCAAAGCCAAAATGTACGAAAGTGAATGTAAGCATTTCTTGACTATGAAATTGACATTTCTGTAGGGACTCATATTTTGATAACATTACGGTACCTGAAAATAATAGACCTATCGTACAAGCAAAATCTTATTTTAATTCACGTGTTAAATAAACACGTGTACAGCTGTGGCGGATTCTTTGATGATTATCCAATCATCAATCTTAATCTCCTGACCACTAGCTGGCACTAAGGTATAATATACACAACAGACTACTAATGTATAGATTGTTCTTCAGTATAACACTATCATTTGAATATTATGCCGTATGTGTTGTGGATGTTTTGTTATGAAAGGAGTGCATTTATTACGATTTTCGTCGTCAGCACCCTTGAAATCCTAAATAAACCAGCGGCTGCCAGGCAGGATACGCCCACATTTTCGAGAGATGTATTGAGAACAAGCTAAAAATAAAGTGATTTTTCCTACAATCAAGGGCCATAATTCAGGAAATTACAATTCGATATACGCAAATATCGAAAGGAACCAAGATCTTTGGATTATAAACTTACATTTTAAGTTTCTACAAAATCGGATAAAAATTGTGACCTCTATAGGGTCCACAACCTTAATATACCATATTTTTACGCTATTTGAGAACGAGGGGCGGCCATTTTGTCTGTCAGTTTTGGTCCAAATTTCACGAAATTCGAACTGAGCCGTCCTTAGGGTGTAACGGTGATATAATAATACGTTTTTTTAAATCGGATAAAAATTATGACCTCTATAGGGTCCACAAGCTAAAAACGCAATTTTTCGTTCAATCAGGGGCCATAATTCAGGAAGTTACGGTCCAATATGCGCGAATATCAAAAGGAACCGAGATCTTTGGGTTATAAAGTTTCAACAAAATCGGATAAAAATTGTGACCTCTATAGGGTCCACAACCTTGATATACCATATTTTTACGCTATTTGAGAACGAACGGCGGCCATTTTGTCTGTCAATTTTGGGCCGATTTTCATGAAATTCGAACTCATTCGTCCTTAGGGTGTAACGGTGATATAATAATACGTTTTTTTAAATCTGATAAAAATTATGACCTCTATAGGGTCCACAAGCTAAAAACGCGATTTTTTGTACAATCAGGGGCCATAATTCAGGAAGTTACAGTCCGATATGCGCGAATATTGAAAGGATCCGAGATCTTTGGGTTATAAACTTACATTTCAAGTTTCAACAAAATCGGATAAAAATTGTGACCTCTATAGGGTCCACAACCTTGATATACCATATTTTTACGCTATTTGAGAACGAATGGTGGCCATTTTGTCTGTCAATTTTGGGCCGATTTTCACGAAATTCGAACTCAGCCGTCCTTAGGGTGTAACGGTGATATAATACTACGTTTTTTTAAATCGGATAAAAATTATTACCTCAATAGGGTCCACAAGCTAAAAACGCGATTTTTCGTACAATCAGGGGCCATAATTCAGGAAGTTACGGTCCAATATGTGCGAATATCGAAAGGAACCAAGATCTGTGGGTTATAAACATACATTTCAAGTTTCAACAAAATCGGATAAAAATTGTGACCTCTATAGGGTCCACAACCTTGATATACCATATTTTTACGCTATTTGAGAACGAACGGCGGCTATTTTGTCTGTCAATTTTGGGCCGATTTTCACGAAATTCGATCTCAGCCATCCTTAGGGTGTAACGGAGATTCAACAAAATCGGATAAAAATTGTGACCTCTATAGTGTCCACAAGCTAAAAACGTGATTTTTCGTACAAACAGGGGCCATAATCCATGAAGTTTCGATCCAATACATGCCAATATCGAAAGGAACCGAGATCTTTTCGAGATAAACCTATATTTCAAGTTTCGTCAAAATCAGATAAGAATTGTGACCTGTAGAGTGTCCACAAACAAATTGTGGACGGACGGACGTCCAGGGGCGACGACAATATACGTCCACATGAAAATGTGGGCGTATAAAAAATAAATACATGTTAACGTATTGTAAAATGATCAATCAAAGTAAAAATTCCCGTAAAATATTATTGTTTATATCGCGTGTGTCTAGTTAATCAAGGTGCGCCCGATTGAACAAAAATAGTAATATGCGATAAAAAGCAGACGAAATTGTTTTCTAACGAAGATTTCTAATGTAACAAAAAAATAACAATTAAAATGAATGGGGCTTCGGAAGTCACTGTCAAGAATTGGCTTCAGACATAAGACCTAACTAAATGTCTACATCACATTCACAAACTGTCACAAGTACTTGTGGCAGTGCTAAAAAATCTAATAGTCAGAATGGAATCTAATCATATTTGTTATGAATTAAAGTAATTTCTTGTTATTTAGGTGTTTTACGTTGAAACTGGACTTTTTGATTAGCAGTGCTGCTAATCAACTGTGAAAAATTACCGACAGCCCTGCAGGCAACGAAACATACGCCCACAGAAGCTAAGTCGTCCGAGCAGTCAACAAGAGTTGTCACATATTTTTTCTATTGTCGGTAATGAAACATTTATAATACACTAAAATCTGATTAAGAGTAACAACTTATTAAACATGCATTATGCAAGAGCAAAATCTGCTTATTACAAGTCTTTCTTTAGGCCTGAAATGTTATCTAAATTATCAATTAGACATTAGGGTGTTTCACTTTTCACTTTTTTTGGAATTTCTAAGGTTTCTACCCGTCACTGAAATCCACTTGGGGTCAAACTTACATCGTAATATTTTCAGAATTTTCTTGCTGAAAATGGCTGCCGGCGGCCATTTTTTCCAAAATTGCGACTATTTTCTGACGTTTTGAGCTTGACAGATCACTTAGAAAGGTCAGGTATGGCTTGTAATGTATCTATTTTATGCTTTTTAGGTATGCAGAGTCCATTCCCACTATCTTAAATGAGATAGTCAGAATCCAAGATGGTGGAAATCCAAGATGGTGCCCCAAATTCCCTATTTTCGTGACATGGAAAAGCATTTTTCAAAGACTATGTCATTCTGAACATCATTTTGGCCCTGATAATAAATTTTGCACTCATAAAATTCATTATCAGGGCCAAAATGATGTTCAGAATGACACTGATCCACCTTTGGTTGAAAATGGCGCAAGGTAATGACTGAAGGTGAAGTTCCGATGGAGTATATTCACAACACTATTAATCTGGCAGAACTATGACTGAACCTGGAAATTGTTTACAAAGTTTTTTTATGATTGATTTAAGTAGCCTAAGGTGTCCTCTTTCAGAATGTGCCGGGTGAACCTTGGTAACGCTTGAGCGTTTTGAGAAATTCAAAACGGCATCCAAGACGGCCGGCATTTCTCTAAATACACTAAAATCGTTCATTATGTTGTGGGGTGATTAGATGATAGTAAAATCCAAAATACCAGATAATATGGCCCTTTAACTCGTTAGCGGCGGTTGGGGGCGATTATTTCACCAAACCAAATGATATCTAGAGACAAACTATATTTCTGGACATAGGAGCATATGAGTAATATGATAACACCACATACATGCCTATCAGGAGCTCCAGGGCCACATGACAGACTCTGGAGCATGTTGGCCGGTTGTAATGTTCTCACTGTAGTAACGTTCACCCAGCAAAACAGTTCCGGATCAAGTTCCCTGCAAATGCATCATTCGTTGAGCAAGACTACATGGTTTGGGTGGGGGGGGGGATGCTGACCATACATTTCAGTTTTGGATGTCCAATTGTGCATACCCTCCAGCGTGTTTCGGACATCGATTTGCTAGAACTTTGTCCATAACCAGCTGACATGTACAGTGGCCTGTACAAGCACAGATTCTATTAGAGCGTCTGGAGAGAGAATACAATCAAGCTCTCACCACTTTCAAAGCTATTCCTTTCCCCACGACGTAACAGCAAGTAACTGTGTCACATCCAATAAGAGCATGAGCTGACAGGATTTCAATGGTACAGGACATGTTTCTCAGAAGTTGAACCAATGTCAACGGTTGTTCTTTCCTCGATTGGTGATTCCATTGTAAGAAGCTTGTTATAGACAGAGCTATTGCAAATCGCTGTCTGAAACACGTTGGAGGGTATAGGCATCCAAAACGGGAAATCTGTCGTCATCATCCCCACCTAAACCATGTAGTCTTGCTCCAAAGAATGATGCATGTGTAGGGAACGTAAAAACATGTCATCACCAAGCTATTGTGTGGCCTTGACTGGAAGATCGTAGTCCGCAGGAACTATATTGCTTGGTTAAGGACACTAAATTGAGAACATTACAACCGGTCAACGTGCTCCGGAGTCTGTTACGTGGTTCATCAGATGTGGATGCAAGAGTGACATGTAGTACGTGTGCTTGTAGCTACACTAGGGATGGCTTAGATTATACAGTATTTTGCAGGTTGCAGCCAGAAACATGACTAGACGATTAAACTGAATATTACCTAGTTATTTTCGTGTTTTACGGGTAGAATTTGTTGGGGTTTTTTAAATATTCAAAAAACAGCTTGTGCCCCCCCTTTCCAGGGCCCATCCATGTCGTCCTGGTGCTCCTGATAGGCATGTATGTAGTGTTATTGTATCACTCATTTGCTACTATATCAAGAAATATATAATTTGTCTCTAGATATAGTTTGGTTTGGTGAAATAATCGCCACAACATAATGAACGAGCTCAGTGTATTTAGTGAAATGCCGGCTGTCTTGGATGCCATCTTGAATTTCTCAGAATGCTCAAGGGTTACTGAGGTTCACCCGGCACATTCTGAAAGAGGACACCTTAGGCTACTAAAATCAATCATGAAAAAAAACTTTGTAAACAACTTCCAGGTTCAGTCATAGTTCTGCCAGATTAATAGTGTTGTGAATATACTCCATCGGAACTTCACCTTCAGTCATTACCTTGCGCCATTTTCAACCAAAGGTAGATCAGTGTCATTCTGAACATCATTTTGGCCCTGATAATGAATTTTATGAGTGCAAAATTTATTATCAGGGCCAAAATGATGTTCAGAATGACATAGTCTTTGAAAACTGCTTTTCCATGTCACGAAAATAGAAGATTTGGGGCACCATCTTGGATTTCCACCATCTTGGATTCTGACAATCTTATTTAAGATAGTGGAAATGGACTCTACATACCTGAAAAGCATAAAATAGACACATTACAAGCCATACCTGGCCTTTCTAAGTGATCTGTCAAGCTCAAAACGTCCGAAAATCCAGAAAATAGTCGCAATTTTGGAAAAAATGGCCGCCGGCAGCCATTTTCAGCAAGAAAATTCTAAAAATATTACGGTGTAAGTTTGACCCCGAGTGGACTTCGGTGACGGGTAGAAACCTTAGAAATTCCCAAAAAAGTGAAAAGTGAAACACCCTATTAGACATTAATTAACTTATCCAGACCATAATAAACTCTCGATGTCAAGGGTAGCCTTCGATGTAGGCTGGATTAGATTCCTATATGCCGCTAACGGCCAAAGATAATTAAATCAGAAAAAGTGGATAATCGAGACTATGCTGTTTATTTTAACTATTATAGCGAGAACTGCCATCTCTTTATCTTATCTCCCATAATGTATCTTTAAGTTATTATCAGAAAATCATTAGAATTTGTTTGGCTTTAAGTTCTGCCCCATGCTAACGTTAAATATACCAAGCATTTAATATCATGGATTTAGCTGTTCAAGTTATCAAAATTCATTGAAAATCAATATACTTGTTTGTCTCAAGACCTTAAACTCTGTTTATCAATCTAAAGTCAATCGAATGATAACTTTGGTCTCTAGAGCATCCACAATATTTTTCAAAGTGATCAATAGGCTTCTTCATCTCACTAATACCAACAACATATATCAATTTCAAAACAATCAGATAATAAATGTAGTCTGTAGAGTGTTCACAAGAAATTGTGGATGACGGACGATGGATGTACGGAGGTTCAATGAGAGCGTATAAAAATTGTGACCTGTAGAGTGTCCACAAACAAATTGTGGACGGACGACGACGATATACGTCCACATGAAAATGTGGGCATATAAAAACAATGCAAAAGGGTGACTCTGCACAGAATCTGACCTGAAGAGCGTTTACAAGGAATTGTGCATGGACTAGGATGACGACAATTCAAGTCCGCATTAAATATGGGCATACAAAAATAATATATTTGACATTGTTGAAGTGCATCATTTGTACGCTCATGTGATTTTGACTAGGCTCCCTAACATGAGGGCACATCATAAATGAATGCTAGTAATCAATGTTAATAAATCAAAACCTTACCATTTTTACCACAGTAGCTTCTATTAAAACCATAATTATTAATACTAAATATAGAATTTTCATCAGTACCATGCCATAGAATATCCTTTTCTACTGTTGGCCTTTGTAATTCTAGTTCCATTTGGCGTTTTTTAGAAACATACTGTTCATAAAGCGACCGGTTTTCTATTCTCTCAATCTGCAAAAAAATATATTAATGTCCTGCACAACTGTTGTAATAAGAAGAGGGTATATAATCACACATCAATTAACACTTAGTTAAAATCTTGCTTTAAAGATAGACAAGCAGTTTCCAACAACATACGCCAACATTTTGCAAGAGATGGACAGAGAACAAGCTAAAAAAAAAAAAAAAAAAGAAAAAAAAAAGCGATTTTTCGTACAATCAGGGGCCACAATCCACGACATTACGGTCTGATATGCGTGAATATCTACAGGAAACACAATCTTTGGGATATAAACATGTATTTTAAGTTTCATCAAAATCGGATAAAAATTGTGACCTCTAGAGGGTCCACAACCGTGGTATTACATACTTTTAAACTAGCCATTTTGTCTGGCAGTATCGTTCCGATTTTTATTGAATTCGAACTCAACCATCATTATGGTGTAACGGTGATATATTTAAACGGTTTTTAAAATTGAATAAACATTGTGACCTCTAGAGGGTCCACAAACTAAAAACGTGATTTTTTGTACAATCAAGGGCCATAATCCAGGAAATTACGGTATGGTATGCGTAAATAGCAAAAGGAACCAAGATCTTTGGGATATATACTCAGCCAAATTAAAAACTTGACACTAATGAATTTCACAAAAAAAATTTTTCTGGCAAGTCAAATAAATTTTAAAGTGTTTCTAACGATAGTAAGTAGTAAGAAGCCTTTAATTTCATAAAATTGTAAAGTCACGTGGATGAAAAACCTGAAAAACACGTGCAAACACAAACTCGTGAGGTCAATCGATGCAAGTTTGCTTAAACTGAACACGCACACGTAACTTGAACTGGAAAAACAAATTAAAATTGTTATTTTCATCTTTGTTAGAAAATGCCGCGCCTTTCAAATGTAGAACGTCTACGTGCTATAAATGTAGTATGTAGAGTGTTCACAAGAAATTGTGGACGACGGACGGACGGACGGACGGACAGACAATGGATGTACCAAGGTTCAATGAGGGCGTATAAAAATTGTGACCTGTAGAGTGTCCACAAACAAATTCTGGACGGACGACGACGATATACGTCCACATGAAAATGTGGGCATATAAAAACAATGCAAAAGGGTGACTCTGCACAGAATCTGACCTGAAGAGCGTTTACAAGGAATTGTGCATGGACTATAGATAGGCTCTATGCTGGTCAGTCTGTGGTCACTGTTGCAAGAGCCTTTAATTGTTCACGCCAGACAATAATTAATCTTAGAATGAGAGTGCTTCAAACTGGAACTATTGCCGACCGCCCAAGGGCGAGAGCGCCACGTGTGATGTCACTCCAGGAAGATCAAGCAATACGATTACGTCATCTTAGAAACAGATTTGTCACTGCTACCTCCACAAGTAGAGAGATGTTTGGTGGAAGGGTAACTGCACAAACTGTTCGAAATCGCTTGCAGGCTGCTGGTCTTCGAGCTCGGAGGCCCTATAATGGACCAATATTGACACCTCTTCATCGCCGTAACCGACTTGTGTGGGCCACAAGACACATAAGATTTACTCAAAGACAGTGGAATTCGGTTGTCTTTAGTGACGAATCTCGATTCACTTTGAGATTTGCCGATAGCAGGGCCCGAGTGTACCGCAGACGAGGTGAACGTTACGCTCAAGTATGCGTCAGAGAAGTTGACCGATTTGGTGGCGGCAGCGTCATGGTTTGGGGTTCTTTTTTGTGCACATGGACGTACTCCTCTTGTTGTTGTCCAAGGGAACTTAAATGCTGTCCAGTACAGGGATCAGATTTTGTAACCTGTTCTTCTTCCGTTTATGCAGAGACATGGGCCTGGACTAACGTTTCAACAAGACAATGCTCGACCCCATACAGCAATTGTTACCCAGAAATTTTTAAGAAATGCCGGTGTCCATGTCCTGGATTGGCCGTCGTTTAGCCCCGACCTTAATCCTATTGAACACATCTGGGACAAACTGGGTCGACGTGTTCGTCAGCAAGTGAATCCACCACTGACGTTGCAGGACCTTCAACATGCTCTTGCTGAGCAGTGGCGACATTTTCCTCGGGTAATGTTTACTAATGTTCTGAGATCCATGAGAAGACGTTGTGTGGCAGTACGAGACGCTAGAGGAGGCCACAACCGTTACTAAACACTTTATTCCGATTGTTCTCCAAGTCTGTGAATTTCATTTTGGGGGGTACTGTGACATCACGAACGTTATCAATGTCAAGGACTTTCGGCGAGACGTATTCTTGCTTTCTGTTGATGTCAAGGTCGTCTGTGCACAACATAACACTAAAATAGTTGCCTTAAACCAAATATTAAAAATCTAGTCCCAAAAATCCTGAGTGTCAAGTTTTTAATTTGGCTGAGTATACATGTAAACATATATTTGAAGTTTCATCAAAATCAGATCAAAAATGTGACCTCCATAGGGTCCACAACCGTGGTATTACATACTTTAACACTAGCCATTTTGTCTGGCAGTTTCCTTCCGATTTTTATGAAATTCGAACTAAACCATCATTATGGTGTAACTGTAATATTTAAACACTTTTTAAAATCAGATAAAAATTGTGACCTCTAGAGGGTCCACAAACTAAAAACGTGTTTTTGCGTACAAACAGGGGCCATAATCCATGAAGTTTCGATCTGATACATGCCAATATCGAAAGCAGCCGAGATCTTTTGGAGATACACCTATATTTCAAGTTTCGTTAAAATCGGATAAGAAAATCGGATTCGAACTCAGCCGTCCTTAGGGTGTAACGGTGATATAATAATACGTTTTTTTAAATCGGATAAAAATTATGACCTCTATAGGGTCTACAAGCTAAAAACGTGATTTTTCGTACAATCAGGGGCCAAAATTCAGGAAGTTACGGTCCGATATGCGCAAATATCGAAACGAACCGAGATCTTTGGGTTATAAACATACATTTCAAGTTTCAACAAAATCGGATAAAAATTGTGACCTCTATAGGGTCCACAACCTTGATATACCATTTTTTTACGCTATTTGAGAACGAACGGCGGCCATTTTGTCTGTCAATTTTGGGCCGATTTTCACGAAATTCGAACTCAGCCTTCCTTAGGGTGTAACGATGATATAATAAAACGTTTTTTTAAATCGGATAAAAATTATGACCTCTATAGTGTCTACAAGCTAAAAACGTGATTTTCGTACAATCAGGGGCCATAATTCAGGAAGTTACGGTCCGATATGCGCGAATATCGAAAGGAACCAAGATCTTTGGGTTATAAACATACATTTCAAATTTCAACAAAATCGGATAAAAATTGTGACCTCTATAGGGTCCACAACCTTGACATACGATATTTTTACGCTATTTGAGAACGAACGGCGGCCATTTTGTCTGTCAATTTTGGGCCGATTTTCACGAAATTCGAACTCAGCCGTCCTTAGGGTGTAACGGTGATATAATAATTCGTTTTTTAAATCGGATAAAAATTATGACCTCTATAGTGTCCACAAGCTAAAAACGTGATTTTTCGAACAATCATGGGCCATAATGCAGGAAGTTATGGTCCGATATGCGCAAATATTGAAAGGAGCCGTGATCTTTGGGTTGTAAACTTACATTTCAAGTTTGAACAAAATGGGATAAAAATTGTGACCTCTATAGGGTCCACAAGCTAAAAACTTGATTTTTCGTACAATCAGGGGCATTATTCAAAAATTTTCGATCGGATGCATGCCAGTATCGAAAGCAGCCGAGATCTTTTGAGGATAAACCTATATTTCAATTTTCGTCAAAATGGGATAAGAATTGTGACCTGTAGAAAGTCCACAAACAATTGTGGACGGACGGACAGGGGCGACGGCATAATACGTCCACATGAAAATGTGGGCGTATAAAAACTGTGACCTCTAGAGTGTCCCCAAGCTAAAAAGAGAGAGAGAGAGAGAGAGAGAGAAATGGGGTTTAACGTTGACTCGACACAAACTAGGTAATTTCGGGACTAACATATGGTTTATTTTTTAAAATTTTATTTCAATAATTCGCTTACTTGTAGGGGTCTTTAGCAGTGGGAGGATACCAGAGGACCCGGAGAAAACCCACGAGGTTGTCACGTAGAACCGGAGATTCGAAACCACACCAGTTGACTCAATGACTGGCCTAATAATACAGTGCGCACGTGCTCACCATTAGTCTGGTCGAGATAGAAAATTTGTGGGAAGAAATTCCTACCCAATTGATTTCTTCATTTTCTGAAACAACTATGTCCCTAGTGTTCCAGAAAACTTTTCCCCGCCGATCGGTGTTGAGCAAATTTTTTTACAGCATTTTGAAATTTTGACCCCCTGGGTCAACATAATGAAACTGAAAACCATTGATAACTTCAAAAATATCAATTTTACACCCTAGAAATGTATTATCAACATATAGGAAAGTGATACCAAGGATTCCAGAAATGATGTCAAAAGTAACGTATGACGTCACCGTGACGTCAGAATACAAAATGGCGGAACTATGACGTCACTGTGATGTCAAAATTCAAAATGGCGGAGACGTGTTGTGAATAAAGCAATAACAGCAAGCAAATAGACAAGAGGAACATTCTGGACACCATAAAATATTCATTTGGGTCATCATCAATAAAATCATCAAAATATTCTTCAGTTCTGATTTGTTCTGCCCCGTACCAAATTCATCTTCTAAATCGATGCTGATTTGTTGGCTATTCATACAACCCTCCCCATGGCATCCTCCACGCGCTTCAACACATTTCAAACCATTCTTTGTACAAGAACGTGACGAGCATTGGTTTTTCAACGATTTACATTTACACCGAATGAAATTCAGAACGTTTTCTGGTGCTGATGGAAGAACAGTCGCGATGGGAACGTGTCTATTCTCTATCACTTGCCAACCCCAATTCACAGGATCGACGCCATCGTCTAGTTCATCCCAAATTCTAACCTGAACATGGACGCGGTGAGCATGCTGCTCGGCCGCGGCAGCTGTTGGAGGAAGTATATTGATTTGAATGGAAATTTTTTTCAGCGATCATAGCTTTGTACCTTAGGTACCAGACTTTAGTCAGAGGTATCTCACTTTTGTTACTATACATTACACAGAATAACCTTTCTCCAGCTTCAGATACTTCGGACTGGGAACTTCCAGGTGAAGCTATTGTCTTGCTAGCTTCCCGAAAGATGGCACTGTTCGTATGTTTAAGAAGTCTCAATTTACAGAATCCGAAACAACCAGAAGTGGTATCACACCCAGACCAGGCGTGAATGAACAATAAATTGTCTAATACAGTTTTCAGTGTTGGCCAGAAACTGGCCTTGACTATAGATAACTGTGGTGTCCGATTTCCCTCGCCAATCGTCGTGGTCGACGGCTATGAACCAAACACGACGATTGGCGAGGGAAATCTTTTTACAAATGACCGATAGTTTTCTAAGATGATAGAGATATTCATCGTGTTCGACGGCTATGAACCAAATATTAAGGATCATGAGCACAGGCGCCAAGCTGCTACGTCTAAATGGTGGTGGGTGGTGTTCTTTTCTTAAATAGGTAGACAATATATATTCTGACTTTGCCCCTGTTATAAAACCTAACCTAACCATTTCACCTGTGTCAATAAATAATTCGATATATTCAACCAATCAAACAAACCTATATTTATTCAGCTAATCAACAAAAGATAAAACAATAATTCACACCCCGGGATTGCAAAATCCACGAAGATATACCTGAAACTTTTGTTGACTTATAAGATAACAGTTATATAGATAACTAAAATCCCAGTTAAAGAGAATCGTTTAATTTTGTTTTGTCACATTGTAGAAATAGCTTCCATATTTTATAATGCTTTCTTCAAAAATTAATTTCTAAATATAGAACTCGACGTACATGTGTAAAGTTTACACACGTTTTACTTTTTAGCTTTGATATGGCGTTCCATCACCTTTTGAAATCCTGAACTGCGTTGGATTAAGACATAGAGATATCCATGGTGGTATTGCCAAGTATCACCCATTAGCTGTACAATATTTCAATTAAAATGTAAAATTAAAAAAGTATATTAGCCCAACAATAAAATTATTGCCTTCCCGAATTTACAGTAATTTCTATTGATTTCATAGGGAAAGAGAAATTGGGTTTAACGTCCACTCGACACAAACTATGTTCAGTTCTATTTCAATAATTCGCTTGCGCGTAGGGGTCTTTTGTAGTGGGAGGAAACCGGAGGACCCGGAGAAAACCTACGAGGTTGGACAGGCGACCATACTCTTTGTCACGCACAACCGGGGAAACGAAACACCCCGCCAGTTGACTCAATGACAGACCGTATGATACAGCGCGCACGTGATAACCATTCGGCCATCCAATCCCCCCGATTTCATGATGAACCCCCTCTACTATAGAGTCCAATAATGACATTCTTTATTTTAACTATTTATATCTTCTATTATCTTTTAGATATTTTATTTACAAAACATCTTGTATTATCAATGTTTGATCATCTAATCTTATTTTTATCTGAAAGAACGAGTATATGCTTTCGGTAAGAAATATATTTTCCCGATATTCTGGATATGTTTTCCAAGCGATGGTTTAGCACAAAGCCGTATATATTTCTCTGGTGCCCGATTTCCCTCGCCAATCGTCGTGTTCGACGGCTATGAACCAAACACGACGATTGGCGAGGGAAATCTTTTTACAAATGACCGATAGTTTTCTAAGATGTTGGAGATATTCATCGTGTTCGACGGCTATGAACCAAATATTAAGGATCATGAGCACGAGCGCCGAGCTGCTACGTCTAAATATAGGAACAGTGACATTTCTCTGAAATCGGACACCACAGTTATCTATAGTCAAGGCCAGTTTCTGGCCAACACTGAAAACAAAATCCGTCTAATCAATCAGGTAGTCAACGATCTTGAATCCCATGGAGTCCCGACAAAATGGTACAATGGTGATGCAGATGTCACTATTACGAAGACGTGCATTGACTATGTAGAAATGGTCAACCTGTAATGACACAGATATTTTGGTCTCATTACTGCACCACGCGAAACCAGAAATGGCGACAATTCATCTTTGCCACTTGGACAAAAAGCGCAACACCTATGACATAAAATCAGTCTGCAGCGCAATGGATAAAACTGTATTAGACAATTTATTGTTCATTCACGCCTGGTCTGGGTGTGATACCACTTCTGGTTGTTTCGGATGCTGTGAATTGGGACTTCTTAAACATACAAACAGTGATATCTTTCAGGAAGCAAGCTAGACAATAGCTTCACCTGGAAGTTCCCAGTCCGAAGTATCTGAAGCTGGAGAAAGGTTATTCTGTGTAATGTATTGTCACAACTAAAGTCCGGTACCTAAGGTACAAAGCTATGATCGCTGAAAAAATTTCCATTCAAATCAATAGACTGCTGCCTCAGCCGAGCAGCATGCTCACCGCGTCCATGTTAAGGTTAGAATTTGGGATGAACTAGTCGCGATGGCGTCGACCTTGTGAATTGGGGTGGGCAAGTGATAGAGAATAGATACGTTCCCATCGCGACTGTTCTTCCATCAGCACCAGACAACGTTCTGAATTTCATTCGGTGTAAATGTAAATCGTTGAAAAACCAATGCTCGTCATGTTCTTGTACACAGAATGGTTTGAAATGTGTTGAAGCGCGTGGAGGATGCCATGGGGAGGGTTGTCTGAATAGCCAACAAATCAGCATTGATTTAGAAGATGAATTTGGTACGGGGCAGAACAAATCAGAACTGAAGAATATTTTGATGATTTTATTGATGATGATCCGAATGAATATTTTATGGTGTCCAGAATGTTCCTCTTGTCTATTTGCTTGCTGTTGTTGCTTTATTCACAACACGTCTCCGCCATTTTGAATTTTGACATCACAGTGACGTCATAGTTCCGCCATTTTGTATTCTGACGTCACGGTGACGTCTTACGTTATTTTTGACATCATTTCTGGAATCCTTGGTATCACTTTCCTATATGTTGATAATACATTTCTAGGGTGTAAAATTGATATTTTTGAAGTTATAAATGGTTGTCAGTTTCATTATGTTGACCCAGGGGGTCAAAATTTTAAAATGCTGTAAAAAATTTTGCTCAACTCTGATCGGCGGGGAAAATTTTTCTGGAACACTAGGGACATAGTTGTTTCAGAAAATGAAGAAATCATTTGGGTAGGAATTTCTTCCCACAAAGCTGGATTTGTCACCTTCTCCAACCAGCCTACATTAGGCCATCCAACCCTCCCCCCCCCAAGCTAAAAACATGATTTTTCATACAATCAGGGCCATAATACATGAAGTAAGGGTCTATACATGCCGATATCTAAAGGAACCGAGATCTTTGGGATATAAACCTATATTTCAAGTTTTGTCAAAATTGGAAAAAAAATTGTGGCCTGTATAGTGTCCACAGACAGACGGATAGACAGGAGTGACAACAATATACGTCCACATGAAAATGTATGCGTATAAAAACCATATTACAATTAGATCAAGGTTCTTGATTCTGATTTGTCAACAACCATTTTTCGATCGCAGTGTTTGGGAAGGTAGTTTATTGGCCACTGAAAGTATCTTGAAAGTGCATCAAGGTAAGCCAGAAATCTACTTTTTTTATTACCTTTTTCACAATTTGTCCGGAAGCTGCAAAGTTTTTCTGAACTATTAGATACTCTGAATCAGATGGTGCCAAAGTAACAACATTTAAGTTACTTTTGTCGTCAATCTGCCAATGTTTAGGAATTCCTAATTTGGCTTCTGAAAAAAATTCAGAGAAATATTTATTGCGATCATTTTTGTTTTATTCTTTAAAAACCAGATCTTCTAAAAAATAATAAGTATTGTTCTGTAATCATGGCAACTGCCACCTTTTATAGCTTTGTTATCCTGGATACAAGGAATATTGTCACAATTTTACTGTTTGTATTACGACAGCAAAAACAAGATTTCAGAGGGGATTTAGCTGGACTAGAAGGTCTCTAGAGGTTTTGCTCAGATATCCTGAAAAGGGTCAAAGGTTGAAAGTTAAAACACTACGAAAATCTTAATTGTGTCGCTCTCAGAATGGTTCCCGAACTACCTCACTTCGTTGGTCCAGAATAGCCACCCATCTAAGCAGCATTACTACCAAATATGTTAAAACCTATTAATCATTTTGGGAAAAGATGTTGTCATGTAGTACATGATATTGTTATATGTCTATAATTATTTTCTCTATCATTATAATCAATAATCAGTTCATTGTCGTTACTACAGTCATGTTTTGATTTGTCTGCTAGCATTGTGGCAGAGGTATGGCAACCAGCGGCATGGTGGAGATTTGTTCTGAAGTCCGTTACAAGTCTGTTTTTGTATGATTCTCTTGTATTACCATGTTTGTGATTGTTGTTTACAGTACACTGTAATAAATCATGTTATTCATTGTACATTGCTTAATTTGGGTTCAAACCCAAAACTCCACAAAAAGAGACCCATCACAAGTTTCACCTATATGCCATAAGATAGGAAAGCCCAAGAAAACATTTACCAGAAATATTTCACGAATTAGGCATTGCAATTTTAATAGCTTTGAGTAAACATTGTTTAATATGTTAATTATAACATCTTGATATTCTCCAGTCTACTGTGTATTAACAAAATAACTGAGTGAATATACATTATACAATAGACCAGCAGCCAAAATGCCACGGCTCCAAACTAGGCTATATTAGCTGAAATCTGTACCACCTAAAACTGATTGTAAATTGATCAGCAGCGCACCATGAATCATGAATGACCGCTGACCTACAGTTTCTGGGGTGGGATACCCCAGCAAACCTCTCTAGAATGGCACATGTAATCCCATGTATTTTCTACATGGGGGGGGGGGGGGGGAATCCTTCTGGGCAAACTTGTAGAAAACCAGGGAAAAGGTAATTTAATTGCAAAACTCTTAATATACCAATACATGTGAGGCTGATATCCCCCGCTGCAATCCCAAAATAAATAGATGACACATATTAATTAAACATGCATTATGCAAGAGCAAAATCTGCTTATTACAAGTCTTTCTTTAGGCCTGAAATGTTATCTAAATTATCAATTAGACATTAATTAACTTATCCAGACCATAATAAACTCTCGATGTCAAGGCTAGCCTTCGACGTTGGCTGGATTATATTCCTATATGCCGCTAACGACTATTGATAATTAAATCAATAAAAGTGGATAATCAAGACTATGCTGTTTATATTAATGATTATAGTAATGATGACCGAGACTATGCAAAAATTTCACCCGCTTCTTTCTAGGCTCAAAGTGGATCAATTTGACTGAAATTTTCAGCAAATTACCTTTACACTATCTAGTTTTTAACTATTATAGCAAGAACTGCCATCTCTTTATCTTATCTCCCATAATGTATCTTTAATTGCACATTTATATTTTTGAAAATTATCGAGCGAATAATCTTTACTTAATCTAAGCATAAAATATTCATGATCGAACTCTGTCAAGGTTTTGAAGTACCTGGTAGTGAAACTCTACACTAAGTTTTATCAATCTCCATAAGTTAAAATCAAAGTTTTCTTGTCCCAAAGCATCAAACAATCAAATTGCTTATCTCTGTTTAGCCTAAGCTGAAATGCTCATCTTCGAACTCCATCAAGGAATACACCTAATAAACATTCTATAGTTCAATTAGAAGGAGAGTTATTGTGTCCCAAAAAGTGTGACAGACACAAAGACACACGGACAAACAGACAGACAGGAGCGATGAGATACAATCTAATTAAAATATAGATCTATATTTCGTTTCGTTTTTTATACTTTCAATGGTCTACACTACATGTACATGTAGATCTAACAAGTTATAGTGGAAGTTCACGTTCTATGACGTCAGGTACCAAGCAAACGACATTTGACCCGATTACGTCGGTCATTCGATTAACCAATTAGCGACCACCATGTATTTTTTATCTACTTTTGCTTTGTTTTGATTTCTATTGCAGCTAATGTCTACCCACAGTTCCGCGCAAAAAAGGTCAAACGCTCGATTCAACAGACCATTTGATTGGCTGACCCCTCATTTCAAGCAGAACACGAGTTAAATAACAACGCTTCCAGATCTAAGTGTAGTAAAGACAAGTAAAATCAAAATTTTGAACTATAAAAACGAAACGAAATTGGATCTGTGTTTTAATCAGATTGGATGACATAATACATCCACATGAATATGTGGGCGTATAAAAATAAAGGCACTCGAAAATTATATTTATAATCTTGTTATAATCTACAATATTGTTAAAGTTATCAAGGGCAATTAGATATCGATGAAAATCAATTGGCTTCTTCGTCTCATAACCATAAACTCTGTGAATGAATTTAAAGTCAATTGGATGATAACTATATAGCCTCTATAGCGTTCGCCACTGTTCTCAAGGGGCATAACTCTGGCAGTTATTATCGGAAATCACTAAGAATCAATGAGAGAAAAAATAAGTTTTTGCTTCTCATAACCACAAACAAAGTGTAGAAATTTAAAATTGATTAGATGATATTAGTCTCAAGAGTTCCCACAAGATTTTTCAAAATGGTCAAGGACCATGGCAGTAATTATTGGAAATCGCTGAAAATCAAGACTTCTTCATCTCAAGATCTTAAACTTGGATGTTAACTTTGGTCTGTTCAGCTTCCACAAGATTTTACTTAGTGATCAAGGGTCATAACTATGGCAGTAAGTATGGGAAATCACTGAAAATCAACAAGACCCTTTGTCTCATGACCTTACTATGTATTGATTTAAAGTCAATCAGATGATAATTTTAGCTTCTACACCATCCACAAATCCCTGAAAATCACCAGGCTTATTCGTCTCACGACATAAACACAGTATAAATTTAAAGTGATCAAGTGCCATAACTCTGGCAGTAATTATCGGAAATCAATAGGTACTTGTGTCTCAAGACCATAAACAATGTGTATAGATTTAAAGTCAATTAGACGATAAAATAAGCCTCTAGAGTGCCCACAAGATTTTTCAAAATGATCAAGGACCATAACTCTGGCAGTAAGTATGGGAAACCCCTGATAGACTTCTTTCTCTCAAGACCTTAAACTCTGTTTATTAATCTTACACAGTGGTTATGAGTATGACATAAATATTTTGGCCTCACAAATATTATTACCTTTCATTTTATCTTGCCGTATTACTTTCCGATTTTGTTGTTCACCTTCTTCAGACACTTCCATATCATCAAAATTGATCACATTCTTATTTTGGTTGTAGACAAAACTAAATGTTTTTTTATTTAAATTGAAAGAATCTTCTATTTTCTTGTTAATGTGTGCTGGGTAAGGTCTTGCACCTTTAGTTTCTAGTCGACTCCACTGTATAACATCTTTTAATATGTCTGCATGTTTTACGTCTCGTTCTTCTTCTACGGCATTCAAAATTATTTCATTCACCTTATTGGCTACATCTGCAACATCTCTGGTGAGTCCCTCAATGATAATACGCTTTAATGTTTCATCAACAGATATCTTAACTCCACCTGATTCGTTCTTCAGTATCTTCCTTAACTGAAAAAATGTATCAATTTAATTGAAATAATTTTTAAATTTAAGTGAAATCATGTATCAATTTAACTGAAATGTTATATCAAATTAAGTGAAATGATGTATTAATCTAAATGACGGAAAATGTGAGTGTATTAAACAAATATCTCATTTTAATAAGATTGTTAAGGCATTAAAATGTTAAATATGGAAGATGCAAAGGCTAAATGATGCTGTTTATAACCAAACATCACATAATGCTGGGAAAAATTTTGAGGAACTTTCTTTGCCAACACAAGCATTGAATCCAGAAACACCTGGTTAACGAGCCAGCACCTAACTCATTGAGTCATAAGATAAATAAATCAGTCATTCAGTCACTATACACTTACATTATTTACTGATAATTTTACATTATAATCAATTCGTTGTTTATGAAAATCTTCTCTGTGTGTTTGATCTAGACTCATCATAGCCTGTCCTATTTGCTCTGCATCATCCGAATAGAAATACAGAATTTTTTCTCTAATTTCAGATTCTTTCTTGGGTGAAAAGTCATGATTCGTTTCAGAGTCCATATCAAAGCCATCCTCATCGTCAACATTTGAGCCAAAACCAAGCGAAGTAGACACATAACCTACAATCAAATCACATATGACATCTGTTTAAAGATAACTAACTTTTAAAACTAATAAGGTAAATGAAAACCAAAATAATAGAAAAAGAACATTCGAAATAACATTATTCAGAATATATATTTATACTACTATTTAATTTTGTCATACATCCTGAACTACATGTGTATTTCCACATTAAAATACATGTAAACAACATTATAACTATATGTACACAACATTTGATCAACAGTGGTTAAAGTTGCAATTTCATATTTTTAAGTTATATTTTTAAAATTTATTAAAATAAAGCCTTAAAATAGATGGTATCTATAAACAGTCCTACCTTGTTAAAGAATAATCCTATTAATCCTATAATTCACTATTGCCAGTTGAGAAATTGGCAAAAATATCATTTTCATCTTCAAATTCCAACGTTTGAAGATAACTACTCCATGGTGGAGAATAGAAAACAAGGGAGGTAATTGTGTTATCATTTCCTGTGTAAATGAGTTTTAAGTGTGAGAATAACACCTATGATCGTATAATAGTGAGTTGACAACCTATTGAGCAAAAGACATAGAAATAATTATGTTTTGACTTTCTAGAAAATATGAAATTGTAACTTTAAACAGTTCACTAAATATAGAAGAATGTAGGCTAGTAAGAAATATGATTTTTTTTCTTGAAAGTTGTACAGTTTGGTTAAACCTCTGTTGAATTTTGCGCTGTCAATACGCATGCAAACAAGCCAACATTGAGGCTGATGTCCCCCGCCGAAATCCCAAAAATAAATAGATGGCACATATTAATTAATAGCACATTTATTTTTTTTCAAAAGTATCAAGCAATCAAACTGATTTTCAACTATACACTAAGTTTCATCACTCTCTATCAGATAGGGGGGGTTGGATGGCTTAGTGGTTTGCACGTGCGCGCTGTATCATTTAAAGTCTGTCATTGAGTCAACTGGCATGGTTTCGAATCCCCGTTTGTATGTGACAAGGAGTAGGGTTGCCTGTCCAACCTCGTGGGTTTTCTCCGGGTCCTTCGGTTTTCTCCCACTGCTAAAACCACCTACGCGTAAGCGAATTATGGAAATAAAATTGAACCATATGTTAGTCCCGAAATGATCTAGTTTGTGTCGAGTGGACGTTAAACCCCATTTCTCTCTCTCTATCAGATAGAATCAATGCAATTGCTTAGGTCACCTAATGAACATCTACATCAAGTTCAAACATTCTACCTCAATTAAAAGCAGAATTGTTATGTTCCAAAGTCTTGACTAATCAAATTGCTTATCGCTCCTTAGTCCAAGCAGAATAATATAATGAATCTATACTCAGTGCTTCATCAACAAGTTTCATCACTGTCACTTATAATTAAAACTAAAGTTATCGTGCCCCAAAGCATCAACCAATCAGATTGCTTATCTCTGCTTACCCTAAGCAGAAAATTCTCATCTTCACCTAAAAAACACCTGCACCAAGTTTGAACTTTCTAACTCAATTAGAAGGAGAGCTATTGAGCTCCAAAGTCTCGGCCAATCAAATTGCTTATCGCTCTGCTTACCCTGAGCAGAAAATGCTCATTATCGAAGTTAGTCATGGTATTGATGTAATGAAACTATACACCAAGTGTCATCAATCTCACTTAATTAGAACTAAAGTTATCGTGTCCCAAAGCATCAATCAATCAAATTGCTTATCTCTGCTTACCCTAAGCAGAAAATGCCCATCTTCAAACTCCATCAAGGCATTGACCTAATAAACACCTACACCAAGTTTGAACTTTCTAACTCAATTAGAAGGAGAGCTATTGAGTTCCAAAGTCTCGGCCAATCAAATTGCTTATCGCTCTGCTTACCCTGAGCAGAAAATGCTCATTATCGAACTTAGTCATGGTATTGATGTAATGAAACTATACACCAAGTGTCATCACTCTCTCTTAATTAGAACTAAAGTTATCGTGTCCCAAAGCATCAACCAATCAAATTGCTTATCTCTGCTAACCCTAAGCAGAAAATGCTCATCTTCGAACTCCATCAAGGTACTGACCTAATAAACACCTACACCAAGTTTGAACATTCTAGCTCAATTAGAAAGAGAGTTATTGTGTCCCAAAAAGTGTGATGGACAGATGGACGAACCCATTTTAATAGTCCCCTCCTTTCTTCGAAAGGTGGGGGACAATAATAATAGCCCCACTTTAATGACTCACTTGTTATTTTATTCCATAATCCCTTTCCATTTTTCTGAATTGCACCTTGTATAGCACTGACAAAAGGATTAAACATAGATTCTTGGTAAATTACAACATGAACATTTTGGAGACATGTTAAATTAGTTGTATTATTTAAGGCTTTAACCAAGGCTTCAGCTATATCAGATGTTTTTGTTGAATAATTTCCTGAAATAATAAAGTATAGATAATCAAACTAAGCAACTGAACATACTGTGATTACCTTAAAGAATATAAATTATTGAGTTCTTATTGAGTTCATATTAATACTCAAAATGTAAGATGAGAGCATAAAATTAATTTAACCATTCATACCTGTTCCCAGTGCAGGAAATGCTATGGATGTTACATGTTTCTGATCAGCTTCTCTTAAACAGTTAGTGATGGCCTTCTTCCAGTTATAGTTAAATCTATCAGCATCAACATGTATCACATATTTACAATTCATCCCAGAAACTGGTGTAATAGCTATACCCTTTTCTTTCATTACATCACCTATTATTCAGGAAATAGCAGAGATCACATTTACCGGTAATATGATTAAAATATGATAATCTAAAAAATGTCTTATAGAGTAGTAACACTTTATAATAAGATTACTTACGGGCTTTATCACATTCCTGTAAGATTCTTTCTTTACCAGCTTTTAATATGGCCTGTGACACAGCGCCTGTTTATAGAAAGAAGAGTTTATTAATATTTTTTTTACTTGCTAGGGAAGGCACCTGTGGTTTTGGCATGGAAAGTTATAAATTCTTATAGGATTACTCCTTGTGTCGTGCATCATGTTCACACGCTACAAAATTAAAAATTTAAAGGAGCTAAATTACTATTCTTTGGCACCTAGAAATGGACGCAAATGGGTCGCAACACATATAATAATGTAATATGAATATAAATAAAATAATTTACATTCAATTGTTGTTTTTTTTTGCTGTAATTTCTAATTAGTTATGTGTTTAGTTTCGTTCATCGAGTCATCTTTTCACGGTAAAATAACAAAATCAATGTTGATTTAAATTGACCAATAAGTCTTGTTTACAATGTCAAAGACCGTGGATGATACTGAGTTAGCCACTTGCCTCCTTTAACCCGAAAGATAACTCTGTCAAATGCATTCCATCAAGTACTTTGTTTAAATGTCAGTGGGGGAAATACCAGTAACTACATGATTTGATACTGAAAACTGTGAACTGATATCTTAATTTGTTTTTCTTAAAGTAGCTAAGTCTCTAAAACACAAACTATTTGTCAATTTAAATCAACATTGATGTTGTGATCTTACCGTGAAAAGAGGGCTTCTGATATCCAATATTTAAGACAAAATAAACATTTTACTATTGCTACACGAATCGTGTACCATAATGCGTTTCAGCGCCATTTGTAACAAGGGACTCAAAGAACGAGGCTAGACATATTCCACGAGTCATGTCAAACAGTGACAACATATTGTTATCTGGAGAGCATGTTCAATAAATATTATTGGTGTAGACTAGAATAACAAGACTCTATTGGATTAAGACTCCCGTGTATTTCACCGAACATAACTGATTTGAAATTAGATCAAAAACGGAAACGATTGAATGTAATCAGTTTATATATATTCATATTACATTATTTTACGCATTGCGACCCCTTTGTGTCAATTTCTAGGTCCCAAATATTTGCGATTTAGCTCCTTTAATTAAATCTTAAACAAGCCAACAGTGAGGCTTATGTCCCCCGCTAAAATACCAAAATAAACAGAGAGATCACACATATTAATTAATTGCACATTAACTGCAAACTAATTATCTATGCTAAGTCTAAGCATAAAATGTTCACGATCAAACTCTGTCAGGTTTTGAAGTACTTGGTAGTGAAACTATACACTAAGTTTCATCACTCTCCATCAATTAGAATCAAAGTTATCTTGTCCCAAAGCATCGACCAAAGAAATTCCTTAGCTCTGCTTAGCTTCAGCGCAATATATTAATCATTGAACTCAGTCAAGACCTTCACATAATGAAAATCTATACTTCAATTAAAAGTTGTCATGTTCCAAAGTCTTGACAATCAAATTATTTGACGCTACTTAGCCTGAGCAGAAAATTTTCATCATCAAACTTAGTCAATGTATTGATATAAGGAATCTATACTCAAGAATTTCATCTCTCTCAATCAATTAGAACCAAAGTTATCGTGTTTTAAAGTCTCAACCAATCAAATTGCTTATCTCTGCTTCGCCTTAGTGGAAAATTTAGGAGAGTTATTGTGTTCCAAAGTCTCGACCAATCAGATTGAAATCTCTACTTTGCCAAAGCAGAAAATGCTCAGCATCGAACTTTGTTACGGTATTATTGTGCTAGTGTGGCATTTTGGTGTTTTAATTATATAATATGTTTTAGTCTACACTGCACTACACTGACAGTAGCTCATAAATAAACAATAACAAACTTTCACTTTCATCTGATCTTTGTACCCTTATTTTCATAGTCACTGGATCAGCTTCTGTACAGGTCTTTGTAATAACATCAGTGCCTATCATCTCATCATCTCCTTGGTTAACAAACCCAACTTCCTGGGTTAAATCAGTCTAACTTAGGATTTTGAATGTGTCAGATACAGAAGATTTATCTTCTAAATCTTAAAACTTGTATTTGTGTTCAAAGTTTTTTAAATTGTTACAGTTACTGAGGATAACCTGACTTCTGAGACGGTAATGTGTTCTCCGTGATTTTCATGTAACTCATGCTGCACATGCTGTTCACCGGGACCAGCCCTATAAAATGCACCCCATACCTGGTTGAATCATTCACACTACGTCAGCAGCATGCCACATCTCACGCCAGCTCAGAGGAACCAGGCGCTTGGAAGACTCGACGCTGGTCACACTGCCGAAGCTGTTGCCAATCACTTCCAGGTCAATGTTCGGACCATCTACAGGTTTCAGCAACGCTTTCGGGCCACCAACACCACGGATGATCGCCCCCGATCTGGTAGACCAAGGGTTACCACAAGGCAACAAGACCGCAATGTTGTGTGACAGCACGTGCAGAATCCCTCCACACAGGCATCTGAGACAGCACGTCAGACAGTGGGAACACACGGAAGACCCATCAGTACCGATACAGTGTGCCAACGTCACGCCAGAGAGAACATCCATTGCCTCACCCCTCTCCATCTATGTGAACGTTTACAGTTTGCCCAACAACATCAGAACTGGCAACAGGCAATGGAGAACTGTTTTGTTCAGATGAGTTGGTATTGCGTATCAACTGCAGATGGCAGGACCAGAATATGGCGTTGACATGGCCAGCGTTATTCTGACCAATGTGTCATGGAAAGAGACTCATAGGGAGGTCCAAGCATAATGGTTTGGGGTGGAATCGGCCAAAACCAGAGAGTGGGTCATACCACATTTAGCACGTCATCAAAATAATGTTTTCCAGCATGACAACGCCCCTGCCCACACCGTCAGAGATACTCTGGACTTTCTACAGAAGAACGGTTTCAACGTTATGCACTGGCAAGCCCTTAGGCCGGACTTAAACCCGATTGAACATCTTTGGGATGAAATTCAGACTTAAGAGGAGACTTAATAACGTCGCACCAAGACCAATCACAGCCGATGGATTGCGCCAGGCTTTTCTGATAGTGTGGTTCCAGGTGCCAATGGCGTTCCTCAATCATCTGGTCCACTCCATGTACAGACGCTGTACTGCTGTTATTGACACTCGCGGTTGACACACCAGATACTGATGTGTAGACTGTGTACAGATTCTAAACCTTCTCTCATAATGTTTTGGAATTGTGATGAATTAATCACTAATGTGTCAACATACTGTTCACAAAAAACTGATTTGGTCCATTTAGTAAGTCTTTTTTCTGGAAGAATTTGATTAAAGTGCCTCTCTGATTTTGAAATCATACTGACGTTTTTTTAGTATATTATTCTGTGGGGGTTTCGTATTTCATAAATCATTACAATAGTTAGAACTTACTGTTTATAATTTGTTCCACGCATAGTTATCTATTGATATTGCTTCATATTACGTCGAACTCGGATTGCATAGGTTATGCATGCGCATTTCCCAGTTGCATAGCGTATAAACGGGTATATAAGGTCAGTCACAGTCAGTCTTAGTCGAACGGTCGGGGGTGCGAACCTTACAGGAATAACCACTTATTCCACTTGAGGTAAGCATTCCAAGGGGAGGCTTTGTCTTTGGTGGCTTGATAAGTAATCACTTATTCTGCTCGAGACAAGCAAGATCTCTGGGGTAGAATTTCGTCTTTTGGTAGTGTGCGAGTCCTACAGGAGTAATTAATTATTCCGCTTAGGATGAGTATGGGCTACAGCTGGCGTTTCAAATTTAGGGAGAATGTTTGAGATGGGTTAAGTTTATAATTGTTTTGAGGGTTTCATTCAGGTGTTATAAGATTTGGTGCTTATACGCACTTCGCTTCTCTTTGCACAAATGTTGTTTTTCTGGCTGAGGAAGGCATAAATCATTGTGTTTATATTCTATTGTTGAGTTAAGAGTTTATAATCGATTTGCGGGTTTCGTTCGGGTGTTATAAGATTTGGTGCATGTGTGCACTCTGTTCCCTTGATACGAACCTTGATTTCATAAAGCGGGCATAGTTGGCATAGGGATAGTCGATGCAAACTTGGTGACAGTCCTTTATTTCAGCTGGTCCACTACTGGTTAGAATAAAACGAACCAACTCGGATGTGTCTCGGTCATTTTCTTTTGTATTAAACGAATTAAAAAATCTTTTACTTTAATCCACGCGAGAAGCCTGACATCCTGTATACGAACCCGGTTTGCCTAAGAGCCGGTCACTTCCGACGCTTGAGTGCAAATTGAGAACAACCCATTCTTTACATACACAGTAAAGTATATTTATATATATTCTACAGCTATTAAAGATACTTTCCCAGAAAAGTATTTATCAGGTGGTTATTGTGGTATTGGGATCTCTTAACCGGTCGTCACATTAAATATCTTCAAGTTGAAAAAAAAAAACATCTTGACAGTAAAGCCATTACTAAGTTAGGCCCTGTGACTCCGACAAACTGGAAAATCTACATTCTTCGGAACCCGAGAAAAAAATCTTCAATAAAGCTCAATCAGAAAATGCTTCAAAGTCACGAACATCAAAAATATACTGCCACACAACGTCTTCTCATGGATCTCAGAACATTAGTAAACACTACCCGAGGAAGACGTCGCCACTGCTCAGCAAGAGAATGTTGAAGGTCCTGCAACATCAGTGGTGGATTCACTTGCTGACGAACACGTCGACCCAGTTCGTCCCAGATGTGTTCAATAGGATTAAGGTCGGGGCTAAGCGACGGCCAATCCAGGACTTGGACACTGGCAATTCTTAAAAAATTCTGTGTAGCAACTGCTGTATGGGGTCGAGCATTGTCTTGTTGAAATGTTAGTGCAGGCCCATGTCTCTGCATAAACGGAAGAAGAACAGGTTGCAAAATCTGATCCCTGTACTGGACAGTATTTAAGTTCCCTTGGACAACAACAAGAGGAGAACGTCCATGTGCACAAAAAGAACCCAAACCATGACGCTGCCGCCACCAAATCGGTCAACTTCTCTGACACATACTTGAGGGTAAAGTTCACCTCGTCTGCGGTACACTCGGACCCTGCCATCGGCAAATCTCAAAGTAAATTGAGATTCGTCACTAAAGACAACCGAATTCCGCTGTCTTTGAGTTGATCTTATGTGTCTTGTGGCCCACACAAGTCGGTAACGGCGATGAAGAGGTGTCAATATTGGTCCATTATAGGGCCTCCGAGCTCGAAGACCAGCAGTCTGCAAGCGATTTCGAGCAGTTTGTGCAATTACCCTTCCACCAAACATTTCTCTACTTGTGGAGGTTGCAGTGACAAATCTGTTTCTAAGATGACGTAATCGTATTGCTTGATCTTCCTGGAGTGATCCACGTGACTTTACAATTTTATGAAATTAAAGGCTTCTTACTACTTACTATCGTTAGAAACACTTTAAAATTTATTTGACTTACCAGAAAAAAAAATTTGTTGAAATTCATCAGTGTCAAGTTTTTAATTTGGCTGAGTATATATGGAAAGTAGAAACATCCAATCTTACTAGAAAAATACTTGATTCCCTAAAAAAACACCCATGGAGTGCATACAGGACAAAAATGTAAGGGTTTCACTAACTGGCAACCCGACGATTAGTGATGTCTGCTCGAGTAACGTCAAAGGTAGCACGCGAAGATTGTCTATCTCCCAGCGTTAGTGAGCGCTTGATGTATATGTTGATAACCTTGATGGTACAACAGTTTCTGAGTTAAAAACCACAGTAAAAGACTTGGGCAGTGGATAATTCGAGAATTTCTTGGGCTTTGATATTTATAATAAATAGTCAGCAATTAAAGACAACATCATCTTGTATATGCAACAAATTCTCTTCTGGCTTCGCACCTGTGGCGGGGGACAAAAAATCAAAATACCAACTCTAGATAACCTCCTGGGTTGGATTCAATCGATTTAAAGAGAGAAGTGGGATTTAACGTCCACTCAATCAAATTTAAATTAGGCCTGTCAATTTTGTTCACCAACAACAAAATGGCAGCAGGCTTATTACATAGTAAACAGCATAGATCGATGAAATTCCGATTCAACATATCTTTGTAAATACTGAACGGAATTGAACCATTTTTGTACCGATATTCCCAATATTGTTGATTGCGAGGGAGTTCTATAAAAGAATTAAACGTAAAATAAAAGCTTACCTATTTTAAGGTTTAAATCCGAATTAGAACTGTTAACAATTATGGGAACATTAACATCTAATAAATCACCATTGGTTACAGTAAGTTTAAATTTACCAACTTTAATTCCTCTCCCTATGTCTTTTTCTGTTACAATATAAAAACTGTTATCTTCTGGTTGTCTTTCAGCACCTCTAGGATCACTTGTGGCTGTAATTATATACATTTCAGGATAATTTTTCCCTTTATATCATTCACATTAAATTGACAATAATGAAGAACCCGAAAAAAATGAAATGGGGTTTAATGTCTTACTGTCTGCACCAACTTGGCCAATGAAGGTGTGCATACAGCCGTGCTACATCTACTCTTATTTCAATTTCCAACCGTCAGGTGATCTTAAACGTGCTTTCAGTGGAGTCCAGTAACCTTACTATTTGATCAGACTCCCCACATAACATTAAATACAACAGCTGTAATAGTTTATAAATTAAACACAATAAATAACTATTTACACAAATTCACCTTTTAATTTTGGTTTGGTTTTTAAATGTTTGGTTTTTGAACCTGTATTATTGTCTTCATCTGTGAACTCCTACAAATCATACATAAAACGTTAGTGCATAATAAGAGTTCAGTTGGTGAGGCATTGCCTTAAGAAAAACAATACTTCGACATCATTTCTGTCAAATATTTCTGATTCTGTGGGAACATGGGCAGCTTTCATTATACATATATATTTGACACTGTATCTTGTTAATATTTTCTACAACAAATATAGATAATTACTTACCTTCACAGTGGCTGCATCACCAGGATAAACAATGATTTGTATATTATTAACGCTTAACTTTCCTCCCTGTGATTTATAATCATTGATAGTTTGGTAAAACACCCTAGCAACAAGATCACGAGGAAAACCCAAATTGCCTGTTCCAATAGCTGGAAATGCAATTGATTTGCAGCCACCCGCTTCTGCTTTCCTGAGACATTTCAAGATCAAGTTTTCTAAGTTCTGCAATTGTAAACATTTGGACAATGATTATATATCAGGAACCAATCAGTCATCACTTTTATATATCATAGTAAGAGAGAGACCATACACTTCATACTGTGAGTAAAATTTTCACCAAGTATTTTGAACATGGTAGCATCATCTTCACAATAACCTTAGACTCCCCATTTGCAATATACTCAACCTACTTCAGAGTAAGGTATTTCTTACAAGCATTGGTTAATTCTTGGAAACCCCTACAGATTTGTACAACATGTGACTAACAGTTAAAAACATGTTTATTTCAACGTTGTTTTAAGACAATTTTGTCAAATTTTGCATACACTCTTTCTTGAACAGGTCAAATTGAATCTTATACCAATCATGGAAGATTCGTCAAAATTTCAAATTTCAATAGGGTTCTATATTCTATCGCTTTCTTATCCCCCAATTAACAATCTCATATCCTCTGAGAACTCTGTCTTATATCGTATTCACAAGATTAATAAATATATAAACCGGAGAATAACTCTGCCATTTTGATTAGGTTCTTTCATCTGACCTGTAAAGTTTTCAAGTGATGATAATATACGTCCACATTAACTGGGGGTTTATAAAAAAAAAACTCTTAGAAAGTTTTTAAATATGCGGTTGTATAGAAACACAGCTACCTTTCCATCTGAACCCTTATTGTAGGAACTCAAACATGTATGATAAACTTTTTGACACCGCAGATTACCAGGTCCAGTTACAGCAATATCACCGACATTGATACCATTAGGGTATTTTTCCTTACATTCTGCTTGAAGATTTGGACCGGCTGCTTTATTAATGGAGCCAGAAACAGCTCCATTTTGTAACTCCAGTTTGTTGGAAGTAGAGTTAACAATTACATCCACCTTTAAATAAAGAAAAGTTATCCGGTGTAGAAAAATATTTCCAGAAGGAGCTTATAGTTCCTAACCTGAAGCTTTTCTTTAGCACATGTACCGGGTAATAATTATGTTAAATGTTAAAGCCCCATGTACTTTGTGGATGGGGATACAATTTATAAATAGACATAAATAAATTTGCCTATAGCTCCAACACATTTCAACTCCGTTCCGCCATGCAACATGAAATATTTTTGTCAAAACCATCTCAGTTATATGTAGTTAAAGGGGTTAAAAGTACATCTGCGATTAACTTGACCAAGTGTACTGTTTATTATTAAGGATCTATGTCAAGGCAATCAGTATTATGTAGGCCTACATTCTGACAATGTACCTTTGTTTCTACTGCTTTCATACTGTCATATGTTTTTGTAATTCTGTTAATTAAAAAATCATTCAATTTTCAATGAGGGTTGACATTTATCAAATTATAAATATTTTACCACTGCCTTGGCTATTTCTCCTTTTACAAGATTAGGCTTCCATCTAACTAATTCTTCATCATCTTGCTCTAAAATAACAAGTGGTTGCCAAGCAAGATACGCCCACATTTTGCAAGAGATGGACAGAGAACAAGCTTAAAATGTGATTTTTTGTACATCAGGGGCCATTAATTATAATACAGGATGTTACGGTTCGACATGCATCAATATCAAAAGGAACCAAGATCTTTGTAATACATGTATAAACATATATCTTAAGTTTCATCAAAATCGGATAAACATTGCGATCTCTAAAATTGTGACTGTTGGCAGTTCCAGTCCAATTTTCAGGAAATTTAAACTCAACTGCCATTATTGTGATAATGTAACGGTGAAATATTTAAACAGTGTCCACAAGCTAAAAATGTGATTTTTCGTACAATCAGGGGCCATAAATCATGAAGTTACGGTCCAATACATGCCAATATCGATAGGAACCAAGATCTTTGGGATACAAAACCTATATTTCAAGTTTTGTAAAGATAAGTTGCCAGGCATCGAAACATACGCCCACAGCTATATCGTCCGGGCAGTCAACAAGAGTTGTCGCATATTTTTACTTTTTTCAGTAATGAAACATTTATAATAGATTAAAATCTGATTAAGAGTAACAACTCATTAAGTAATTATCAGAAAACCATTAGAATTTGTTTGGTTTTTATAAAGTTCTGCCCCATGCTAACGTTTAGTATACGAAACTTTTAACATCATGGATTTAGCTGTTCAAGTCATAAAGATTCATTGAAAATCAATATACTTGTTCGTCTCAAGACCTTAAACTCTGTGTATCAATCTGAAGTCAATCGGATGATAACTTTAGCCTCTACAGTGTCACAAGATTTTTCAAAGTGATCCAGGGCCATAACTCTGGCAGCAATTATCCGAAATTGTTGAAAATCAATATGATTCTTCATCTCATGGCCTCAAACACTGTGTATAAATTTAAAGTCAATCGGATATTAACTTTAGCCTCTAGAGCGTCCACAAAATTTTTTGGAGTGATCAAGGGCCATAACTCAGGCATAATTATCGAAAATGGTTGCAATGACCTTAAACACTGTGTATAAATTTAAAGTCAATCGGATATTAACTTTGACCTCTAGAGCGTCCACAAGATTTTTTGAAGTGATCAAGGGCCATACCTCTGGCAGTAATTATCGGAAATCGCTGAAAATCAATAGGCTTCTTCGTCTCATGACCTTAAACACTGTGTATAAATTTAAAGTCAATCGGATATTAACTTTAGCCTCTAGAGCGTCCACAAGCAATTGTGGACGCCGGACGGCCGGACGGGGGCGACAACAATATACGACCACATTTCAATGTGGCCGTATAAAAATCAGATAAAAATTGTGACCTGTAGAGTGTCTACAACAAAATTGAAGGGACGCAGAGATACACGGACAATGGCATAATACGTCCACATGAAAATGTGAACATATAGAAATAAAGAAGATTCATGGATAAAACCACTAGGAGAAGGTTTACCCTAAGAAGATTTCAAATCGTCTGCTATTTTGTTTAAACCCATAAAAAAAAAAGCTTTGCAAAATACAATGTATTTGACAGATTCCATTTTTTTCTTTCTCTAAAATCAATCTAAACAATTAGTGGCTCGTATAAGGTCAACAGGGAAGATTAGTGTAAAATGTTCTAGATCAAAAAGATTCTTTACTAACCAAAGCTTTCACCATAGTTAAAAGCTGGTTCCCGTCTATGAGGTATAGATTCCTGTGGTACACCTGCAGAATTTAACTGGATAATGGATGGTACACTTTTTAAAGCTTCAATAAAAAATTTGAGGGAGGTTTTCTGTACATCTATTAAATAAATCAATTTGATAGGTGATTGAGGAACTCTTTCAAAATGATATACTATCGCTTTAACAATCACTTCTGTTGCATTTTGCACTGGATAACCAAATATCCCTGTAGATATTGCTGGTAGAGCTACTGAGGAATAACCATGAGTCATGATTAACTCCAAAGTACGTAAAATTGTTGTGGATAATATTTTACTTTCCTTTGAATGTCCTCCTGCCCATCTTGGTCCAACAGCATGAACAATCTTTTTACACTTGAGCTGCCCTGATCCAGACATCACACAATCCCCATCATATACCTGGCCATTTTCTTGAATATGTGCATTACAATCATCTTGTATAACCTGTCCGCCTAGATTTAAAAAAGTAAAAGCATGACTTGTTGGCTTGATCAACCATTAAAACTAATTTTATAAAAACATGTTAGCCAATTATCAGTGCTACAAGTGTAGCAGTGTACAGTGCTATATTTTCATTTGCTTTCAATTGAGTAAGTTTGACATTACTTTAAATCTATTTTCCCCACCTTGGAGAGATCTTTGAATATTGCCAGTTTTAAACTGATCCAAATGTTTTGGACAGAAAAAAAATGTGATGCTTCAAAAGGAGTGATTCCTACCCTTACTTACAGTGATTATGGAAATTAAATTACTGCACCAATTCACCTGTGTTTTATTTCCTGTGATTATGTAGATTTATATACTGGTTCACGTTTTATTTCCCATATATGTGATGTGAATAATTAGATCTTTTCAAAAACAGACGTACTTTTCACACTCTAGTTTAATTTTTTGATATTTTTTTACAGTTTTTAATACCATATTTAATTGATTATATTGATAACATATACTCTATTTTATCTGTGATTAGATTATGACATTTGCTGTTTATTCTAAAATTCATTCACAAGGCTCTATAAAGTGAGGAAAGGTCATAACACTGGAAGTAAGTAACAGAATAAGCTTCTCCTTTACACTAATATGAATTATACCTATAAATTTCAAGTAGTTCAGATGATTAATGTTAGAGCGTTCACAAGATAATACAAAGTGACCAAGAACCATAACTATAGATTGCTGCAATTTAAAGGGACAATAACACTCTTGCTAGCTTGACAGCTCCAGAAAATAAAAAAATAGCCTTATTCTAAGTACTAGATGTGTTAGGGTCTTACCTGTTGTGTAAATTATCCATTAAATCCTATGATACTTGTCCAGAGGGTTCAAAAATATTTTTAAATCCAAGTCACATTTAAAAAGGTTTACGTTAGGTTTTTCAAATCATTTAGTTAAATTTTTCCAATTTTTTAAATTAGGTGTGTTAAGATGAAATTTATATCATCAATTAATTGGAATATTGTAAAATAGTACAATTTGTTGATCAGAATAAAGATTGGGATATATTATTCAGTTACAACAAGAGTGGTATTGAGCCTTTAATGCCCTGCCTTGTCTTACAACATTGTACCGTCTACAACTGTCATAAATACTGTATCTTAATTCTTAACAGTGTTTTCATAGGGATCAAGGATCAAAACTCTAAAATTATTTAGGCCTACTAGAAACTGGTGAAGTTTGCTGGATGTCTTTACCTTATGATCATAAACACTGTGAATAAATGTCAATCAAATGATAACTTTAGCCTCTAGAGTTTACACATTTGCAAGCAATAGGACTGACACGGGTGAGCAGGGGGACAATATATACAACTACATTTAAATTTGGTGTATCAAAACTATCCATTAATTCACATTGTAATATTTAATAATGCAACAGCATAAGAACAAAAGGTTCTTAGGATCAAGCACTTTAAGACTTTTAAAGGTATAACCATAATCATGTAATGCTCATGAAATTGAATTGACATTAATTTTGAATCACAACCAGAGTAAACAGTTATTTACCAATATACTGATTGTCTGATTGTCACCTATATTATTTAAGTACAGCGAAACATAAATAATCCTACCTTTCTGCAGAATGTGACCAGCCAGGCCTCCTATATGTTGTAATCGATCATTAGCAGCATTGACTATAACATCTACATTTAAATCTGTTATATCACCCTTTACAACTAGAATTTGTGTATTCTTCAACTGGAAACTGGCACAGTTAAGACCGTTGGTAGTTTCTATAGTTTCTTCTTCTACTTCAATTGTACAGCGAAACATCCTTTCGATATTGCTCACAGTACTCTTGCCTTTTTCAGTATGAATAAATTTACAATAACTAGAGCTGTAAATATTTTTCTCTTTACAGATGATTTTAGAGTACAATTCTTTCAGGTGTTCTTGAGCTTTCATAATACCTTGCTTTGTTCCTTTAATAACAATTCCCTTTGCATCTTTCATTTGAACTGTAACTTTGCAAGATTCCAACTTTAATTCCAAATCCTGGACTTTCTGTTCATAATGTTTCTTGAAGAATCGATCTTTGGCAGATCCATACTGTATTATTTTTTGATAGGTTGTATTTTCCTCAAAAAACTGAGCAACTGAAGCTTCTACCATTTGCATGACTTCTGAGAAAGCAGTGATTTCTATTTCTTCAGCACTTATAGGGCAGATTTTCACCAGGTCAGGGTAAGTGTTTTTAATATCCTCATTTAAATCTTGCCATTTTGGCTGAGTTAAAAGACTGACAGATTCTTTATCTACTGGTAAATGTTTACAGCAAACAACATCATTAAGAATAGATTCAGCCAAGTTCAAGCTCTTTTTATCTTTAGCAAAGACATCAATTGATTCTCTTTCCTCATCCTTTACCCATACTGCAATGCTTTTGTCACCTTGGAACTTTTCTTTTATAATAAAATCATGAACATCTTTGGTGAACAAAATTTTAATCTGTGTTTTAGAAAATTTTCTCAGTTGAGAAATTTTAAAATTCTGAAGTAATTCATAAATTGTGACTTTAGCTGCAGTGATATCAGAAATTACACCTTTTAATTCAATCTCTAAATCAGAAGTCTTTTCTAATATTTGCAGATGTTGATATTTTTCTCGAACAATGTCAAGAAAACCTAAACTTTCAAGTACTGAATAGGGATATTTCAGTTTCATGGTTTCATTGACTTCTTGTTTTTTTCTTTCAAAATCTTCTTCAATCCTTTGCTTTATTTGCTGAACAAAGGATTCCATTTCCTGGTACTGTGGAGCATCACATCCAACAATTATGATAGATGAGCTTGAATCACTGCCTTTAAAGATATTGATATCATCCTTGTTCGAAATAGTGATTTCTTTCCAAATTAACTCTGAAACCTAAAATTATTGAAATTTCATTCACAAACTATACACCAAGTTTCATCACTCTCACTTAATTAGAACTAAAGTTATTGTGTCCCAAAGCATCAACCAGTCTAATTGCTTATCTCTGCTTACCCTACGCAGAAAATGCTTATCTTCGAACTCCATCAAGGCATTGACCTAATAAACACCTACACCAACTTTGAACATTCTAACTCAATTAGAAGGTGAGTTATTGTGTTCCAAAGTCTCGGCCAATCAAATTGCTTATCGCTTTGCTTACCCTGAGCAGAAAATGCTCATTATCGAACTTAGTCAAGGTATTGATGTAATGAAACTATACACCTAGTTTCATCACTGTCACTTAATTAGAACTTAGTTATCGTGTCCCAAAGCATCAACCAATCAAATTGCTTATCTCTGCTTACCCTAAGCAGAAAATGCTCATCGTCGAACTCTATCAAGGCATTGACCTAATAAACACCTACACCAAGTTTGAACATTCTAGCTCAATTATAAAGAGTTATTGTGTCCCAAAAAGTGTGACGGACAGACAAACAGACAGACGGACGAACCCATTTTAATAGTCCCCTGCTTTCTTCGAAAAGCGGGGGGACAATAAATAGATGATACATATTAATTAATCGCACATTTATTTTTTCAAAAGTATCAAGGAATCAAACTATACACTAAGTTTCACCACTCTCTATTAGATAGAATCAAGATTATCTTGTCCCAAAGCATCGATCAAAGAAATTGCTTAGCTCTGCTTAGGTTTAGCTTGAAATGTTAATCATTGAACTCAGTCAAGACATTCACCTAATGAACATCTACATCAAGTTTAAACATTCTACATCAATTAAAAGCAGAGTTGTTATGTTCCAAAGTCTTGACCAATCAAATTATTTATTGTTCCTTAGCCTAAGCAGAAAATTCGCACCATCGAACTTAGTGAAGGTAATGATATAATAAATCTATCTTCGGAGTTTCATCGCTCTCACTTCATTATAACCAATATTATCCTGCCCAAAAGCATTAACCAATCAGATTGCCTATCTCTGCTTACCATAAGCAGACAATGGTCATGATCAAACTCCATCAAGGCATTCACCTAATGAATGCCTACACCAAGTTTGAACATTCTACCTCAATTAGAAGGAGAGTTATTGTGTTCCAAAGTCTCGACCAATGAAATTGCTTATCGCTCTGCTTACCCCCAGCAGAAAATGTTCATTATCAAACTTAGTCAAGGTATTGATGTAATAAAGCTATACACCAAGTGTCCTCACTCTCACTTAATTAGAACTAAAGTTATCATGTCCCAAAGCATCAACCAATTAAATTGCTTATCTCTGCTTACCCCAAGCAGAAAACTCTAATCTTTGAACTCCATCAAGGCATTCACCTAATAGACACCTACGCCAAGTGTGAACATTTTAACTCAATTAGAATGAGAGTTATTGTGTTACAAAGCCTCAACCAATCAAATTGCTTATCGCTCTGCTTACCCTGAGTAGAACATGCTCATTATCAACTTAGTCATGGTATTGATGTAGTGAAACTATACACCAAGTTTCATCACTCTCACTTAATTAGAACTAAAGTTATCGTGTCCCAAAGCATCAACAAATCAAATTGCTTATCTCTGCTTACCCTACGCAGAAAATGCCCATCTTCGAACTCCATCAAGGCATTGACCTAATAAACACCTAAACCAAGTCTGAACATTCTAACTCAATTAGAAGGAGAGTTTTTGTGTTCCAAAGTCTAGGCCAATCAAATTGCTTATCGCTCTGCTTACCCTGAGCAGAAAATGGTCATTATCAAACTTAGTCAAGGTATTGATGTAATGAAACTATACACCAAGTTTCATCACTGTCACTTAATTAGAACTAAAGTTATCGTGCGATTTTAATAGTCCCCTGATTTCTTCGAAGGGCGGGGGACAAGAAAAAAACAAGTGGCTGACCTTGACAGTGACAGAACAGAATTGGAATGGCCCAATTTAACCCCATTATATTGATGTGGGACTAGCGGAATTAAATCGCTGGAAAGGATAAAATGGAACCCAAAATTATTTTCTTTCAAGGTTTGCCCGCTAAAGCAGTTTCATTTAAGAGGTATTAAAACAAATAATTAGGAAACAAATAAATTTTTATCGTAACTGAAATTCAATGCATAAATACAAATATAAATGGAGATTCCTTTTGGTGCTCTACTTCTACAAGACGCTGTGTCGTGATCGGGGAATTTTCCATACCATTCATTATATAACATAAAACACAAAAGCAAACGACAACGGCCAGCCAGAAACATGTCAAAATTAAAAGTTAGAAGTAAACAGTGAAACAAAAACACAACAAATATTTTATTTTATTATACATCTAGTATTCTATAAAGTAAGTCATACAAATTTGATTCAAGACACATTGACATTCAAGAGTCGGACACAAAAATTTTACGCTAATCCTTGTAGATTCGCAGCACAAGCTCTTGCAAGAATCCTTGTGCGAATTAGATTCAGAGATTTGCATGAATTTCTAGCCCTGCTAGGTCAAAAAGTCAATAATAATTTCCATGCAATGGTAGAACATTTAATAACAGTACAATGATTTGAAATATTCCCTCCCTCACCTAAAAACTTAAATGATCTGCACTGTCATAAAAACACACTTACCTCATTTAATAGTGTAAAGTCTCTTATCTTCAGACAGCCTAGATAATCTTCAAAATGTTTCTCACACATTTTTGCCCAGTTTTTGGTTAACTTCCTGGCATCTTTCATCTCTTTACTAACAGTACAAGACAGAAAAACATCTGATGTATCTTTACTCCATTCTATCAAAGTATTGTATTCTTTCATCTTTGACTGGAATTGCTGTTTATTGGTTTCAGACTCATAGATGAACATCATCTTATATTTGTCACATTCAGTTAAAGTGACTTTTACAGGTTTCTTAGGTAAAACAAAGATGTTAGGATTCTTTATACCACCAGATTTTCCTAAACACGGTTGATACACTGCAACTTCTATACCAATTCCACCTAACTCATGAGACTTCTTACAAACAGTTTCAAGATCTGAAGTAAAAATTTGATAATTTGCATAATATCAATCTATCTAGCTCAAAGTTTAGTCAAATAGTAGTTAGTATCTTTGTACCTGTGGATATATTGATACCAATGGCCTAAGGATAAACGAATTATACTTACCTTTTGGGTTTTGAAAATGCACCAAAGCAAATTCACTGTTTGAAGTCATTTCAACACGTTCCACATCTCCATAGCTTTCAAAATAATTAGTTAAATCTTCATCATCTGTTCCATCTGAAAACTTGCTGACTTTGGCTGTGTTACTTATAGCCACACCTTTAATCTTTAAGTGATTACCTTCTAGTGCCTCTCCTACTGATGGAAATTTCTTTAATATTTCTTTTACTATACAAAAAGTAGAAATTCAGAAGATAATTTTAAACATGTAGTCTATAATTAACATCATAGCCTTGCCAGTCATCTAATATGGCCCACCAGCAGTATTTTGTCAGGTGGCAAGAGTATATCAAAATATTTCCAAAACTGTGAAGGGCAATTAATCTGCAAAAATCAGATTACGAATTTCAGTTGGTTTCTTCTTTAAGACTTGCTGAACAATAACTTTCATGTAAAATTGAAGCACACCTTTGGATTTCAATAGGATTCCTCCTGACGACAAGTCAAATAATCCAAGCAAATTTGAAAAAAAGAAATCTTAAAACCGTCACCTGTAGAGTATTTAAAAGCCAACCTGTAACCCGAAATATGAATAGGCCACCCGTACAGGGAGGGTATGGGTGTGTACTATGTGTGGATTTCTTCCACCCATCTCCAAATCTGTAATGTTGATAAATTTGATTTTCCTATACATAATTTGTAGGTAATTCACATTACCGGTAATTCAAAATAAACTTTAAACAAAAAGGCTACAACTTATAATCATTGTCATGCTCTCTATAACTTTATAAATTTCCTCAATATCATAATACTGCTTTTCTAATAAATCTATTTGGCATGTTGTTGGTACATGAAATGGGTAACTCCACAAGAAATCTTCCAAAATTTTTAACATTTTTAGCTCATAAAACTAATCAAAATAAACCTTCAAATAATAATGAAGAAACTAGTGATCACTCTGGTTGAAGCCTTCAACGATGGACTGACTGACAGATAATATACAACCACATTTAAATGTATAAAGATAGCCAAGCAAAGTGTGGAATACGCCCACACAGCAGCTTTGTTTCCAAAAAAAAGATTGTATCACTTTCAGAAGCTATTCTGAAAGCTTCAGCAAAATCTATCATGCTGACAATTGAATTACAAACAACGTGGACAGGTTTCAGCAAACAGGAGCTGTCATAACACGAGGTTTCTGAAAGTTTCTGAAAAATCAGATAAAAAGCGGTTACCATGCACGATTCGTCCACATTTTGCAAGAGATGAGCAGAGAAATTGATAAAAAAGGCGATTTTTTTTTTAACACTCAGGGGTTATAATCCAGGACGTTAGGGTCCGATAGGCGCAAATATCGAAAGGAACCCAGATCTTTGGGATATAAACATATGAAGTTTTAACAAAATTTGATGAAAATTGTGATCTCTAGAGGGTCCACAACCTTGATATTACCTACTTTTACACTATTTGAGTACAGGGAGTGGCCATTTTCATGAAATTTAAACTCAACTGTCATTATGGTGTAACTGTGATATATTTAAACGGTTTTTAAATTGGATGAAAATTGTAACCTCTAGACGATCCACAAGCGAAAAATGCTATTTTATGTACAATCAGGGGCCATAATCCATGAAAATGTGGACTTATAAAAACTGTAGTATCTGTTACGCTGACAAAAAGTGAGGACAGTTCGGCAAAAAAGGGGCATAACTCTAAAATATTAATCTAATTTTGACAAAAGGAAATAGAGATGTTCGTCTTGTTATAATACAAGTTTCCTGAAAGTTTCAGAAAAAACTGTAGCATCTAGCACACTGACAGGAAAGTGTAGACAGACCAGCAGAGGGAAAAGCTGATTACAATATATGTCCACATTAACCAAGATAGGTTGCCAGGCAACAAAACATACGCCCACAGCAGCTAAATCGTCCGAGCGGTCGACAAGGGTTGTCGCATATTTATTCCTTTGTAGGTAATTGGGGGCCTTTACAAGACAGTTCCATACAGATCAGATTACAAATTTTGTCGTTTGAGGGTTTACAAGGTTCTACAAACTGAAACAAGGGTCTCAACTCCGGAAGTAATCTACAGAAATTGTTGAAATTTGACAGGCTTTTTCGTTTTACTAATTTAAATAATGCATATAAATTTCATACAGGTCACATGATCACTTTTGTCATTGAAACGTTCACAATCGCCATAACTCTAGAAATTATTGACGGAAATTACTGAAGTCCAATAGACCTGTTTCACAAATTTAAATGATGCATATAAATTTCATACATATCGGATGATAACTGTTGTCATTAGAGTGTTCACAAGATTTAACAAAGTGAAACAAGGGCAATAACTCTAGAAGTAATTATTGTAAATTGCTTAATTACTATAGGCCTTTTCATTTCACTAATTTAAATTATGCATATAAATTTCATACATATCGGATGATAACTGTTGTCATTAGAGTGTTCACAAGATTTAACAAAGTGAAACAAGGGCAATAACTCTAGAAGTAATTATTGTAAATTGCTGAAATACTATAGGCTTTTTCGTTTCACTAATTTAATTCATGCCTATAAATTTCACAAAGATCGGGTGGTAACTTTTGGTGTTAGAGCGTTCACAAGGATCAATTAAGTGAAACAAGTCCCATAACTCTAGACGTAATAAACGGAAATTCCTGAAATTCAATAGGCTTCTTCGTCTCACTAATTTAAATAATGCATATAATTTTCAGAAAGATCGAATGATAACTTTTGATGTTAGAGCGTTCACAAGGACCAATAAAGTGAAACAAGGGTCATAACTCTAGACATAATAAACGGAAATTTCTGCGTTTCAATAATCTAAATAATGCATATAAATATCAGAAATATTGGATGATAACTTTTGACGTTAGAGCGTTCACAAGGACCAATAAAGTGAGACAAGGGCCATAACTCTAGACATAATAAACGGAAATTACTGAAATTCAATAGGCTTCTTCATTTCAATAATCTAAATAATGCATATAAATATCATAAAGATCGGATGATAACTTTTTGAGTTAGAGCGTTCACAAGGTTCAATAAAGTGAAACAAGGGCCATAATTCTAGACGTAATAAACAGAAATTATTGAAATTCAATAGGCTTCTTCGTTTCACTAATGTAAACAACATATATCAATTTTAAAACAATTAGATGATAACTTTTGTCGTTAGAGCGTTCACAAGAAATTGTGGACGATGGACGGACGGACGGATGGGGGCGACGACAATATACGACCACATTTCCATGTGGGCGTATAAAAAATTAAGTGCCAAACGATTCGTTACCTGTCAGATAGCACATTCGTGCGTAGAACCTTTAGTATTGTATATTATATCCTTATAACATATTTTTACTATTTTTATTGTTATAAATATTGTTTAACCAGCGGATGCCAGGCAGGATCCGCCCACATTTTGCAAGAGATGGATAGAGAACAAGCTAAAAACAAACAGGATTTTTTATACAATCAGAGGCAATAATCCAGAAAGTTATGGTCTGAAATGCGCAAATATCAAAAGGGACTGAGATCTTTGGGATATAAAGATATGTTTTAAGTTTCATCAGAATTAGATAAAAATTGTGACCTCTAGAGGGTCCACAACCTTCGTTTTGCATACTTTTACACATTTTGCATACAAAGAGCGGTCCTTTTGTCGGGCAGTTTCATTTCGGTTTTCCCGAAATTCGAATTCAACCTTCATTATGGTGGAATGGTGAAATATTTAAATGGTTTTTAAAATCGAAAAAAAAAATTGTGACCTTCAGAAAATCAGCAAGCTAAAAATGCGATTTTTGGAACAATCAGGAGCCATAATCCAGGAAGTTACGTTCGGATATACGCGATTATCAAAAGGAACCAAGATCTTAGTGTGTAATGGTGATATATTCACATGTTTTTTTTTTTTTAAATCAGATAAAAATTGTGACCTCTACAACAAGCTAAAAACATGATTTTTCATAAAATCAGGGCCATAATTCAGGAAGTTACCATCCGATATCCCTGAATATCGAAAGGAACCAAGATCTTTGTGTTATAAACATTGCATTTCCAGTTTTATCAAAATCAGATCAAAATTGTGACCTCTAGAGGGTCCAGAACTTTGATATACCAGATGTTTACACTAATTGTGTACGAGGGGCGGCCATTTTGTCAGTCAGTTTCGGTCCGATTTTCATGAAATTCGAACTCGACCAAAATTATGGTGTAACAGTGATATGTTTTTTTAAATCGGATAATAATTGTGACATCTAGAGGGACCTCAAGCTAAAAACGCGATTTTTCGTACAATCAGGGGCCATAATTCAGGAAGTTACTATTCGATATGTGCGAATATCGAAAGGAATTAAGATCTTCAGGTTTTAAATTTACATTTCAGGATTCATCAAAATCAGAAGAAAATTGTGACCTCTAGAGAGTCCACAACCTTGATATACCATATTTTTACACTATTTGAGAATGTGGGGCGGCCATTTTGTCTGTCAGTTTTGGGCCGATTTTCACGAAATCAGGGGCCATAATTCAGGAATTTACGGTCCGATATGCGCGAATATCGAAAAGAACCAAGATCTTTGGGTTATAAACTTACATTTCAAGTTTCAACAAAATTGGATAAAAATTGTGACCTCTAGAGGGTCCACAAACTAAAAACACGATTTTTCATAGAAGTTACGATCCGATACATGCCAATATCGAAAGGAACCGAGATCTTAGGGAGATAAACCTATATTTCAAGTTTTGTTGAAATCCGATAAAAATTGTGACCTGTAGAGTGTCCACAAAGAATTGTGGACTTACGGAGGGACAGGGGCGACGATAATATACGTCCACATGAAAATGTGGGCGTATAAAAATTGTAGTTATAAAAGCTTATTTCAAAGATAGGTTGCCAGGCAACGAAACATACACCCACAGCAGCTAAATCGTCCGGGCAGTCAACAAGAGTTGTCACATATTTTTAATTTTCGGTAATGAAACATTTATAATAAACTAAAATCTGATTATAAATTTAAAGTCAATTGGATATTAACTTTGACCTCTAGAGTGTCCACAAGATTTTTCAAAGTGATTAAGGGCCATAACTCTGGCAGTAATTATCGGAAATCACTGAAAATCAATAGGCTTCTTCATCTAAAGACCTTAAACACTGTGTAGAAATTTAAAGTCAATCGGATATTAACTTTAGCCTCTAGAGCGTCCACAAGCAATTGTGGACGCCGGACGGACGGACGGGGGCGACGGCAATATACGTCCACATTTCAATGTGGGCGTATAAATTGAGGTCCTGTGTACATATTGGCATGTAGTAAAAGATACCTTGGCAGTTGGAATTCGATATGAGAATAGACTGTAGTGCCCCTGGCATATGCCCAGTCGAAGCAGAATTGTAGGGTGTTATTATACCCCATTTCATTTCATATGATATGTGGGGGTATAAAAATTAATTTATAATACCTGTTTTCTTATCTTTATAAGTAATAACCGATTTTGTTCCTTCTTCATTATACAGAATGTCAAATATCTCAATATCTAATTTTCCTTCAAGATAATTCTGTAGTGTTTCTTTTTTTGTATCCTGATTGATGTTAGTAACCAGTAATCTGTTGTTTTGTAATGGTGGTGGTGTATAGATCCCAACCTTAAGTTTATTTTTACCAACCTTATGATCTTTACCACAAACTTCTATGGCATCTTTTGAAACACAAAAGAAATATTTATTGCATCATTATATTTTTGGCATCCTCCCATGAAGTCGCTGTATAAAGTTTTAAAAAATGGCTATAATTTCAGTTATTGATGGTATTTCGACACAAGTATTGCTACAGTGGGACCAATTAAAGGTATAAACCTATATTCTGTTATAATGGTTAAAGATAAGTTGCCAAGCAACGAAACAAATGTGTGAGCCCTTGAATATGATTGTCACTTATTTATTATTTTGTAGTAATGGGAGCATTTACAAGGTTCTACAAAGTGAAACAAAGGCCATAACTCTTGAAGTTATTAATGGATATTGATGAAATGAAATAGACTTCTTCATTTTGCTAATTTAGATAAGGTATAAAAATACAGATCGGGTGATAAGTTTTGTCGTTCTACAAGGTTCTACAAAGAGAAACAAAGGCCATAACTCTAGAAGTTATTAATGGATTTTGATGAAATGAAATGGGCTTCTTCATTTTGCTAATTTAGATAAGGTATAAAAATACAGATCGGATGATAAATTTTGTCGTTAGACCGTTCACAAGGTTCTACAAAGTGAAACAAAGGCCATAACTCTAGAAGTAATTAACGGAAATTGTTGAAATTTTTATAAACACAAATTCTCATAACTATTAAAGATGCATTATGTAAGATTTAGATAAAGAGCTGGCCGTTCTTGCTATAATAGTTCCAAAATAGATCATTCATTATTAATTTCATTCAAATTACTTTATTAGAAAAGATCTGGCATAGATTGTTTATCATTGTGGTGATTGTATCTAAACTTGTTTAAATCTCTGTCATCCTATAATCTAGAGAGTTTGTTATAGGCTTGTCATGTTAATAATAAACTATATAACATTTGAAGCCAAAATAAAAACCTGCAATAGACAGATTTAGCTCTTACATAATGCATCTTTAAAATTCTGCTTTTTCTAGTTGATTTCTTAGCAAAAAGCTAAAATATGTAAATAATGTACCTTCTGGTGAAGACAAGGTAACAAATATACAGTTTTCTTCCTCATCAAAATCTATATTTACAGGATCTGCACCAAATTTACGTTTATTATTTAAATAGAGTTTTATTTTGTTTTCTGATGTTTTTTTACTAACTCCAGTTATCATTACAATTGTTCCATTAGACTCTGATTCATCCTTTTCATTTAATGGATTAAATAGTTCAACTGTTAATTTACATTTATCTAATGTGTGTTCCTTTTCACATACCAATTCAGCATCTGGAAAAAGAGTGCATCTATTAAAAATACAGTTCTTACTGTATTTGAATTATTTATACTTTTAAAATACATTCTATAAACATTGAACGAGTGAGAAAATATTACAGAATACCATAATAAATAACATAACTAGAGCAGTTTTAAGCGGTGGAATTTCCTTTGAACTACCCCGTATTTCAATAATTACCTGCCTTACATGTTTTTTACAGAATGGTAGTTTGCAATATGCACTATAAAATTAAAATCAGAAAATTCTCAAGTTCGATATTATATACGCCTAAATGAACAATCACATCAAAAACGTGCAATATCTCTGATTACAGAAAAGAGTTATGATTCGTTGAACACTTTCAGTAAGTTTCAAAATATAAGATGTATTGCAACCAACCATCGAAACAATGGAAATAAATCTGACAGTAATTATCGAAACCAATGAGTATGAACAAGCCTCTTCATCTCATGAACATAAGCATCATGTATCAACACCATCAGAGGATAACATAACCTCTGGGATGTACACAAGATTCTTAGAAGTGATGGAGGGCAACAACTCCCACAATTTAATCATCTCATGCACATTAACATTGAATATAAATTGCAAGTCAATCGACTAGCCTATAGTGCCTCAACAAGAGTTTTCAATTGAGTTTATAGCCCAAAACTCTGAAAAGTAATCATCTCTGAAGTTCACTGGCATATATCACTTATTTTACCTAACCTTCAACAGTAGATAAGGTCACATAAGCACATTTTTCCTCTTCATTTATTTCAATATTTTCAGCAACTGCACCAAATCTTTTCTTGCTCTCTAAATACATCTCTATCATCTGTTTACTTGTTGTATCTTTATATCCACTAACACGAACTATTCTTTTACCATCATCATGTGTTGAATTATCTTGTGTTGATGGGTCGAATATTTCAACTGTTAACTCACAACCATCTAATATATGTTCTCTACTACATACCAATTCAGCTTCTGGAACAAGAACAGAAAGTATACTGTGTACTTACAAAAAATACTAAAAACAGCCCGTTTTTTCTTACCAACTTTTGCTTCAAATAGTTTTTCTTTGCCTTTCACATAAACTTTCCTCCCGTGCTAACAAAACCACTTTGTTAAATTTACCCCTTGTTTCACTAAAAGTAAACAATTGTGTATCCACTTTGTTAAACGTACCTTCAGTTGTATCAAATGTTACAAGTAAATATGTTTTATCTTCACTCAGTTCAACTTTTTCTGCTTCTGCTCCACACTTCTTCTGATTTTCAAAGTACAACTCCATCAACTGAAAACTTGTTGACGCTTTGAATCCAGATACTTTAATAGCTTTTAATGCTGGAATTTCTTCTTCATAATATTGAACAGTTAATTTCTCACTGTCCAGAAGATGATCTCTTGAAAGAACAGTCTTAACATCTGAAAAAACATATTATCATACTTTATAATGAACTTGTTCCTCAAAAGAATTACTCAAAGAAGAAAAGATAATTCTTGTTGAAATTTATTGACATAAAATAAATCCTCTTTATAAACCTGTAGTGGTATATTTCTTTGATCTTTGGGGTATATTCTATGCCCAGAATAACTTGAGGTCTGAAAGTCAGGGCAGTTTTGGATATATACAGGGGAATTTGGGGTTATTCTTCAGAAAGTTTTTCTTTAAACCTGTAATGGGTTATTCTTCCAGAGTAGGGTTTATTTTTTCCATAAGAAAACATGATATAAGGTTTTTCTTACAAGAATTCTGGGATATTCTCATTAAGATAAAGTCCTCAACTTCGGTTATGCTGGGGAAGAAATACTTCAGAAAAAAACCCTCGACAGAAAAACCTCAGCCTATAACTGGCCTTGGTTTTTCTTTTTCTTGGGTTATTTTCTCCAGTCTTTCTTTCCCCAGCATAATCTCAGTCTCGTGATTTATCCTACACATATAATCATATTACGTCATTAGAAAACATCTATAAAAGGACCTTACATTTTTTTCTAATCTTTATGTATCTAAAGAAGGTCTACTAAGACCGAAACGTCATCATTAAAATCTAATCTTATCAACACAGTGTCTGTTCTTCTTGGGTTAGGGGATCCTTTACTTATTTGTTCAAGTTTACGATCTGCCAAGCATCTGTAGATCCTCGCGAAGGCAGTTTTTACATAGATTACTTCCAGCTGTAGGATATTGTGAGCTGGTAGATGTTTTATTTTAGTATATAAATATTTCAGTGATTATCAGAAAGTTAAAATTGTCCGAACATTAAATTTTCTTTTATTTCACTTCATTTTAAATAACATTATTGAGATTCTGAGTGGTTAAAGGGGTGCAACTCTGATTAATTACACTTCCAACATGTTCTTATATGTTAAGAATTCTAATTGGCTTTGTATTTTGTAAAATGATATCTTATTGGTCATGTCAGTACATGTGCTTCTCGGCTGCCATTATTGAATCTAATTAAAGTTAAAAAACATAAATATCAATTTGTTATCTTCTCCAGGTAATATCCAATTATCATGCTAAAAACTTATCTATTATTGTTTATAAGATGTCAGAGATTAGAGTTAGCATATTTGCAGGGACGAATTACTAATTCCTGAATTTATTTGCCCAGCAGAATCTTGTCGCTCTAATCCCTGAAATCTGCCTATTATTATTACACGTGGCCATGCGCTCATGGTTTTCACCGGAAGTAGGTTTCGTTAGTAAAATCAGTATTTATCTTTGTTTATGAGAAAAACCTTAAAAGTAATTTCTATTTCATATTGTTGTTAACATGCATAAAACTTCCTTTTAAGTATGTTTACATTTGTGAAACTCTTTGATTCCTTGTACGCATGAGTAAAGACTGTAATGATATTGTATTGTTTTATTCATTCACTCCTTCAATTAATTTGGAAAATCTTTATAATCTGTCAGTGGTATTGCATGTTGAATTGACCACTGTCATACTTTTTAAATTGCTTTGTATAACATTGCCCATATAACCTCGAGCCGTATTCCATTTGTGCGGTATGTCTTTGCCTTGTATGTAGCCTACATGTAGACCTAGGTAGAACACTAAGGAGTATTGACATCTTCTCAGACAAATATCCATTGCGCAAAAGCAGTCTAAGGACTTTGTATTTTAGTCTTAGCCATGTAACCTTTTCATTATACATGTAATATCCTATTGTTATGTTGCTCGTGCTGTGTTAGGGATTATTATTATTATTAGGGTTTCACACTGCGTAGCTTGTGTGAAACACTATTGTTTTTGTTAAGATTATTATTCTTCTTATTATTATTATTAATCTTTTTCCATTTTGATTAGCTTTCAGCAACTGCTTGTCGCATCATTACGATTTCTTAGGTTTTACTGGGACAGTAAGTGTGACTTAGAGGATAAAGCTATTTTGAATGTTCTGCGACAATGCGAAATGTCCAAAATCACTGAAGTTATCGTTTTTAAAAATATTACAGTTATTTTAACAATAATAGTTGGATTTTAACATTTGATACATTTTGGCATAGCTAGAGACAGGGCACATAGCTACGCTACTTTTGATTGTCGACAAATCTTCGCAGATATTAGGCACCAAATTTAGAAAATCTAAATTTTTACAAAAAAACTTTTTTATTTATGAATATTTTATGGTCCTGTTTTACACAGAATTAAAGAGTAATCTGACTCGAGCAAATATGTGAATTTTTTTTTGTCTCAGTAATTTTCCTTGGCCACCATTGGCTAATTCAGTTTTTCAGTCCTAGATTAATTATATATTGTTCGATTTGTATAAAACAAAGTTCATATGCTCCGTTGTCTCAATTGTCATTTTTTTTGTTACCGATAAGAGTTATCTGTCAGCACCGGAAGTGGCGTAATTTTACTAAAAACTTAAGTACCACTTTTCAAAAGCAAATATTATTTTTTTTAAAACTCATATAACTAAAAGAGTGTGCCCTTTAAAGGTGCATAAAACAGTGAGCTCAGTTTTTTTAATTTCGATTTCATTTTCGAGCAAATTCGATTAAGAGGTGAAAAAAGGTGTAAAATTGATCTATTTATAACCCATTCAGGCTTTTTAGATTTTAAAATATTTCTACATAACTTTTATAAACTTGTAGCTATTATCAATACGGAGACAATGTACGTTAAAATTAGTTTGTAATATGAGCAGTTGCTGAGAAATGGGCATTTTTGCATGAGTCCCTTTTTACGCTATTTGCCTGTAAAAGAGTGAATTATTATTGGATTTTCATAGAAGTGACACCATTTGATGCGTAATTTCAATTTTGACTAGGTCAAACTAATTTAACAGTTTAAATGTCACCGGAAATGACGTAGTTTGGGCAAAAACTGTATTTATAGCCTTTGAAACAAATGATTTATTCATATCAGTCGTATTTGTTATTTGTTTGAAATTTTGATATTTGATTCCAGTCAACTAAAAGAATGAACCCATACGATCATATAGATAACACAAAATGATTTCTAACTTGTTCAGTTGCGGAGAAATAGGTGATTTTCAACAGGTCACTTTTCAAGGTTTTAGGTCCATAAAAGTGTCAATTATTATTCGATTTCCATAAAATTTTCACTGTGTGATACCTAATGCCATTTACAATTTCATACATGTAATAAAAAATTTTTCATTATCACCAGAGAAGTACCATCATTTTGGCAAAAATTGTATTTTTAGCCTCTAAAACAAATACTTGTTTGAAGTAAGCGATATTCATTATTCATATAAAATTATGATATTTGATTCCTATGGACAAATAGCATTAATCAATACGATCATATTGATATCACAAATTTTTTTTTAGCATCTTCCCTTGCCGAGAAATAACCAATTTTGTCAGGATCACTTTTTAAGATTTTTTGCATTTTAATTTCAGTTTATGGGTGGCATACTCCTAATGAGACGTCTAAGGTCATTTTGGTCCAGATTGTCCCATTCCTGTTGCAACGCAGCAGCAAGTTCTTGGACATTGGCAGGACGTTGTTGACGTTGACGTAACCTCTGTCCAAGCATGTCCCAGACATGCTCGATGGGGGAGAGGTCCGGACTCAGTGCTGGCCAAGGTAATGTGGTGATGTTCTGTTGTTGGAGGTAACCTGTAACGATCCTGGCCCTGTGACATCTTGCGTTGTCATCCTGGAAGATGGAACGGCGGCCATGACGTCGTGCGAACGGCACAACATGGACTGCCAAGATGTTGTCCCGGTAGTACTGGCCTGTAACACGCCCTGCAACAACATGTAAAGCCGTTCTTCCAGCAACAGTGATGCCTCCCCACACCATAACAGAACCACCCCCAAATCGATCATGTCTGATGACGTTAACGTCTTGGAAGCGCTCGTTTCGACGACGCCACACCCTCCTACGTCTGTCCAAAAAATCAACAGTGAACCTTGACTCATCTGAAAACATCACATTGCTCCAGCGTCGATTATCCCAGTGTTGACGAACCCTACACCAACGACATCTTGCCTGAATGTGATGATCTCTCAAACAAGGGATCACGCGAGGACGTCGGGCGCGAAGGTGACCCCTATGCAGTCGATTCCAAATCGTCTGGCCACTCACTCTCACACCAGTGTCTGTTTGAAGACGAGCGCTGAGCTGATTTGCTGTGATGACACGATTTCTCAAGGCCAAGGTACGGATAAATCGATCCTGGGCTTGAGTTGTCGCCCTTGGTCGACCTGAGCGTGGTCTGTCCTGTACAGATTGTGTATCACGGTATCTGGACCATAGCCTGCTTATGACAGACTGAGAAACATTCATCGTCCGCGCCACAAAATTTGTTTTCTGGTCACTAAAACAATTAAACTGATGTTTCCACCCTGTAATTCAATGCCACAATGACTGTAACATTCAAAGTCAGAGTCGTGCAAATCTTGGGTTGGACCCCCATGATGATCCCAAGCATCACCTGCATTCCATGCGGTAGCTATTGGTGCGTTTGGGCGTCACATGTAACTGGAAATGTTTCTTCTGTTAGGTTCTATAGTGACTTTTTTCGTAGTCATTTGCATATTTTAGTATTATGCCCCCAAAATCAAATATCCCCTACTTTTTTTGAATAGTATATCTAACACATGGTAACCAATGTATAAATGGAATTGATATTGTTGGATTCAGTTGATTCTACATCCATTTTATAACACGTGTGCAATGCTTATGTGGAAATCTGTTTAATGGTTTCAATGGTACCGGAAGTGACATAAGGTCAAGTTTAACGTGGCATTGGAAGTGACATAAGTTCAAGGGTAACTTGGCATCAGTGAAACCCGTCATTACTGCATTGCAGCTCTAGTTATTATTTTGTTGCTGAGTACAAATGTACATGTGCTTCTCGGCTGCCATTATTGGATCTAACTAAAGTTAAAAAACATAAATTTCAAATTGTTATCTTCCCCAGGTCGACAGTTTATAACAACGGGAGGGCTACACAGCTACATGTACCCCACTGTTTAATTTTTTGCAGTTTTTCTCTAGTCAACGGCTTCAATACCCAATCAAATTCTCCTTACTTTTTAAAATGATAAATAGTGTGGGTAATCAAAGACATTAAGAATCAGTTATATGGAAGGTTTTCTTATCTGGAACCCTAGTATATAATAATATGAATTGCTTTGACTGTTTACTGATAATCATTTGTGCTTAACTTACCATCAATTGTTGAATAAGTTACAAGGGTGTAACCATCCTCTTTAAAAGACTTTACTTCTTCAGCAGAAGCTCCAGATCTTTTCTTGCTCTCAAAATACATATCGATCATTTCTACTGATGTGTTAGGATTGAAGTCAGTAATTTTTAAAGTTTTGTTCTCTTTTTCAATTTTCACATCTCCAGTAAAGGGTTTCACACAAACATCAGAACCGTGAAATTGCACAACCTCTTTCTTAGATATGTGTTTCACCGCTGAAATTAAAAAAAAGGTCACCAAGCAAACAAAAATGTGTCCACAGCAGCTAAGTCATCTGAGCAGGCCATAACGGTTGCTGCATTGTCGTTTTTAAGTAAATAAAAAGTCAAATCTTGATACTAAAAGTCAACACTAAATGTGAGTCCACATCTTATGGCATAATATTTATTAACAAAGGGCAGTAAAATTTTATTTGCATCTTTGAAAATTTGTTAAATATGTTTAGGTTTTCATAAATCTTCATGATTGTGAAACGCTTGCAAAGTTCTAGATCGGTCTAACAATGTTATCTTAGTTATGAGGTGTATGAGGAGGAGCTATTTCATAAGAATTTTATTTCATATCTAATTTTCAGAAAGGGGGATATTTTCATATACAAAACCACTATCTCTGCCATCAAAACAGAGTTACTGTCTCTTGATATTCAACCCTTGTTTTCTTTGTCCATACCAATAAATAGTACCACACCAAAAATAATTCTATGTTATTGAGTATGAATTAATTATTACCATCAGATTTATCATATTTCAAAAAAGCCTTATTCTCTTTCTTATTCAAATCTACAGCAAGCAATTTGGCATCTTGGGCTAACTTTTTCTTCTCAAAGAACATAGACAAAGCTTCTTGAGTAACATCATTTGGTAATTTGCTGACTTCTAAAATATTAGTCTCTAGAAAATAAAAATTTAATCTTAAATTGATAACAAATATCTAACATCACAAAAATCTCAAAATAAATACATGACATTCATTAATTACTTACAAATTAATAGTTTTGTAAAGCATTGAGCAATTGAATTGAGCATCACTCTGCCTAACCTGAGTTATTGTTTTCTAAAGACTCAATCAATCAAATTGTTTATCTCTACAAGCAGGAATGCTCATCATCAAACTCAGTCAAGGTATTCACTAAATGAACATCAACACCAAGATTTAACATTCTACCTCAGTTAAGGGCAAAGTTCCTGTGTTCCAAAGTTTTGACCAGCAGAATTGCTTATCTCTACTTTAACAGAAGCAGACAATGATCATTCAATGACTCAACCAAGGCATTCTACCTCAATTAAAAGCAGAGTTACATAATCCAAGTAGTGTGACGGACAAACCCATTTTAAAATTTTCATGCTTTCTTTAAATTAGCCCAGTCGAGCAGAGCAGTAGGACGTTAAACCCCATTTCATTTCTTCAAAAGACGAGTGACCAACAACAATGTGTATCATTCAAGCTGGAAGTGTTACAAGCAATAGACAATTTTATTCTTTTCAGAATCGCTGTATTATAACAAGAGAAAAATACAAATTAATAAGGTTGTTTTTAGTTCAGATTAACCAAGTTAAACTGAAATCGATACGTCCAGTTCTGAATCATCATTAAGAATAATATCCTGCACACACAGTGTAATAAATCACTACTTGTATTACAGTAATTATATGAAAACTTTTGAATAAAAAAAAGATAGGTTGGCAGGCAACGAAACATACGCCCACGGCAGCTAAGTCGTCCGGGGAGTCAATAAGGGTTGTCGCATATTTTTTTTTCTTTTGTCAGAAATGAAAACATTTACAACACACTAAAATCTGATTACGAGTAACAACCCATTTGGCTTCTAGTTCTGCTTTATTCTAATATCTAGCATATAAAACATTTAATATCAATTTCCATAATCATTGGAAATCGTTGAAATGACAGACTTCTTCATCTCATTTGTCAATCGGATATTACTTTTAGCGTCTAGAGCATCCACAAAATATTTCAAAGTGATCAAGAGCCATACCTCTGGTAAAAATTGTTGAAAATCAATAGGATTCTTCATCTTATGATCTTAAACACTGTATAAATGTAAAGTCAATCAGATATTAACTCTCAAGAGCTTCTAAAAGATTTTTCAAAGAGGTCAAGCGCCATAACTCTGGCAGTAATTATCGGAAATCGGTGAAAATCAATAGGCATCTTCGTTTCATGACCTTAAACACTGTGTATAAATTTAAAGTCAATCAGATATTAACTTTAGCCTAAAGCATCCACAAGATTTTTCAAGGGCCATAACTCTGGCAGTAATTATCGAAAATCAATAGGCTTTTTCGTCTCATGACCTTAAACACTGTGTATAAATTTGAAGTCAATCGTATTTTAACTTTAGTCTCTAGAGCGTCCACAATTGTAGGCCTAACAGACAGACGGACAGGGGCGACGACAATATACGTCCACATGAAAAGGTGGGTGTATAAAAAGTAACATTGTAATCACCTTCAATGACAATACATGTATATCCTACTGTGATATTGACATGCCTGTTCATATGAAACAATATAAAGGCAGACTGCCAGGCAACAAATCATACACTTAGTCGTCTGGGCAGTCAACAAAGGTTATTGCAAATTTATAATTTTGTAAAAACTGATCAATACAGAAATGGTTAAAATTTGATTGGCTTGTAGTTTTTCCTAAAGCCAACATTTATTCCACAAACATGTATTCATAACCAGATGATAACCACATATATAGCTGTTCAAGTTACTGGAAATGATTCCAAATCAATAGACTTCATAAAATCATTGTGAATTAATTTCATACCAATCAGTTAATTATTGTAGTCTTCAGAGCACCCACAAGAGTTCTCAAATTTGTCAAAGGTGATAACTATGACAATAAGTATGAACATAAACACCCTGTATAAATTTGATAACTTTACCCTTTTAAACGTCTGCAAGTAATTGAGGACAAGAGAGAGAAATGAAGATAACGTCCATGTGACCCAGGCAAGGTCATTTCGTGACTAACATATAGTTCAATTTTATTTCAATAATTTGCTTGTGTGTAGGGATAATTAGCAGAGAGAATACCGGAGGACCAAAAGAAAACCTGTGAGGTTGGACAGGTCACTCTTCCCCATGTCACGTGCAAGTGTGGTATTAAAACCACGCCACTTTATTCAATGACAGACATTATGATCTAACAATAATATATGAGTTAGCGCTGGCAATCGATCCTGTTTCAAGTATCGATTATCGCGGACCATCCGCCGATCGATAATCGATAATATCAGCAAATTATTTTGACTTACATTTACATTACACAATTGGTTTGAAAACAATCATAATTTGTACACGAATTATATGCGAGTTTATGCTGTGATATCATTCTGTATACTGTAGAATTTTTTTTTTCATTTATTTGACATTTGACAATAAAATAATACTAGCATTCCATAGCGAAACCAAGGTGTAGAAAGAAACTCGATCAATCCACTTCGTTTGGAAGACAGAACCCGCCACCGCTCAGGCTCGCCATATCTTTGTCGCTTATGACCTAAATGGACACAGATCACCAAATATTCCTACGCCGTCACCCACGAAACAAGGGCTAAAGCTATTTTTAGTCTTCCTCTCCCTTTTCCTTTTTCCCCCTTTTGCATGGCGATTTTTGTTGACTTTTTGGTGTAGAATTGAGGAAAAGGGTTTGAAAATACATTTTCTGCCAGGTTTTGGTGAATATTCATAATTTTGATGCGGAAGGATACAAGAGTTGAGAGGTTGGTTACGTTGAAATGTAGGGCCTGAAATTGCATGTTTACTTGTCTCTACTTCCAGCTTGTGTATCTCAAGTTTTTCATGAAGAACCTCATACGTGCTTTTGGGCAAGTGGTTGCCACATGTTGCTCCATCTGTGGTAGAAAGCGTTCTACCCAACGAAAATTTGGGAAAAAGTTAGAGCCGGTCTAAGATACGAGAATTAACATTGGAGTCAATGGGGAAATCTTTAGTGATCTGTGTCCTGTCTGTGTGTGATAAGGCTGTCACTGATATGCCTTAGTTTTGAAAATATGAAGATTAAATTCTCAGAAAATATGAATAAAATAGTTTGGCTACAGAAAAACTAAAAAAAGTTAATTAAAAAAAAAAAAAATCAAAGTTTTGAAGAAAAATTGTGATTTTACTGCAAATTTCTCAATTTTCAATTTTTATTGAATTTTTAACAGTAAGTAAAATATTCTAATGCCCAATGTTGGCTTATTCAGTCTCAGAAAGCACAGATAAAATGAACAGTATTGAAATTTCACCAAATTTTGTCTAAAAATCAGGAATATTCACAAAAAATCTTGAGATTCCCCCCATTTGGATGTAGAAATTAATATTTTCATGACTACTAAAATGAGTCAAAATGTCTAAAAATGCCCATATTTTCTTTGCTAATATAACTTAGATGGGATCTACATGTTTGTCAGGTTTAGAAATAGCTCCAGCTTTCCTACAGAAAATTGAAAATTGGTAACACTGAGTTAATAATGTACAGCAGATGGGTTTGTACAAAATGTTCAAAACAGGGGTTGGCTCAATTTTGCCACTATTTTACCCAGAATAAGCATTTTTTTCTTCTTTGAAACATTAAATTCTTGCATTTCCTTCATGTAGGAAGCAATATCCCAGCCTTTCTAGACATTTTTTACTCCATCATTCTGTTTAGAGAGGCAATAAATGCCCCACCCCACCCTTTTCTATTAATGTGTTTTGAGGGATTTAAATGCACCTGTGTTGACATGTAAATGATCTTAATTGGAATTTGTGGTTGAATTACAGCTAAGAATGTTATTTTTCACCCAAAAATATTTTTTGTGTGCATTTCAAGGATTTCTAACCCTTATTTGTTCAGAGTCAAACGTAGAACCCTGAGGCACTTCAGGCCAATGAGACCAGACCCAGATATAAAACTGGTGTAGATGTGTAAATGTCAGTTTAATGTTCAATATTTTCTTGTCAAAATCCAGCATTTGTGGTGTTTGCTGCATTTATGTTGCCTATAAAACAATAAAATGTTAATTTTTCTCCTTTTCAGGTCTCTTTTTATGTTGTCAAGTCTGTCATGACTACTTTTTTGACTTCATTTTTTCAGGAAATTAATGTAAAGTTCCAGACATCTTGCTTCAGCACAAGGATTGCAATACAAATTTGTAACATGCCTCTGAGGTTTGAGATGTTGGAAACATTGAAATATTCCCAAATTTGTGAAAATTGTGTATTCTGTGACCCTTCTGTTAGAGAGGGGTGATCATAGACCAAATATGGCATTTTTTTCATTCATCAAGGCCTATTTTTAACCATAATTCATATTTATTGCACCTATTTTAGTTTATATGTGCATATGTTAGCCAGGGATGGTAAAACATAGCTGTTAGACAGATTCCTTTGGTAATGTAAGTTCTGCAACCATAGATTAGATTAATTCAATCAGTGGCATGTTCAGGGGGTAAGCATACATGTTTCAGTATAGATCTCTAATATTACAACCATTGCAACTGGTTTGCATTTTTTCTGTTTGCATATTGTCCACAGATTCTAAAAATATATTTCTTGTCCGTCCGGATATTTAAAAAAGTGGAAAATTATTGGTATTTTGAGAGATGCTACATGTAAATTTTGTACATTTTTCATCACATGGCAGTAAAAAATTATATTTTTGAAAAAAATTCCAAATTATGAGTGTTTTGTATGTAGTTTCTTTGTTACTTGTCTAATTTTTTCACAGAACTCAGATACTGCCTTTAATAAGAAAGATTTTTAAATTTTAGCACAAAAGGCCTATGGACCTGAGATGCACTAGTGTACATAAAGCAGCATGTGTACTTAAAGGGCCATCATTTTTACAGTTATTCTTTGATTTTGATTTTCTTTCACTGGCATGTTGCCAGAACACATGGGAAGGAAATAAAAAAGGCCTTTTGGTGATCCCTGAAGTTTCACCCCTATATAGGACACAGATCACCAAATATTCCTACGCCGTCACCCACGAAACAAGGGCTAAAGCTATTTTTAGTCTTCCTCTCCCTTTTCCTTTTTCCCCCTTTTGCATGGCGATTTTTGTTGACTTTTTGGTGTAGAATTGAGGAAAAGGGTTTGAAAATACATTTTCTGCCAGGTTTTGGTGAATATTCATAATTTTGATGCGGAAGGATACAAGAGTTGAGAGGTTGGTTACGTTGAAATGTAGGGCCTGAAATTGCATGTTTACTTGTCTCTACTTCCAGCTTGTGTATCTCAAGTTTTTCATGAAGAACCTCATACGTGCTTTTGGGCAAGTGGATGCCACATGTTGCTCCATCTGTGGTAGAAAGCATTCTACCCAACGAAAATTTGGGAAAAAGTTAGAGCCGGTCTAAGATACGAGAATTAACATTGGAGTCAATGGGGAAATCTTTAGTGATCTGTGTCCAAATAATACTGAGTTAAATGTAGTTATTTCCCTTTGATCACATCAAACGAATTCTTCAGTTCGCCGTAACAGTTTATTTCTCGCAGTGATTTCTTATCCCTGGGGAAATTAAAAATCTCCCTTCAGACATTTCTTCGCAAATTTCATAATAAAATAATAAATTTTATTAAGGGAAAGTACGTGTTTGACTTAGAAACAAAGAAGACGAAAGAACTGAAGAGTTAAAATAAGGGGCACAACTGGATGTTACGTGAAACCATTGGCTCTCATCATGACATAAGCGGCCAACATTTCTCACCGGTTGCGTCTCGCGTGAAAAAAACCCCAACAAACGTGTGTGTTTTATTATGACTATTCTGTTTAATTGCAGTTCTAGGCCCATGCACGCGTTGCACAGAATACAGTGATAAGGATTATTTTTATGGACTTCTTCTTGCAAGTGAAGTACCTATAATTGCGCGATAATCGATATTTTAAAACTGTATCGATAATCGATTTTCAAAACACTTACCAACGATTATCGGCAATTATCGATTATTTCCGCCAGCCCTAATATGAGTTAGGCCTATAAAAAGAACAAACAACAGGATGGATGACAATATGTTAACACTTTTATAGCAGTCCTGCAAAAAACTGACTATTAATACATGTTTAAATACCTTGCTGTTCAGATAATGGCTCTTTCTGTATGTTTTTAGATAATGTATCCAAACATGGCATGGTAGTAGCATTAGAATATGATGCAGAAACTGTCTCTTCTCGTAGCATTACATTTTGACTTGTATTGAACATTTCACTAAATTGCAAGTTTTTGTTCGTTATTGGATGTCGTGAACTTTCTTGCTGTTTCTTCCACATCAAAAATTGTTCAAACTCTTGTTGAAGTTGTGCTTGTTCATTTTCATTTCGTAACCTGCTGCTTTCGGACATTTCTTTGTTCCCATCACCTACCAGACCCTGTTTTTCCTGATGAGTGTATCCTTCATTTTGAATTTGAATCGTTTGATTGGGATGATCATCAAATATACTTGGTGGTGTGGTTTGTGGCTGTGTTGGTGTCTGTGTTACATATGTGTCCACTGTTTCTTTAGGTAAAGTACCTGGAGTCGCAGTTCTTGATTCAGCCTGATATAAATCAAAGACAGAGTTATTGCCACATGTAACTGTATATTAACAAATTATGACATGATATCTATAGAAACCAGCGGTTGCCAGGCAAGATACGCCCATGTTTTGTAAGAGATGGATAGAAAACAAGCTAAAAACAAAATCGATTTTTCAGGGGCCATAATCCAGAAAGATATGGTCTGAAATGCACAAATATCAAAAGGGACTGAGATCTTTGGGATATAAAGATATATTTTAATTTTCTTCAAAATCGGATAAAAATTGTGACCTCTAGAGGGTCCACAACCTTTGTAATACATACTTTTACACAATTTGCATACAAAGAGCGCCCAATCTGTCCGTCAGTTTCATCTTGATTTTCCCGAAAATCGAATTCAACGTTCATTATGGTGGAATGGTGATATATATTTATTTAAACGGTTTTTAAAATCGGATAAAAAAATTGTGACATCTAGAGAATCCACAAGCTAACAAACACGATCTTACGTACAATCAGGGGCCATAATCCAGGGAGTTACGGTCTGATATGCGCAAATAGCAAAAGGAACCAAGATTTTTGAGTCATAAACATATAAACATATATTTTAAGTTTCATCAAAATCAGATCACAACTGTGACTTCTAGAGGGTCCACAACCTTGGTATGACATAACTATTACACTATTTGCGTACAAGGAGCCGGCATTTTGTCAGGTAGTTTTGGTCCGATTTTAATGAAATTTGAACTCAACCATCATTAAAGTGTAACAGTGACAAACGTGATTTTTCATACAATCAGTGGCAATAATCCATGAAATTACGGTCCGATATGCGCAAATATCAAAGGAACTACAATCTTTGGATTATAAACATAAGTTACAAGTTTCATCAAAATCGGATAAAAATTGTGACTTCTAAAGTGTTCAAAACCTTGGTATTACATACTTCTACACTATTTGCGTACTAGAAGTGGCCATTTTGTCTGGCAGTTTTGGTCAGATTTTTTATGAAAATCGAACTCAACCTTCATTGATGTGTAACGGTGATATATTTAAACGTTTTTTAAAATTGAATACAAATTGTGATTTCTAGCGGGTCCACATGCTAAAAGTGTGATTTTTCGAACAATCAGGGTCCATAATCTAGGAAGTTAGTTCGAATATGTGCCATTATCAAAAGGAACCAAGATCTTTGTGATATAAACATATCATCAAAATCGGATAAAAATTGTGGCCTCTAGAGGGTCCACATTGAGGACTCCACAACCTTAATATACCATATTTTTACACTATTCGCTTACGAGAGTCAGCCATTTTGTCTGGCAGTTTTGGTCCGATTTTCACGAAATATCAAACTCAAACATCATTAGGGTGATATATTCAAACGTTTTTTTAAATCGGATAAAAATTGTGACCTCAACGGGGACCACAAGCTAAAAACGCGATTTTTTGTACAATCAAGGGCCATAATTCAGGAAGTTACGATCCGATATGCATGAATATTGGACGGAGCCAAGATCGTTGGGTTATAAACATGCATTTCATATTTCATCAAAATCAGATGAAAATTGTGACCTCTAGAGTGTCCACAAGCTAAAAATGTGATTTTTCATACAATCAGGGGCTATATCCATGAAGTTATGGTCCAATACATGCCAATATCGAAAGGAACCGAGATCCTTGGAAGACGTATATTTCAAGTTTTGTCCAAATCGGTTAAAAATTTAGACCTGTAGAGTGTCCACAAACAAATTGTAGAAGGATGGACGGACGGATGGACAGACGTCTGGCTGGACAGGGGCGACGGCATAATACGTCCACTTGAAATGAGGCCATATAAAAATGTTCTATTAAAATATCCTGATAACCATAAATAATGAAACATACTTGAACTAGATAGGTTCCTTTTTCGTTTAATTGAAACAACGCATGCAGATAGGCTGATAACTTTTACCACAAGATGCTTCAAATTGCCCAAGGGAGATAACTATTATAAATTGATGAAATTAAATCTGTAGGCTTCGGAGAATTCTAGATTACATCTCGAGACCTTGATGCAATCTGCAGGTCCAAACCCACAATCCACATATGACGTCATGTGCTAGACCGTCTTCGATGGCTTCACCATGCTACTAGTAGCGCTGCATTTAATTTCAAGTTGGTTGGATTATAATTGGATTATAGCAACTGATACACTGTGTCGATTTCGGCTATGCTATTTCTCATTTTGATGTGAAACACACCAAAATGAGAGACTTCTTGTCCTCTTAACTAGAACAAGCCAACAGTGAGGGTGATGTCCCCCGCCGAAATCCCAAAATAAATATATGACACATATTAATTAATCGCACATCTATTTTTTTCAAAGAATCAAGCAATCAAACTGATTATCAACTATACACTCCAGAGCATTGACCAATGAAATTGCTTAGCTATGCTTAGCTATAGATCAAAATGTTAATCATTGAACTCAGTAATGAACATCTACATCAAGTTTAAACATTCTACCTCAATTAAAAGCAGAGTTGTTACGCTCCAAAGTCTTGACCAATCAAATTGCTTATCGCTCCTTAGCCTAAGCAGAAAATTTTCATTATCGAACTTAGTCAAGGTAATGATATAATGAATCTATGCTCGGAGTTTCATCACTGTCAAATAATTATAACCAAAGTTATCATGCCCCAAAGCATCAACCAATCAGATAGCTTATCTCTGCTTACCGTAAGCAGACAATTTTTTTATCATCGATCTCCATCAAGGCATGAAATTTGAAATCAGCCATCATTAAGGTGGAACAGTGATATATTCAAACGTTTTTTTAAATCAGATAAAAATTGTTACCTCTAGAGTGGCCACAAGCTAAAAACATGATTTTCCGTACAATCAAGGGCCGTAATTCAGGAAGTTATGATCTGATATTCGCAAATTTTGAAAGGGACCCAGATCTTTGGGTTATAAATATGTATTTCAAGTTTCATCAAAATCGGGTCAACATTATGACCTAGAGGGCCCACAACCTTCATATACCGTATTTTTACACTATTTGCGTACAAAGGGCGGCAATTTTGTCCAGCAGTTTTGGTCCGATTTTCAAGAAATTCGAATTTTTTTAAATAGGATAATAATTGTGACCTCTAGTGGGACGACAAGCTAAAAACAATTTTTTTTGTACAATCAGGGGCCATAATTCAGGAAGTTACGATCTAATATGTGCAAATATCGAAAGGAACCAAGATCTTTGGGTTATAAACATGCATTTTAAGTTTCATCAAAATGAGATGAAAATTGTGACCTCTAGAGTGTCCACAAGCTAAAAACGTGATTTTTCGTACAATCTGGGGCAATAATCCATGAAGTTATGGTGAGATATATGCCAATATCGAAAGGAACCAAGATCTTTGGGAGATAGACATGCATTTTAAGTTTCATCAAAATGAGATGAAAATTTTGACCTCTAGAATGTCCACAAGCTAAAAACGTGATTTTTCGTACAATCAGTGGCCATAATCCATGAAGTTATGGTCCGATATATGCCAATATCGAAACGTAACAGATCTTTGGGATATAGACCTATATGTTAAGTTTCGTTAAAATCAAATAAAGATAAGTTGCCAGGCAATGAAACATAGCAGCTAAATCGACTGGGCAGTCAATGTTTAGTATACAAAACTTTTAATATCACAGATTTAGCTGTTCACGTCATAAAATTTCATTGTGAATTAATATACTTGTTCGTCTCAAGACCTTAAACTCTGTGTATCGATCTAAAGTCGATCGGATGATAACTTTAGCCTCTACTAGCTAGAGCGTCACAAGATATTTCAAAGAGATCAAGGGCCTATAACTTTGGCAGTAATTATCAGAAATTGTTGAAAATCAATATGATTCTTTGTCTCATGACCTCAAACACTGTGTATAAATTTAAAGTCAATCGGATATTCACTTTAGCCTCTAGAGCATTTACAAGATATTTTGAAGTGATCAAGGGCCATAACTCAGGCTGAAAATCAATAGACTTCTTCGTCTCATGACCTTAAACACTGTGTATAAATTTAAAGTCAATTGGATATTAACTGTAGCCTCTAGAGCATCCACAAGATATTTCAAAGTGATCAAGAGCCATAACTCTGGTAAAAATTGTTGAAAATCAATAGGATTCTTCATCTTATGACCTTAAACACTGTATAAATGTAAAGTCAATCAGATATTAACTCTCAAGAGCGTCTAAAAGATTTTTCAAAGAGGTCAAGTGCCATAACTCTGGCAGTAATTATCGAAAATCGGTGAAAATCAATAGGCGTCTTCGTCTCATGACCTTAAACACTGTGTATAAATTTAAAGTCAATTGGATATTAACTGTAGCCTCTAGAGCCTCCACAAGATTTTTCAAAGTGATCAAAGGCCATAACTCTGGCAGTAATTATCTGAAATCGCTGATAAATCCATAGGCTTCTTCGTCTCATGACCTTAAACACTGTGTATAATTTTAAAGTAAATCGAACATTAACTTTAGCCTCTAGAGCCTCTACAAGCAATTGTGGACGGACGGTCGGGGGCGACGACAATAAACGACCACATTTCAATGTGGGCGTATAAAAACGATGTTCTGACATCACAAACTATTCTTATTTCGAAAGTTCTGCATTCATATGCTGCCATATAAACAAAGACACGTAATTTTGAAGGAATATAACAGTTGTGATGCCGAAGCAGGATCGGCAAGCTTTCATTCAATGAATTACGAAAATGCTTAATTTTGCAGGAATGTTACTGACATAAATTTGAATGCCGTACGGGATACACCCACATTTTCGAGAGATGGATAGAGAACAAGCTAAAATGAAAGTGATTTTTCCTACAATCAAGGGCCATAATTCAGGAAATTACAATTCGATATGCGCAAATATCGAAAGGAACCAAGATCTTTGGGTTATAAACTTACATTTCAAGTTTCAATAAAATCGGATAAAAAATTGTGACCTCTATAGGGTCCACAACCTTGATATACCATATTTTTACACTATTTGAGAATGAGGGGCCCCATAGCCTCCACATAAGTGATACATGTGGCATGTGGGCGCCCTTAAAACCGACCGACTGATCAGTGCCTTTAGAGCATCATTGTGTGATCATAATCAAGTGTATTATTTTATAGTTGAAAGGTTGTCAATTTTTTTTTTCTGGAGGGGATGGGGCGGGGCCTTATTTTTCTAGGTACGGAACTGCGTTGTTGTCTTTTTTAAAAAAAAAAAACATTTAACTTGGTAGTTTTCATTATTTAGGATCTTCTGGACTCTCAAGAAAGTATAATTTTAAGAACAAGTCTTCTGGACTCTTTCTTGAAGGTAATGGGAAAAGTTTTCGTAACAGGAATTGTCTACATATGGTACTCACCATTTGGATTACATGTAACCATTCATCTACTAGTGGGATATCCTCAATATCTGCTGCTTTTAATGTCAAATCACAATCAGTTCCTGCTATATTACAATGAAGTTTTCTATTTCGATACTTTGAATCTGAAAACAAACAAATCAACAGTGAGACTGATGTCCTCTGCTGATATCCCAAATTAAATAGATGACACATACAGTACTAATAATTGCACATTTATCTTTTGGAAAAGGATAGAGCAATCAAACTGATTATGTAATCTTAGTCTAAGCAGAAAATGTTCATGATCAAACTCAGTCAGGGAAACTATATACACTAAGATTTATCACCCTCCATTGCAGTTAGAATCAAAGTTATTTTGTCCTTAAACATCAACCAATAAAATTGCTTAGCTTTAACGGAAAATCTCCTCTCATCCGAGCACCCAAAAGGCGCGATGGATGAGAAGGATTATATGAATATATATAGCCTGAGGGCTCGAGGATTTATATTGCATATTTCTCATTGATCTAAATAAATATGTATACTAACTCAACATTCAAAGTCTAAAAATAGCACAATTGCACGTACAGCACTGTGTCAACATACGCCTGACTATAAATAAGAGGTAAGGCTCGGCTCTAGTTGTCTCTTTAAAGTTTTGTTGGCAACCATATATATAGCACTGGGAGGGCTAAAGGGAGGGTATATGAATCCTTGAGCCCTCGGGCTATATATATTCATATAATTCTTCTCATAGGGCGCTCGGATGAGAGGAGATTATATTCCATTATATGCCCTTCAGGCATCTCCGATTTATATTGCATCATTGAAAGGGTTGTCAACAAAAAAGAAAACAAATAGTAGGCTGTTAAAATTTATCCATATAATTAAAAAAAATGTATTATTTCCTGTAGAACAAAAAAAACTTATCATTGTTCCATTATACTGTTTTAAGATTGTCTGAAATAGAGTATCCAGAATTAAACGATGCAGATCAGGAAGTTGAACAAGTTCAATGAGGCTTATATTCAGAAGTATCAATTCCTGCCAGTACAATGGTTTCTTAAGCCAACGGCCAATGGTAGATGGCGTTACTGCTCTGAGTGTAATACATGTATGAGATACAATAAGTTCTGAAGTTAATTCAAGATAATACTGGAGAGTATATCAGTAAACTAATCCAATTTGACCTGGTATAGAGGAGAAGATTGACAAGAAATTTTCCAAACTTTCACTTCCTCACCTTATAGCATTGCCATAATCTAGAAAGCGATTAATACTAAAAGCTCTTAATGTGGCACCTTTGGGCTGTAGCTAGAGCCAATAAGGTCACTGTTATATAAGTGAGAAGCTTCAAAGATATACCTTCTAAGGCAAAAAAACAATTTAATATAATAGAAACACTCCAGGTTGCTACAAAACAAGATTTTGGAGGATCAAGATTAAAAATACCTTCCAAAAAACAATAAATAATGGCATGGTTTCTGAACTTCCTGCTGCCTGAAACATTCAGAGTCTGAACAATTGCTGATCTGTAGGTGTTAGCAACACTATAGGAATACTAGACAACGACAAATCACTCAAATAATTTGCAATATTTTCTACAGTGGGATCCAAAGGATCAATTTGTTTCTGATCTGCCTAAAGATTCTATCGTCTCAAGGCCAGATTATACTGTTTGTTAATTCCTGGTCTCCAGGACCTGAGAATAGTGTCAATAGCATGTTGTGATAGTCCTCTATTAGTGAGGGTTTGCTTGAGACAAGCATTCATGTATAAAATTTTGCCTCCCATGGGGTAGCACATCCCATGGTGAACTAAACGCAAGAGGTCCTTCCGTAGGAGCAAATGAATGGGGTTAGAAATTAGCATTGCTAAGAGTCTAGAATACCATACCGGTATTGACCATCCTGGCACTATAATTATAGCATGGTCTCTGATTATTTTGTTGAGATACCGGTACTTGGCAACTACATTGAAACTTTCAGTGAGAAGAGGAAGATGTATTGGTGAAAATTAAATCAACTCATCTTAAATACATCATATTCAAGAGCCAAACAAAATGGATCAGACTGTCAAGATACATGTACATACTTTACAACTTGGTAAATAATCTGTGGTGTAAAAATATCTATGTCCGGTACAGATAAAAGATTACATACCCTCTGAAAAATGTGCTTAATCAACTTCAATTCTGTGAAGTCAGAAAAATGTCTAGATAATGCATCTGTTATGCTATGAGACATAATTGATCTATATTTAGCAGATAAATATTTCTAGAAGCACACCGGTACCAAATTTGTTTGCTTATTTTAAAACAATTTATCTATAGTTCCCCAATATTATAAATATATGATAATTATAGGATATAGTGTTATCACATTGAACAAGTATATGCGTATTAGATAAATTGCTGCACAATGATGTCCATCCATAGAAAACTGCCAGCAGTTCAAGATAATTTATTGATATTCTGAACTATTCCAAAGCAGTTAGATGTGAATATCATAAGGAGTGAGCACCCATACATAAAGAGAAGCATCCAAAGTAAAGACACAAGAGTGGTCTAATATGGTTACCATTTTAAATGCTAATGTTATATGTAACCACCAGTTTAACTCAAACGTCATTGAGGGAAATACCCATATGAATAATTACATTCTGTTTAACTTAAAGCTCTAGATTACTCTTTTATATAGGTAAAGGTACTAAAAGTATTGTTGTTCGTAGAAAAGGAACACAGTCCAATAAAATACTCTTTGTCTGATAGTGAGCTTGTTCGATGTTAATAAAGCTCTGGCCTTGGTTTTGACTTTATCCTTCGTTGAGTAAGAGATCAGTAAATAAATGACAATTAATAGTAAATTCTAAAAAATAATTTCTTTAGAAGGAAATCCTAGCTCTCGAAAATATCTTACAGCTTTCTGTGTGTAAAACCACATTCTTTTGCAGTGTTGATAGTGGAAAAGAAAAAATAGAATTGTCTGTAAAATATGAACAATGTATACATTGCCTGCGAAGGATTGCAAAATTTGATTTGAAAACTTTAGAAAGAACTCTTGGAGCTGAGGAAACTCTGAAACAGAGACATGTAATCTCAACCGTTTGATCTCAAATAAAATGTAAATATTATTTATGATGATCTGGACGAATATGAATAGAAAAAAGGCATCTTTTAGATCCATTAATGATAGAAAATCCTCTCTATGTATTATACTGATGGAAGCAAAGCATAAAGTTTCTTGTGTAAAATGTCCATAACTTATAAATATCTGAATTTTTCAGGTTTATAACCGGACGATAATCGTCAGTCTTTTTCCGTAACTAAAAAGATATAAGAAATAAACTGATTGGTATACCAGGGAATACCTGGACATAAAGCCTTCTTACTTAACATTAAATTAATCAACAAACTCCATCTGCTCTGAATTATACAGAGGTGGTTAGGCAAGCAAAGTTGAAAGGGTGGTTGAAGAAAACTCAAACCAGTACCCGCTAACTGTATTAAGAATCCAGTTATCTGATGTCATGATAGACCAACTGCCTAAAAAGTATTCGAATTCTGGCTGGCTACAAAAGTATTACCTACAGGTGTTACTGTAGCTGGGTTGATGCTGCCCTGAAAACGGAGGCCTGTAAAAGGATTGCTACTTAGTATAAGCAATAAACGGGCGTGAAACAACGCCACAAAAAATATATGGACCGGCACAGCGTACCGGTCGCGATCACGTAAAAAAGGAATTGAATCTACGATCCAACAAAATCGCAAAGTAATAGTATACGATATAATATGACTATGAGTAGTGCACCACTACTACTACTAGTCATGGTCTAGATCAAAAAAGAAAAAGACAACTAGAGCCGAGCCTTACCTCTTATTTATAGTCAGGCGTATGTTGACACAATGCTGCACGTGCAATTGTGCTATTTTTAGACTTTGAATGTTGAGTTAGTATTTAGATCAATGAGAAATATGCAATATAAATCAGAGATGCCCGAAGGGCATATAATGGAATATAATGTCAATCATTGAACTCCATCAAGACATTCACCTATTGAACATCTACTCCAAGTTTAAACTTTCTACTGCAATTAAAAGCAGGGTTGTTATGTTCCAAAGTCTTATCACTCTCACAAGGTAGGTCATATATTTATTCTTTTGTAGGTAATGGAAGCATTTCTAATTAAATACACTGATACCAATTCAGGGTCATATAACTTTAGAAGTAGTTAACGGAAATTGTTCAAATGCGATAGGCTTTTCCATTCTCCATTTTTATACATCAACATTATAAATGTGGACGTATATTGCCGTCGCCTGTATGTGTGTTTGTGTGTTTGTGGTTCATCTTGAAACTTTACATACTTATTCCTTATACCTTAAGGATGATCCCTATTGTTTTTGTTTTCCATTCTCCATTTTTATACATCCACATTATAGATGTGGACGTATATTGCCGTCGCCTGTATGTGTGTTTGTGGTTCATCTTGAAACTTTACATACTTATACCTTTAGGATGATCCCTATTGTTTTTGGTGCATGATTCCCCCACCATCACCTTTGGGTGGTGCCAAACCCACTTTTTGTTAATATTTTGTCTGTAAATGATATATAGATTGCAATTATTAACAGATTTGGATGCAATTCGGAATGATTCATCATAGGGTTATACCTATTTATACTGGTCCATGTCCAACCCCCAGGGGCAGAGCCATGCCCAATTTTTGTGTTTTTTTGTCTACAGGCTGGAATTCAGAATGTCTACAGACTGGAACTTGGCGTATTTATTTCTGTACGGATAGCAACTATTTATTTTGGTACATGTCCTGAACCCCATGGGCGTGGTACCACACCCACTTTTTTGTCTGTAAATACTCTAAGGTTGCTATGATTAACAGATTTTGTTCAAATTCAGCATATCAATCATTTCAATAACAAGGTGGTACCTATTTATATTGTTCCAAATCCAACCCCCAGGGGCAAAGCCATGCCCAAATTTTGTATTTATCCTCTACAGACTGCAATTCTGAAAGGATCATCTTTGCATATTTATTCCTTATACCGTTAAGCCTGCAACTATTTATTTTGGTGCATGCCCTGACCCCCTGGGGCAGTGTCGCACTCATTTTTGCGTTAATATTTAGTCTCTAAATTTGGCAAAGCAAACCCAAAGCCTAGCCTTCTTTGCCTCTTGCCATATTAGTCATTGCAGCTATTTCATATTTCATTCACTTCATTTTAAAAAGTACCATATCAATGAAAGCAGGAATGTGGACGTATATTGCAGCATTAGTGATGCTCTAGTACTAATTTAAATACCTGCCATGTGATGCATATAAATTTCATACAGATCAAATGATGGCCTTATTCGTTTGAGTGTCCACACAATAGGTTAAATTCTCGGGTTGAAAATCCTGTCACCTTCGCTCCTGCTAAAGCGGTCTATAAAACCGGACAATCAATAATCGTGCAATCAATATGTCAACAAAGTTCTCAAATAACATTCGTAAATTTAATAGTTCAAGCTCGAAATACATGTAGGCCAGAAATCGATGACTTATTTCTTTATAGTGCAGAGCCATATTTACGTAGGTGTGAGTTGGATCCTGCGCAGCTATTTAAAATTTGGTCAATCAGCGGTCGCGCTTACAGGTTTGCAGTCAAAAGTTCTGGGGTCAAGTGACAGGTCATAGCATTTGTAAACAAAGCCATGTGCACGATTTACCTTGCAAATTGCTTGCGGTCGGGACACCTGTGTAGAGAAATGGTGTAAGAGAGCCCCAAAAGATATTTTGATCACACTGACACACCAGCGGCTGCCAGACAGGATACGGCCACATTTTGCAACAGATGGATAGAGAACGAGCTAAAAACAAACGCGATTTTGTGTAAAATCAGAGGCAATAATCCAGAAAGTTATGGTCTCTAATGCACAAATATCAAAAGGGACTGAGATCTTTGGAATATAAAGAAATGTTTTAAATTTCATCAGAATCGGATAAAAATTGTTACCTCTAGAGGGTCCACAACCTTTGTATTGCATACTTTTACACAATTTGCGTACATGGGGCGGCCATCTTGTCCGGCAGTTTTGGCCCGATTTTCACAAAATTCGAATTTCAAGAAACATTACAGTGTAACAGTGATATATTCGAAGTTTTTTTTAAATCGGATAATAATTGTGACCTCTAGAGGGACAACAAGCTAAAACATGATTTTTCATACAATCAGGGGCCATAATTCAGGGAGTAACTATCCGATATGCCCGAATATCGAAAGGAATTAAGATCTTTGGGTTATAAACATGCATTTCAAGTTTCATCAAAATCAGATCAAAATTGTGACCTCTAGAGGGTCCACAACTTTGATATTCCAGATGTTTACACTAATTGTGTACGAGGGGCATCCATTTTCTCCGGCAGTTTTGGTCTGATTTCACGAAATTCAAACTCAACCAAAATTACGGTGCAACAGTGATATATTTGAACGTTTTTTTAAATTGGATAATAATTGTGACATCTAGAGGAACCTCAAGCTAAAAACGCGATTTTTAGTACAATCAGGGGCCATAATTCAAGAAGTTACAATCCGATATGTGCGAATATCGAAAGGAACCATGAAGTTGTGGACTTCCAGATGGACATGGTCGACGACAATATACGTCCACATGAAAATGTGGGCGTATAAAAATTGTGACCTCTATAGGGTCCACAAGCTAAAATCATGATTTTTCGTACAATCAGGGGCCATAATCCATGAAGTTATGGTCTGATACATGCTAATATCGAAAGGAACCTAGATCTTTGCGAGATAGACCTATATTTCAATTTTGCGTCAAAATCAGATAAAAATTGTGACCTGTAGAGTGTCCACAAACAAATTTTGGACGGAAGGATAACCGGAGGGACAGGGGCGACGACAATATATGTTCACATGAAAATGTGGGCGTATAAAAAGGAACCATACGTTGGACCCCAAAATGACCTACTTTGTGTCGAGTGGACATTAATGTTCAGCTCATGTTACTTAATCAGATTACAGATATTATCAAAGAGCATTTTTAAGGATGGTTAGTTGAAACCATGTTTAAAAGATTATGTTATGAGTGAATTGTTATTTTTGTCGAATGATTAATATACTAATAGTCAGTTGTTATGTAGATGCTGCCTTCTCACTCTCTAGTTTTGCTTTCTTTCTCACATCTTTTAACAGCTTTTACGTCGTAAGAGCCTTGTTCTGTCCTTAAAACATCTATAACACGTTGGGTGAAATCCAAAACCACTGTCCACTGTATCTTCAATATAATATCCTTCGTAATCAATCAATTTGTATCGAAAAATGCTGCAATGGACTGGTCATTTCCATCCAATTGTAACCAGTCTATAGCTACCTCACGACATTTGTCCCACCTTGTCTTTGTAAAGGGTTCTTAACACTGTGTAAGTGAACAATAGCCTTTGTGGCCATTTCGTGTAGATTCTATGACTGAAATGTGTTCCTCGTGGAGCACGCCATTTTGTAATTACCAACAACACACGCGAATGTAGACAATAACATGATTGGTCAATTGTGGAAAAAATGATCACGTGACGCAGTAAAAAAGTTTAAATTCTGTCCAGTGACTTTGCGCACTATGAATTTTACTATTAATAAATAAACCCGGATTTTAAAGAAGAATATCATCGGAGAACTAGTAAATTTTTTGTTAAACATTACAGCAAACACTTATCACTATATTAACTGAACACTGATAACATTTTTTCTAGACCGGATTTGTAGGAACGAAAATATTTTTCCAAAGAGAATTTGTGCCCATGGAATGCGGCCTACAAGGGTCAGACTCAAGAAGTTATCAACGGAAATTGCTGACTACTCCGTTTTACTTATCTAAATATAGATTTCATTTTGTCATTGAGCGTTCAAATGGTTCTACAAAGTGAAACAGGGACATAATTCTAGAGGTTAGGCCTCTTCGTTTTACTGATTTAAAGATACATTATGGGAGATTAGATAAAGAGCTGGAAGTTCTCACTAGAACAGTTAAGATAGGTTGCCAGGCAACGAAACATACGTCCACAGCAGCTAAATCGCCCAAGCGGTCGACAAGGGTTGCTGCATATTTATTCTTTTGTAGGTAATTTGGGGCATTTACAAGACAATTTCATACAGATCAGATTATAATTTTTGTCGTTTGAGGGTTCACAAGGTTCTACAAACTGAACCAAGGGTCTTAACTCTGGAAGTAATTTATAGAAAATTTTGAAATTTGACAGGCTTTTTCGTTTTATTAATTTAAATAATGCATATAAATTTCATACAGATTGGATGATAACTTTTGTCATTCGAATGTTCACAAGGTTCTCAAAGTAAAACAAGGGTCATAACTCTAGAAATAATTAACGGAAATTGCTGAAATTCAATATACCTCCATTTCACAAATTTGAATAATGCATATAAATTTCATACATATCGGATGATAACTTTCATCAATCGACCATTAACAAGATTCAATAAAGTGAAACAAGGGCCATAACTCTAGACGTAATAAACGGAAATTGCTGAAATGCAATAGGCTTCTTCGTTTCACTAATTTAAATAATGCATATAAATTTCACAAAGATCAGATAACTTTTGCCGTTAGAACATTCACAAGGTCCAACAAAGTGAAACCAGAGGCAAAAACTCTAGACGTAATAAACGGAAATTATTGAAATTAAAGAGGCTTCTTCATCTCACTAATGTGAACAACATATATCAATTTCAAAACAATCAGATTATAACTTTTGACATTAGAGCGTTCACAAGACGGCAATATATGTCCACATTTCCATGTGGGCGTATAAAAACTAGATAATGTAAAGGGAATTTATTGAAAATTCGAGTCAAATTGATCCACTCTGAATCGAGAATTTAGCAATTGAATTTTCGGCCTAGCCTCGATCATCATTACTAAAGTCGGTACGATAAAAAACATAGTCTTGATTATCCATTTCATGATTAAATCATGAATGAAACTTGAGCAGCAAATCGGATCCTAATCCAGTAAATATCGCAGGCTAGCAATGACATCGAGAGTTGATTATGGTCTGGATAAGTTAATTAATGTCTAATTAACAATTTAGAAAACATTTCAGGCCTAAAGAAAGACTAGTTCAGCTCTGAACGTAGGTATCATTACACTCGCCCTGTACTTTCAGGAACTCTCCTGTTCAATCCTTGTCGACATTCCAATGGCTTCCCAGTCAATTTTACTGGGCAACTTTTTACTGCTAAACGGTCGCGTGTCAGTCCATGTAAACGCCTGAACAATATAAATGAACATCTTAGTGAGAAAATAAGACCTTGCCTACCTCGCTAAAACCAGTATGAGCCACACAACACGCTGTTAAAAAATATGTCTCCGTCTTCTAGCCGACTTGGCGGACTTCATTGAAAGGGTAACGCACAAATTTACGAACTCGGCCATATAAGATGAAACGAAATTTAGGTAAGCCTGGGGGAAAAAATGAGACCTACATTCAGAGCTGAACTAAAGAAAGACCTGCAATAGGCATATTTAGCTCTTGCATAATCATAATGTATGTTTAAATAATGAACATAAATTTCATATAGATTGGGTTATGGGTAATAACTTCTTTAAAATGAAATGAAATGGGGTTTAATGTCCTACTGTTCTGCATAAGCCATACAGTGTGCTATGAGGGAAAAGTTTGCCCGGACAGCGGTACTACGGCCTACTCTTAATTATATCGAATTCCAACTGTCAAGGGATCTTTTACGTGCACGCCAGTGTGTACAATGGACCTCGGTTTTTAATCCCATCCAATTCAAATTTTAGTTACTTTAGTACGGTAACCGATTCTTATCAGCTCTGTCCAGAGCCAATCAGCATCTATTAGGTACGGTACCGTACTAAAGTAACTAGTTCAATTTAAAGGAGCTAAATCGCTAATATTTGTGACCTAGAAATTGACCCAAATGGGTCGCAACGCATATAATAATGTAATCCGATTGTATATAAATTGATTTACATTCAATTGTTTCCGTTTTGACTCTAATTTCAAATCAGTTATGTACAGCGAAATATGGCATGAGTCTCAACCGAATAACAATTTCTAGCGTCTGGTTATTTTAGTCTATTGCGTATGCTCTCCAGTCGTCACCGTTTGACATGAGGTGTGGAATATGTCTAGCCTCGATCTTTTTGGTCACTTGTTACAAATGACGCTGAAACGCACTATAGTACACAATTCTTGTACCAATGGTAAAATGTTTATTTTGTCTTAAATATTGGATATCAGAAGCCTACCTTTTCCCCGGTAAGATCACAACATCAATGTTGATTTGAATTGACAAATAATTCGTGTTTTCAACGTGTAAGACTTTGGATGATATTGAGCTAGACTTAGCTACTTTAAAGGCTCAATACCACTTTTGTTGTAACTGAATAATATGTCCCAATCTTTATTCTGGTCAACAAATTGTACTATTTTACAATATTTCAATTAATTGATGATACAAATTTCATCTTAACACACCTTATTTAAAAATTTTGAAAAATTCAACATAATGGTTTGAAACGTCTAACGTAAACCTTTTCAAATGAAACTTCAATTTAAAAATATTTTCGAACCCTCTGGACAAGTAAAATAGGATGTAATGGATAATTTACACAACAGGTAGGACACTTAAAGTAGCTAAGTCTCTAACTCAATATCATCCAAAATCCTCAACATTGAAAACACGATTTATTTGTCAAATTAATTCAACATTCATGTTGTGATCTTCCCGGAAAAAGATGGGCTTTTGATATCCAATATTTAAGACAAAATAAACATTTTACCATTGGTACACGAATCGTGTACCATAATGCGCTTCAGCCCCAGTTGTATCAAGAGACTCGAGGGACGAGGCTAGACACATTGCACCAAATCAAACGGCTTATGTAGACTGGAATAACCAGACGCTAGAAATTTGCACTTGCTTGAGACTGCTGGCTTATTTCGCCGAACAAACTGATTTGAAATTGGAGTAAAAATGGAAACCATTGAATGTAAATCAGTTTATATACATTCATATTACAGTATTATATGCGTTGCGACCCACTTTTGTCAATTTCTAGGTCCCAAATGTTAGCGATTTAGCTCCTTTAAACATCTAGTACTTATAGAGATATTATTTATTTTCTGGAGCTTTCAAGCCAGCAAGAGTGTATTGTCCCTAACTATTAGCAACTGAGAAAAGGCTGCCATGGGTAGGTCTGGTCAGTGAAATTGGGACTGGACAAATACTTACCAACTGCCACTGGCTTGTTGAATAATATTATCAACTCTTTTCTGTATTCATCTTGGCAAAATTTCAATGGGATGATGTAAAAACCTTTTTTACAGCTTCACAAACCAAGTTTGGTGATTCAGGGTGTTCTGGAAAGCCGCTCACGGCCAGACAATAATTTTTCACATCAGCTTTTCTTGCAGACATAATGACGAATTCTTTCATAGAAGCTTCCTCATAAACATACTTTCACTTTCATTTTAGAATTTATTCTTTCCGTATACGGAATATTAGTCAGGGTTATAAATAGAAAGGACGTTACTGGCTTTAATTTTCACGTGACCTGTCAATTATAACCCCAAACATGGAAAAACCCATAGCCTCGGTTGTCCACATACCGTAACACACTGATCCGCCGTGAATATTTGCTAGGCCGCTACAATCACTGATAAGGATGACATCGATGCGGCTTAATGAGCCAGTAATATTAACTTTTTTCCTGCGACAAATTAAATTCTAAAACATTTTTTTTATGTATTGGAAAAATAAATAAAGGCGTTTGACGTCTTTGTAGGTAAAAATTATTTCCTATTTAGTGTAAATGGGTATTAAAATGACTAAAATGCAGCATTCTCTCCGAAGCAGTAACGTCTTATGTAAACAATGCACGCGCCATTCAGCCAATGATTGACGCCGCGTGCTGTGACGGCACGTGTTAAGGCAGTCATCTTTGACAGAGATATATTACTAGACTCGTAATTCTCTGTGAAACAGATTGATACCGTAAGTCGTTGGATGCTATATCGTAGCCCTCATTATACGGAAAAGGGGCGGAGCTTATAGATAGATAAGATAAGATAAGATTTTATTGCATCGAAACATCCATTTAGGACAGCATACAATATAAACGTGTACATAAAAATTATAACGATATGACAATTATTACACAAGACACACAATATTGCATCGGAACCTCCCTTGAGGACAACATACAATATACAAAATATACAGGTGCAAAAAAATGGACGGATACAAAAATATGGACGGACATAAATTTAGAGCACTCATAAATAAACAGTATGAAACCTGCATATGGAACAAAATGTACAATGATAGATAGATAATCTTTATTTATAGTCGGTATGTACATATACAGTAGAAACACAAGCTCCTTGGAGCTTTTAGACCGACATAAATATTTCAATTAAAATAAATTCTATATATTTACATTAAAAATATTACAGTAAAACATAACACATTCCTACTTAAACAAACATATTTTAAGTATTGATAAGATATTTTAAAATCTAATAAAATTTTGACAGTTATAACATTACATTTAAAAGTTTCCCTTTATCACAGTCTATTTAAATGGAAATATCACAGTCAATAAATGCTATATTTACATACTTTGGCACAAGTGTATCACCTAATAGACTTATATCTATATGGACAATAAAATACGGTATATAAGCTATTGCTTCGTTTATATGGATATTACAATCTGCTAAATTATGTAAATTATGTGAATAATATACAAAATATACTTAAAATATACGAAGATGGAAGTAAATTTATTTGAAAACCAAGCCTCTCAAGTAAGTTCAAATTGTGAACCAACACCAATTGATGTCAAAATGAGTATTTGACACTTAGTGACTACACAGATAAATGCTGCAGTGTTTATATAGGCCTACAGTATTATTTATTCAACACTCATCTTTTAACATAATGGAAAAACTATTCGAAAGACAGTTTTCCAAAATCTCATCATGGTTTTGTTCTAACTTCTGAAATGGGTGGCAAAAAACTCAAGGTTTATCTATAATTCTATACCCAACAACGGATATGGATATGGTACATATTCAAGCGAGGGGCCTGCATAGCATGGATTACATCTGTTTTTCCAAATCTTTTGGATAAATTCGCAGGAGATGTGAACAGTATTGAGAATACCTCAAAGGAAGATATAGTAGATTTACTTCATGTTAATTCTGAATACAGCCATATAGTACCTACATCTAGAAATGTAATCATACCACCCCCTGTGGAAAATAGTTCACTTGATTTCATTCCTCCAATTTATTCTACACCTTATCAATCACAAAATGTACATGTAACGAACTCTGACCTAGACTGCCTGTTTGAGAATGCAGTTGAAAGAATCCAAGATTAGGTTCACTTCTGCACTAGTTAACCTAGTCACACAGTCTATAATCATTGAATGAGATATGGGAACGAAAGGCAGCTACTAGCAGGGCCCTCACAAGCCTATGTGGCGCTCCAGGGCAAACGGTTCAGTGACGCCCTCCCCCCATCCCCAAGAAGAGCCGTCCCCGGGCGTATGCCCTACTCAGTACCCCACCCCTTGCCAATATATTCGTCTTCGGATATAAAAAATATATTCTCGTAGTAATTCTGTGTGTAAAAATGTCAAGGAATGTGTCATACTATAAGTAATACAACACTTGAAAACCTATAAAACAACTGAAACCATACCCACAACGTTATCAGTACCCTGTCATCATAGGCGTAGGGGCTCGATGACAGTCAGGGGGGCAGAACCCGAAATGCCCGAAAAAATTTCGGGTTTACAGACAGCAGCGACCTTGTATACCCCCCCCCCTCCCCCAAAGACAGTTTTGGAATATTTGACGGCTGCAAACACGTTTTCCTGCTATTGCAGCCGTTGAACAAAGCAACTCCAAAGTGGTCTAATATAGCCTAATTAAGGTGGCTGACTCGGAATTCCAATCAATCGTTTACAGTCCTCGAAGACGGGACCGTTAGGAGTAAATTTTGAAAATTTAACTGCCGCAAACGCGTTTTCCCGATATTTCAGCCAGTGAACAAAGCAACTTCAAGCGGTCTAATATAGCCTAATTAAGGTGGCTGACTCGGAATTCCAATCAATCGTTTACAGTCCTCGAAGACGGGACCGTTAGGAGTAAATTTTGAAAATTTAACTGCCGCAAACGCGTTTTCCCGATATTTCAGCTAGTGAACAAAGCAACTTCAAGCGGTCTAATATAGCATAATTAAGGTGGCTGACTCGAATTCCAATCAATCGTTTACAGTCCTCGAAGACGGGGCCGTTAGGAGAAAATTTTGAAAATTTAACTGTCGCAAACGCGTTTTCCTGCTATTTCAGCCGGTGAACAAAGCAACTTCAAAGTGGTCGAATATATATTATAGCCTTATTAAAGATGGGTTCCCAGAAAAGTATTTATCGGGTGGTAATTTGCGATAAAAGTATGGCAATTTTGGTATGGAAAGTAGAGATATCCAATCTTACTAGAAAAATACTGGATTCCCCAAAAAACACTCATGGAGCGTATACAGGACAAAAATGTAAAGGTTCCCCTAATCAACAGCCCGACGATTATGACCTTCTGCACACACGATGTCAAAGGTCACAAGCGAACATTGAGCGCTTGATGTACAAGTTGATAAACTTTATGAAGAGTTAGACGTACAATACTTTCTGAGATAAAAACGACGGAAAAAGACGCGGGTAGTGGATAATCCGAGAATTTGATTAGGATTCGATATTTGTAATAAATATTAAGCGATTAAAGACAACATCATCTTGTGTATGCAATGATTTCTCCTCTGACTCCCATGCAAGACGTGACGTAAACATGACCTGGTTTGATCGAATTTTAATAGCAGGGCATTCCTTCGCAATTACAATGTTTGAGAAGGATTTGAAGCATAATTATGACAAATTAATTAGTTTGAATATGTTTTTGGCCCATATATACCATTAAATCACCCAGTTTATACACGGGAACCCATCTTTAAGGTGGCTGACTCGAATTCCAATTGGGAGAAAATTTTGAAAATGTAGTGATTTCGTAACTTGACAGGTTTTCAACGTTCAGAGTAGGTTTGGCTCTCCCAAACTCAAACACATTGATGGGTTGCCTAAACTCGACTACCTATATGGATCGCCCAAACTCTTGTATAATCTTGGAGTGCACGTGCTGTTGGCCTATATAAGAGGGTTGATTAGCTGAAGTGGGGTGTGTTTTACTGCAGATTAGAAATGGTCGCCTGTCTGGCAGACCAGTGGATTTTATGGATATCACGGTCGCTTATTTAGCAGACCGGGTGATTTTATATATACTATTCAAAAAAAGTAGGGGATATTTGATTTTGGGTGCATAATACTAAAATATGCAAATGACTACGAAAAAAGTCACTATAGAACCTAACAGAAGAAACATTTCCAGTTACATGTGACGCCCAAACGCACCAATAGCTACCGCATGGAATGCAGGTGATGCTTGGGATCATCATGGGGGTCCAACCCAAGATTTGCACGACTCTGACTTTGAATGTTACAGTCATTGTGGCATTGAATTCCAGGGTGGAAACATCAGTTTAATTGTTTTAGTGACCAGAAAACAAATTTTGATATGCGTCGGCTTACCCAAAATGAAAGGTTACGTGCCCTTGGCATGCTACAGATCGGCACAAGACAGGCGGTTGTGGCGCGGACGATGAATGTTTCTCAGTCTGTCATAAGCAGGCTATGGTCCAGATACCGTGATACACAATCTGTACAGGACAGACCACGCTCAGGTCGACCAAGGGCGACAACTCAAGCCCAGGATCGATTTATCCGTACCTTGGCCTTGAGAAATCGTGTCATCACAGCAAATCAGATCAGCGCTCGTCTTCAAACAGACACTGGTGTGAGAGTGAGTGGCCAGACGATTCGGAATCGACTGCATAGGGGTCACCTTCGCGCCCGACGTCCTCGCGTGATCCCTTGTTTGAGAGATCATCACATTCAGGCAAGACGTCGTTGGTGTAGGGATCGTCAACACTGGGATAATCGACGCTGGAGCAATGTGATGGTTTCAGATGAGTCAAGGTTCACTGTTGATTTTTTGGACAGACGTAGGAGGGTGTGGCGTCGTCGAAACGAGCGCTTCCAAGACGTTAACGTCATCAGACATGATCGATTTGGGGGTGGTTCTGTTATGGTGTGGGGAGGCATCACTGTTGCTGGAAGAACGGCTTTACATGTTGTTGCAGGGCGTGTTACAGGCCAGTACTACCGGGACAACATCTTGGCAGTCCATGTTGTGCCGTTCGCACGACGTCATGGCCGCCGTTTCATCTTCCAGGATGACAACGCAAGATGTCACAGGGCCAGGATCGTTACAGGTTACCTCCAACAACAGAACATCACCACATTACCTTGGCCAGCACTGAGTCCCGACCTCTCCCCCATCGAGCATGTCTGGGACATGCTTGGACAGAGGTTACGTCAACGTCAACAACGTCCTGCCAATGTCCAAGAACTTGCTGCTGCGTTGCAACAGGAATGGGACAATCTGGACCAAAATGACCTTAGACGTCTCATTAGGAGTATGCCACGTCGGATCAATGCTTGTTTGGCAAACAGAGGAGGATTTACCCGTTACTGACTTGGTTGTGATGCTGTGGTAACTTTGCTGTTTGACCCCGGGTATCATTTTACCCTTATAATGGTCAGTCTGTGCCTTACTTAGTCTAACGATCATTTGGAATAAATCGATGAATGTGAACTTCATTTCATTTTGTCATTTGTTTCTTCGTCAGTTTCATTAGGTGACTTTAATAACACTTAAAAATCAAATATCCCCTACTTTTTTTGAATAGTATATATATATATATATATATTTAGGTCATTTTCGTCGGTCTGGTCGATTTGTCCGGTTGAATGGCAGGGCGGCGCAACTCTTCCTTGGGGCTTGTTGGTGAGTGTAATGCCTGGACCATTCTTCCTTCCATTTGGTTTTGTTGTCCGGTATGGTGGTTGATTTCGTTATTATTTCTGTTGTTCATTCCTTTGTTGTTGGTTCTCTGAAGGAAGAATCCAGCGCCTGAAAAGAGAAAGCTAGAGAAAAAAGAGTAGCTGGTCTTGTGATGGTTTTGTTTTTATTTCGTCTAGTAAGGCTTCGGGGGAGGGGGGGGGGGGGGCTGGGCTTGGAGGAGAAAAAAAAATGCATTTATGGCAAGTTAGTATGATATACATTCAATCAAAAGTTATTAGGAGTTAATAAATACAATAATACATATATGGTGGCTTAATATGATCTACAATCAATACTTATTTAGTCAAATAAATAAAAGTGTAAAGAATATTTCAGGGGGTGTAGCGTTTCCCTTTTATGGGGACATTTTTGCGCTATCACCCTGATTTATTAATTAATAGTTTTATTTGTGGTGTAGGACAGGTGGCGATTCCCTCTAGGGGATGTTTTTTCGCTTCATCCTACATTGTATAATTTGATTTATTAATTTTATCGGAGTTTTATTAGTAGTGTAGGGTGATTTACGCTTCCTTCTAGAGGACATTTTTACGTTCCGCCCTACTGTTAATTGATTAATTTTGTTAATTGATTTATTAATTTTATCGGAGTTTTATTAGTAGTGTAGGGCGGTTTACGCTTCCTTGTAGAGGACATTTTTACGTTCCGCCCTACTGTTAATTGATTAATTTTATTATTTTATGTATTTGGTCATGCCTATATTTATTATTAGTGTAGGGCGGTTTACGCTTCCTTGTAGAGGACATTTTTACGTTCCGCCCTACTGTTTAATTGATTAATTTTATTATTTTATATATTTGGTCATCCCTATATTCTCAATAAAATCCCAGACAAGTTGTGATGTCCAGTATCTATCGTCAGGTTGTGGAGAAAGGAGAGATTTGAGACAGAGAGTTTTTCTTAATTACGGATTGACGTTCTATGTTTAATTGATTACAGTTGATTAGAAGGTGTGACGTGGTCGCAATTTGTCCACATGGGCATTTAATTGGTGTAAAGGTGAAGTCTTTTATTACGTTTATCGTTTTAAGCCTCGTGATGAGTGTAATACTTTTAGTAGAATTTTTGCTCGAGAAATAACATATTCGCATAATATGTGATATGTACTTAAAATACTTAAATCAACTTAGTCTGTAATTGATAGTTGACGCATAAAAAAATAGCGATTTATCGAAAACATATGTCACTCATTTACCACCGAATTACACGTGAGTGGAATTATTCTAATTGCATCATTTGATTTAAAGTAACCAATCATTTTGTTAATTACACAAGTTCAGGGCCATGATCACGCTTTATGGTGCATGATATTCATTTACCTTTAAAAGAAACCGGGGAACCCTGTAAGTCAGACTTGCATTAGATTCCAGAGATCGAGGGTACATCTGAGTTCCTAGACAGCCGAGAGGCTGGATAGGGTGGAGGAGTGGTTTTAGCTATATAGTATTGTAATTTGTGCTATGCTTGTATACCTGTATTCAGTTATATGCTATATAAAATGTAGAAGCGAACTATGCATTATTATTCCTGGTAAGACAAACGTCTTAAGAAACTGTGAGAAGTAAATACACAACGTGAAGCAGAAGTAAAGACAGCTAGAGACAAATTCTAGACGATCACAAGGCTACAGAAATATGTAGTAAGAAAAGATGCATGGGTCATACGTAGGATGTGGCGACCGGTTCCCTTAAATCTGCTCTCCACGTCAGACAGAAGGCTCGTGGTGCTACATGAGTTTGCATATTTTGATTGAGGGATGATTGATGTAAACCTTGTCTACAGGATTGCTATCAATTTGATAGCGATGAGTATTCTCTTGTTTTAGACGGGTTTTCTATGCATTTTTAATTTTGTCTTTAGCTATGTTTCTGAATTCCTGACTGCTGTATTCTAAATTTTATATATCATTTAGTGACAACCCTTCCTTGGCTAGCTTGTCAGCTTGTTCATTGCCGAAAATGTTGATGTGAGAGGGGATCCATGCAAGGACTACCTCTCTTCCATTATTCTTGATTGTTTGATTGATATCCCTAATTTGGTGGATTATGCCCTGTCTGCTTTTGGAATAATCTGATTCGATGCTACTTAGGGAGTCTGATAGGATAACGGCTTTTTGGTGTGTTTGTGGCTAGCCATTCTATTGCAGTTTTAATGGCCTTTAGTTCTGCGGTGTACACAGAACAATGTTCTGGTATCCTTTTCCTGATGTTTAGCTTTGCTTTGGGTATGAAAATGCCGTACCCTGTTAATCCCTGTGTATTATTTTTCGATCCATCTGTATAGATTTTGAGATAGTCTGCCCATTTGGTGTCTATTAGTTCTAATGCTAGTTCCCTAGCCTCTATGGGATTAGCGTGTTTGTTTGTAACGTTAATTATAATAACGTTACAAACAAACACGCTAATCCCAAAGAGGCTAGGGCAGGTGCGTGTTGATGATTGGATCGCTTAGTTGCCAGGGTGGAGTGACGGGATAAGTTTTTGTTTCTATGATTGTTCCTTTTAAACCGTGCTTATTTAAGACATCGTTTGACATTCACCCGCATGTCATGGGGCGCGTATTTTTTCTATAGCCTATGCGTTTGAATTGTTGGAGGCACTTATATGTCGATTACCGAAATGAAATGAAATGAAATGAAATGGGGTTTAACGTCCTACTGTTCTGCTCCTAACCTGGGCTAACGAAGACGGGCATACGCCATACAGTGTGCTATGAGGGAAATTTTGCCCGGACAGCGGCACTACGGCCTACTCTTATATCGAATTCCAACTGCCAAGGGATCTTTTACGTGCACGCCAATGTGTACACGGGACCTCGGTTTTTCGTCCCATCCGAACGACTAGACAGCTTTCCTTGTCAGCCCCTCCGTCCTGCATCACTGACAAGGGAGAACCACGCCGGAAAATCTGGATGAACTTTCTCGGCCAATGCAGGGATCGAATGTCGATTACCGAGCAGATGAGTGCTCTGTATATTAACATAAGAGTGCTTCTATTTGCGCCCCATTGCGTTCCTCTGATGTATTTCATTAAGTTGAGTGTTTTCGATGTGCGACTTACTATGCTGTCTATGTGTGGTTTCCAAGAAAGTTTGGAGTAAAATATCATTCCTAAAAATTTGGTTTCTGTTTTGAATTCTATTTTTGAGTCGCTAAGATTTAAGTCTATTTTCCTGTAAGTGTCAGTCGGATGAAACATTATTGCTACTGTTTTCCCTTCTGAAATTTTGAAACCCCAGTCGTCTGCCCACTTTGAGATTTGTTTTAGGGTATATTGAAGCGATTGTTTGATTATACCTATGTTATTTGAAGCTTTCCAGAACGAGCTGTCGTCAGCAAATAGTGCGGATTCTGTGCCCTTCCCCCCGTAGCTCGGAAGATCATTTATCATTATATTGAATAGTATTGGGCTGATAACGGATACTTGCGGCGTTCCGTTTTCCATTTTGAATTTGTCACTTAAGCAATTACCTACGCGTACTCTGATATGCCTATCGTTCAGAAAGTCTTCAATCCATTTGTACATTCGGCCTTTGATTTTCGCGTTATGGAGTTTGTGTAAAAGACCATCCACCCATACAAGGTCGAAGTCCTTTGTTAAGTCAACAAAGATTGCGCAGAGGTATTGTTTTGCTGTGAAGGCTTTGGAGATGTCATGTTGTAATCTAATATGGTCTGCTGTCGACCTGTCGGAACGATAGCCATTTTGCTGTTTTGTGAAGATGTTGTTGCTTTCACAGTGAAATTTTAGTCTGTTTGTAATTATTGTTTCTAGTGTTTTACATAAAGTAAATGTGAGACTGACTGGGCGATACGACGTTGTTTCGTTTTTGTCTTTATTGTGCTTATGTAGGGGAATGACTGAGGCAGTCTTCCATTCTTGTGGTGTTTTTCCGTTGGACCATGAGAGATTAAAGATATCAAGGACTAACGCCAGTGCTTTCTCGGGTAGATTTTTCAGCCTTGTGTATTTCACACAGTCTAGCCCTTCTGCACTGTCGGATTTAGTCCGTATATTAATGGGACTATTTAGATCTGATTCATTATCTGCATCTTTGTGTATTATTGGAGGTTGGTTTTTTAAGAATTTACTTTTAATTGCCTTGAATGTTTCATTGTGTTGGTTGTTACTAGAGCCATATGCATAGGTCTTTCCTAACAAGTTTGCTTTGTGCGTATCATTTAAGGCTGTTTCGGTTTTATAGGTTAATAGAGGTATATTTTGTCTTACTTTTTTACAGGGGATTCCTGATATTTTGTTCCATATTGTTTTTATATTTGTTCGATCATTGAGAGAGTTACAGAAGATTTGCCAGTTTTCTTCCATGGCCTTTTTGATTTCTGTCTCTGCGGAAAGTTTAGCTTCAAGGTAGTCAGTTCTAGTTTCCTCATTCGGCCTACGTGTGTATTTTCGCAGCGCTGATTTTCGGATGTTGACTAGAGTTTGTAGATTATCTGACCATCAAGGTTTGGGTGATTTCCTGTTAGTTTCTTTTGTTCGGGGGATAGATTGCTCTGCTGAGCTTATTATAGCCTTAGTTAGATTATTTGTCATTAACTTGCCGTTATATTTTCAGAAAACTATTTCTCCTTTTGATGTGAAATACACCAAAATGAGAAACTTCTTGTCCTCTAAACTACAACTAGTCACCAGGTATACTTCATGAATAGATCAAAACTAGACATCAAGATGAACACTTATCTTATAATAATCCGAATGTGATGACAGGATCCAGACCATAAGTGTCGATCTGAGATGTATAAGGAAAGTACAACACATACTTTATAATGTAAAAGATGTGTGAATTATTCATACATCCCACAATGAGTCACCATACCTGATTACAGTTTTAACTACACAGTAGGGCCTAATAAAAGATGGGTTGCCAGGCAACGAAACATACGCCCACAGCAGCTAAATTGTCCGGGAAGTCAACAAGTGTTGTCACATATTTTTACTTTTTTCGATAATGAAACATTTATAATACACTAAAATCTGATTAAGAGTAATAACTCATAAAGTAATTATCAGAAAACCATTAGAATTTGTTTGGTTTTTATAAAGTTCTGCCCTATGCTAACGTTTAGTATACGAAACTTTTAATATCATGGATTTAGCTGTTCAAGTCATAAAAATTCATCGAAAATCAATATACTTGTTCGTCTCAAGATCTTAAACTCTGTGTATCAATCTGAAATCAATCGGATGATAACTTTAGCCTCTAGAGCGTCACAAGATTTTTCAAAGAAATCAAGGGCCATAACTTTGGCAGTAATCGGAAATCGTTGAAAATCAATAGGATTCTTCGTCTCATGACCTCAAACACTGTGTATAAATATAAAGTCAATCGTATATTAACTTTAGCCTCTAGAGCGCCCACAAGATTTTTAAAGTGATCAAGGGCCATAACTCTGGCAGTAATTATCGAAAGTCGCTGAAAATGAATAGACTTCTTCGTCTCATGACCTTAAACACTGTGTATAAATTTAAAGTAAATCGGATATTAACTTTAGCCTCTTGAGCGTTCACAAGATCAAGGGCCATAACTCTGGCAGTAATTATCTGAAATCGCTGAAAATCAATAGCCTTCTTCGTCTCATGACCTTAAACACTGTCTCATACGGACGGACGGACGGAAGGAGGCGACGACAATATACGACCACATGTTAATTTGGGCTTATAAAAATGTGACTGGTCTATGCCTCACTCCATACAAATAGCAATTTGTAATGTGTATTGTTGACGGCGCCCCAAACAGTCTGAAACACTAATAAGGCCATGTGGAATCGATAGGGCGACCAGAACGAGTATCTCTAATAATATCATTTGGTGGCAGCGCCCCCAAAGACCGATATGTGGATAGGGCGACCAAAACGAACCCTCTAATGTCATGTGGTGGCGCAGGTGCAGATCCAGAGAGGGGTGATAGGAGGGGCACTTCGCCTATGGGGGCGGTATTATGGGTGCCACTCTCAGAAAATTTTGAAAATTAATTCTGCAGGAAACATGGTTTTCGTGCCACTCGAAGAGTCGATTTTGTATTTTATATCGTCGATTTTATTTCAGGGCGGCAGATTTTTTAGAAGGGGCATTTGATCCTGGTGCCCCCCCCCCCTTGGGTCCGTCCTGTGGTGGCACTCCATATCCTCCACATAAGTGATATAAGAAAGTTTGAACCAGGGCTAACGAACCAGGTACCTATTGGCGTGTAGGCGCCCTTAAAACTGACCGACTGATCAGTGCCTTTAGAGCATCACTGTGTGATCATAATCAAGTGTATTTTGTATTTTATAATTGAAAGGTTGTCAAATTTTAAAATTATCTGTTTGTCTTTAATCAAGTTTTCTCCAGTTTTTTGTTAATACTAACTTCTATGAAGTTGTTATACATGTTCATTTGAATTTCAATATTTAAAATTCAGCCAATGGCCAAGCAGTCTTTTCTTTGAATAAGTTAAAAATTTATTTTCGGGCAATGAAAAATTCGACGGCCTTTTTTTTCTATTAACGTTTAGAGAAAAAATATAACTAACTTATTTCTATGAGATCCACACTGCCCGAAAAGTATTTTCTCGTCTTTTTCTTGTCCACTGCATATGCCTGAAAATATGCCCGAAGCTCTCTTATGATAGGTATGCCCGAAAAAACGGTATTGCCCGAAAAACGGGCATCGGGCCGGAAAGCGGCAGAGGAAACTAGCAGTAAAACGCGTTTGCGACCGTCAAATATTCCAAAATTTTCTTGGCGGGTCATTCGCCTCTCAAAGAAAACCGGCGCCGCTGTCTATAAATCCGAAATTTTTCGGGCATTTCTAGTTTTGCTTCCCTAACTGTCATCGAGCCCTAATAAAACACTAATTTTACTTTTCTTGTAATTGAATATCACGAATTTGTACTGAGTTGACTATGGATTAAAACATTTTCTCTGGAGCCACTCTACTTTGTGCGACATTTTTCAGGCATCGATTATTATTTGTGAATGCAGATGCAACAGGCTGATTGGATGGTTAGAATTCAGAGTGGGATTTCAGTTACAAAACCATTGGATACTTTTGGAGTTGCTTACACGGGCTAGAATAGCAGAAAACGCATTTACGGTGATTAAATTTTCAAATTTTTCTCCGGGAGGGTCAGGCCTCCATATACCGCGCGACGATTGATTGGTTGTTTGGAATTCGGGTCAGCCAGGTTGGCTATATTGGACCAAATTGAAGTTGCTGTATTCGATCAAACCAGGTCATGTTTACGTCACGTCTTGGGAGTCAGAGGAGAAATCATTGCATACACAAGATGATGTTGTCTTTAATCGTTTACTATTTATTACAAATATCGAATCCTAATCAAATTCTCGGATTATCCACTACCCGCGTCTTTTTCCGTCATTTTTATCTCAGAAAGTATTGTACGTCTAACTCTTCATAAAGTTTATCAACTTGTACATCAAGCGCTCAATGTTCGCTTGTGACCTTTGACATCGTGCGTGCAGAAGGTCATAATCGTCGGGCTGTTGATTAGGGGAACCCTTACATTTTTGTCCTGTATACGCTCCATGAGTGTTTTTTGGGGAATCCAGTATTTTTCTAGTAAGATTGGATATCTCTACTTTCCATACCAAAATTGCCATACTTTTATTGCAAATAACCACCCGATAAATACTTTTCTGGGAACCCATCTTTAATAAGGCTATAATATATATTCGACCACTTTGAAGTTGCTTTGTTCACCGGCTGAAATAGCAGGAAAACGCGTTTGCGACAGTTAAATTTACAAAATTTTCTCCTAACGGTCCCGTCTTCGAGGACTGTAAACGATTGATTGGAATTCGAGTCAGCCACCTTAATTAGGCTATATTAGACCGCTTGAAGTTGCTTTGTTCACTAGCTGAAATATCGGGAAAACGCGTTTGCGGCAGTTAAATTTTCAAAATTTACTCCTAACGGTCCCGTCTTCGAGGACTGTAAACGATTGATTGGAATTCCGAGTCAGCCACCTTAATTAGGCTATATTAGACCGCTTGAAGTTGCTTTGTTCACTGGCTGAAATATCGGGAAAACGCGTTTGCGGCAGTTAAATTTTCAAAATTTACTCCTAACGGTCCCGTCTTCGAGGACTATAAACGATTGATTGGAATTCCGAGTCAGCCACCTTAATTAGGCTATATTAGACCACTTTGAAGTTGCTTTGTTCAACGGCTGCAATAGCAGGAAAACGTGTTTGCAGCCGTCAAATATTCCAAAATTGTCTTTGGGGGAGGGGGGGCCGGGGGGTATACAAGGTCGCTGCTGTCTGTAAACCCGAAATTTTTTCGGGCATTATGGGTTCTGCCCCCCTCACTGTCATCGAGCCCCTATGCCCGTTAGCTATAATGAAACTGACTTTCCAGCAAGGGAAATTTAACGGACAGTAAAGTTAACAAATGACAGGTTAGCAAGATAATGATCCGTTAAAATAACTTTGTTTTGAACAACCGACCCCAGGTGTATTCCTGACGAGGGCCCATTAGTGCCAAACAAAACAAAAATATAATCCGTTTAAACGAGTAACTATCTCGTTTGAACGAATTAGTATTTGGATTGTACAGAAGCATGGAAGGGACATGCAGACACTGTGATCCGAAGAGGTGTTTCAAGTAAAGATAGTTTGTATGTAGGTTCTTAACTATTTCTAGCATTGCTGTTAGTAGAAGGAACCACATTTATGAAAAGGGGAATTATACAATAAGTTGGAATTTAACCAATTTGTTTAATGTTAGCCATAACATTGGTGAAGTCATTGTTTTATCTCATGTATATGTTTAATATGGTAAGGACTTGGATTTGAAACCAAAACCCACCATCTTGTCAATAATCACCCTATGACGAAATCTGCGAACGGTCTTGGCTTTCAGTCTTTACCGGAGTTCAGATCTTCCAAGTTTTCAAAGAATTCCTTCTGGGTCACATCGTATAGTACCAATTTTACACTCCCAAATTCCAAATGTACTCCAATCCACTGAATATTAGCTTTTGAAATGGATAATACAATAGATAAAACTTCTTCCAAATGGAAAACTAATAATATAATTATTAAAAAGAATGTTTTATTACTAGAGTTACAATAAAAGAAACAATAACACATTAGTACAGAGCGGCGTAGAATGCGAGATCGTAATAATAAAATTAATATGATTAAAACAGATCAGACATTATTTGAATAAATGGATGTCTTAACCCTGTTACAGAATGCGAAATTTTGTTATGTGTATAGATTTGCGTAAAGTTCTGCCCCATGCTAACGTTTAGTATACGAAACTTTTAATATCATGGATTTAGCTGTTCAAGTTATCAAAATTGATTGAAAATCAATATACTTGTTCGTCTCAAGATCTTAAACTCTGTGTATCAATCTGAAGTCAATGTGGGCGTATAAAAAAGGTTCTATGATCGTATGGTTCAAGTGGAAGTGAACGTAAAACTCTATGAAGGAACGAACGAACGTATCCTTCAATATGTTAAAATCACTGATGATTATTTCTGACACGGTCTAATCTAATTAAATTGATTTATTAAAGATATATTACGACAGATAAGACAAAGAGCTGGCAGTTCTCACTATAATAGTTAAAGATACATTATGGGAGATTAGATAAAGAGCTGCAGTTCTCGCTATAATAGTTAACAAGGGCCATAACTCTGGCCGTAATTATCGGAAATTGCTAAAAGTCAATAGGCTTCTTCGTCTCATGACCTTAAACACTGTGTATGATTCGATATAAGAGTAGGCCGTAGTGCCGCTGTCGGTCAAAATTTCTCTCATAGCACACTGTATGGCGTATGACCGTCTTCATTAGCCCAGTCGGAGCATAACAGTAGGACATTAAACCCAATTTCATTTCATTTCATTTGTTTAAGCAGTCTGAACCCTTCTGGTATTTGATTATTGTGCATAGCTATACACTTTATTCTTTCTAACCGTATCACCAGTATAGTTTTAAATCAACAAGATAACAGGACCTCGATTTTTTGTCTCATCTGAGCAACAGATGCTATTAACGTCTAGGCCATTTTCCATGCACCACTGACATGAGTAGGAACTTTCTCACTCAACACCTGTATCGAAGCTAAAACCTCCTGGTTAGTGAGCTAGTGCGATATTATTATTGTTTATATAGCTAATTGAATGGTACATTGTAAAACAAGATATCCAACCACATACATTTTGGTGTGCACGTAAAAGAACCCAAGAAGAAACACTGCCAACCAGCATTTCCCAGTAATTAAAAAATAACTATGTGTTATTCTGAATGGTACCAAGCTAATTAATTTGCAATCCAAAATTAGGTTATGATCATAGAAAAAAACGGATGTAGAGTTACATAACAAATTGCACACGAGTTGACACAAAGTCAAGTTAATATAATATTTTTATATCAATTTACATATGCATATTCAAGAATATAATGGCAATGATTATTCAAAACAAAAGGAAACAAATGGTTACAGACTAATACTGATCATTAATGCATTTACCTTTATTGACGTTTTAGTGAGCAATTTGTCTGTGTTGATATCCAACGAGTGTTAATATTTTTTGATATCAAAAAAGACGATTAGAAGATTTTATTTATCGCAAAACCCTTTCTTACACGCATAAAAAAATAAATGACAAATCAAATTGATATGTAACCTATGAAGTATCTCTCAGTAGAATCTGAAGGTTATCACATACACGTTATCTGCTACAGAATGTGTTACCGGGTGATAAAGGTTTGTATAACAACAGTACAGGTGTTAGTTGCATGTTCTCACATTGGAATTGGTATATATATGTCCTACAAAGACCCAATGATTATCCCCGCCTTGGCCCCCCGGGTAGAGCATTTAAATGCCAAGTGGTTAAATAAAAAATAACTGGTTAGTGGTTACCCCGAGAAAATTGTGAGTAACATCAAATAGAATAAGCATTCAAAAAATAATTATACTGGTAAATATAAGTTTGATCCTATTTTAAATACTATGTTACTTTTCTTAGATTGTTATATCATTCATGAAATCACTTAGGTTAGATCCTATGCGCCATGCTTATAATATATAAGATAATCAGGATAAGCTTGTGCATCATGACATACTACATACATTGTTGGATTCCTTAGATTATCAACCATTGAATTGTACTCCTCTTCACTGTTAGATTTCTTTGGTGGTGGTCGTTTCAAATGTGATTCACCTCGAGTATATTCTCCAACCAACACTCTGCATTGATACATTCGACAAACCCCATTATTATCTGGCTTTGCATATTTGGATTGAGCTGAATAACTTGAGTTTACTGCAAAGTAGGCTCCCTGGCCAAAACAAGTAGCTGCAAATATCGGAAATAAAAATTAAATGCAGTGGATATAATAATATATATTGTTTTTTTGTACAATTATTTAAAAATGCTATCCTGATATATAACAGTTTGAAAAATCTAAAGTTTGTTTTGCTTTATTTCAGAGGATTTACATACATGTGTATTGTTAGTTTCATTTCCCTTACTGATGTCCAATTAATTATACCCATTTGCCAAATCAAGGTGTCCCTGCATCATTCCTATTGGGTCAAGTAACAATGTTGAACAAATATTAATAGGGTAACATATCTACCAATTTTGCTTGTAATCATTGATTGGATTAGGTGCAAGCGGTCTAAAATACCACAAACTGCCCTTTCAAGGTGCCCATGTCCAGCTGATCTGAAGTCAAGTAACTTTATTTCAATGATCATCGCCCATCAAGCAATTTAGAAGAAATTCAAAATACATAAAATTTTCAACTCAAGAATCCAGACGCACTCCTATGGGGTAGACCACAAGGTAAGCAAACAGCACCCTTTTAGAATGCAACCCTTTATCTTTTTAAAAAACTGGTAAGGATGATTCCTACCATTCTGACCAGCCACTTTAGGAACAAGCTAATTCATTTGAATAAACCTAAATAAAGACCACCCTTGCAACATACCTATCAAAGCGATTTAACAAGAAGTCGAAAATGACTACTTGTTCATTTACATGAGCGCTAGCTATTTGGCTATAAATTATAAACTGAAAAAAGGAGATATTGGGTTGTGTTGTTTCATCAACTCTATGTCCCTATATAATAAAACCAATTTCATTCACACATTGGTCCTGAATTGCATTGATAAGATTTGAAAACCAAATCAAAAAGGAAGAGAAAACTATGAAATTTACACCAGAATTTCAATTTTAATTGCCAATAAACCATTTAACCAAATTTGAAATATACTTTCCAGGCATAGCTGTTTCTATCTAAAGGTTTACTGTTTGAATGGCATTTAGTAATTAAACACATTAGTTGGTAACGACAAGAGAATCATTGTTGAAACGTAGCTTTAATAGAAATACAGTAACTGTTATCCATCGAACTGTTGTGTTTATTGCCAATAAACCATTTAACCAAATTTGAAATATACTTTCCAGGCATAGCTATTTCTAAAGGTTTACTGTTTGAATGGCATTTAGTAATTAAACACATTAGTTGGAAACGACAAGAGAATCATTGTTGAAACGTAGCTTTAATAGAAATACAGTAACTGTTATCCATAGAACTGTTGTGTTTATTTCTAAAGGTTCTGGCCATTTCAATGCTATGAAAGTTTTTAACATTTTCTAACTCAGAGAAAGTTTGAAAAAGATAGGTTGCCAGGCAATGAAACATATGCCCACATCAACTAAATTGTCCGAGCAGTCGACAAGGGTTGTCATATATTTGTAGGTAATGGGGGGGGGGGGGGGACATTTACAAGATGGGCCATAACTGTAGAAGTTATAAAAAGAAATTGCTGAAATTCAATAGGATTTTTCACTTTACTAATCTAGATGATGCATAGATCAGATGATAACTTTTGTCGTTAAAGTGTTAACAAGGTGCAACAAACTGAAACAAGGACCATGACTATAGACATAATTAACGGGAATTGCTGAAATTCAATAGGGTGTCACTAATATAAGTGACGCATATAAATTTCTTATAGATCAGATGATAACTTTTGTCATTAGAGTGTTCATAAAGTACAACAAAGTGAAACAAGGGCCATAACTCCAGACGAAATGACCGGAAATTATTAAAATTAAACAAGTCTCTTCATCTCAATAATGTAAATAACATACATGTATACTCTTCAAAAAAAGTAGGAGATATTCAGAAACAATACAAAACTGCGGAAATGCACTGCTGTTTTTATTAGAGGTAACCAGTGTATGTTAATAACAGGCCAATTGCCTACACATGAACATAAACAGTTCATGTGAGCAGCTTATCTGACGGCCCCATTTCACTCGCAAAGAGACACACTGTCAAAAGAGAAAACAGACGTTTTTGATTTTTGTCCTAATAATGAGTAATTGCTCCACCAATCCTCAGACATTCAGCCATTCGTCGTGGCATGCTCCTAATCAACCGTCACGATTTGGGGCAATCTGACCCACTCCTCTTGCAGTTCCACGGCCAATTCTTGCAGTGTTGTCGGTTGATGTGGACTTCGACGAACATGTCTCCCGATCAAATTAAACGTAACACACTAAAGCAAAGATACACTAAACAGTAAATCTTATGCAAGAACCGATAGGAAAGCAAACATGGATAGATAAACCAGCATGCGGCAGTTTTCATCAACCCTTCCTTGAAGTGTCAAATTTGACAATGAACCCCTCCCACGTGTATAGCGCTATTGCGTGTCGCATGTGCAGCTCAGAAGGTTCTGTTGGGGCGATAAGTTCAAGTGTCCATGACTATTTATCATATGACAACCTGCATAGGTATTTGCATTTCAATATCCCCTACATTTTTTGAAGAGTATATATCAATTTCAAAACAACCAGATGATAAATGTAGTCTGTAGAGTGTTCACAAAAAATTGTGGACGACAGACTAGGGCGACGGCAATATACAACGACATTTCTATGTGGGCGTATAAAAAAAAACCCAACACCTCTATATTACAATATTTCAAACTGAAGGGCAATGACTGCAAATATCGGACAGTGATTATTAGTTTACAAATAATTGCATGATAAATAACTGGAATTTCTATAAATATGTGTAAAAGTTATTACAGAAGTCGAACGGGTGGATGGACTAACAAGCTGACCGACAGGGACAACAATTTGCGAAAAATTTGAAATGTAATCAGAAAGATAACTGATCCTACCTATGCATTGCCTTTGTTCAACTGATTTGAAATTTAAGCACAGTGTTTATGTTTGTTAGACGAATAATCATAATATCGCACCCGTGTCATCTGTCAATCCTTCCAACTTATTTTGATTCTTTGTAGTTGATTTTTTATACGCTTATTTAATACGGACCTATTGTAAATAATGTGTACTTTATACAAAGCAGATTTTCCGCCAGATATGCTACTATTGCCTCACAGTACGATGTTTATTCAAATTTAAATATCTATGCGATATTTATTGATTTAAAACCTTAAGTCCACATACCGGGTATTCCTATTGCTTTGTAAAAATGTCAAAGCGTGTTCTTACCGTTTTTACCACTGTAGCCACGATTAAAACCACCATGGTTAATATTATCAACAGATGTCTCAACCGTTCCGTGCCAAAGTACGTCCTTTTCTACATCTTTTTGTGTTGTCAGCTCTTGTATCATCTGTAGTTTTTTAGATGCATATTGTTGATACAGTGGTTTATTTTCTATTCTTTCAATCTGTGGAAATGTATAAACTAAATCAAATAGGCATTGTTCATAATATTGTTGACAGGAAACAGAACTACAAACCAGCGGTTGCCAGGCAAGATACACCCACATTTTGAAAGAGATGAATAGAGAACAAGCTAAAAAAAAATAAGAAGCAATGTTTTGCACAACCAGGGGTCATAATCCAGGAAGTCTGAAATGCGCGAATATCGAAATGGACTGAGATATTTGGAATATAAAGATATATTTTAAGTTTCATCAAAATCGGATAAAAAAAGAGTTTTTTCGTACAATCAGGGGCCATAATCCAGGAATTTATGGTCTGAAATGCGCATATATTGAAAGGGACTGAGATCTTTGGGATATAAAGATATATTTTAAGTTTCATCAAAATGAACAAAAACTGTGACCTCTAGAAGGTCCACAATCTTCGTACTACATTACTACATACTTTTACACAATTTGTGTACAAGGAACATACTTTTAATTACACAATTTGTGTACAAGGAGCGGCCATTTTGTCGGGAATTTTGTTTCATTTTTCCCAAAATTCACACTTAATCTTCCTTATGGTGCAACGGTGATATATTTAAAAGGTTTTTAAAATCGGATAAAAACTGTGACTTCTAGAGGTTCCACAAGCTAAAAATGTGATTTTCCATACAATCAGGGGCCATAATCCAGGAAATTATTATCTGATATGTGCGAATATCCAAAGGAACTGACATATTTGGGTTATAAACATATATTTTAAGTTCAATCAAAATCGGACCAAAACACTTTTACACTATTTGCGTTCAAGGCGCGGCCATTTTGCCGGGCAGTTTCAGTCCAATTTTTACGAAATTCGAACTCAATGATATATTTAAACGATTTTTAAAATCAGACAAAAACTGTGACCTCGAGAGTACCCACAAGCTAAAATCGCGATTTTCTCTTACAATCAGGGGCCATAATCAAGGAGCTTAAGGTCTGCGCAATTATCGAAAGAAAGCAAGATCTTTGGGATATTTTTCATCAAAATTGAGAGAGTGAGAGAGAGAGAGGGTTTAGGGGTCTTTAGCAGTGGGAGGAAACCGGAGGTCCCGGAGAAATCCCACGAGGTTGGACAGGTGACCCTACTCCTTGTCACGTACAACCGAGGATTCAAAACCACGCCAGTCGACTCAATGACAGACTTTATGATACAGCGCGCGCACGCCAACCATCCATTGTTATAATACAAAATTTTACAATCATATATCGTTTGTACCTTTGATTCTAAAACTGTTAAAATTTCACTAACCTTTTCAATACTGCATACTAATGTACCAAGCGTTGCTTTGAAATTCTTTTCAACTATTTTGTATTCGTCACTACTTTTCTTTAATTCTTCAATGTTAATATCGTTTCTGGTCCGATTGGACCAATGTTTGGGTATTCTAGTGTCTAACCCTAAAATAACAAAGATAGGTTGCCAGGCAACGAAACATACGCCCACAGCAGCTAAATCGTCCGGGCAGTCAACAAGAGTTGTCACATATTTTTACTTTTTTCAGTAATGAAACATTTATAATACACCAAAATCTGATTATAAATTATAATTGTTTGTTTTTGAACACATATTTTGGCATTTAAAATTAGTATTAACAGGTTAGTATCGAAAAGTAAAATGTTTTTGTGATTTTTCAACTAGAATTGGGTTAACAGTATCGTACTTTGGAATTTAACCCAATAACATTCACACAGTATTTATCTCTAAGGTTTTTTGTTTTGTCTATACGTGTATATTACCCATAATGTTAATGGGATGCCCCGATATTTACGGGAGAGATTTTTATTTGTGATACCCCAAATATTAATGGGATGACCCGATATGTACGGGAGAGATTTTTTTTATTTTGTGATACCTCAATACTATGAAATTGGGATGACCCGATATGTTACGGGAAAAGTTTTATGTGAAACCCCAGTCAGGTGGGATTGGTTTAACCCCAGGAGAGGGTCGTGCTCAGAATTAAGAGCGAACGTATTGTCTTGTTTTGTGTTGTGTTTAAAAATTATAGAGATAAACCGTAATTAATTTTGATAAGTTCTTTCAAAATATCTTATTGAAGATTAGTGAAATGTGTTCAGATTATTCTTTAGCTCGAGATAAAACAATATGACATCCTAATTTCAACTGTATCCATGTAAATAACAAGATGTTTACACCCATGAAATTAATTTAAGAATGTCATTTCAAAAAATCCATTTGATTGCATGCGAGTTCAATATTTAACACTCTTAATTTTTTATTGTAAAATTTCTCTCTCCATGGGCCATATCTATGCTTTTAAAATTAATCCTAATTTGTCGTCACATTCATGTTTGTTTATATTAATGCAAGAATTATGGGATTTATTGTGGGAAGGGGCGCAACTCTTACTTGACCTGGCTAAAGAGACTGGATAATCAACCACATTAAAAACCAAACTCCTGGTTACGCATGGGCAATGGACTTTACGTCAAATATTGACAACCTTCCCAGACCCTCCGTATGTTGAAGACTAGGAGGTTCTGGGTGACCGAGACTACAAGTTAGGATGGCCTAGTGGTCTAGAGTGTCACGCTTCGACCTCTAGTTGGCCGGTCACCTCTGGCTTGCGGCTGTGGTTTCGATCCCAGGTGTGAGCGTATGTGGCTTGGAGATAGGGGCGCCTTCTCAACCTTGTGGGTTTACTCCGGGTACTCCGGTTTCCTCCCACAGCAAAGACCCCTGCGCGTGCGCTAAGATCATTAAAATGAACTTGTCTGCGATATCACCTTCGGTGGAAGCGGACGTGAAACGCTAAGAACAACTATTAACCGGATTGTCTGCGATATCACCTCGGTGGAAGCGGACGTAAAACACAACAAACTACTACTACTATTAAACGGATCGGACATGTGCCATTCCCTCTCAAACATCAAACCAATCACGGCATTTAGGAGGAATCCTAATTTGAAGGATACGCTGCAGAAAGCAAGATTCATCTATCCACCACGGGACCCGCAAACCAGCGGAGTCACGGTTCAAAATCTATTCGAAAAATGTATCAAGAAGGACTGTGATATCTGCTACAAATTAGACCAAAATAACTACTTTATTAGTGGTAAAACTGCCAAGAAATATTCCTGCCGCACGGGCTATAATTGTTTAAGTAGAAATATAATCTAACTATTAACATGTTCCTCCAAAAAACAATACGTACGTAGGAGAAAGCAAACGTGTCTTTTCAAAACGAATAAAGGAACACTATGCAGATATTAGACACAACATGCCAAAGCCGGCGGCACTACACTTCAACTTAGATAGACACATACGAGTAGAAATGTTATGATTAAAATTATAGAGCTTTGTAAGACTGACCCAGATAACGGCAAAAACGATGCCGTAAGGAAAGCCAATGAATTCAAATGGATTCACACTTTAAGAACATTCGCACCGGATGGCATTAAACATAAGATGTAGTCCCGAGGGGTCCCCCACTTTATTGTTTACTATTTTATTTTTACATGAGTAATTAATTCCAGTTGAGAAACTATTATTTAATCACTAAGGTTAGTGAAACAATTGTTTGCTGTTTTGGGGGCAATTTTTCCCGATCAATCAGGCACAATTAATTCAATATACAGTAATTATAGTCTTTTTACCTTTAGAAATAATCAAAAATTTAATTAGGCCAATTTAAATTCAGGGATAGTTTCCATCAAAATTAAATATTTAGAAGGATACTTTTTTTTTATTTCAAAATCAAAATCAATCAAAGTCCTATGTTTTTATTTAGTACATTCCTTTCGCATGTTTTGCAAAAAAATATCCTTGAATTTGTTGAATTAAGTAGATCCAACTTTGCCCACCATTCCAATAATGGGCCTAGCAAATTAAATATAAGACATTTTGGGAATTCAAAATTTCATATTAAATGTAGTTTAGTATTAAAGTACAGGAAATATGTAAATTTTGAGATATTATGCGCTCCCAAATCACCAAATGTTCCCCCCAAAAAAAACGGCCAAAACATTATTGACTGCCATTCACCACCATTGACGTTTGCCCCTCTATAGCCGCCATTTTGTTTCTCCTGAGCGAGACCATTCTATTATTAGACTTGTGTAGGCTTAGCGCTATCTAGTGTTTATAGTATAAATCTATGGTTCCACGTGACTTTTTGTTTACGCCATTGCAAAGCAGAAGTCAGTATTTCAGTCAGTTAGTTAGTTACTGTTTGTTAGTAAACTGTTACGTTTCTTACATCTTTTACAATGGAATTCACTGGTGAAACTTTGAAGTTTGGTTCTTTAAGCACCACAGAGTTAAGAAAAGAATTAAGCAGAAGGGGCGCCAAGTTATCATGCCGTAAACAGGAGTTGATCGATCGGTTGGTATAATAGGCCTTTTTTGTTTACTTTTTGACGGCAGCACGATTTACCAAATACCACCACATACTACCTTATTATTGTTAAAAACAAAGAGAACACTTTAATTATATTTTTAAAAAAATCAATTAATATGCAGAAAACTTGCCTAAATTGTACGATAAATATTAAACTTGTAAATGTACCGGTAAGTCTATTTAGCTTTATTATTAGGCCTAAACTGATCGAGTAGCTCAAGTTTTCCGCAAATTAACTAAATTTTATTTCATATAATTCAAGTATTATGTCAGTTTTTCACAATAGTAAAGGTAGTATATGTGGTAGTATTGGGCTGTAGGTTTGTAGGCCTTTTTGTAATGTAGGCTTAGGCCTATGCCAGAAAAATGTGAATTTTAGATTATCGGGCAACATACCATATCAGTTCATTGCATTAATTTTAATCATACTTAGAAAAGTTATAATATATGTAATATAGAAGAAATAGAATTTCAAATATTATTTTTTCTGATAAATCATGCACAAGAGACTGGTTTAAAATCCAAGAAAACTGGGAAAATGTTAATTCTGAACTATTTTCTCTGTTCTTTTTGATTGAATGTTTTATTTACCTTTCTTTTATTTTTATATTTTCAGTTTGGAAGCATATGAAAGGAATTTTAATTTTGGAAAATCCCAAGTGGTGAATCAGTCTGAGTATCAAATGGACACACCGAAAGAACACTTATATAAAGATTTACATGAGGGAAGTGTCATACCAGAAATAACTATGGACAACATTGAAAGCTATCTGGGTTCCCTGAATAAGAGTTTAAGTAGAGAGAGCATAAATCTTGTGAATGAAAAATTCCTTATATACATCAAGACCGTAGATGAAACAGGAGCATTCTTTTATTAAAAGTCAGTGTAGAGCTGAAATGCGAAAAGCATGTAAAATACAATATTGACATTGCTGTAAATTCATATGGCCTAATCGACAAGTGTCAATGTGATTGTGGAGCTGGTATGGGCCCAGAAGCTCATTGCTGTGTTGTATGCTCTGTTTATTTTTTGTACTAAAGGTAAAGTTGTAACTGAAGAGACCTGCACAGAGGCTACAAACGTTCCATCATACCAAACGTCGTCAAGGTTCACCTTTGAAGCAGGGCTCGAACTAGTGGGCGAAGTTGAAGTCGCCCTTGTGTCGCTGTATATTTACTGAAGGGCGAAGTTATTCTGGAGACAGATTTACCGTACATAAACAAACACGTGTGACTCACTGTGAGGCTCGAAGGGAAATGTCAAAATTAGACATGTGAATAAGTTTGGGAGACGTATTTCTACATTTTTATATGAGAAACTAGGCAAAGCTATTTTAACTGTTTTGTTAAAGATAATTTAAATCCATCTAAAAACAATAATAATTCAAAATATAGCCAAGGAATCTAATTATTAGAACCTCTACCCAACTCTGAAAATTGTAGCCAAACAGCAACGACCCCATTAAACATGGCGGTGGATACAATATTTTCTTGTGGTATTGAGATCTATCAATAAAGACAGGCTTGTTTTTGTTCTATATACAAAGAGACTTTATATAAGATAGGTTGCCAGGCAACAAAACATACGCCCACAGCAGCTAAATCGTCCGAGCGGTCGTCAAGGGTTGTCGCATATTTATTCCTTTGTGGTAATTGGGAGCCTTTACAAGACAGTTCCATACAGATCAGATTATAAATTTTGTCGTTTGAGGGTTTACAAGGTTCTACAAACTGAAACAAGGGTCTCAACTCTGGAAGTAATCTACAGAAATTGTTGAAATTTGACAGGCTTTTTCGTTTTACTAATTTAAATAATGCATACAAATTTCATACAGATCACATTTGTCATTCAAACGTTCACAATCGCCATAACTCTAGAAATTATTGACGGAAATTGCTGAAATTCAATAGACCTGTTTCACAAATTTAAATGATACATATAAATTTCATACATATCGGATTATCAATCGAGCATTAACAAGGTTTAACAAAGTGAAATAAGAGCAATAACTCTAGAAGTAATTATTGTAAATTGCTGAAATTCAATAGGCTTTTTCGTTTCACTAATTTAAATCATGCATATAAATTTCACAAAGATCAGGTGATAACTTTTTGCGTTAGAGCGTTCACAAGGATCAATAAAGTGAAACAAGGGCCATAACTCTAGACATAATAAACGGTAATTGCTGAAATTCAATAGTCTTCTTCGTTTCAGCAATCTAAATAATGCATATAAATTTCAGAAAGATTGGATCAATAAAGTGAAACAAGGGCCATAACTCTAGACGTAATAAACGGAAATTGCTGAAATTCAATAGGATTCTCCGTTTCACTAATCTAAATAATGCATATAAATTTCACAAAGATCAAATGATAACTTTTGGCGTTGGAGCGTTCACAAGGATCAATAAAGTGAAACAAGGGCCATAACTCTAGACGTAATAAACGGAAATTGCTGAAATTCAATAGGCTTCTTCGTTTCAGTAACCATAATAATGCATATAAATTTCAGAAAGATCGGATGATAACTTTTGTCGTTAGAGCGTTCACAAGGATCAATAAAGTGAAACAAGGGCCATAACTCTAGACATAATAAACGGGAATTGCTGAAATTCAATAGGCTTCTTCGTTTCAGCAATCTAAATAATGCATATAAATTTCAGAAAGATCGGATGATAACTTTTGATGTGAGAGCGTTCACAAGGATCAATAAAGTGAAGCAAGGGCCATAACTCTAGACATAATAAACGGAAATTGTCGAAAATCAATAGGCTTCTTCAATGCATCTAATAATGCATATAATTTTCAGAAAGATCGGATGATAACTTTTGACGTGAGAGCGTTCACAAGGATCAATAAAGTGAAGCAAGGGCCATAACTCTAGACGTAATAAACGGAAATTGTCGAAAATCAATAGGATTCTTCGTTTCACTAATTTAAATAATGCATGTAAATTTCAGAAAGATCGGATGATAACTTTTGGCATTAGAGCGTTCACAAGAAATTGTGGACGATGGACGGACGGACTGACAGACGAACGGACGGGGGCGACGGCAATATACGTCCACATTTTATTTTCTAAAATTATTGAGGGGGGCACCGCCACTGCTACCGGAAAACACTAACCCCTTGCTATTACAAGAAGAAGACGACGGGACAAAAGAAGAAAAAAAAAAGAATTTGTATCTCCCTACAGTTGACCACAACGACGATGTACAGAAGAAGAAAATGGATATAATTTCTACATTGCGCGTGTGACCATTATAATGATATATATTATATATTCGCGTGTGTTAATGTTATGAAAATAATTTATATAGATGTGATTTCAGTTATTTGCGTGTGCGCAAATTAGAATATTTTTCATTATATATGCGATTCCAAGAACGCGTGTGTGTGAACAGTAAAATTATCTGCGACATAATTATGTGATTTCAATGTCTCGCGTGTATGAACACTTTCGTATATATGTATGAACTTTACTACCAGTGTTTTATTCTTTTGCCGTTTACATTTTTGTTGTTCATATAACTTTTTATCAGTGTATTGTTATTTTTCGTATTTTTGTTAATATTTTAATTAGGGTAGTTACCATCGACTCCATTTATATTTAATTTTGTAATGGTCTTAAAAAGTTATTTCATATAATTCATAACTTTATTCAAAAAAGAAAGGAAGGTATGTTACATAATCACAGATTATCTGATGTTATAGACGCTTCCTGCCAACTTGACACCTGTTCGCTATCGACATCCCTGGAGTTCTTGGTCTATGTGATTATGTAACGATTAGTTAACCTTACCTTGGTGGCATGTCTTATTTAAATTTAAACATTCTTTGACGATAAGCAAATGTTAAACCTGATATGATACATGATACATCAGCCAGATGTCTAATAAGATTCCTTTGTCTGGAATGGTATATAAGCCCAGATAACAAACAAATCGACAGAGAGGTCCGGACAGGACACGAGAGCGGAGGCCATGGGCGCCTTGGCACAGACGAGACGGAATGAGGGAGAGCGTATTGGAGTTGGCACTAGGATATGGCTCCCTCAGTACAAGTTAGTTATGGAGTCTTTAAGTTTTGTACATAATATGTTACAAGAAGCAGAGAATAAAAGTATTATAAGATGTTAAACTAGTCTTGTCATCCAGAACTTGATTAAAGAACCAATAATATTACACGGGGGCGACAACAATATACGACCACATTTCAATGTGAGCGTATAAAAATTTATTAAACACTTGAGTGCCTTTAATTTTTATTCTCTACACATCTTACTGCACTCTCACCATTAATTATAAATTAAACTTTAAACTAAACACTTCACATATTTTTAATTTTTTTTTTTTTTTTAATTATGGAATTTGGTTTATTCTTCCATGTCGAAAGACATTTACAATATCACTGCCAGATGCCCCTTTTTAGCTAACTGCAATTCACTAGGACACCATTTTACAGATTTTACTTGTTTTAATGATAAAGATTCCTTAAAGGAGCTAAGTCGCTAAAATTTAGGACCTAGAAATTGACACAAATGGGTCGCAACGCATACAATAATGTAATATGAATGTATATAAATTGATTTACATTCAATCGTTTCTGTTTTTACTGTAATTTCTAATCAGTTAGGTTCGGCGAAATACGCCAGTATTCTCAATCGAATTTCAATCTCTAGCTTCTGGTTATTCCAGTCTACGCCGATAATATTTATTGGGTATGCTCTGCAGATAAGAATATAGCGTTACTGTTTGACATGACTTGTGGAATATGCCTTGCCTCGTTTTACGGGTCCTATATTACAAATAGCGCTGAAACGCATTATGGTACACGATTCGTGTACCAATTGTAAAATGTTTATTTTGTCTTAAATATTGGATATCAGAAGGTCATCTTTTCCCGGTAAAATCACAACATCAATGTTGATTTAAACCGATAAATAAATCGTGTTTTCAATGTTGAAGATTTTGGATGATATTGAGTTAGAGACTTTTGTGGACAGATATCATTTCGTTCATAATTGAGCTTAAAGTGGTATCATGTTAGCGTTTTCGTTCAAAATATTAAATTATAATGGTACTTTTCAAGAGGTCTGGAAATGTTAATCAAAAACACATTAACTCAGAGATATGTTTAGTTGTTAGTTTATTCTTAGTCTTCATCAGAGGATTCAAAATCAAAAGTTCATATGAGCGAGATAAAAATTTTCTTGGTTGCTGGCCTTTGGATATGCTTCAGAAACCAGTTCACATTGTAAATCTTCATTCCAGCCATGCAGCAAAGACCAAGTATACGGCAAGGTGGTGATAAAGAAAGGTCTGTTATTTTTTCACCCAGAAAATCTTTTTTCTAGCGTCATCTACTGATGTAAGTCGTCTTTCGCGAAATGTTCTACCTTTGCCCGTCTCATTATCGATCAAAATTTGTATATTTGGATCATCATTTGCGAAGAGAGTGATTGGGAAGTCTATTTCGCCCATGCCAGAACGCAAAATACAATTTGTTTCGGCACCTCCATTAATTTACACTGCGAAGATGAATAGGTAAGATATTTTGGTATCCTTGTGGTTGGTTGTCAGTTCTAGGATATTCTTGACACTTTCAATACTAATCTTGATATTGTTTGATCCAATCATGATTAGTATTGAAAGTGTCGAGAATATCTTGGCCTACGGTACTACCGTGCTTTCAGTGGTAATGACTCTCTGTCTTTCTTTTTCACGATAATCCCAACTTTCTAACAATTTTTAAAGAACTGGGATAGACAAATGATGCTTCTGATGACGTAATTGCTGGTTTAGAAAAAATTGTTTGTACATGTACCTTGTACGGCGAAATCCGACTTACATCAGTAGTTGACACTAGAAGAAAGATCTTCTGGAGAAATTTTAATTGTGATAAAAATAACAAAACTTTCTTTCTTTATTACCATCTTGCCCGAGCAGTCTTTTGCTGTATATTAAACGCAATAATTATGTTGCAGCAATGTGGAGACAGGTTGCAAAATTAATGATCGAACAAGATGACTTTGCGATACAAGGCTGGAATGAAGATTTACAATGTGAATGGGTATCTGAAGCATATCCAAAGGATATACGCAGGCTGTTGATCAGCCATCAAGAAGATATCTATCCCGCACATATTATAAGAATAAACTAATATCTAAACATGTGTTTTTTTATGTACATTTCAAGATCTCTCGAAGAGTACCATTATAATTTAATATTTTGAATGACGATATTGGCACTGAACGAAAACTTGAGAAAACACTTTTCAGGTCAATTTTGAACCAAGTGGTTTCTGTCCCCCAAAATACACTTACCCTCCCTCATACAATGGTAATCGTATACACATATTTTGAGATGTGCAGTGGAATTAAAAAGTAATGTTTTTACCAAGCTCTAAGAAAATCATCAACGTGAACGCCAATTGTACCCCCCCCCCCTTTCCATAAACGCACACCTGCTAACCCCACCCCACCTCCCCACAAATCATAAATTCACAGCTCGGGTGGCGATTCCCCCCCCTTCAGCCACCGAACTAGTAGACTCAATGTTTCTGCAGCTATAGTAGATCGTACAACTCGTTTTATTTTGTTTGCTTGCCAATTTAATGGGCAACACTGATTAACAGAGACTAATAGAATCAAATGAGCTCCTACACTTCCTACGCCATTGCAAATGTTACCTAAAGAAGCATCTGAAAACACTAGTAGTGTCCAGGTATGAGGATCACCAAGATTTGGATATTTTACAACATAAGTTATTTCCTTTAATTTCAAAATACACTTATTTGCTCTTTTAAGGTCATCAATAGTACCATTACGTAACTTAGTACTCAACTCAATGCCAAGTCTGGACGCGAACCCTGAACGACCCAATTAATTTTACCCACTGGAGTACAAAGTAAAGTCAATTCTTCTTCGTTCAGATTCTTGTCTTTACCAGCATCTTTTGAAGTAGAAGTAGGCAATTTAACAGTGTTTAATTCGTCCATGTATGCTGTTTGATCTAACATTATACAGTTAGTTGTTTTTACCTGTTCCAAATTAAATCCTATATAACTAAACGCATTCTCTTCTAGTTTGCTGGCTAAAAACTGGTTTCGGAGAGGATTCATAATTAAATCATCAAATTCAATATTTCCTGCATGCAAGAAATCGTCCACATGGCATGCAATCAAACCAGATAGCTTGTTATGCTTTTTATAATAAAATAAAGCTGGATCTAAAGAAATGAAATGAAATGGAGTTTAACATCCTACTGTTCTGCTCCTATGCTGGGCTAATGAAGATGGGCATATGCCATACAGTGTGCTATGAGAGAAATTTTGCCCGGGCAGCGGCACCATCGCCTACTCTTGTATCGAATTCCAACTGCCAAGGGATCTTTTACGTGCATTCTAATGTATACACGGAACCTCGGTTTTTCATCTCATCCGAAGGACTAGACAGCTGTCCTTGTCAGGCCCTCTGTCCTGCATCACTGACAAGGGGGAACCACGCCGGAAAATCTGGATGAACTTTCTCGGCCAATGCAGGGATCGAACACCCGACCTCCAGGCTAGCGAGCCAGCGTCTTACCCACTTAGCCACGTGATCCCCTGGATCTAAAGAAGATTGTTTACAACCTAGCTTTAATAATTCTTCACATACACTTTGGTAAAATTGCCTTGCAGCATCATTTAAGCCATATAAACAATGCTTTAGCTTCCATAATTTTCCACAAGATAAACCCGCTTCACAAGGTGGAGATAAAAAAACATCTCTATCTAATGTCTTACCTTGCAAAAGGCTAATTTAATGTCGGTTGTTCTAATCTTCCACTTTAAGCTAGCTGAAAGAGCTAAGAATTTCTCGTAGTGTCCTTTTACCAATAGTAGGCGAGTCACTTTGAATATATTGCTTCTCTTTGAACCCTCGAGCTACGAGACATGCTTTAACCGTATCACCCTTTTTATTGACGACCCATCTAGTTGAAATTCTGTCTTGTCCAATGTCATTAACAATTTCATAGGTTTTAAAATGTTCCAACTTTTGCAATTCATCTAATTCCGCTTGCACTCAATCATAATTTCCATGTTCACTTGTACAAATACAGCTAGTATTTGATCTTCTTGTCTTTTTCAGAAAATATTTTCTAAATCAACACTTTTTTTAATATCATTAACAGATTAAACATTGTACCAATGTTTATAAGTACCAGTGGCTTTTCCAGCTTTACTTAAAATTGTGACTGTTTCCCAATTGTCTTGCTCAGATTCGCGAATTTGTATTTTATCATATTTCTTCAATTTGATTTCCTGATCAGCATTGCAAGATATATTTGGATCAGCAGATACTGCATGTTCTGTTACGTTATCAGTTGGTTTTACAACTGGCAATCCAATAGTTTCATTTAACAGAATATTTGTGGTTACATCAAGGTGAGTATTGCTTATTTCAGATGAACCAGTGTCCGATTGACAATCTTTGATCAGACGATTGGTAGAAACCCTTACATACACACCACCATGACGCACAAAAACAACCCTGCCGTCCTGAAATATAACTTTATCAGGACCAAGCCATTTGTTGTGTCCTTCTCTTTTATAGAATACGATATCTCCCATCGAAAAACAGTCCTCAGTAGCACGAATTTGATGCCTTAATGCTCGGCGAAGTCTTTCATCAGATTCACAACGTATAAATGCCTGCCTCGCTGAATGTAAAGCGTTTAAATGTTTTAAAAGAACATCACTCGAAGTACCTTCGATATATGGTATTTTGCCAGTCACAATATTCAGCAAATTAGGGTTTTGACCAAGAATGATTTGAAAGCTGCTGTAATAATACCACATTTGTAGCGAAATTTTCGCCATATTCGCCCAAGCCAATAATAATGTTTCCTTGTCAACTGTTGGATTTTCATCACATAAAATTTTTAGCATTCTATATTGATGATTGAGTTCGCAAACTCCATTAGACCATGGGCTTTCAGCAGGGGTTATCAAAATCTGAACTCCTAAGATGCTTGCTATTTCACGCATGAGATCATTACAAAATTCCCCACCGTTATCAAACAAAACATTATCCATAACACCCCAAACAGAAACCCAATGTTTCATCACTTGGTCAATAATAACTTTAGGCTGTTTAGTTTGAATAAACACTGATACGCTCAGTCTAGAAATCATGTCAATCATATGTAGTATATAATGGCCATTTCACAGGACCATTAAATCCATAGCCATACATTCGTTAACACGTCTGGCTAAAGGCATACTCACAACTGGACAAGCAGATGTCTTAGCAAACACTTTACATGTTGTACACTCATTATATATTTGATCTAAATTATTTAAATAACCTTTGTCCCAAACACCTGCATCAGTCAATAAGGCCACTAATCTATGTTTCGAAGGATGTGCAAATTGTTTATGTAATTTTAATAAAGCCTTATGACATTTATCCTGAGACAAAGTATTCAATTGGATGCTAAAAACCTCATCCAATCGAGTATCACTAGCTATAGGGCCACTGTAATGTCCACTAGATGTGAAGTCTAATGCACATTTCTTTCCAAAAATCTCTGCTTGATCATATTCCAGATCCAATTTGACATTGGCACTCTTTAATGTCTTTAAGCTTAATAACAAAGGAATACTAGAGTCCACAATGTCAATTTCAAGCATACAATGATGCTCCCCAATAACACATGGAACATGAACACGCTTCAGGGATTGAAGAAATTCTCCACCTCCAAATTTAAAACATTTGGTACCTGGAAATTCTTTAATTTCACAAATTTTATTATGTTGAAATGTGCTTAGAATCTGTAGTGTTCACATTTTCCCAATTGTCAGGACAGTCCTTTAACAAATGACGAAAAGAACCACAACCATGACAACACATAGTACGTCCAGAAAATGACTTTGGGTTACTAAATTTATCCATACTAGCACCTCCACCTCTATAGCCACCATACTGAAAACCGTGATAACCAGCACCACGATTAAATTTATAATAACCTGATGCCGCAAGAACACTTTCTGAAGGTAAGGATTCCAATTTAAAGTTACTATGTATTGGAGCAGAAGAGGTACCCGAGCCGTAAACATTTTTAGAGAAACTTTGGCTTGATCGTACAAGGTAACTTTATTTTCATAGTTCATTCCTGTAAGGACTATCATACGGCCATCGTCAGATATATTTGCACATTTTAAAAGTTTGAATGCCAGAATTTCCTGTAATAAAGACATTCCTTTTTTCACTATTTTGGCATACTTTGAATCAAAATCTGAGATAAATTCACTGATTGACTGATCATCCTTTCGTTTATAGTCCTCAAAAGCTGCATACTTTTCAAGACTGTCTACAAGATCATCCTTTCCTAAATTTTTTAACAAGAAATGTTAACAAACCATCGAAACCTTGATCTGTCTTCAACTCGTCGCTACTCAGTTCATCGAACATTCTCTCATGTACACTATGTTTTTCATGTTCTGGAAGAGACAATGCCACAGCAATTCCTTGCTTGGCCTTCTCTAAATTAGTTATTTCCCTTCATGCAATTAACTTTTGCTTGTAACGTTCATAATTTTAATCGTCAGAAAACACCGGAGGATTCAACTTGTTTTTTTTTGTTTTTGGTTCAACCACTGTCGTTTGTTTACAATTTGTCCAACTTCTGGTAAATTGTCACTCAATGGCTTTACGCTAACCTCAAGTTTTTATACTTCCGTTTTTTTTGCCAACCGTATTTATTCACTGAATTTCCTTCTGACTTCATGTAGCACCATGGGCCTTTCTGTCTGACGTGGAGAGCAGGTGATTGCAGGCCGGTCACCACATCTTACATACGACCCATGCATCTTTTCTTACTACATATTTCTGTAGTCTTGTGATCGTCTAGAATTTGTCTCTAGCTGTCTTTACTTCTGCTTCACGTTGTGTGTTTGCTTCTTACAGTTTTCTTAAGACGTTGGTCTTACCAGAAACAACAATGCAACAGTTCGTTTTTACATTTTATATATCAGCTGGATACATTGGATACAAGCATAATAGAATAAAATACTAGCTAAAACTATTTCTCCACCCTAGCCAGCCTCGCGGCTGTCTAGGAACTCAGATGGAACCTCTCTGGAATCCAATGGAAGTCTGTTTGAAAGTTTCAAATAGATATCTTATATAGCACTCACGTATATCACGCATAACAGAGCGTGTTCATGGCCCTGAACTTGTGTAATTAACAAAACGATTGGTTAAATTAAACCCAATGACGCAATAGTACTTTCCCTTGCACATGTGCTCTCTGTGGTATTTTATAGACACATGTTTCGGCTAAATAACTCTTCTTTATATAACAATATGTCATTTATACCCTAAGTTGATTTAAGTACACACTATAAATAATATATATGTGAATATGTGTGAAACTATTAATTTGCCAAATATATTAATTAATGAAATATAAAGTCATGGACGACTATATCGTCGTCTCTGCGAAGTGAACTGTTGAGGTAATGGCAGAGCATACGCAATTACTTTTGGTGAACACTAGGCGGGGTGGTATAGAGCCCAGCAACCTACGTGTTTGTATTTTTACCGGAGGGCGCTCACCTATTTCCGTTTGGCACTGTTCGATTCCTTCGCAGCTTTTGTGATGCAGTTCTACGTCATGTACGACAGCTTTCGTACTCTTAGGGTAGATGTTATTATTATCCATGTTTGGGGTTTGGTTAATTGTCAATGTTTGGTTATTTATTTTCAACCATGTTTGGATATTTATTAGGTTGGTGCTTATTATCACCCATGTTTGGATTTTTATTGCTAGCATCCATGTAGACCGGGAGCCCAGGAGGTTAGCCTAGCTGAAAAGTGTACCAATTTTCACATATATGGTATCAAAGCATTCATATCTGGTATCATCAGAATGTAAGTCTGCCGAGTATCTGGTGGCGGGTGTGGCTGTGAGGGCTGAGATTCTGGGCATGAATTCTTGAGCTAGATTAGCTCAAAAGTGTACCACATGAAAATGGTACAGCAGTGTACCTTACATCTTCAAGTATTACAAAAACATTTTGACAGACATTTTAAGTGGTGGGGTACCCCAGACAGAGTTATGTAATTGCCAGTCCACAGCTAGGCTAGATTAGCTGAAATCTGTACCACTTAAAACTGCTTTTGAGTTGTTCAGCACCACAGGAATCATGAATGATCACTGCCAGGCAGTTTGTGCGGTGGGTTACCCTGACAGACATGACGAAAATACCACGCCCCCCCTCCAATTAGGCTAGATAAGCTGAAGTCCGTACCACCTAAAAGTGCTTGGAAGTTGTTCAGCACCACCACAGGGATCATGAATTACCACTGCCAGACAGATATTGCAGTGGGGTACCCCCGAAAGAAACCCCCAAAATGCCCTGTCCCGCAACTAGGCTAGATTAGCTGAAATATGTACCACTTATAACTGCTTTGGTGTTGTTCAGCACCACCACAGGAATCATGAATGATCACTGCCAAACTGATTGTACGGTGGTTTATCCCTTACTGACACGCCCAAAATGACACGCCTCGCAATTAGGCTAAAGTAGCTTAAGTGTGTACCACTTAAAACTGCTTGGAAATTGTTCAGCACCCCAGGGATCACACTGTCCAACGTTAGAGAATTTGTTTTTTTTTTGGGTTCTCCCATAAGACACGACAGCCAAGCGCCCCAACTAGGCTAGTCTAGCTGAAGCCTGTACTACCTAAAACTGCTTGGAAGTTGTTCAGCACCACCACAGGAACCAAGAATGACCACTACAAGACAGTTTGTTCGGTGGGGTACCAATGACAAAAAGCCCAAAATGTCACGCCCCGCAACAGGGGCATCATAAGCTAAAGGATGATGCCACCCTGGGGAAATTTTAATATTCAAGATGGCCGTCATGAGACATTTTCTGGTTATTTACTTTAATTTAGTGGGGTAAAATTCGGGAGAGATTCTCTCGAACCTTGGTATGAAGGTAGTTTCTATAAGAATTTGACCCATTGAATCCGACAAGCTTGTGTGTTCCTCCTAAAAGTGACTGCTAATTCCACTTGGAAGCCAAATTCACAATGGGGGCTCATTTTTGAAGGAAACTCATAATGTTCCCTAAAACGGCATGTAATATATTGAAATATAGGTTTTCGTTGTCAATTACTTCAAATATAAACATAAAAAACATGTTTCGACCAAAAGGTATTCAAATCTGATGATATTCTTTCCCTTGTATTCTTATAAGGACACAAATTATACACGGTCAACCAGAATCAACTATTGGGCCATTGTGAGTCGAAAGCAAATGTTTATAAAAGCTAACTGGCAATCAGTATAACAGTCTGATTCTCATGCTTTCATCAGTATCATGCAACGGGGGTGAACCTTGTCTTGACAGTTATTAGGTCACTCATACGTGCCGGTAAAGCTGAGGTTGGCAAACATTTTCCATCCCTTCTTCCCCTCTGTTTTTTGGTAGAGAGGGTGACCGCGACTGGTGTCATAGTGGATCATAATGTATGCTTGACAATTCGCTGTATGAATTCAGCGAATCAGAAAGCCTATAGTTTAAAACATTACTAACATCGTTATGTCTCGCCAAAATTGGCCGCCATTTTGAATGACCTCAATCTGGAATACCCTTTGGTCGGAACATGTTTTTATGTTTATATCTGAAGTAACTGACACGGAAAATCTATATTTTAATATACTGCACACCTTTGTTAGGGGACTATATGGGTTTCCCTCCAAAATTAGCCACCATTTTGAATTTTGCCCCCTAGAGGAATCAGCCATCACTTTTAGGAGGAATAGCAAAATTCATTGGATTCAGCGGGTCAAATTACGATAGAAACCAGCTTCATACCGAGGTCCATGAGAATCTGTCCCAACTTTTACCCCACTAAATTAAAGCGATAATTTCATATTTTCTAAGAAGGTCTTTTGCTCAATAGGTTATCAACTCACTATTATATGACCATGGGCATTATTTCCCACCCTTAAAAATCATTGACACAGGCAATAATAACACAATTACTTTCCTTGTTTTCCTATTGTCTCCATGCATTAGCTACCTTCAAATGTTGGAATTTGAAGTTGAAAATGATATTTTTGCCAATTTCTCAGCTGGCAATAGTGACTTATAGGATTAAAGGATTATTCTTTAACAAGGTAGGACGGTTTATGGATACCATCTATTTTAAGGCTTTATTTTAATAAATTTTAAAAATATAACTTAAAAATATGAAATTGCAGCTTTAAAGTAAATAACCAGAAAATGTCTCATGTCGGCCATCTTGAATATTTAAATTTTCCGAAGGGTGCCAGGGTGGCATTACCCAGATTCTGAATCTACACATATTAAAGACATATAATCCACTCAAAACCTACATTTCAATATATTGCACATCTTTTTAGTGAACTTTATGAGTTTCCCTCTAAAATGAGCCTCCATTTTGAATTTGGCCCTCTAGCAAAATTAGCCATCACTTTCAGGAGGAATACCCTAGCTCATTGGATTCAGTGGGTCGAATTCTTCTAGAAACATATTCAAACCGAGGTCCGAGAGCAGCTGTCACATATTTTACCCCACTAAATAACCAGAAACCGCCTCATGTCGGCCATCTTGAATATATAAAATTTCCCCAATATAATCCACCAATAAACATTAGGTGGACTATATTTCCATGTCAAGGCTTAAAATGGGGTTTGGCAACCTGACTTTATGGTTTGTATGTTAGTGGTCACTGAGTTGAACCACTATACGATTACTTAATCTTTAATAGATATTACATACTCATGAAAATATGTAATAACCAGAATTCTCAATAAGTCTGACCCAGCTGATAAAGCCAAATTTTTGGGAGGGGGCGCTTGGCTGTCGTGTCTTATGGGAGAACCCCACCAAACAAATTCTCTAGCGTTGGACAGTGTGATCCCTGGGGCGCTGAACAATTTCCAAGCACTTTTAAGTGGTACACACTCTAGCCTAATTGCGAGGCATGTGATTTTGGGCGTGTCTGTTAGGGGTAAACCACCGTACAATTGATTTGGCAGTGATCATTCATGATTCCTGTGGTGGTGCTGAACAACACCAAAGCAGTTATAATTGGTACATATTTCAGCTAATCTAGCCTAGTTGCGGGACGGGGCATTTTGGGCGTTTCTTTCTGGGGTACCCAACCGCAATATCTGTCTGGCAGTGGTAATTAATGATCCCTGTGGTGGTGCTAATCTAGCCTAATTGGAGGGGGGGGGCGTGGTATTTTCGTCATGTCTGTCAGGGTAACCCACCGCACAAATTGTCTGGCAGTGATCATTCTTGGTTCCTGTGGTGGTGCTGAACAACTTCCAAGCAGTTTTAAGTGGTACAGATTTCAGCTAATCTAGCCTAGCTGTGGTCTGGCAATTACATAACTCACCACTAGAAATGTCTGTCAGAGTGTTTTTGTAATACTTGAAGATGTAAGGTACACTGCTGTACCATTTTCATGTGGTACACTTTTGAGCTAATCTAGCTCAAGAATTCATACCCAGAATCGCATCCCTCACAGCCACACCCACCACCAGATACCCGGCAGACTTACATTCTGATGATACCAGATATGCATGCATTAATACCATATAGGTGAACATTAGTACACTTTTCAGCTAGGTTGACCCCCTGCGACTCCTGCTCTAAATGTTTGGAGTTGGATATTTTTTATGTTGGTATTTATTTTTATCCGTGCTTGGATATTTTATTTAATCCATGCTTGGATATTTTATCTAATCCATGCTTGGATATTTATTATGTTGGTTATCCATGTTTGGATATTTCATCCATGCTTGGATATGTCTTTTCATCCATGTTTGGAAATTTTAATCATCCATGTGGGAATTTTATTATGTTGGTTATCTTATCACCCATGGTTGGATACTTATTTCACTATCTGGTCCAAGTGAGCCATGCTTGGTTTATTTTCTCATCCATGTTTTGGAATTTCAGCCCCATACATGCATGAATCTCTAGCCCCATCCAGGTTTGGATCCAGGTTTAGGATTTAATCTCTTCCAGGTTTGGATCTAATTCAATCCATTTTCGGATATCTATTTTTATCCCTGTTCGGATAACTGTATATCACCCCCCTTTTTTTTCAGAGATTGCGTCATGCCGAAGCGAAAGTTACCGGTCCAAGATACTCAAAGCTCCAGTGAAGAGGAGGTATCACAGAATTGACCTCGACTGCTACTACCTCAGCAAGTACTTCGGCCAATGCAGCAACCACCCCTGGATTGGATGTGTTCTCAGTGAATGATGCCAATTTGTTTGGAACTCAGCCCGCCAGGGACACAGGTAGACATCCCGTAAGTCACATTTCTCGACACTACCACAGAATTGACCTCGACTGCTACTACCTCATCAAGTACTTCGGCCAATGCAGCAACCACCGCTGGATTGGATGTGTTCTCAGTGAATGCTGCCAATTTGTTTGGAACTCAGCCCGCCAGGGACACAGGTAGACATCCCGTAAGTCACATTTCTCGACACGTTCCCAACAAACTTAAAGCCATGATTTGGTCTAATACTTATGTTGATTTCTGTCAATTGCTGCCAGATTCCTTACCAGATCGTTTATCGCCAGACATACAGGACACAGAGGATGAGCCGGTTTTGAAGATATCGTCAACGCCAAGATCAAAAACTCTGACTTTTTCGCATAGGCAGCGGACTTTTTCCGTATTTATGGATATTTACATTCAGAGGGTGCCAGACTCTACTTCTGTATTATTAACGTATTTGTCCTTGATGACTGAGCTGGCACAGACCTATGGCACGAAATCTTTTAATTTTTATGATTCCCAATTTAGGCGTCTTCGCCAGTCATTTCCCTATGCTTGGGATAAAATCAACGGTGATCTTTGGCTTAGGGCAAGTACCCTGCATGGACCATAAGTTCCTACAACACGTCAGGCCACTTCAGGATTCCGAGAGGGAATTTGTTGATCTTTTAATAGGCCTTTGGGTTGTCGTTATCGGAACTGTATCTATCCCCACAAATGCATGAAATGTGGAGCTGCCCATCCCCAGATGCAGTGTTATGCAGGGAATCGCAACTCTCACCCTGTACCAAAATTTTTTTCTCATAGTTCATTTGCTGCAACACCCAGTTTGGGTCAAAACACCTTACCACCTCATTCCTCTTCGCAACTGTGACATCAGCTCAAATTCATAATGTAGGTAAGCCCTCTTCACACCTTCCTGCTCAAACAGTTAGCTCCCATCCTCAACCTTTTAGGCATGCATCAAAAACCCTCCAGTCCAGGCTAACCAGTATTCATTTCGCAAAAATAGTTTACCCGCCAGCAAAGGTCCCAACCCCAGTAATTCCTAGTAGGCTACAAAAGGTATTGGAAGACTATGATATCACAGAACAACAATTTTTGTGCACAGGCTTTTCACAAGGTTTTCACATCCCTTTCAAGGGTCCTCGTATATCTCACTTAGCCAGGAATCATTCCTCTTGTTTTCAAAACCTTGATGTTCTTTTTACAAAGGTGAATGAGGAATTATCAGCAGGGAGAGTTATGGGTCCCACCACCATTAAAAAATTTGAAATGCTCATCCTTGGGTGTTATCCCTAAGCTTGAGGCGGGGTCTTATCGTTTGATTCACGATTTATCATGTCCTGTAGGTAATTCAAATTATTCCGATATTGATCCGTTCTTTACACAGGTTTCGTATGATTCTATTGATAATGTAGTTTCTTTGGTTAAGCAAATGGGTAGAGGGGCATTAATGGCAAAGGCCGACATCCAAAATGCTTATCGCCTCCTTCCAATCCATCCAGATGATTATAACTTGCTGGGATTCACTATTTCCCATGAAGGAACATTACATTACTTTGTCGGCATGTACTTACCGATGTGGCTGTCAAACCTTTGAGCGGTTTAGCTCCGCCTTACAATGGTTTATGGAAAATAAATTTTTCGCGAGTGTTAGTCACATGATTGATAGACGATTTCTTTTTTATTTGACCCACCAATTCCATTCAGTGTGCGACATCGTTACAGTCCTTTCTTGACCTTGCCAATTACTTGTCTGTGCCCATTAAACACTCTAAAACTGTTCGTCCCACTACAAACATCACAATTTATGGTATAGAGGTGGACTCGGTCTCCATGGTGTACCGTTTACCAGATGATAAGGTCTCCAGAATTCGTTTGGCCCTAGATAATACCTTGATAAAGAAAAAACTGTCGTTAAAAGAGTTACAATCATTGTTGGGTTTACTTAGTTTTGCGACCCTAGTCGTGGTACCAGGGAGAACCTTTCTATGTCGGTTATTTGACCTGACAATGGGTGTCCAGAAATCTTATCACATGATTAGAATAACTAATGCTGCACGTCTTGATTTGAAAGTCTGGAGTCAGTTTATGCAGGGGTTTAATGGTCGATGGATGTTTTTGAATGACATTTGGGTTGGCTCTGATACTGGCATGCAACTTTTAAATATAAGTGTCCTTGAACTTTTTCCCATTGTGTTAGCTTTGGAGCACTGGGGTCATTTGTTGACTATTCACAAAGTCTTATTGCTTACTGATAATGAGGCCATTGTATATGTTATCAACAAGTCCACGTTCAAATGTCCTTGGTTCGTCGATTAATAACTGCTTCCATTAAGTATAATGTGTTAATTAGGGCGAAGCACGTAGCTGGCAAATCTAACAAGGTTGCTGATTGTCTTTCTCGTTTCAAATTTCAGCAAGCACGAGAATGGGCTCCATGGTTGGATTCAACCCCTCAGATGGTGAACCCAATGTATTTGAGAACATAACTCCATCAGCTCTGCAGCTGCTAAATGCGTCTTTGGCAAATTCATCAAAGGAATTCTATTTAAGGGCCTGGACAAAGTTTATTTCCTTCTGTATTAGCAATAATTCGTCCCCAACTTTTCCTCTCCCAAATGTGTTCATTGTTAATTTTCTTGCTCATCTGTTTGAGTCAGGATACTTTTGCAGGCTTCTTCGGGATTGGAGAATTGGTTTTAAAATCAAAATTATGTGCTGGTAATGTCATCCAAACTCCTAACGTAAAATTTTCCTTTACTAATTATAAGGTTTTATCTTATATAGAGATAACCATGCTTAATTTTAAACATAAGTCATCATCATCACCTGTTAAATTAATTTTGCACTGTCAGTGCAATATTGTAAACTCCAAATTTTGTCCGGTATGTTTATTGTTTGATTATTTAAAGAGTTGTCCCCATCCATCAGGTCAATTATTTCAATTTATCGACGAATCCCCTGTCCCATATGCCTTTGTTAATGCTAGTTTAAGTAGACTGGTGTCCTTCTTGGGTTCAGATAGTTCAAAAATTAAGCTACATTTGTTTCGAATTGGTGCTGCCACCACCGCTTTCATAAAAGGTTACTATCAGGATGCTATTAGAATCTTGGGTAGATGGAAGAGCAATGCAGTTAGAGCATATATAAAATTCCCCAACTTAGTTATGTAGGATATTGGTATCGATATGTGAATGGCTGGAAAAAATGACATTGATAAATCTCTGGTATCAGATCATAATTTTAGTACATCCCCAGCAAGGGTGGGGATGTAATTCTTCCTATCATATTACATGTACTTGTAGTAAACTCAATAATTCTTTTGTAGTGCTATATCTGATGTGCTCATTTTTGAAAAATGTTAGGGTAGGTTACCATTTCTTTGGATGGTTATGTTAATTAATAAGTATGTGCCTATTCTTCCAACAAATATTTAATTTAAATATGTACCCTTTCTGTTGATTGTTATGTATGTAATTGTACCCATTCTTTGAATAATGCATAATGTAGACTAGCGCGCTTCTCTATCGATCGCTCTCGGGTGATATCACGTAAATATTTGCTCTTTCCTTGACAAATGCATAGCCCTGGCAAGCCTTTCCTTTGATTATTCCTTTGTTAATATTGTGCATGGTGCCGTTTATGTGCAGTGAGGCACAAAGTTGGCAAGATTATTTTAATATTATGCATGACAAGTATTAGGTGCCTATCCTTAAAGTTGCAATAGCAAATTTTCAAGTTATATTTTCAAAATGTATTAAAATAAAGCCTTAAAATAGATGGTATCCATAAACAGTCCTACCTTGTTAAAGAATAATCCTATTAATCCTATAATTCGCTATTGCCAGCTGAGAAATTGGCAAAAATATCATTTTTAACTTCAAATTCTAACGTTGGAAAATGGCTGCCCCATGGTGTCAATAGCAAAACAGGGGAGTTAATTGTGTTGTTATTTCCTGTGTCATAGATCTTTAAGGGTGGGAAATAATGCCCATGATCGTATAATAGTGATTTGATAACCTATTGAGCAAAAGACATAGAAATAATTATGTTTTGACTTTCTTAGAAAATTTGAAATTCTCGCTTTAATGTAGGCAAACCTTTTTCGTTTAGGCTATGGAAATGAAATCTAATAATATTATGTGTACATTCTTTGAACTAGGCACAGGCCAGCATTCCTTTACTTAAGTGTTTATTTAGCAAATTAATTCCAATGTCCATCCTTGGGCATGATGCATATGTAAAATAGTTGTGATGTACGGTAATTATTGATGTGCCCAGTCTGTGAAATATGTAGACTACGGGTTCCTTTCGAATGTGTTATTGTATTGCTATCATGTAATTAATAGGGTAGTTAAGTGTTGTTGGTGACTTGGTTAGACAAACAGTAGGCTTTTACTGTTTATTTAATCTCTATTTGGGCTGTCCTTCGAAAAACATAAAGATTTAATTATGAGTTGAATTATAATAACGCTGTCATATAAAAATGAACAATCATGCCAGACTTATTTTACATTTCATATAGAACTCAGTCCCAAAATTATGAATTCGAAAAGTTTTTGAAAATTACACACAGAAATCTGTCCTGCATTGATTTGCCCAATACATTTTGGGACATTCCACATGGGTGGCTACATGTTTACAGTTAATGAATCTGTCAAACTTACCTGCCAATTTAACACCATTCTGCATTCTTTGATGTTCTTCTTCATTTTTTTCTCTGAAAGCATTATCAATCATGCTCATGATAATTTCATGTACTTCTAATATATCATCAGAGAGACCATGAACTTTAACATTCCTAAGATGTTGGTTTATTTCAACCTCCACCGGAAAATTGTTTGTTAATCTCTCTACATCTCTTTGCTGTGGAAGAAAATAAATATACGAATATGCCGTTGTATTAATTGGTGGATACAGATAATAAATTCAGTTGGTAATCAAGTTCAAAATTCTACTGAGTTCCAAAGCCTCACTCAATCAAATTACTTGTCTGCACTTAGCATTAGTAGAACTCTCTCTTTGTTGAACTTAGTCAAGGTATTGATGTATGGAAATTATAGCCTACACCAGTTTCATCAATCTCATCTAATTAGAATCAAAGGTATCTTGTTCCAAATTGTCAACCAATCAAATTACTTATCTCATCAACAAGCTCAGTCACGGCATCCACCTTATGAACATCTACACCAAATTTGAACATTCACCCTCAGTTAGACGCAGTGGCTCGACTAATCAAATTGTGTATCTCTACTTGGCCTACGCAGACAACTTGTATATTTGTAGAGTTGTAGTGTCGGACAGGTACAGGCGGGTAGACAGACGGACGAACCCATTTGAGAGGTGGGGAACAACAAATCATCCAGTAATTACTTCTGGGCTAGTTTTACAAATTAGGAGGTACCATAGGAAACATAATCAAATGAACAATTAGACTACTTAAATGTACTATAAAATACCCACTGCCAGCCAGGTTTGGGTAGAATTCAGCTATATTACATACGAAAAGTACCTCACGAATGTAAGTAAAGATAGCCATGCAAAGCAGCTTTGTTTGAAGGGAAACTTGGATGTTGAAAGCAATTTGAGGACTCTGAAACCGAAAGTCATAGAACGCTAAATATCAATAGGGTTCGTCATCTCATGATTAAAATGCTTCAAACAAGCTATATACCTTTGCTGTGTCTAGCGATGATAATGATACAAATTCCGAAACTGAAACAGAGATCTAATGATCTAGCTGATAATGACTAACATATTCATTAGATGCACTAAGCATTATGACACTGAGAATTCTGTTGGATATCATGTAAAATAGTATGCCAAATCTTTGATTCAGTACAACATGTTTAATGGATCCAGGGGCCTAATACAGAGCTGACAGGAACCATCAAAAGTTTAATCTAGCCAACAGGGGTATCTGGTGGGATTTATGCAGAGGAAAATTTATCTGTTATGGATTTTTTTGTACTTTGTGACTTGTAAATCTGATTAAAATACAGATCTATATTTCGTTGGGTTTTTTTTAAAACTTTTGTTGGCCTACACTACATGAAGATCTGCCATTGTAGTGGAAGGTCGTGTCGGAGGTCGTACGAGCGTCTTTTGACCTCATGGCGTCAGACATCGATTAATCAATCAGCGTTGACGTTTCTAGTGTTTTACCCACAGTTCCATGCACCGCACGCCAAGAACTCGCTGTAACAGAACGTTTCATTGGCTAATCCCTCACTTCAAGCAGAACACAGGTTATATAACAACTCTTCCAGATCCTAGTGTAGTGAAGACAAGTAAAACATAAAAAAGGAAACGAAATAGGATCTGTGTTTTAATCAGATTGGTGAGTTGTAAAAGTCCATTTTGACTTACTTTTAGTCTAATTGTTCATTTTAACTTTGTTTCATGTAGCCACTGTAAGGTCACTGGCATTTGTGACATTAAGAGATAATTGGCAAAAATCGTTTTACGGCAGGTCTATATTTTTAACTTGCAAAGTGTATATAGTACACGTTTAAATGGTCATTTCATGTTCCTTTTAAAGCTTAAATGGATCAGTTCCTATCGTGTCCAATATTATTGAAGCAGGTGTTAAACCACTGGCTACTACCGTGTCAAAGAAGTCAATGTGACCATTGAATAAGATTGTTTGAAATTATATATTTTCGAGGGTGTCACTATCTTCTCCCTACGCAACCAAATCTAAATAAGTACCACCAAGCAAACATTAAAGCAGTTCTGGAGAAGATGTTAATTATGTGGACAGACGACTGTGGACCATGGGATACTAAAAAGCATACTAAATGTCACAGTGTGGAGGGCCACTCGAGAAATGTTTATCCTAGTCCCACTAAAATATAGGAAAGACTGTGAAACATCCCTGAGGACTCTGAAATATCCTACAAACAAAAATTAAATGAAATGGGGTTTAACATCCTACTTTTCTGCAACGAGAGATCTGATAAAGACGGGTGATACAAATGGTCAGTTGATTGTTGTCGCATGCCCAATTGATAAAGGCTACTACAGGTCAATTTACCAAGGAAAACTGGATGTGGACTTTTAAAAAGAGTTTAACTTCATTCAGGAATTATTATCGGGAAAACCAAGCCACCATACCTTATCAGAACTAAGATCCTTCAACGGATAATTCCTCTGACATGCTGCCGAAGAATAAAGTTCATCCAATTCAGTCGAGACAATCCTGCCTGTTTCCCCTGTGTTATGCTCGTCAAAAAAATAAATATGGAAAGTTATAGGTGTCTTGTCTGTTCTTTTATCTGTATATGGAAGATAATTACATGCTGGTGGTGGTTTCTGCATGCTATTTGGAGGTGAACTGGAGTTAGAACTGAAAGCACTTCCTATACTCGACAAAATATCTGGAAAAGTAATTGAACTCACCTGGTAGAAAATCATTAAGAAAAAAAATGAGTAATCATGAAAATCTGAACTGGTATGTAGAACACCTCAGCAATAAATGAACAGCTCAATTGTCTATATTATTGACAAAATTTGAGTTTAATTTGTTATATCAAACTTGTTTTGTTGGCCAAATCATGACATGACCGTAAATTGAATCTATTGGAACAGAGCCTCGTTATACTCTTTTTGTTTTTTCATACTAAGAAAGGATGTGAGGGTTGCACTCGAAACAGTATTTTCAGACATTATTTCACAGGTTTAAAGCACCAAGCGTTTTTTTAATAGACCTGTGGGCGATTCATAGCATAAGACCAATACAGAGTAATTATATGGTTTGTAGCTATGGAAATTATATAAGCTAACCCCTGAACTCGATTGTCCCATAATTATCACAATAATTGCCTTCTAACTGAGCAATAAAATTATTGGGCATGGGCAGATACGATACATGAATAATCTTCATAATGTTAGATAATTTGGGATTTTGATTATACTGTTCACTAAATATGTATATGTCTCACAGAAAAACCTATCTAACAATATTAGCTCTCTCACCCAGTTGTACGTCACACTATGACGTACGTCACACATTCCTTTTTTGTCAAACAAAACATTGAACGACCAGTACATACATAGGCGTAAGATACGGTGAACCATCCATGTTTTGGGCAATGTATTTCCGTTTTTTGGGCACAGACATTAGAGAATGAGACCATATATCAGATAAAATTAAATACTTAAGACCTCACGCAGATAACATTTGTGTAAAACTTGATTTAGCTTATGATTGATTCATTATGAAAATTTAGGTGACAAAACTTTTTGGGGGGCAAATAGCCCCCCCCCCCCCCCCCCAACTGAGATTGGCCTCCTACGCCTATGAGTAAACCAAATAACATTTGTGTAAAACTTGATTTAGCTTATGATTGATTCATTATGAAAATTTGGGTGACAAAAATTGGGGGGGGGGGGGGGTCAAATAGCCTCCCCCCCCCCCACCTCAACTGAGGATATTTTGCGGAGACAGCGGCAGTACGACCTACTCTTATTTCGAATTAGAACTGTCAAGGGTTTTTTTACGTGCACAGCAATGTATACACGAGATCTCCGTCAATTGTCCCTCCTTCCTGCACCACTAACACAGGGAAACATGCCAGAACTTTTTAGGCCAACACCACCGGGTCCGGGACCAAGCTAGAGACCAGGTTTAGTGGGCCAGTTTCTTACTTATTACAACAATATAAAACTACTGCCATGACGAATACAGACGAGCATGATTACATAAACCGTGTCCAAGAGGATATGGATTAATGCAAAAAATCTTTAAGTATCCTCGTCCTTAAAATACCATTCAAGTAACTTATATAGGCTAAATCATAAGATTCTTACTTGTGAATGAGAATCGACTAATTTCTCCACCACTATTTGCCTGCTTGTTTTCATTAAGAAATGTCTTGAAAGTCTTGTTGAAGGAACCCAACATACTTTGTTGGTAGACGACCACCTCAACAACGTTAACATGTGATAATTCTTTACTGGTTTCACTAACAGCATTAAATACTGCTTTGGCTACATCTTCTATTCCAGCTCCAATTCCTATTGTAATGTTTTAGATATACTTAAAAAGGTTTTTCCCTGTATGTAAATGTACACATAAATTATACATATTTTTATTTAGAAGCATCCCCCAAGAAAATGAATTCATTTATTATTATAATTTTTGGCAACTTTTAATGATGATTGTAATTATTACCTGCTCCCAAAGCAGGAAAGGCTATTGATGCACAATTCCTTTTTTCTGCTTCTTTCAAACATTTAATTATGCCATTCTTCAAATCGCTTCCCCATCGACTGACATCTATGTGTATAATATGTTTACATTTCATTCCCGGGGGTACAGAGGTAGTAGCTATACCACTTATTTCCATTGTGGGAACTGTAAGAGATAACAAAAGCAATATATATGTTTGCATATACTAAAAACTTATTGAAAGTATCGCAGCTAAAAAATACAGTTAAAACAAAACACGCTAACAGCCTCAAACCCAAAATAAACAAAAGATACTGTGCGTATTAATACTCATAATCAATCTATGCACAAAGTTTCATTACTCAAAGACAACGTATGTCCTAAAGTATGGACAAATCAAATTGCTTATCTATGCTTAGCCTCACAATAAAATGAAATGGGATTTGTTGTCCTGCATTTCTGCACTGATTGGGCCAATGAAGACGAACATATACAGTGTCCTAAGTGGGAAATTTCAAGTCCAACTATCTGGGTTTGTTTTAGATACACGCCAATGTGTACACGTGACCTACGTTTTTCTTCCCATCCGGATGATTAAACACTGTTCTTGTCAAACCCACCGTCCTGCACCACTGACAAGAGGTTGCTTTCTCAACCAATACAGGGATTCAACCCGAAACCTCATAGTCAGCGACCCAGCATCTGACTCACTGAGCCACTGTGGCTCTTGCTCATCACCGAACACCTACGTCACTGAGCCAATGTGGCTTTTGCTCATCACTGAACACCTACGCCACAATTAGAATTCTTTTGCTGATAACCTTACAATATGGTAATATTCATATATAGTTCCAATTTTACCTTCTTTTTTATATTCTTGTTGTAGTTCGCTTCCACCCATTTTTAATATTGCAACTGATACTGCTCCTGAAATTATTATTATGTCTAGTGCACTCCTGTCAAAAAAGTATCCAGGGACAATGTAACATTGATCATCATTATGTACACTACATAAGTGTAGGTTCTTATATAATACATACAGTTACCAGACAAACACTTTGTGAAGAAGGTTTTAAAAAGATAGCCTTGCTCACACAGCAGCTTTGTTTCAACTGAAGCGATTCTCTTTCTTATATTATTATTTATTTTATATGTATAGAAATGTCATGTGTAAGAATTATGTCTTATCGGCAATTAGGACTTGATCTCACCTTTCGATAAATCTAAAGAACGGTTTGAACCATTAACAATGGCGTCAACTCCTACTTTAAGAATATCGCCCCGATTCACTTTAAGGAGGAGTTTACCAATATATACTCCCTGGCTTAAATCATTGCCTGATACTGTGACAGGACCGGTTAATGTCGTAAAACCTTCTGCTCCTTTAACTGAAAGTATAATGCACTTGTTAACATTTTGCATTAATCCCATTATTAAGTTTCTCGTTAGGTTATTTTTTCATCAGGGAAAGGGGGGGGGGGGTCTTTTAGTTTATTTTGGTTATTTTTTTTATTAGTTATCGTGTGACAGATGCCTAGACCCAAGCAGATTGTATTTAGCAAAGTCTTGTTTACTAAAATCTTCAGAGAGATCGTTCTTCTAAAGGAAAACAAGTGAGCATAAATATTAAATTTATGACCATACCACTCCTGTCTTTCACTCTGTGTTCTTCATTATTACTTAATAAATTTTCAAAGGCCTGAAAAGTCAATACATTTCATTAACATAATTTTGCCAAACAACAAATATATGCCAACCAAGGCAATAATTGCAAAATATAAATAGACGTTAGTTTCTAAATTTAGATATTTGTTCTTCTAATGACACAGCTCCTGCAGTTTAAAATAATTTTCTGACAGTACTCACAATATTGTTTTGAGCCACAACTGAAAACGTTTGGCATAAACACGTAAGCTTAAACACTTAATTCTTTAAAGTTCCGACTGTAACTGTGACCTCTAAAGTGTTAATTTGGTTTTGTAAGTCAAGAGGGTAACTCCAGGGGCAACTGTTCAAAATAATTACAAGTGAAATTTGAATCATCTTCATCATCTCATGAACATAAACACTAACATGCCTGAAGCATCTTAAGTCTAAACAGTTTTTTTTTAAACAAGCCAACAGTGCGGCTGATGTCCCCTGCCGAAATGGCAAAATAAATAGATGACACATATTAATTAATCACACATTTTTTTTTCAAAAGTATCGAGCAATCAAACTGATTAACAACTATACACTAAGTTTCATCACTCTCTATCAATCAAATTGTTTGTCGCTCTGCTTTTACCCTCAACAGAAAATGTTCATTATCAAACTTAGTTAAGGTATTGATGTAATAAAACTATACACCAAGTTCGCTCACTCTCACTTAATTAGAAAGTCATTGTGTCCCAAAACATCAACCAAACAAATTGCTTATCTCTGCTCACTCTAAGCAGAAATTCTCATCTTCGAATTCCATCAAAGCACTGACCTAATGAACACCCACGCCAAGTGTGAACATTCTAGTTCTATTAGAATGAGAGTTATTGTGTTCCAAAGTCTCGACCAATCAAACTGCTTATCGCTCTGCTTACCCTGAGCAGAAAATGCTCATTATCGAACTTAGTCAAGGTATTGATGTAATGAAACTATACACCAAGTTCCATCACTCTCACGTAAAGTTATCATGTCCCAAAGCATCAACCAATCAAATTGCTTATCTCTGCTTACCCTTAGCAGAAAATGATCATCTTCAAACTTCATTATGGCATTGACCTAATAAACACCTACACTAAGTTTGAACATTCTAGCTCAATTAGAATGAGAGTTATTGGTTCCAAAGTCTCGGCCAATCAAATTGCTCATCGCTCTGCTTATCCAGAGCAGAAAATGAAACTAAACACCAAGTTTCATTACTCTCACTTAATTAGAATTAAAGTTATCATGTTCCAATTTCCAACCAATCAAATTGCTTATCTCTGCTTACCCTAAGCAGAAAATGCTCATCTTCGACCTCCATCAAGGCATTGACCTAATAAACACCTACACCAAGTTTGAACATTCTAGCTCAATTAGAAAGAGAGTTATTGTGTCCCAAAAAGTGTGATCGATGGACGGACAGACAGACAGACAGACAACCCATTTTAATAGTCCCCTGCTTTCTTCGAAACTTAGCTCCTTTGGCTTATGCAATTAAACACTATGTAAAAATATCAAGTCAGTCAGATGTTAAAGTTAGTCTCTATATAGCATCCACAAGATTTTCTATGTGATTAAGGGCCATTAAGGACAGAAATTATAGGAAATCGTTGAAAATTAATTATGTCAATTTGATATGGGTCATCCACAAGCTTTTCGTTGCAGATCAATGGGATTCTTCTTCTCAACACTGTAAATCAACGTCAAATCAATGGGGGTGTATAAAATGCACAGCTTCAGAAACTGGGAAGTTATAAAAAATAATCAGATACTAAGTGCCTTGTTTTCCTTACCTTTATAGTTTGTAGATCTCTAGGATAAATGACTATAGTTATATTCTGAAGAGAGCCTCCATGTGATTTATAATCATTTATTGCCTTGTAAAATATCCTTGCTACAACATTGTGAGGAAAACGCAAGTTTCCGGTTCCAATAGCCGGGAAGGCAATTGATGTGTAGCCAGCTTTCTGTGCTCTTTCAAGACATTTGTGTATTAGTTTTTCCAATTCCTTTATATGGAAAGAATAAAAGCTATGCAATTCAAATTCTGCAATAATTCGTAAGTCTGTAAGACTTTTGCAAAACCTGCAATCAAAATCGATGTAGTCGGAAGATATTCTGATTCATAAAGTTTTCTATAAAACTAGATTAACTGGATGCGAATGAGTCAATCGCGTTTTGAGCTTTTCTTGTAAAATAGACCATATTCTTTAGTAAATCACACGCAAAACAGAATAATCCCCGATGGACAGTCATATGTGACGACAACTGGAGTCAATTAATTAGCTCTAATCAAAATAGATTACACAAATACAATGCATAAGGTTGACATCTTTGCCTTGTGTGTAAAAAACTTTTATAAATGAAAATAAATGAAGACGGGAATACGCCATACAGTGTACGCTATGATAAAAATAATAGTTTTGAATTCCAACTGTTAAGGTTTATTTTTCACACACAGCAATGTCTATAAGGGGACTCGTTTTTTTCTTACCATTCATATACATTGTCCCTTACCAGGCCCTCCGTCCTACACGACTAATAGTGGGAACCACACCGGAAATCCTGATGAACTTTCTTGGCAAACACCGGGACATCCAGGTTTGCAAGTCAACGTCTTACTCACTAACCACCATGGCTCCTCCAAACAGGTGAAGCAGTATTCATAGGCAGGTGTTATGTCACTGAAGTGTTAAAAACTTGACTATTGACTGATACACACCACTATTGGTTAGGTTTGTATTCAGTAGTGACCATATTAGAATTAGTCATGCTATTAATCAAGTTGTGGCATCTTTTACAGCTAGTTACGCATCTGCTAATTAATTAGGCTACTATCGTATACTTTCTAACCACTTTAGTTTAGGTTGATAATCACTTGTATGATTTAATGACAATAATTTTTATTAGTAAAAGGCCTAGGGTAGTAGATTATATAACTATACCTTTTCCTCGGAAATACCAGAATAGTGTCTCAGACACGTATGGTAAACTTGTCTGCACTGAAGGTTACCAGATCCAGTTTCAGCAATGTCTCCTTCTCCGATTCCATTTGGATATTTCTGATCACATTCTGTTTGAAGAATTGCACCACCTACTCTTAAAATGGATCCAGATACAGCACCCGCTTTAAGTTCCAGCTTTGACGATGTAGAATTCACAATAACATCAGCCTGCAATTATATAGTGTTTCCTATTGGTAGAAAATGGAAATATTTTGTCAGGGCTATTTTTAACTCATGTCTCTACGCTGAGGTAAACAAATTACGTTTTCAACTTCTTCGGGGTGGCTAAAATGAAATTCAATTAAATTTCATACAAGTACTTCAGAGCAAGTGACATTTCAGTGTGCTGAATTAATCTAATGTGGTTTTTTTTTTTTTGGGGGGGGGGGGGGGTCCGCACAGTCAGCCTCATTACTTATTTGGTTTTTGATTTTGTACTTAAGATTCATTCCATTAAAACATATTCCCAGGATTTGACAACCCATGTGGTTCTACTCCAGAAATAGTTTCGAAAAGTAAGGGCATAAGGTCTTTTTTGTGCAATTTTCACCAATTTACAACCAAATTCTAGTCTTTGTAAGCAGATCAGTATACAGACAAGGCGTGAGTTGATTGAGACATGTTAGGGTTTGTAATATACACTAAAAGCCATTAAAAACACAATGCCTAATTCGTGAAATATTTCTGGTAAACGTTTTCTTGGGCTTTCCTATCTTATGGCACATAGGTGAAACTTGTGATGGGTCTCTTTTTTTTGTGGAGTTCTGGGTTTGAATCCAATATCAGTTCTCGGTAATGAACTTTTTTCGTGCGAACGCAACACTTGTCTTTTTTCACGATTTTAAGCAGTCCCATGTCACACGTTTTGCACGTGCATTCCTGGTCAATTGATGCCACTTCCAAGGAAGTTGAAGATGGTATGAAAATTGAATCTGATAGCTTGGCAAATGAACAATTACTGAAAGATAAACAACTGCTTTTATGAAACTAGGTAATGATAATTTGGTGAAGCACTCTTTTAGAGATGAGTAAAACATTTCTTTTAAGGATACATAAAGTCGCATTCCACATGCTATGTTTCAAGAGGTAAGACAACATTTAAAAGAGATGTTAAAAGTTGGTACTGTCAGGAACCTAAGATCCTTTACTGCTAGAACCTCATCTTATTTAGTTTAAAAAATTTTTTTTAAGGTTTTGCGCCTAACAAGGACAGCTGTCTAGTCGTTCGGATGGCACAAAAAAACGAGGTCTCGTGTACCCATTGGCATTTATATAAAAAATCCATTGACAGTTGGAATTTGATATAAGAGTAGGCCATAGTGCCACTGTCCAGGCAAAATTTCCCTCATAGCACACTGTATGACGTATGCTCGTCTTCATTAGCCCAGTTCGGAGCAGAACAGTAGGACGTTAAACCCCATTTCATTTCATTTCCCGTGCATATTGCGATTAAGAATATTATTACAAAACCGTAGTTTAGACAATTGATTCAATTACATCTTTTTTTACTATCACAATTATACAGAGGTGTAAATGTGGAGACTTTTTAGTATGCTATCTTCATGAGGTATACAGTTATTAATTTTGTTTTCTTCTATTTTTTGCCCATCTAAAGTAGTAGGACTTACTCAGTGATTGAAATACAGAGTTAAATTGGGTTGCATTTATGATAATTTTGGTTAGTGACGGATATGGAATTAATTCTAAAACTCTCACCTTCACCTTTGCAATTTCGTTTTTAACAGTATGTAAGATTTGTTCTGTTGGTGGGCCGATTTGTTCTGAAAAGAAAATACAAACCTTTATTTAATATACTGAAGTACAGAAACATTAATGTTATAAGGTTTTTCTAGGGACCTTGTACAGTGGTGTCGTGCCCATTGGGGGCCTGGGCCCCCCCAAATTTTCAGGGAAATAAAAATATTTTTATTGATATTATTAAGACAGAAGACCTGTCCGTCTGTTTTAGTCATCACATGGTCTCCAGGAATTGTATAATTTGTCATTATCTGTGTTTAGTTTATTGCACTTTAGTTTAGATGTCATAAGGCCTCGCTCAACAGCGGCCTCGCTTCGTACACTCTATCATATCATTTCGATCTAAAATTTCCGGGAGTTAAGAGTTTGCTGTAGCTAGAAAATCTCTATTTATGATTGTATGTTGTATTTGATAAAATATCAATATACGGGTGTCAAAAATAAAGCTGAAAGTATTTTTTATCAAAATACAAATACATCTAAATACGTATTTGACCATAAATGGCATAACCCTGGCAGAGGTTGGGGTGGAGGAAGGAATGGGGTTTTGCATGAAGTTGTTCGAAATGTCCATTCAATAATTAAATCTAAGTTGAGATGAATAAAATATAATTCAATTTTCGAGTGATAAATTACAATTATCACTAAAAAAAAAACCGACCATTTTTCAATCATAACTTTATTGTCTCTAATCCATCGAAATGGCGTTTCCCGGCTTCTAATTTTAAAAAATTCCGGGAGAGGGACCCCCCTTGCATGTTCATGCCTACGGCATTCGATGTGGGGCGGCCCTGCCACCCACAAGCTCCGCGGCCAGTAAATTTAACTTACCATGAACACACTTGCAGAAAATTGGGCCCCCCCGAAAAAAAATTTTGCACGACGCCCCTGACCTTGTATTTTGTATGTTATATAACAGTTAACGTAGGATACAAGGACAGACGACGATATACGCCAACCAACAATTAAGTTGTCTGGCATTTTTTAAATGTACAAATATCGTTATTAATTTATAAAATGAAAACAAGCCAGTCTTTGTGTGGAGTCAAAACATACTATGGAAATCTACAAACCGATTTAATCTAATTTAAAATTAGTCAAGCTTCATAAACAAGATAGTAATGTTTTGGAAAATCAGTAGTTTTCTTCATGTCATGAACTTAAACATGGTGTATAAATTCAATTGGATGATAACATTAGCTTCTATAGCATCCACATAGTCTCTCCCACCTTTGGCGATTACATCTCCCACATCTCAAGCAATGAAACAGTCATCTTTCTAGACCCCGATCAATCATGCAAAATTATTATTCTGTTTATAAACTTATACCACCAACCTTACAAACGTTGCCTTGCACCCGCCGATTGCACTATTCACACTTTGTAACATTGGGCTACTGCTTTAGTACAAATTGTATTTGCAAGATACGCCCCCATTTTCCAAGAGATGAACAGAGAAAAAGGAAATCAATAGGGCTCATCCTTTCATTATCCCAATGCTTCACATCGAATTTGAAGAAAATGAATCATTAAAACTTTGGCATCTATCACATTGTTGACCGATGGATGGACAGACGGACAAACAGAGAATGATGAAAATCATTCCAATTTGTGGAAAAGATCTTGAATTCTCGACTAGCCTGTAGCACATTTACAACTTGTCAGTAACTGGCAGTTATTACTTCTAATAATCGCCAAACAGGAACCAATAATTCTTAAATTAACAGACAATCAGTAATAGTATATTACAATAATAACATGTTATAGTCGTGATATTCTTACTTTGGGTGCTACTTCTTGGTTGACTGCTGTGTGCCACATGTCTTGCTTGTCTTTCATTGGAAGATATTTGTCTAAAAACTGGATTTTCTTGAAGATTTGCGATGATGTGTTCAAGAGGTTTTTGTTGTTTGTCAATAAGATAAATGGTATGAATTGGTGAATTGGGTACTCGTTCAAAGTGATGACCAATAGCATTTATTATAGCAACTGAAGCTTGATCAAAAGGAAACTCAGATAGCCCTGTACCTATTGCTGGCATTGCCACAGAAGTATAAGCATTGGTCATAGCCATCTCAAGCACTCTTAAAATGGTATCCTTCAAAACATTAACCTCGTCTGACTTTCCATCATGCCACTTGGGTCCAACAGTGTGAATAATCCGTTTACATGAAAGATTCCCTGGGTTAGACATTATACATTCGCCATCTGATAGGCTACCATGAGAACGGACATATTTCTGACACTCTATTTGAATAATGTTGCCACCTTGAACAAAAAGAAAAAAAATTCATAATGTTCATATAAATAAAATTACATGTATGAAACATAAGTATTTCTGTCTTTTAGAAGATGCACATTTGTTACATCCCATTTCCTGTATTATGAATATATTTCTTAAAACAATAGTTTACTATACTATACACATGTAATCTATTTAAATAATGGTTTAATGTATATGCATTGTAGGTAAATGGAATCCAGGCTACCTTTTACAATAATAGTTTTCGATTATATCAATGTTACAGGGCTAGAAATTCACATAAATCTCTGAATCTAATTCACGCAAGGATTCTCGCAAGAGCTTACGCTATGAATCTATAAGGATTCGTGTAAAATTTTTCTTAAAAATCTCGGAGAATTGTCGAGTCAAACTGTTGAATGTCAGTCCGGGTGTATTTTGTGGGTTTTAGCCGACTGATGTTTAATCTAGCCGATTGGTAAAACAATGAATCGGCCACATGGTATAATAAATCAATCTACTTTTGGCTAATATTACAACGCATTAGTTATTACTTGTTAATAAAGAAGTGTCGGCTATAACAACAGTCATACCATAGTGAGAATCCCCCATATGTGGTTCATAATCCGAGTAATTAGCACATTTAACGGTGATTTGGATAATCCGGTAACAAAACAAGCTTGCTGATAATTCATAATAGGTTCAGTAAAATACGCCACGTGGTGAAAGAAGACAATCTCGGCATGGTTTGCGAATCGTGCATCTTCCACGCTCCATTCGTGTGAATTCCAGGCACTGGCAGATATTAAAATAATAACTGGATCATAATTTGATGGATTCACTGACCAGTTGTAAGGTAAATTTAAATTTTCATTGAATATAATCCATGGATAGAACACCGATTACACAGAGAGAGAAACAGTGGATATTTTCCCAACAGAATTGCGTATGCCGAATTCCAATGACACGTGACATATCGGTTGTAATTAGGTCCATAAACCAGTTCTAAAAAGCGTTTACCTTTATGATTTTTTATTTTATATACATACTGACAGAGACTTAATTTTAAAAATATTATTGAAGGCTATATCATAGTCGTACAGAATTTTATTTTATAGCAATTTCAGTTATGGTTGTCACATGATCATTGTGCCGTTTGCCTATCATCGACGAATGAATAAAAACTTTTGCATGTTACATGACTAGTTACGTGATGGACAAAAGACTACAAATTGTGCTATGAAGAAATGCCATGGTGCTGTATCAGCTTATTTTGACTACGGCATTTTCTGGATATTCCTTTGACACAATTTAAGTGTTTACCTACCAAAAACTCCATCTGATTGGGTTCTTTTTATCACTGTTGTTGTATTTTGGTGTTTTAGATTAACACAATAAATACAATCTTGTTTTTTAGACAGTATTATTAATTAAAATTCAGAGGATTCGCGCAGATTCCATATATGAGAATCCTCTTAGATTCTCGCAAAAAGTGACGAATTTCTAGCCCTGTGTCATCTATTTACCTTTTCGAACAATAGCATCTGCAAGCCCGCCACTGTGATTCAATGTTTTATCGGAAGGATTTACTATGACATCGACCTTCGAATCTGTAATATCACCGTTTATAACATGGATTTTCGTTTTCCTCAACTGGAAGATGGTGTTGATGTCAACTGCCTCATCTGAATTTTTAATCAAACATTTGAACTTTTTCTGTGTTGTAGTTATGGCCTCTCTGCCTTTATCAGATCTGTAGAATTTTAATTCACTCGGCTTGGTTACAGTTTTGTCCTTGCATTTAATCTTTGACATGAAGCTACTTAGTGTCTCACTTCCTCTTTCTACAGCTTCTTGCGGCCCTTCTATTCTAATACCTATTAGTTGTGACATTTTAACATCAATTTTATCAGCTCTCAAATCTGACATTAGCTTATCTACATCACTTTTTAAATTGCCATTCATTAAGTCAAATTGTCCTTTAGAGCAATTCAAAGTTTCTACGCACCGTACATTTTCTTTGATGAAATCAGAAACAGGGTCCTCAATTAGCTTGAATACCTCAGAGATGGAAGTTAATGATATATACTTGTTATCGATGACATTAACTTTCACTAGGTTTGGGTATTGAGCTTCAATATTTTTGATAAGATCATTCCACGCTGATCCAGCAAGTAGATCTGATATCTTTGAGTCAACATCAATAAGTTTATTGACACAGACAGTATTAAGCAGACCTGTTATTCTTTTTAAGTTTTCATCATTTTCAGCAAAGACAATCACTGAGGTATTGTTTCCGTTTCCTTCCCAAACCACTCTTTTGTGTTCCTGTGTTTTGAGTTGGTTCATTATGTGGTCACGAACATCTTGTTTCAATAATAGTTCTACAATCGGGTTTGCTAAGCCTGTTAATTCAGTAACTTTCAGATTTTGCCAGAATTCATGTATAGTGGCTTTTGCTGACATTATTTCAGACATTATGCCTTTGAATACAATCTTCTTTTCAGCCGGTTTTAGTGTAAAATTTAAAAGTTCATGTTTTCCTTTGATGCGATCAATAACCCCAAAGGTCTCAAGGGTAGAGGAGGGATATTCAAGTTCCATAGGTTGTGTGCATTCCTCTTGCTGTCTTTTCAATTCTTCTTCAATTCTGTGTATAGTATTTTGAACAGTGGATGTCAATTCTTTGAACTGAGGTGCATCTTGGCCAACCACGATAATAGATGAAACTGAATCTGATTCTTTCATGATAATGACATCATCCTTATTTGAAATCTTTGTTTCTTTTGACACTAATTCCAAAACCTGGGGGAAAAAAGAAAATAAAGATGATAATATGCATTTTATTTCCTTTACAAATCATATTGCAATTATTGTTCACTGGGATTGTTTAAGGCTTTCTTAATCTGAATGCATCTAAATTGAGGCTTTCACTTGAAATTTTTGTATCATTATCCCGCTTTTTCTATATATTTTAAAATTTCTAACACATTAAAACCATAAAACTAATTGAATTTATTGTGCTTTAAGGTTAAATTCTAATTCATGGCAATCAAATGTGACCCCCCATGGCATACTGAGTCGCAATGAGGATATTGTTATTGTTCAATTTGATGTATAGTTTGTTTGAATTAAGCAAAAATTGACTGAGCTGTGTCCATTTGACGCTACTCAACTCATAAAAGTAAGTTTTGAGAAAAAGCAAGTCAAAGATTTGGTACGTTCCAAAACAAAATCCCATAGCAACCAGGCCATTTATTTGCTGTTTTGTTGTTGAATATATCTTTCCATGGGTTTTCAGGGGTGCTGAAGATGAAAACCGTAGAAAAAATCTGATCCAACGATTTCCGCCAATTATTTGCTATTTTGTCGTTTAATATTTTTTTATTTAGGCTTTCAAGGGTGCTGACGACGAAAATCGTAGTAAATGTACTATTTTCATAACGAAACATCCACAACACATGCGGCATATTCACATGATAGTGTTATATTGAAGAACAATCTATACATTAGTAGTCTGTTTTGTATATTATAACTTAGGTGATTCTAATCAATTAATTAGCACATTCGTGCCAGCTAGTGGTCAGGAGATTAAGATTGTTGATTAGATAATCATCAAGCAAGCTGCCACAGCTTTACGCGTGTTCATTTAACACGTGAATTGAAGTAAGATTTTGCATGTACGATTGGTCTATTATTATTTTCAGGTACCGTAACGTTATCAAAATATGAGTCCCTATAGAAATGTCAATTTCATAGTCAAGAAATGCTTACGTTCTCTTTCGTGCATTTTGGCTTTGATGTAATTAAACAATGGAATACTCGAGAATCGTCGCATTTTGGCTTGTTGGCCATTCTCATTTTTTCGACCCATGGTGATAAAGCAATTTTAAACAATAATATGTAGCACCATGGGCCTTTCTGTCAGATGTGGAGAGCGGACATTGTCAAACTGGTCGCCACATCCTACGTATGACCCATGCATCTTTTCTTACTACATATCTTAGTAGCCTTGTGTTCGTCTAGAATTTGTCTCTAGCTGTCAATGCTTCCCTTTCACGTAGTTTATTTTCTATTCTTACTGTTTTCTTAAGACGTTTGTCTTCCCAGAAATAACAATGCAACAGTTCGTTTTTACATTTTATATATCATAGCTGGACACATAGATACAAGCATAGTATGATTGTTTTGTAGCTTGGGTTTTGACGTTCAATTATCCAATTGGTCAAATATGATGTAAATTATCAAAGAGATTGGTCAATTTAGGCTAATGAAGTCGAAACCCACCCTTATATGGAAAATGGAAATATACCGAAGAAACTTCCTACAAGATATATGCTATCAACCTAGAATTGAATGTTTAGCACATTATGACTCTTTTTTTATATAACAATATTTCATTCATTCACTAAGTTGATTTAAGTACATACAACATATATGTGAATCTAATAACTTGCCAAAGATATTAATATGGAAAATGGAAATATACCGAAGAAACTTCCCACAAGATATATGTTATCAACTAGAATTGAATGTTTAGCACATTATGACTCTTTTTTTATGTAACAATATTTCATTCATTCACTAAGTTGATTTAAGTACATACCACATATATGTGAATCTAATAACTTGCCAAAGATATTAATTAATACAATATAATGCCATCATTTTTCTCTATTCCTTGTCTATAAATTTGAAAACAATGTCGCAACGACAATATTTCTACAAATATCCAAGATGCATTTCTTACTTTGCATGCTGTATAAAGAAGCGACAGTAAACGGAATTCAGCTATCAATATAATTCTCCTTGAAAAAAAAATTATTGGCCATTTTGTTTATTTTCATTTAAGGCCTATTAATTATTTTTTTAAAGATGATATGAGATATCAAATAATCACCGCTTGGATTAATTATTCGGAGTAAATAATAAGTTGTCGACTGCTTTATCATTGATCCGTGACAGTTGATTAGTTTTACTCAATGACTTACACCCGCTTGTCGATTAATTTACATAATCAGCCACATGGTTTTGATTAACACTCAATGGCAATCTACATGTATATACGATCAGAATTAATTTTTTTCTGCCACTTACCAGAGTGAACCGCATGTAGGTACCCAAAAACATTATTGCCAAAACCAAATATTTATCGCCCGCTCAAGCCAGCCATGTAACCATAATGCTTTGTATGCGGTGTCTGGGCCAATCAGCAAACAAGTTGTGTAGACAGCATAGCAACAAGCAGAGTTTGTTTATATTTTTTAGGGGTTTTAAAACTTGATTGTATCCATTCAAAATCAATTCATCGACAATATTTTGATCATATCTGTAAACTAGAGATTCTCCGCTTTACAACGATGCCAATTATTATGCAAGAGGAATGACCGGTCATCTCGTTGCGAGCGAAGAAAAATAACTAATTTCGCAAAGAATTTTAAGAAATAGGACAGATTTAAGAATACGGTACTCTTACAAAACGTTCAAATAAAGGTGTTCTAAAATCTTTTATTGCTATTTTGATCTTTTGTGTCGATAGATATTATATTTATAGACTCATTTTTGTGAAAATCTCAATTTCGATCAAAATCAATATTTTCACTTATTTTGTCTCCAGTCCAAAATTAAATTTTGTGCATTCTGACTCATTTTGATATACATGGACAAATGTACATGTTAAATCGCTAGTCGGTCATTTACACTTCCAGTAGGTCAGGACTGTCACATATGACTGAAACGATATTACCTTAGGATTTGCTATAGGTATTACTTTTAGTTGGATACCATCAAGAAATTTTCTAAAATTTATCTCACATAATGTTGTCCAAATTTTAGTTAACTTTCTGGCATCTTTCATATCCTTGGTAACAGTACAAGACAGTTGAACATCCCTTGGTTTATCTTTATTCCATTCTACAAGAATATTGTATTCTGCCAACTTGTCACAAAGTTGTTGCTTATTGGTTTTAGATTGATAAATGAACAATACTTTATGCGAGTCAGGACCAGTTAGAGTGACGTTTACTGGAGTTGGTAAAATAAAGACATCAGGATCTTTAATACCACCAGATTTTCCCAAACACTTCTGATAAACTTCTACCTCTAGTTCATTTTCCTTGTCCTCACGAGACTTTGCCAAAACTTTTTTTAAATCTACCAATATATATAAAGTATAATTTCATTAATAACAAAGTAATACAGGTAAGTGTTATTTCGCTGCCTCTGTTAGGTTTATCTCGAGCAACGTTCAAGACAATTGATAGAGCAATACGATCGGGAGGGAGACAACACTGACCAGTTTTAATTTCTTTTTATAAAAAAAACTTTTAGTGGACGTCCTGGAGAAACAAAAAAAAATAAATAAATAAAACAATTGGCCAAGCAACTCAAACAATATGATCTATCATCAAAAAAGCTTGTAATTCACTTATTACAAAAGTATAGTTACCATCGTAGGTTTCAAAATGGACCAATGCAAAGTTATCTATATCGTTCATTTCAATTCGACTAATATTAGCTTCATAGCTTTCGAAACAATTAGTCAAATCATCTTCATCTAGTTTAACTCCATGTTGTTTAACTTTAGCTGTTTTACTGGTATTAATGGTTGATATATGAAGTTGCTTTCCATCAAGATAATTTAATGGGCCTTTCAACATGTCCACTTTGCAGAGAATTTCATCAACTAGATAGGAAGTAGAAAGAGATTTTATTAAATCTTATGCACAAAAAAAATCCCTTTAAATGTATATGTATTTGTGGAAAACAGATCTGCAAAAGTATAACATGGCAAAGATTTTATCGGAATACAAGGTAATTTTTCTATATAGCAGTATTTATAACAAATCAATCAAATCAAAGAATTAATTTCATCTTTCTGGATCATCTCCAGTTTTAAAGGAATGGTTCTAAAAAGCTATTTCCCAAATTAAGAACGAAAACATTTCTTGGTCTAGGCAATAATCAAGTCGTAATACTTCATAATGTTTGTTTTACATTACACCAAAGGCTGCATGCACCACTTTATTCCTTTGTATAATTTTGGTTTAGCTAAATTCTAATAGGCCATTATATTACTGCTCAAAGTATTATTATTTTTTTACAAATAACATAAACCAAGACTTACAGATGCTCAAAGAAAAGGTGTGGATTAATAAATAATTTATCATTGTGACATTTGATAGTTAAAACTCTTTAAACAACCCACCTGTAACTTCATTCTCGTCAAAACTTATCATCGCCTTGTCAGCTTCATCATTATAGACTATATTCAATATCTCAATTTCAAATTTCCCTTCCAGAAAATTCTGTAGCATTTCTTTATTTGTTTCCTGACTAATATTAGTAACCAGTAATCTGTTATTCAGTTGGGGTGGTGGAGTATAAAGTTTAACATTTACTTTATAGTTACCAACTTGATGAGTTCTACTGCATACGTTTTCAGCATCTTAAATTATAATAATGCATATTTGTGTTATTGGGTCATATGTTTTGACTACATGATAAAAATAAGTGACAATTGTAGTATTATATTTGCAAGATACCCTTTTAATATACATGTATTAATTTTTGGAAGCTTATGAGACAAAAGAAATTCAACATCGTACTCCCTAAAGCTTTTGTTACCTTTTTTCGACGCAAGTGTTACATAAACACAATTGTCATCTGAATCAAATTTAATATCTTTAGGTGCAGCACCAAATTTTCTCTTGTTTTTTATATACACTGTCAATTTTTGTTCAGATACCGATGCGCCATATCCACTTATTTGAACACAAACACATTTATCACAGTGTTGATCTTCAGCATCTGGGATATCCACACACTCATCCTCACTTTTAATTTTACTTGATGCTCCATTTTCTTGTTTTGTATTAGATAAATTAACATCTTCAGATTTAAGATTAGAAGCCATGACACACTGTTCAATATTAGATGATGCATCTTCTTTTCTCAACTTTGTCTTATTCGTATCAACACCCTCTTTTAAATTTGATTCTTGACAATTTCCAAGGTCTGTGACTGATGATTTCTGAGTCTTGTAGATTTCAACCAATAACGGGCAATTGTCTACAGTGTGGCTTGTATTACAAACCGTGTCTATATCTAAAAAAAATAATAACATAAAAGCTTCTGCATCAATACATGACTAATTCAATAAGCCAAAAGTAAGGCTGATTTCACCCGCCAAAATCGCAAAATAAATAGATGACACATATTAATTAATCGCATATTTATTTTTTTCAAAATATCGGGCAATCAAACTGATTATCAACTATACACTAAGTTTCATCACTCCCTATCAGATTGAACCAAAGTTATCTTGCCCCAAAGCATCGACGAATGAAATTGCTTAGTTCTGCTTAGCTTTTGCTCGAAATGCTAATTATTGAACTCAGTCAAGACATTCACCTAATGAACATCTACATCAAGTTTAAACATTCTACCACAATTAAAAGCAGAGTTGTTATGTTTCAAAGTCTTGACCAATTAAATTGCTTATCACTCTACTTACCCCAAGCAGAAAATTCTCATCTTCAAACTTCATCAAGGAATTCACCTAATAAACATGTACGCCAAGTGTGAACATTCTAGCTCATTTAGAATAAGAATTATTGTGTTCCAAAGTCTTGACCAATCAAACTGCTCATTATCGAACTTATTCAAGATATTGATGTAATAAAACTATACACCAAGTTTCATCACTCTCACATAACCAGAACTAAAGTTATCGTTCCCCAAATTGCTTATCTATGCTTACCCTAAGCAAAAAATGCTCATCATCCAACTACATCAAGGCATTGACATAATAAACTCCTACACCAAGTTTGAACATTCTAGCACAATTAGAAGGACAGCTATTGTGTTCCAAAGTATCGGCCAATCAAATTGCTTATCGCTCTGCTTACCCAGAACAGAAAATGCTCATTTTCGAACTTAGTCACGGTATTGATGTAAAGAAACTATACACCAAGTTTCATTACCCTCACTTAATTAGAACTAAAGTAATTGTATCAAATTGCTTATCTATGCTTACCCTAAGCAGAAAATGCTCATCTTCGAACTCCATCAAGGCATTGACATAATAAAGACCTAAACCAAGTTTGAACATTCTAGCTCAATTAGAAAGAGAGTTATTTTGTTCCAAAGTATCGGCCAATCAAATTGCTTATCGCTCTGCTTACCCTGAGCAGAAAATGCTCATTATTGAACTTAGTCAAGGTATTGATGTAAAGAAACTATACACCAAGTTTCATCACTCTCACTTAATTAGAACTAAAGTTATTGTGTCCCAAAGCATCAACCAATCAAATTGCTTATCTCTGCTTACCCTAAGCAGAAAATGCTCATCTTCGAACTCCATCAAGGTATTGACATAATAAAGACCTACACCAAGTTTGAACATTCTGTGATGGACAGTCAGACAGATGGACGAACCCATTTTAATAGTCCCCTGCTTTCTTCGAAAGGCGGGGGGCAACAAGCGGTTGCCATGCAAGATATGCTCACATTTTGCAAGAGATGGACAGTAAACAAGCTAAAAGAAAAAGTGATTTTTCGTACAATCCAGGAAGTTATGGTCCAATATGCGCTAAAATCAAAAGGAATTGAAATCTCTGGGTTATAAACATAGATTTCAAGTTTCATCAAAATCGGATCAAAATTGTGACCTCTAGAGTGTCCACAAGCTAAAAATTGTTTTTTCGTACAATCAGGGGCCATAATCCATGAAGTTTTGATCCAATACATGCTAATATCGAAAGGAATCAGGATCTTTAAGAGATAACCCTATATTTCAAGTTTCGTTAAAATCAGATAAAAATTGTGAGCTGTAGAGTGTCCACAAATAAATTGTGGACAGACATCCAGACATACGTCCGGACAGATGATCGGACAGGGGCTACAACAATATATGTCCACATGATACATGATATAAAAATAAATTTACTATAAGTCATTAAATAATAGGTTGACAAACAATAATGTCTGAAAGATGAAGAAATACCACTGCTGGTTTGTTTTACTAAAACATTTATACATTGATATATAAATAAATATTTAACCTGACTATTACCAAGGTAGTAAACAGTGGGGGTGGTCAAGATGACAAAGAAAAGAGCAATTTGGGCTCAAATTAATATACATTGGTTTTCTTTGTCCTCATTTTAAAAATCATAAAACAAAAAAGCAATATTTCTAAATGTAAATTACCTTCTTTAGTGGATAAACTAACGTAAATACACATTTCTTCTCGGACCGTTTCAATGCTATCAACAGCTACGCCAAATTTATCTTTATTCCTTATGTACTTCTTTAGTTTTTTTAAGTTTGTACAACCACTGACTTTAATACACGGTTTGGCATCGTCATCATCATTGTCCGAATCTGAACTACATACACCTTTATCGGAATAGTTTGACTGGTCTAATAATTCTACTTTCAAGTAACAATCATCTAAGTTGTGATCTCTAGTGCAGACCTGGTTCACGTCTGAAATATATATTATAGATTATATACGGTTCTGAATTGTATCAAATCCTACAATTTTGCAGATACTATTGTCATGTGGATAAAATTTGCATATTTTTGCATATACTATTGTCACATATTATTGTCACAAACTATTTGCATACCATATTGTTTCTGCAATGTGATTAAAACACAGATCCTATTTTGTTCCGTTTTTTATAGTTCAAAATTTTGTTTTACTTGTCTTTACTACACTAGGATCTGGAAGAGTTGTTATCATTGACGTGTTGTGGATGATGTGAGTAATTAGCCAATGAAACGGTCTGTTACAGCAAGCTTTTGACGTGATGTGTACGGAACTGTGGGTAATCCACTAGAAACAACAATGCTGATTGGTTAATCAAGTGTCTTACGTCATAGGGTCAAAAGTTGCTCGTATGACCTTTGATGCAACCTCCCAAAACAACTGGACAGATCTTCATGTAGTCGTCGAAAGTATAAACCAGCGGCTGCCAGGCAGGATACGCCCACATTTTCGAGAGATGGATAGAGGGTCCACAAGCAAAAAACGCGATTTTTCGTACAATCAGGGGCCATAATTCAGGAAGTTACGGTCCAATATGCGTGAATATCGAAAGGAACCGAGATCTTTGGGTTATAAAATTACATTTTAAGTTTCAACAAAATCGGATAAAAATTGTGACCTCTATAGGGTCCACAACCTTGATATACCATATTTTTACGCTATTTGAGAACGAAGGACGGCCATTTTGTCTGTCAGTTTTGGGCCGATTTTCACCAAATTCGAACTCAGCCGTCTTTAGGGTGTAACGGTGATATAATAATACGTTTTTTTAAATCGGATAAAAATTATGACCTCTATAGGGTCCACAAGTTAAAAACGTGATTTTTCGTACAATCAAGGGCCATAATTCAGGAAGTTACAGTCCGATATGAGCGAATATCGAAAGGAACCAAGATCTTTGTGTTATAAACTTACATTTCAAGTTTCAACAAAATCGGTTAAAAATTGTGACCTCTATAGGGTCCACAAGCTAAAAACGTGATTTTTCGTACAAACAGGGGCCATAATCCATGAAGATTTGATCAGATACATGCCAATATCAAAAGCAGCAGAGATCTTTTGGGGATAAACCTATATTTAAAGTTTCGTCAAAATCGGATAAGAATTGTGACCTGTAGATAGTCCACAAACAATTGTGGACGACGATTGGACGTCCGGACGGACAGGGGCGACGACAATATACGTCCACATGAAAAAGCTGGCGTATAAAAACGAAACGCAATATGGATCTGTATTTTAATCAGATTGATTGTTTTCGCAAACAATGACCAAAACAATTTACAGAGATTTGTCATAGATTTTAATGAATTATAGTTGGGACATCGAACAAAACAACTTTACGGTAAAAGCATATTTACCATTGTGGGACTGATATTCCCATTGGAGAATAAACGTTCACGATGTTGTAGTTTGTAAGGGGGTTCTATATCGCTAAATGACCCATCGAGCCTTAAATGTTAATCGGAACATTGGTTGCCAGCCAGGTAAACAAGCCCAAACAAAATGTGTGATATCGTAAAAGATACCCAAGCAAAGCCTGGAACACGCCCACACAACAGCTTTGTCTTTACAGCAGCTTATCCCAAAGGAAAGCTTGGATTTTGAGCAAATTTGATAAGGATCTGGAATCCTTGAAAAAAATTAAATCTCTAGATACAGGGTTCATCCACTTAAGATCGCATTGCTGCAAACCAAATTTGATAAAAATCTGTTAAAACCTATAGCCTCTATCATGTTCACATAGTCTTCTTCAAAGGGGTGATAATTCAGGAACTGAAGACTGTGGATTATGAATATCTATAGGGATCGATAACCCTAAAGCTTCAAGCCAAATATGAAAAAGATTCATTTCAAACTATAGCATCTATCGCATTCACAAGGTTTTCTGGAGAAAGGGGCATAACTCTGGAACGGAAAGTCACAAAACACTCAATATACTACTCATATGATCCCAATGCTTTACACCAAATTTTAGAAAAATCTGTTAACAAGCGGTTGCCATGCACAATACACCCACGAAAAACGCAATTGAAACCGAGGTCTTACAGATATAAACATATATTTTAAGTTTCAACAAAATCGGATAGGGGATAGCATCGATGAATCCCTCATCTTGAAAGTTTGGGTTGGGTGTTATACGAAAGGCTAGGGATGGGAGCGCATGAATGGAATCGGAAATTAAAGGAGGAAAACAACACAAATATAAGGAGCCAGCTCGGAGAACCTGACAAGTCTCGCTGTTTGGCGATCCTCCCCTGCCATCCCCACATTTAATTTATACGAGGCGCCGATATGGACAGGGTGTCGGTAACCTCACAAGCATTGTTGAATTCCGCATCTTGAGAGTTTGGGTTGGGTGTTGTACAAAAGGCGAGGAAAGGGTATGGTATGGCGTATTGGTATCATGTCGGGATGTCACGGTGTCGACCTTCATAAGGCGACAACCCGACATCGCGACATTTTAACCCGACACTATGACAACCCAACATTTTAACCCGACAATATGACATTTTCACCCGACACGCCGACGTTAAAAATATTGTAATGTTGTGTAAAAATGTTGTATTGTTGGGTTAATATGTTGTGATGTCGGGTTGTCGTAGTGGTACAGGACGGAGGGCCTGGCAGGGGATAACGTATAGTGTTTTGGATGGGACGGAAAATCGAGGTTCTGTGTTTATATCTAAGCGAGCACATAAAAGACGCCCTGACAGATGGAATTCAATATAAGAGTAGCGCCGCTATCCGAGCAAAGTTTCTCTCACAGTACACTGTATAGCGTATGCCCATCTTCATTAGCCCAGTTTCCCTCACAGTACACTGTATAGCGTGTGCCTGTCTTCATTAGCTCAGTGCAGAACAGTAGGGCATTGAACACAATTTCATTTCATTCAATTTTCCTACTTTTCTGCACCAATCAGGCAATGATTCGTGGTATTTTTTAATCGAAATTCAACTGTGAAGGATTCTTTTATGTGCACGGCAATGTGTAAACAGGAACTTGTTTTTTGTCCAATCTACACAACTAGACACTGTACTTACCCAGACCCTTTGTCCTGCACTAACGACAGGGAGGAACTACTCTGCAAAATCCCAGGGAACTTTCTTGACCAACACCAGGATCAGTGTATATAATCATAGTATTGATAAGAATATGGCCGATAACCCGGCACCACGAAATCCCAACACCACGACAACCCTAACCCGACACCATGACAACATTCACAAGGTTTTGGGCGAAATTGTGGAAAGCTGAACGCAAAATATTTAAAAAAGAATCCACCTAAAACTCTAGCCTCTAACCCGTTCACTAGCCTATTGTTGACTGACTGACAGGGTGACGACATAATACCCCCACATTGGGCGTATAAATATCACAGAATTTTGTTAAAGGTTTTAATGAATTATAGTTGATTAGAGAACATTGGGGTATTATGCAAAATAACTTTAAGGTAAAAGCACATTGGGGCATTATACAAAATATCTTGAACATAAAGGCATATTTACCCTTTTCCGCAGATAAAGTAACATAAGCACATTTTTCCTCTTGATTTATTTCAATATTTTCAACAACAGCACCAAATCTTTTCTCACTCTCTAAATACATCTCTATCATCTGTTTACTTGATGTATCTTTATATCCACTAACACGAACTATTCTTTTACCATCATCATGTGTTGAATTATCTAATTGTGTTGATGGGTTGAATATTTCAACTGTTAAATTATAATCATCTAATATATGTTCTCTACTACATACCAATTTGGCATCTGGAAAAAAGTACAATCGTTTGCATAGAAAATATATCAAAATAGTCCGTTTTACCAACTTATCATTCACACGATTTTCCTGGTCTTTATAACAGCAAATTTCGGATTTGGCACAGAAAGATACAATAATTCAACAGCTTACCCCGCCCTTCCTTTAGACAAAATTCTTTAATGTGCCATCATCGAAATTTCTTGAAACAAATTACCATCATGACTTATACTAAAATAATACAAAGTTTGGGAAATATTCCACTTTTTCTGTGGTTTGTCTCGCTTATAGTTTGTTTTTATTTTGAGTGAAGTCTGTATTATTACAGGCCTAGGACTGTACACATACCAGGTGAACAACTAGACTACATGACTGACATACCACACAAGATTGATACATTATCAGATGTATCATTAATAGATTATGATTGTAACCTGTGATTTTAGCTGTTTTTTATGATTGTGGCCTCTAGTCCTCGTGGGTTAAGTTTTGTGGGTTCTTGGCTGAAAAGGTGGGGGTTCCTGGATTAAAGGTTAGTAAGAGTGTTGTAAATGAATGGTATATGTAATAGATACAAAAACTTGGATAGCAGTTGGCAATGCACAAGATAACTTTAACATTAAAGTGGTTATAGTACAAGATATAACCCGAAGGGCGTGATGGACGAGAAGGATTATATGAATATATAGCCCGAGGGCTCGCGGATTTATATTGCATATTTCTCATTATTCTTTCTAACCATGCACACTCGCTCAAACTTTAAAGGCTAAAAATAGCTCACCAAATCAGTGTGTATAAACACGTGACCACGCTCTATATAAACAATCATAACACTATCAGTATTGTCTTTTTAAAGATTTGTTGACAGCCAAATATAGCAAAGGGAGGGCTCAAGTGAGGGAAGATAAATCCTCGAGCCCTTGGGCTATATATTCATATAATCCTTCTCATCCATCACGCCCTTCGGGTGCTTGGATGAGAGGGGGATTGTATTCCATATATGCCCTTCGGGCATCTCAGATTTATATTGCATAGTTTAAAGGGTTGTCAACAAAGGAAATAACAATTAAAACAAATTAGTAGTTCATTTATTATTTATTCCACAGCCAGCATACAAGATGAACAAATTTAGCACATACTGGTGGTAAAACCTGGCAAATATATATCCATATTTCCTGTTTGCAGCCTTCAAAATGTCTGAATGTGAACAACCACCATTAAATGTCGAAGAAGTTGATGCCCCTCTAATTGAGTGGGCTTTAAAAATAGAAGTATCAATACTAGCTAACTTTAATATTTCTCTTAAACACCTAGCAAAAGTTCCTGGAGCTACAGCCTTCTTCGTATAAATGGAAAACAAATCCTTGACTGGATTTATGGTATTCTACTGTTGTACGGATATACTGTCTCAAGTAAAACAAGGACAGATCCTGATATCTTTAAAACTTGGAATTTTAACCCTGAATAACGGTGTTAAAGGTCGAGAAGTTTTCGAAACCTTATTTACTCTCAAGGTAATAACAGAGCCTGAATCATATAAAGCATTATGGCAAAAGGCTGTTAAAATTTGACACCTCTGAGCTGTAGCTAAAGCGAACAAACCAACTGTTTTTATATGTCAGTATTCTCAAAGATGAATTTTGCAATGGATACAGCGTACCCAACTAATTTACTAATATTGAAGCATTCCAAGTAAACAGATATCTGTTGAGTTACAGAGAATCTAATAATGTTTTTTACACTATAAGGAAATTGATTAGACATATCTCCTAAGAAATTTATAAAACTACAGATGGATGAAATGAATTAATTTGTTGTCCACAACACCAAAAATTCCATCTTCTCCAGCTAGGCGAATGCATACTGTTCGTAGTAGATGACCGCCAAGAATTAAGGATATTAGCAGATTGCTTTGATATTCCTCTATTATAGAAGGATTGCCAGGCATCCTGCATCCTGTTAGATATAGATTCTTCCCTCGAAGAGATTGTAAAGCACCATTGTGGCTTAAAAGTAAAAGGTTCTTGCGAACAGGTAACCGAACTGGGTCGGCTGTGAGCACTGATAGTAAAATTGGATATCATACAGGAGTTGACCAGCCTGGAATGATTATGGCTGCTTGATCTACTGTTTTGAAATACCTTTGCCAGAACCATTGATACATATATAGAAAAAGCATTGCATGCTAGAAAAAAGGTCTGGATGTCAAGAAACATTTTTCTAAATGTCTATTAAGTCTGAAAAAAGGATTACAAATCTTTGTAAAGATATACTCATTTAGCTTAATTCCGTTGAACTAGAAAATATTCTAGACAAAATGTCCATCAATACATTAGATTTACCAACAACATGTTTGGCTGACAAAAAAATTCCTTTTTTCAAAGACCACAGCCAAACTTCTTTAGACAATTCAAAAAGATTACCAATATAACCACCCTGATTATTTATATAAGTAATACAAAAGTATTATCAGACTGGATACAAATGTGTATAAAAAAACAAATATGACCACAGACAGAACATAGAATATTACTCAAACTTCTAAGTAATTTATATGGTTTCCTTGCTCTTAAAGATTTCAACGGCCATTGCTTTGGAAATTACCCCTGTGGGCACCCCATCCATATGGGAAAGCATCTGATGTTATGAACCATTTATACATGTATACTAGGTGGATGAATATAAAACCCATTATATATATACAAACCTTAGATATCCACCATTCTATTTCCAAAAACATTGCCTGAATATGAATGATATCATTATCACAACTGAAGATACAGTGTGACAGAAATATATTTTTCTGTTTGTCTAAATAATGGATAAAAATAATGCAAGTATAATAGAAGTTCTACTAAAGGAACACTGACCAATAAATGATGGCTCATATGAATTAACAAATTTGAACTAAACAAAATTTCCTCAGCCATTATTATTTATTTTAGAAACTCTCTCATGTCAACAAGCTTGATAACTTTCTGTATTAATTATGAAGCCTAAAATACTTTCTGCATTAATTATGAAGCCAAAACTAAAAAAGCCTGCAGCAGATAAAGAATCATCTATAAAGTATGTACATATAATGCCCTGTTTCCTGAGCCAAGCAAACACAGGTTTGAGAGTTTTTGTAAAGATATGTGTAACCGATTAAAGACCAAAAGGTAAACATGTAAACACATAAACTTGATCTTGCCATTTGAAACGTAGATATATTCGATGATCAAGACAAACAGGAATTGAAAAGTAAGCCTCTTTAATATCAATGGATGTTAAAAAATCGTTCTGTTTAATAGCCTTAGGGCAATTGCCAGTGTTTCCTGCTTAAAAAGTTTTTTTGTTTTTTTTTTTATAATAATAATATAATAATAATAATAATATGACTGTATGCTGATACAGAAGTAGGCTTTCTTACATATCATTTTAATGACTTCCTCATCTATTAAAGACATCTGTTTACGATTAAAAGGCAGTCTACTTGGAATAGCCTTCTGAATATAGGAGTTGAAATGTTGGAGATGACATTCCCCGAAGGGCCTGCCGTAACAATCCAGCCGGACAAATCAACAGGCCTTGTGGTTAAATATATTGGGTGCTACCTTTTGCTGCGATATTTCCTAAGAAATAATCTATGCTTCAGAGACAACTCTAAATGGGCATTGCCTAAGGTTATGATAGAATCTACAATAGAGGACTACCTCAGGGTCAATATTTTTATTTAAAAGAGGTATCAGAGGGCATAAACCCAGACATGATAGTTTTTGAACCTCCTGAAGATAACAATCCTGAGCCGCTTTGGGCAGGGCATGACAAATATCCTGGTCCAACAAAGGTGGCAACAATCTCTTGCATTTAACTGATAGAGGATAGTAGAATGTCAATTTCTTTTTCTCAACCTTTTTATTGGTAGCTTGGTTGTTCACAGAATCATTAAAGACATCATCACCCTAAAAGATTTTGGGGATGTCAAACTTAGTTTCTTGTGTTTACTCCATGAATTCATCATACAAACTTTGAGGATCCATGATATCTAAACCTGATTGATTATTAGTTACTTAAAATGTTATTGTATACTTTTTATCTTCATGATGTAGTGATACCGCGTCTTCAAAACCATGTGATGCAGGTCTATTAACCGACCTAACAGACTGATGAACAACAATTACAATCAAGACTTTGATTTTAAGATGGATTGTTATATTAAATCAGTGAAGATTGGACATCAAGGAAACCTGGTTTTGAAGAAACTCAAATTCATTTTTATCTACTAAAATGCCACCACCTGAAAATATTACTTGCATTATGATTTAAGCCTATAGCAGGGGCCGTAACGGCTCATTTTGTCATGACGACATTATTTGTTGCAGGCTTATTAATAACAACCTTTTTATTAGATCTACTTATATACTTATTACTACTAGTATAAGGGTAACCCTCTTTATTATTGTTAATATTATGTTAATAATCAGTACCGGTAATAATGCAAATTAATATTACTTGCACTATGATTCAAGCCTATAGCAGGGGCTGTAACGGCTCGTTTTGTCGTAACAACATTATTTGTTGCAGGCTTATTAATAACAACCTTTTTATTAGATTTATTTATATACTTATTATTACTACTAGTATAAGGGTAACCCTCTTTATTATTGTTAATATTATGTTAATAATCAGTACCGGTACTAATGCAAATTAATATTACTTGCACTATGATTCAAGCCTATAGCAGGGGCCGTAACGGCTCATTTTGTGGTAACAACATTATTTGTTGCAGGCTTATTAATAACAACCTTTTTATTTGATCTACTTATATACTTATTATTACTACTAATATAAGGGTAACCCTCTTTATTATTGTTAATATTATGTTAATAATCAGTACCGGTAATATAATGTTAACGTTACGATCATCATTATCATTATTATCATATATCAATCAAATTCTGTTGACTCAACACAATTGAATTGGATAAATTTACAAACCAACTATATTATTGGCGTTCGATTTAAAGGCCTTTATAGACCTTTTAGCGGAAAATTTCTGTTATTATGCTCGTTTTAACCTATGGGTATGTTAAAAATGTTATTATCGAGTTCAGAATCGGAAGTATACCTCCATCATTGGACTGCTGTTGTAAACATCCGGTTTATTCTTGATTGTCCCGCTCATGGTGAATATAATCTCTTGTCTAAAAAAGCCGTATAATTATGACGTTTAAATCTAGCAAGTTTGCGGTTACATTATGATCATTTAAAAGATCTGCCTCGCAGAATCCCTCCCTAATACAGGTCCATGATAAAATATAAATGATCAACACACATTGAACACAATGGAAAGAAAATTTAAGAACATGATAACAGCTTTATCACGAACACACGAATGTGCACAGTCTAGATCAAAAGAGAAAAAGACAATACTGAAAATGTTATGATTGTTTATACAGAGGGTGGTCACGTGTTTATACACACTGATTCGGTGAGCTATTTTTAGCCTTTAAAGTTTAAGCGAGTGTGCATAGTTAGAAAGAATAATGAGAAATATGCAATATAAATCCGAGATGCCCGAAGGGCATATATGGAATATAACTTTAAAGATTAAACATGATATTTACCCCTTTCACTCGATAAAGTAACATAAGCACATTTTTCCTGTTGATTTATTTCAATATTTTCAGCAACTGCACCAAATCTTTTCTTACTCTCTAAATACATCTCTATCATCTGTTTACTTGTTGTATCTTTATATCCACTAACACAAACTATTATTTTACCATCATCATGTGTTGAATTATCTTGTGTTGATGGGTTGAATATTTCAACTATTAACTCACAACCATCTAATATATGTTTTCTACTACATACCAATTCAGCTTCTGGAACAAAAACAGAAAGTATACTGTGTTCTTAAAAAATATACCCAAAACAACCCGTTTTTTCTTACCAACTTTTGATTCAGATGTTTTTTCCTTACCTTACACATAAACTTTTTTCCCGTGCTAACAAAACCACTTTGTTAAATTTACCCCTTGTTTCACTAAAAGTAAATAAATTGTGTATCCACTTTGTTAAATTTACCCGCTGTTTCACTAAAAGTAAATAAATCGTGTATCCACTCTGTTAAATTTACCCGCTGTTTCACTAAAAGTAAACAAGTGTGTATGTGTATCCACTCAATCTGATTAACACACAGATCCTATTTCCTTTCTTTCATTTATAGTTCAAAATTTTGTTTTACTTGCTTTCACAACACTAGGATCTGGAAGAGTTGTTATAATCTGCGTTCTGGTTGATGTGAGGGATTAGCCAATAAAACGGTCTGTTACAACAAGTTCTTGGTGTGCGGTGAACGTAACTGTGGGTAAACCACTTGAAATGTCACCGGTGATTGATTAATCAATGTCTGACGTCATAGGGTCAAAAGCCACTCGTATGACCCCAGACGCGACCTTCCACTACAACCGGTCAGATCTTCATGTAGGGTAGGCCATCGAAAGTATTAAAGATAGGTTGCCAGGCAACGAAACATACGCCCACAGCAGCTAAATCATCTGGGCAGTCAACAAGAGTTGTTGCATATTTTTACTTTTTCAGTAATGAAACATTTATAATACACTAAAATCTGATTAAGAGTAACAACTCATTAAGTAATTATCAGAAAATCATTAGAATTTGTTTGGTTTTATAAATTTCTTCCCCATGCTAATGTTTGGTATACGAAATATTTAATATCACGGATTTAGCTGTTCAAGTTATCAAAATTCATTAAAAATCAATATACTTGTTCGTTTCAAGACCTTAAACTTTGTGTATCAATCTGAAGTCAATCGGATGATATAATAAGCCTCTAGAGCGTCACAAGATTTTTCAAAGTGATCAAGGGCCATAACTTTGGCAGTTGAAAATCAATAGGATTTTTCGTCTCATGACCTCAAACACTGCATATAAATTTAAAGTCTGGCAGTAATTATTGGAAATTGCTGAAAATTAATCGGCTTCTTTGTCTCATGACCTTAAACACTGTGTATAAATTTAAAGTCAATCAGATATTAACTTTGGCCTCTTGAGCGTTCACAAGATTTTTTGAAGTTATCAAGGGCCATAACTCTGGCAGTAATTATCGGAAATCGCTGAAAATCAATAGGATTCTTCGTCTCATGACCTTAAACACTGTGTATTAATTTAAAGTCAATTGGATATTAACTATAGCCTCTAGAGTGTCCACAAGATTTTTTGAAGTGATCAAGGGCCATAACTCTGCAGTAATTATCGGAAATCGCTAAAAAACAATAAGCTTCTTCGTCTCATGACCTTAAACACTGTGTACAAATTTAAAGTCCATCGGATATTAATTCTAGCCTCTAGAGCGACCACAAGCAACTGTGGACGCAGGACCTATGTACGGACGGAGGCGAGGACAATATATGACCACATTTCAATGAGGGCGTATAAAAAACGAAACGAAATATAGATCTGTATTTTAATCAGATTGTTTATCCACTTTTAATTGTTAAACGTACCTTCGGTTGTATCAAACGTGACAAGTAAATATGTTTTATCTTCACTCAGTTCAACTTTTTCTGCTTCTGCTCCACACTTCTTCTGATTTTCAAAGTACAACTCCATCAACTGAAAACTTGTTGACTTAAATCCAGATACTTTAATTGCCTTTAATTCTGGAATTTCTTCTTCATAATATTGAACAGTTAATGTCTCACCATCCAGAATATGATCTCTTGAAAGAACAATTGTAACATCTGAAAAAACATCATATTATACTTGATAAATGATCTTGTTCCTTAAAAGAATTACTCAAAGAAGAACAGATTAATCCTGTTAATGATATAAGATTAATCCTCTATAAAAGGACCTTACATTTTTTTCCCTAATCTAATGTATCTGATGAAGTTTGACTAAGATCGGAAGGTTATCATTAAAAACTAATCTTATCAACACAGCCTCTGGTCTTCTTGGGTTTGGGGCAGGGCTCTATAAAAGTTGGGTGTGCCTGCGCACACACTTGAAAATGTGCCTGCAGGGTCATACTGAAACAGAGTGAAACACTGGGATGTAGCCAGGATTTGGTGAGTGGTGCAAAAATATATTTGACGAGCGGAGCGAGTGCCAAAAATATTTGGGAGGGGGGCGTGGTCTTTTATGAAAATTAAACCCTTCTTGGTGTATTTTCAGAGCATCTGCTGCCTTTTGTATTTGGTTCAGTGCAAATCAAATTTCCATTTATATATTCAAATTTTACCAAATTCACTTAATTTTCATCAATGATACAGGGATATAAAAACTTTTTGACACCACCCGACCGAGCATAAAATTGTCCCGCCCCACTCTGTTTCTCTGGATAGATAAGTTGCGGATCTTTCGGTATTTGTTGTTTTGTTGGTTTTTTTTTCAAATACTACTTTATTACTTTGAGATTAAAAATTAAAACGATTCTTAAAACGGTGTTTGTGTTTTATTTGAGTACAAAGAATTATGACAACAGGTGGATATTGATAATTAAAACACGTGGTATTATTTGACTTGTTTGTAAAGTTGTTGTACGTGTCTCACGAATATTATTATTATTACGGTTGAATGAGAATCAGGTCAGGCAGAAACTGAGAAAGCTCTTAACGTCCTCCTAGTCCTACTCTCGGGCCGTAGCAAATCCACGGTCAACACCGGTAAGAAATAAAATAAGAAACATAGTGAAAATTTGCAGGCACGTGTTGGACAATTACGACATTCAAACCTTTAACATTGGAGTGCCGTAAATTGGTCTGGGTAACCTATTTACGGCAAATAAACAAATATAAAGACCGTAGAATAATTGTAAAATGAATAGACCTAGGCCTACACACCTTCTTAGTATAAATAAACAAAATACCAATACATCTTTCTTTAAACTAATTTGGGATGATAGGGTCTACTACGGCACACAAAAATAAATTATGCCGTGACAGACATGGTTTGCGTACGTCAGCTTTTACCATGGCTTTGCCATTTAATTGCCGTGGTAAATTTCGAGCGCCGAGTTTGTGTACAGAGAAGGATGAAGGGGTTTAAATACGACTGGGCGGCTTACTTCGATTTTTTCTTTGTGCTGGGCGGCAAGTGGCTACATCTTTAACAAGAGCATCGCTAACGCAGCAATATACGTCCACATTCCTGTTTTGTTTGATATGGTCCAGTTTGCATTGAGGGTCTGTGAAATAAAACTGAGTTGTAGGACTGCTATCAGTTTAACATTTCGTTCACATTAACAGAACGCAATTTTTGTTTTAAAACAATCGATGTCTTTATTCTAAAAGCATGACGTTTCGAATAGGTATGCAAAGTTTCAAAAGGATCTGTTAAGAATTGCGGCCTGTAGGCAAAAGACAAGACACACACCAAAAATAATAATAGAGGTCAGCCTTAGGCTTAAGGAATAAGTATAAAGGAATAAGTATAAAACAGTTTTCAAGACGATCGATTAAGAAATGCGGTCTGCAAGTGACACACAGACATAAAAAAAAAGAAAATGGGCGTAGCTCTGCCCCTGAAAGTTGGGTATTGACCACAAATAATAGGGATGTTCCTTAGGATAGAAGGAATATGTATGCCAAGTTTCAAGGTGATACGATAAGAAATGCTATCTGTAGATGACATACAAATAAATAAATATAAGGAATGGGCGCGGCTCTGCCCCTGGCGGTCGGGCATGCACCAAAAACAATAGGGATCATCGTTAGGGTATAAGCAATTCATATGAAAAATTTTCAAGACGATTGATTAAGAATTGTGGCCTGTAGTTGACACACAGACCTAAAAAGAAAAGAAAATGGGCGTGGCTCTGCCCCTGGGGGTAAAAAAAACAATAGGGATCACCGTTAGGGTATAAGCAATTCATATGAAAAAATTTCAAGACGATTGATGAAGAATTGTGGCCTGTAGGCGACACACAGACATAAAAAAGAAAATGGGCGTGGCTTTGCCCCTGGGGGTTGGGCATGCTCCCAAAACGATAGGGATGTTCCTTGGGGTACAAAGAATGTGTATGCAAGATTATAAGTTAAGAAATGTGGCCTGTAGACGACAAACAAACAAATACTAGAAATGGGCGTGGCTCTGCCCCTGGGGGTCGGGCATGCACCAAAAACAATAGGGATCTTCCTTGGGGTATAAGGAATAAGTATACCAAGTTTGAAGAAAATCCAGTAAGAATTGCGCCCTGTAGGCGACACAAAGACACACGAAAAGAAAATGGGAAATGGGCGTGGCTCTGCCCCTGGGGGTTGGGCATGTACCCCAAACGATAGGGATGTTCCTTAGGGTACAAAGAATGTGTATGCAAGATTATAAGTTAAGAAATGTGGCCTGTAGACGACAAACAAACAAATACTAGAAATGGGCGTGGCTCTGCCCCTGGGGGTCGGGCATGCACCAAAAACAATAGGGATCTTCCTTGGGGTATAAGGAATAAGTATACCAAGTTTGAAGAAAATCCAGTAAGAATTGCGCCCTGTAGGCGACACAAAGACACACGAAAAGAAAATGGGCGTGGCTCTGCCCCTGGGGGTTGGGCATGCACCCCAAACGATAGGGATGTTCCTTAGGGTACAAAGAATGTGTATGCAAAGTTTCAAGATTATTAGTTAAGAAATGTGGCCTGTAGACGACAAACAAACAAATACTAGAAATGGGCGTGGCTCTGCCCCGGGGGGTCGGGCATGCACCAAAAACAATAGGGATCTTCCTTGGGGTATAAGGAATAAGTATACCAAGTTTGAAGAAAATCCATGAAGAATTGCGCCCTGTAGGCGAACCACAGACACACACACACACACACACACACATACATACATACACACACACACACACACAGACAGGGGCGACGGCATAATACGTTCACATTATGAATGTGGACGTATAAAAATGTGCCTGCAAAAAAGTTTTTTTAAAGCAAATGTGCCTGCGCACGCCGTGCGCATGTGCGCGGAAATATCATGCCTGGTTTGGGGGATCCTAAAATGCTTATTTGTTCAAGTTTACTCACTGATCTGCCAAGCATCTTTAGATCGTCAAGAAGGCAGTTTTTACACAGATTACTTCCACCTACCTCAGCAGTTTTTTTCATCTGAAATCCTAGGAATATGAATTGCTTTGACTGTTTACTGATAATCATTTGTGCTTAACTTACCATCAATTGTTGAATAAGTTACAAGGGTGTAACCATCCTCTTTAAAAGACTTTACTTCTTCAGCAGAAGCTCCAGATCTTTTCTTGCTCTCAAAATACATATCGATCATTTCTACTGATGTGTTAGGATTGAAGTCAGTAATTTTTAAAGTTTTGTTCTCTTTTTCAATTTTCACATCTCCAGTAAAGGGTTTCACACAAACATCAGAACCGTGAAATTGCACAACCTCTTTCTTAGATATGTGTTTCACCGCTGAAATTAAAGAAACATAGTGTTGTAAATGAGGGGTTTTATAAAGGTCACGTGATTAGTGTGACGTAACTGATGTTAAACGAGTCACTTAAAATACAGCTACCAAACATACAACACATCGCTACTACAGCTCGTCTACTTGAGTGTTTGGTGGTTCAACATAGTAAGTCAAGAAATATTACATTGGCGTCGCCGTAAATTCATTTGACTAAGATTACGTTGAATATTGTAATATTGGATAAAAGTGCTGATTCAGCATTTTGGTCGTGATCAGGTGATATAGCTTTCAGTGAATTCTGAAGGTTCAAATTGTTCCTGTTGATTGTTATTTGATATACTCGAAGAAAGAAGAGAAAGGAGTAAATAAACGTCATTTCAATAACCATATTAAGGATTACAGCATAAACCCATTGATATAGATAATTATTATTCTTTGTTTCACATAAACGAAGAAAAGTGGTCATGTGAGCTGTTGTCATTCACGACAGCGTTAGTTACACTTTACTATAGGCGGTCATAGCTGCCAAAAATTACACCTTCTAATTAAACATACATTATGCAAGAGCAAAATCTGATTATTGCAAGTCTTAATTTAGGCTTCAGATGTTATAGAAATTATAAATTAGATCTTTATTTAAACAACAAGCCCAAAATCAACTCTGTAGACCCACGGATGGCTCGGCTACAGCTCGGATTTAAATCGGATTTCACTTATTAATTAATTCAAATATGGCGCATCCTGATGAGAATACATCAGTTAGATCGAGGCTAAATGATAGAGTGTACTTAGCGAGGCCGCTGTACAGCATTTCCGCATGCCATTGAAAACTTTACTTGATAATCGAGATATGTAGGTGGAGTTAACGCCTGTCAATCAAACGATCGACCACGGTGAAGGCACATTTCACTACCATTTCTAGTCAAATATTACAACGATGATAACTATGTTCAGAATAAAGTAATTTGACTGAAATTTTCAATATATTTTTCTTTCATCATCTACTTTTAAACTGTTATAGCAAGAATGGCCAATTCTCTATAAAAATCTCCCATAATGTATCTTTAATCAAAGTCAGTGTATTTATTCCTGATAATTTTCATGAATTGTGCTGATGCACATTGAGTGAAAAATTATTTAATTCTTATTTGAATTAAAAATTAATATTTTTACTGACTTTATCAAGTTGGTTCTTCAAGTTCTATGAGTTACAATCCCTGTTGCACTTATTATTGAAATAGGTGCATAAAAGGTCAATTTAACTTGGTGTATGGAAGATAATCTCTGACAAAATTATCTTCTGAATATTAACTTACAGCCAATTGGTGATAATTTACAATAAAGATAACCTGTTTTATTGTCTGAATTTTCTTTGTCAGCTTTCATTGAAGGAGGGAGAATGGCTACTATAGACACGCAGACAGCTGATTTGAGAACCTTAATGTGTCTGGCGAAGATTGGGAAAGTGGAGGCGGAAAGGATCATAGAAGAAAGGGAAGTTTTAGGCATCATAACAATGTCTGATGCAACTGAGGTCACCGGGTTGCATCTGGAGTTCAACCTGTCCCGATGCAACAGACGGAGACAATAGCAACCTTTAAAGTTCGCGGTGTTGCTGACAGACCAGCAATGTTCGATATCCAAAAGAGTATGATGCGTTATGACACACGGTTCATTCAACAGAATACACTTACACCCCAACATCCCTTTTCCAGATTCAGCTCTCCAGTGTCCAATCGGGGGTATCTGAATTCAGATGACCGCAATTCTTCAGCTTGTAGCCAGTCTCCATCTCCTAACCCTTATATCCATTCATCTCAACACGTCTGACCTCTCTTCTGGCCAGTTGTCCAGGTCACCATCTTGGTCTCATCCTTGCTCTGCTTCAAGTAAGCTGCTTTGGAATCCTCGGGATTCACCAAGTGGTGCCACTGCGGATCAACACGCACAGTGGCAATCAATTTCTAGGGACAGAATCAATCCTTTAAACTTCAGTCGACTGGCTGTGAGGGTAAGAACAGAAAGTACAATTCATACTAATTAGTATCGTCATGGTTAGAGTGGGCTTTCCGGGGTAAGATTAGTGTTACCCATCTACTTGTTTGAACAGCAAACTGATGCAGTGATATCAACATTTTTTTTGAATGGGGTGGAGAAAGTAGAGGTAGACAAAGCTGTTTGAATGAAGGGAATCGCTTCTGAGCTGTTTTCTGGTGATTTGTTGCCTGGTAATACTACAACTTTTGAAAGTTCTTTCTTGGATTTTGGTGTGGTTTCTATGTTCGATCATGTTACTATTGGATTGTACTTCCCAGTGCAGAATAACTGTGTGATGAATGGTGCCCTTTCGGTTGGAGAAGAGATTCTTGTTGATCCGTATATCGCATACCTGCTTCCGAAGCAAATATTTCCAGTGTTTGGGACAAGGTTCTATGCTGTCTGTAGATCCTGATACCAAAGTTGATATTCAGACAGGTTTCATAGGAGCAGAAACTGGTGCTAAAAATGTTATGCCATCTCATTCTGACTGGAGCCCTACATCAGTTTTGATACACAAGCAGGTGAGAACGATTCGAAGGTGTGTCAACTTTCCTGTGGTGCTGGTTGTGTCCGAGATGAATGACCGTAGCTGGGTCTCCTGTTATACCAGCACAGAAATAAGCATCCAACAATGTAAAAAGGAGATCTCTGCCACTTGGTTAGCTTGGGGTACCGATCCTTTGGTTGCAGGTCTTTGTGGCATAACATTATCAGGTTCGTGCTTGGTGATGTTGGGTATGTCATTGATTCGTCCTACAAGACTGAACAGAGTATGAAGTTGCCACCTCCTTGAAAGGATCCTTATCTTGGTATTGCTGCAAACCTCACATTGTATCGGTTGGATGCCAGAAAACAACAAATAGTTATCCACCGTGATCAAATCAAGCAATGCTTGAACAACTTGCCATTATGGTTGGAGCGACACAGACATTCCTTTCTAGATCTAGAAACCGGTGTTGTTTCGCCCTGCCTGGAGTCTATTCACTTGAAATCAATGATGTTCTGGATAACAGGCTTATAGTTGATGAATTGGTTCCAGCTGATTCATTCCATGGGCAGGTGTTGTAGGATGTTTTTACTCTGACCAGAAGTCTTCGCCAGAAGTTTTAATGATTTTACTGTGTAGATAGTGTTCAGTTTTATTGTACATACTGATTTTAACAAGATGTTTGGTCCCTGTATGATGTTCTATGAAGTATTGTAAGATTCCCCCTGTACCCTAATCTGTGACCAAGTGCCAACAAAACGGGGAGGAATGTTGTAAATGAGGGTGTTTTTAAAGATCACGTGATTAGTGTGACGTAACTGATGTTAAACGGGTCACTTATTATACAGCTAACAAACATACAACACGTCGCTACGTTGGGGGGTTGGATGGACGAATGGTTAGCATGTGCGCGCTGTATCAGAAAGCCTGTCATTGAGTCAACTGGCGTGGTTTCGAATCCCCGGGTGTACGTGACAAGGGTAGGGTCGTCTGTCCAACCTCGTGGGTTTTCTCCAGGTCCTTCGGTTTCCTTCCACTGCTAAAGACCCCTACGCACAAGCGAATTATTGAAATAACATTAAACCATATGTTAGTCCCGAAATGACCTAGTTTGTGTCTAGTGGACGTTAAACCCCATTTCTCTCTCTCACTTGAGTGTTTGGTGGTTCAACATAGTAAGTCAAGAAATATTAAATAGGTTGCCAAGCAAACAAAAATTTGTGCACAGCAGCTAAGTCATCTGATCAGGCCATAACGGTTGCTGCATTGTCATTTTTTAAGTACCCCGGTAAATAAAAAGTCAAATCTTGATACTAAAAGTCAACACTAGAATTGCCAAATGTGACTTGATATCTAATGGCATAATATTTATTAACAAAGGGCAGTAAAACTTTATTTGCATCTTTGAAATTGTTTTAAATATGTTTAGGTCTTCGAAAATCTTCACTCTTGCAAAGTTCTAGGTTGGTCTAATAATGTTATCTTAGCTATGATGAGGAGCTATTTTATTTCATTTTATATCTACTTTTCAAAAAGGGAGATATTTCTTATACACAACCATTATCTTTGCTATTAAAACAAAGTTACCGTCTCCTGATATTCAACCCTTGTTTTCTTTATCCATACCAATAAATAGTACACCGAAAACCAGCTGCTGCCAGAAAGGATACGCCCACACTTTGCAAGAGATGGATGGAGAACATACTAAACGTGCATTTTTGTTCAATCAATGGCCATAATTCAGGAAGTTATGATCCGATATGCGCGAATATCGAAAGGAACCAATATCTTTGGATTATAAACATGTATTTCAAGTTTCATCGAAGGGCGAGGGGCGGCCATTTTGTCCGACAGTTTTGGCCCGATTTTAACGAAATTCAAACTCAACAAACATTACGGTGTAACGGTGATATATTCAAACGTTGTTTTTTTTAAATCGGATAACAATTGTGACCTCTAGAGGGACCACAAGCTACAAACGTGATTTTTCATACAACCAGAGGCCATAATTCAGGAAGCTACGATCTGATATGCGCGAATATTGAACGGAACTGAGATCTTTGGGTTATAAACTTGCATTTCAAGTTTCATCAAAATCGGATCAAAATTGTGGCCTCTAGAGTCTAGAGGGTCCACAACTTTATTATACCAGATGTTTACACTAATTGCGTACATGGGGCGGCCATTTTGTCCGGCAGTTTTGGTCCGATTTTCATGAAATTCAAACTCAGACAAAATTACGGTGTAACAGTGATATATTCGAACGTTATTTTAAAGTTACAATTTCATATTTTCTAAGAAAGTCAAAAGATAATTATTTCTATGTCTTTTGCTCAATAGGTTGTCAACTCACTATTATACGATCATAGGTGTCATTCTCACACTTAAAACTCATTTACACCTGAAATAATAACACAATTCCCTCTCAATTACCTCCCTTGTTTTCTATTCTCCACCATGGAGTAGTTATCTTCAAACGTTGGAATTTGAAGATGAAAATGATATTTTTGCCAATTTCTCAACTGGCAATAGTGAATTATAGGATTAATAGGATTATTCTTTAACGAGGTAGGTCTGTTTATAGATATCATCTTTTTTAAGGCTTTATTTTAATAAATTTTAAAAATATAACTTAAAAATATGAAATTGCAACTTTAAATTAGATAATAATTGTGACCTCTAGAGGGGCCACAAGCTAAAAACGTGATTTTTCGTACAATAAGGGGCCATAATTCAGGAAGTTACGATTCGATATGTACGAAAATGGAGAGGAACCAAGATATTTTGGTTATAAACATGCTTTTCAAGTCACAACCCTGATACACAATATTTTGACACTATTTGCGAACGGGGGAGCCCATTTTGTCCTTTCAGTTTTGGTTCGATTTTTACGAAATTCGAATTCAGCCATCCTTAGGGTGTAACGGTGATATATTCAAACGGTTGATTAAATCGGATAAATATTGTGACCTCTATATGGTCCACAAGCTAAAAACGTGATTTTTCGTACAATCAGGGGCCATAATTCAGGAAGTTATGGTCCAATATGCGCGAATATCGAAAGGATCCGAGATCTGTAGGTTATAAACATACATTTCAAGTTTAAACCAAATCGGATAAAAATTGTGACCTCTACAGTGTTCAGAAGCTAAAAACGTGATTTTTCGTACAATCAGGGGCCATAATCCATGAAGTTACAATCCGATACATACCAATATCGAAAGGAACCAAGATCTTAGGGTGATAAACTTATATTTCAAGTTTCATTGAAATCGGATAAAAATTGTGACCTGTAGAGTGTTCGCAAACAATTGCGTCCGGACGGACAGGGGCAACGACAATATACGTCCACATGAAAATGTGGGCGTATAATAATTCTATGTTATTGAGTATGAATTAATTATTACCATCAGATTTATCATATTTCAAAAAAGCCTTATTCTCTTTCTTATTCAAATCTACGGCAAGCAATTTGGCATCTTGGGCTAACTTTTTCTTCTCAAAGAACATAGACAAAGCTTCTTGAGTGACATCATTTGGTAATTTGCTGACTTCTAAAATATTAGTCTCTAGAAAATAAACATTTAATCTTAAATTGATAACAGATATCTAACATCACAAAAATCTCAAAATAAATACATGACATTCATTAATTACTTACAAATAAATAGTTTTGTAAAGCATTGAGCAATTGAATTGAGCATCACTCTGCCTAACCTGAGTTATTGTTTTCTAAAGACTCAATCAATCAAATTGATTATCTCTACAAGCAGAAACACTCATCATCAAACTCAGTCAAGGCATTTGCCTAATGAACATCAACACCAAGATTGAATATTCTACCTCAGATACGGGCAGAGTTCCTGTGTTCCAAAGTTTCGACCAATGAAATTGCTTATCTCTACTTAACAGACACAGAAAATGCCCATTCATTGAACCCAACAAAGGCATTAATCTAATTGTTATAGGTGGTAATATAGAAAGTATTTTACATTGTTTGTGTATATCAGTTTTTAATGTTTTTAGTATTGCGCATTTTGATCAGCACCTTTAAACCCCCACTTTAAAGGGACTATCAAAAATAAAAGTCCGAGTTCGTATGAAATTTAAGCGCCAAAATATAGAGGAATGCAGTATTTACCCTGCATCAAAATTTCAGCTCAAAATATTGAGTTGTTTGGACGTGAATGTCAAAAATGCTTATCAGGACACATAACCCTATTAAGATTTTTGTTCAATTTTTTCGTTGGGTGACCTGATAATCTATCGCCGTTCCTTTAGAGGTCTATACAGTGAATGACCCATGTGCCGTACTGATAACGAAAGGTAAATTTCACCTACACATTGTTTTTATAAAATAAAAGTGTGGTTTTATCCAGACACCGCATAATACAGCTTGGGACACCGGTTTCCATTTCCAAATGAAGACTGACAGGTGTAAGTTGTTTGAAAACATATCACAAATATTGAATTAGTTGATCTGCCCTTAGGTACTGGATATTAAGGAGTTTTAACACAAAATTAAGCAGTTTTATTCTCCAAAATATTATCGGGATTGCCCCTTTAAGATTTTACATTTCTACTGTCAGTTTCCTAAAGCTGTTGTTGCTTTAACAATAGTGAGTACATTTAAACATGCATTATGCAAGAGCTAAATCTGATTATTGCAAGTCTTAATTTAGGCTTCAGGTGTTATAGAAATTATAAATTAGATCTTTATTTAAACAACAAGACCAAAATCAACTCTGTAGACCCACGGATGGCTCGGCTACAGCTCGGATTTAAATAGGATTTCACTAATTGATTAAATCAAATAAGGGGTAACCTGACGAAAATACGTCAGTTAGATCGAGGCTAAATGATAGAGTGTATTTAGCGAGGCCGCTGTAAAGTGTTTCGGTATGCCATTGAAAACTTTACTTGATAATCGAGATATGTAGGTGGAGTTAACGCCAGTCAATCAAACGATCAGCGAAGGTGAAGACACAATTCGCTACCATTTCTAGGCAAATATTACAACGATGATAACTATGTTCAGAATAAAGTAATTTGACTGAATTTTTCAATATATTCCTCTTTCATCATCTACTTTTGAACTGTTATAGCAAGAATGGCCAACTCTCTATAAAAACCTCCCATAATGTATCTTTAACTGAGTTTCATCATTTCTTGAGTTTCATCATTCCTTGATCATGTGACATATTTGTTGGTAAATACATTCAGTTGTTAACCATCTTTGCTTCAAAGGGGAGCATTAACAAAGTCGTGTATAAGTTTAGTTTTTGGTGATTGATTTCTGTGAAGTTTTGGTAAAGAATTATTTACCAGGTATGTGGTCGCATTATTTCTGTTACATCTTTTTTGTATTCCTGATTGTTTTCAAATTTGAGTGAAGTCTGTGTCACGACTGTACAGCGCAGTGGACACTTATGGCTGGCCCCCGGATCCATTCACTTGATTTGATATTTGTTTATTTGGTGCAATGTCTATTTTCCATCTTGTCTGCAGGTTTATCTTGTAGATTTTTGTTGTGCGTGTAGTATGGTCCTCCTGCACTTACTAATAGGTTGTATCTTTAACTCTGTAGTTTTATATTTTAATACTGAAGTTTTTAGTTTTTATGGATAAATTTGATTAAGTTAATTTGCATATATGATACATACATTCACACATTATATATATATTTATATTTCTCATCCTATTTCAGGTTGTTAGGTTGATTAGCTAAACTAACTGAGTATTTAAAACCCCACTTCGGGTAAGTTAGTTTAGAATGTAGATATAGAGTATTTTTATTAAAGTACTGGTAGGCCTACATTTTTACTATTGGTTTCGAACAGTGATTCACTTTGTAGCACACGGAATTATTTCTATGCTGTAGTAATGGTGTTAGTTAATGTGATAATGATGTTTGTATTTTGATATTCCCTTTTGTTTTGTAAAACTTAATATTGAATTGTATATTTGCAGGGTTTTTATTGCTTGCCTGGTTTAATTGATAATAAAGTATTGAACCCGCTCTGGATTGTTTATTACGACCCCCAAACCCCCTCTACAACATTGGAGCCCGATAAGTTTGCTGGAGAGAAGATCCGTTAGAGTCAACCAGCTTATGGAGGAAAATTATTGGTGGAAATTCGTCTTCAGCGATAGGATCAATCAACTTAAAACGTGAATTAAGTGTGCGTGTGCGAACTTTTTAATCTACAAGGATAGCTATCTGTGCAGATGTTAAGGATAAGCCTACGTATGTTTTAATTAAGTTTCTTTATATTTTTTAATTAAGTTATTTGAATTATTTAAGGTTGATTATCTCCCCTTAGTCTTCAAATCATTTGGAGGCAGACCACCATTAATTTCCCCATTGACTTCAATGTTAATTCTGGCCTCTTTGCCCACCTCCAACTTTTCCCCAAATTTTCGTTGGGCTGGATGCTTTCCACTACAGACAGAGGAACAAATGGTCATGTCTTTGCACTAAAATTTGTATGAGGTTGACCACCAAAATTTGGAGATACACAAACTTGAAGAAGCATACTAAAAACATGTAACTAGTTGCCGTACATATCGCCGTAGCTAACCTGATAACCCTCTTATCCTTCCGCCTCAAAATCATGAATATTTACCAAAACCTGGCAGAAAATGTTAATTCAAACCCTCTTCATCCATTCTAGACCAAAAAATCAACACAAATGGGCATGCAAAAGGGGAGAAAAGAGAGAGAGAGAGAATTGCTATAAATAGACGAACTACAATTCGTGGGTACCGAGATGATGAAATTTAATGGTGGTCTGCCTCCTATATGGTTTTATAAGTTCATATATCATCAAAATTCTTTTCTTTATAGCTTCACATTTATTTTTGCAACATTATTATAATACAGAATCAGAAAAAAATAATTACTGCAGAAATGGTGACCCTTTAAAGTTATGTAGTGTTTTGTATACCGGATTGCAGCTCAGGTCCATGGGCCTTTTGTTCTAGAATTGAAGATTCTTTCTTAATTTTATCAAAATGTGAGTTCTGCGAAAAGATTTAAAGAGTTTCAGACAAGTCACATCAAAAATATTCAAAATATTGGAATATTTTTCAAAAATTGACTTTCTTTTACCTTTTTCTACAAAATGGTCCATTTTTGACACTTTGTATACCTCAAAATGCTAATATTTCCCTATTTCTGGGAAAGTCTGAGATGAAAAGCATTTATTTCTAGAAACCTTGGCCGGTATACAGGAAGACAAGCTGCAAATTTGTTGCATTGAAGGTAACTGTAAGGAACTATAGTGAAACCTGTAAGCCCACCCCCTAAAAATGTTGGTGTGGTAACAAATCCCACTTGTGTCCACATAAGTAATACTGTTGATGGAATATGGCTAAAAGCCATGTTCTTCTATCCCTGGCTTATATACATACATATAAACACAGTTTGTTATAAGAAGTATGAATTATTTATTAAAATATGGATTGATAAATGTAAAATAAATGCTGTATTTAGGTGACAACCAGCCACTCTAATAAAAGGGTCGCAAAGCACTATTTTTTTTTTTAAAAATGGGAATATTTCAGTTTTTAAAATACTTTAACAATCAGAGGTATCCTTGAAATTACATAGTGTAAATATTATGTGGAAGCAAGTTGTTTTAATCTTTACATCAATGTCCTGACAAAATGAGATGGAAAAAGGGAGTTCTGACATAATTCAAAGCATAAAAGGGGTATGAAAAGACTATTAATTAATATTTTATTGCCCTGTAAGTGCCACATTTTCAAAGATCACCACAAATAATAGATTTACATTCAAAATGTAAAACATTAAGCTGCAAAAAACACATCTACAACATATCCATTTTGGGGTGTGGACTCATTTGGAAGAAATGTCATAGGATTACATGTTTGACCATAAACAAAAAGTCTTAGAAATCCTTGAAATCTTATATGTAACTATTTGTTTGTGTCAAATAAAATGCTCGGTTACAATTCAAGCACAAAATCAGATTACTGCTAATTTGGAGTCAACAAATGTTCAATTGAATATCCAAATATCATCTTCAAGAAAAGGGGTGGGGTGGGGTGGGGAGGGTGAGCCAGTCTAAACGAAATGAAGACAGAGAAATTTCCCTGCAAACACATAGATTTTACTTTCTCGAGAAGGGAAATGCAACAATTTCAGGTTTTGAAAGATTAAAATTGTGTTAAGCCTGAGGAAAACAGCAGCAAAATGCAGTTCACTCATGTTTTGAAAATTCTAACACACCTAAGCAGAACATAATTAGACTAAATTTCTTAATTTTTAAATTTTTGACAAACACATGAATACTTTTTCAATATCTGACAAACACATGGATCCTTGCCAAGTTATTTAACAATGAAAATAAAGACATGCAAGACATTTTGGTTCATTTTACAACAGATGAATAATTAAAATTTTGACAGCAATATTGGGGGTAATCTGAAGAATTTCAGACAATTTATCATGATTTTTAGGCAAAATTGAGTGAAATTATGATACTTTCTTCCCGTCTAACAATTATAATGCAGAAAAAGTAAAAATCATACATTAAAATATTTTCCACTAATTTTGAAAAGTAAATAAACACTGAAAATCACAAAATTTTGACTAAAATCAAAATTTCCCCTCCCAAATTTGTCAAATATTTTTGAAATTTTACCATTTCACATTTTTTACTATCAAAATGCCATATATCACATTTTCTGACAATTTGGAGATCATATCATCAAATTTAGGCCTTTCATCCACTGTCAGGTTGTTTTCATATAGGAGGCAGACCACCATTAATTTCCCCATTGACTTCAATGTTAATTCTGGCCTCTTTGCCCACCTCCAACTTTTCCCCAAATTTTCGTTGGGCTGGATGCTTTCCACTACAGACAGAGGAACAAATGGTCATGTCTTTGCACTAAAATTTGTATGAGGTTGACCACCAAAATTTGGAGATACACAAACTTGAAGAAGCATACTAAAAACATGTAACTAGTTGCCGTACATATCGCCGTAGCTAACCTGATAACCCTCTTATCCTTCCGCCTCAAAATCATGAATATTTACCAAAACCTGGCAGAAAATGTTAATTCAAACCCTCTTCATCCATTCTAGACCAAAAAATCAACACAAATGGGCATGCAAAAGGGGAGAAAAGAGAGAGAGAGAGAATTGCTATAAATAGACGAACTACAATTCGTGGGTACCGAGATGATGAAATTTAATGGTGGTCTGCCTCCTATATGGTTTTATAAGTTCATATATCATCAAAATTCTTTTCTTTATAGCTTCACATTTATTTTTGCAACATTATTATAATACAGAATCAGAAAAAAATAATTACTGCAGAAATGGTGACCCTTTAAAGTTATGTAGTGTTTTGTATACCGGATTGCAGCTCAGGTCCATGGGCCTTTTGTTCTAGAATTGAAGATTCTTTCTTAATTTTATCAAAATGTGAGTTCTGCGAAAAGATTTAAAGAGTTTCAGACAAGTCACATCAAAAATATTCAAAATATTGGAATATTTTTCAAAAATTGACTTTCTTTTACCTTTTTCTACAAAATGGTCCATTTTTGACACTTTGTATACCTCAAAATGCTAATATTTCCCTATTTCTGGGAAAGTCTGAGATGAAAAGCATTTATTTCTAGAAACCTTGGCCGGTATACAGGAAGACAAGCTGCAAATTTGTTGCATTGAAGGTAACTGTAAGGAACTATAGTGAAACCTGTAAGCCCACCCCCTAAAAATGTTGGTGTGGTAACAAATCCCACTTGTGTCCACATAAGTAATACTGTTGATGGAATATGGCTAAAAGCCATGTTCTTCTATCCCTGGCTTATATACATACATATAAACACAGTTTGTTATAAGAAGTATGAATTATTTATTAAAATATGGATTGATAAATGTAAAATAAATGCTGTATTTAGGTGACAACCAGCCACTCTAATAAAAGGGTCGCAAAGCACTATTTTTTTTTTTAAAAATGGGAATATTTCAGTTTTTAAAATACTTTAACAATCAGAGGTATCCTTGAAATTACATAGTGTAAATATTATGTGGAAGCAAGTTGTTTTAATCTTTACATCAATGTCCTGACAAAATGAGATGGAAAAAGGGAGTTCTGACATAATTCAAAGCATAAAAGGGGTATGAAAAGACTATTAATTAATATTTTATTGCCCTGTAAGTGCCACATTTTCAAAGATCACCACAAATAATAGATTTACATTCAAAATGTAAAACATTAAGCTGCAAAAAACACATCTACAACATATCCATTTTGGGGTGTGGACTCATTTGGAAGAAATGTCATAGGATTACATGTTTGACCATAAACAAAAAGTCTTAGAAATCCTTGAAATCTTATATGTAACTATTTGTTTGTGTCAAATAAAATGCTCGGTTACAATTCAAGCACAAAATCAGATTACTGCTAATTTGGAGTCAACAAATGTTCAATTGAATATCCAAATATCATCTTCAAGAAAAGGGGTGGGGTGGGGAGGGTGAGCCAGTCTAAACGAAATGAAGACAGAGAAATTTCCCTGCAAACACATAGATTTTACTTTCTCGAGAAGGGAAATGCAACAATTTCAGGTTTTGAAAGATTAAAATTGTGTTAAGCCTGAGGAAAACAGCAGCAAAATGCAGTTCACTCATGTTTTGAAAATTCTAACACACCTAAGCAGAACATAATTAGACTAAATTTCTTAATTTTTAAATTTTTGACAAACACATGAATACTTTTTCAATATCTGACAAACACATGGATCCTTGCCAAGTTATTTAACAATGAAAATAAAGACATGCAAGACATTTTGGTTCATTTTACAACAGATGAATAATTAAAATTTTGACAGCAATATTGGGGGTAATCTGAAGAATTTCAGACAATTTATCATGATTTTTAGGCAAAATTGAGTGAAATTATGATACTTTCTTCCCGTCTAACAATTATAATGCAGAAAAAGTAAAAATCATACATTAAAATATTTTCCACTAATTTTGAAAAGTAAATAAACACTGAAAATCACAAAATTTTGACTAAAATCAAAATTTCCCCTCCCAAATTTGTCAAATATTTTTGAAATTTTACCATTTCACATTTTTTACTATCAAAATGCCATATATCACATTTTCTGACAATTTGGAGATCATATCATCAAATTTAGGCCTTTCATCCACTGTCAGGTTGTTTTCATATAGGAGGCAGACCACCATTAATTTCCCCATTGACTTCAATGTTAATTCTGGCCTCTTTGCCCACCTCCAACTTTTCCCCAAATTTTCGTTGGGCTGGATGCTTTCCACTACAGACAGAGGAACAAATGGTCATGTCTTTGCACTAAAATTTGTATGAGGTTGACCACCAAAATTTGGAGATACACAAACTTGAAGAAGCATACTAAAAACATGTAACTAGTTGCCGTACATATCGCCGTAGCTAACCTGATAACCCTCTTATCCTTCCGCCTCAAAATCATGAATATTTACCAAAACCTGGCAGAAAATGTTAATTCAAACCCTCTTCATCCATTCTAGACCAAAAAATCAACACAAATGGGCATGCAAAAGGGGAGAAAAGAGAGAGAGAGAGAATTGCTATAAATAGACGAACTACAATTCGTGGGTACCGAGATGATGAAATTTAATGGTGGTCTGCCTCCTATATGGTTTTATAAGTTCATATATCATCAAAATTCTTTTCTTTATAGCTTCACATTTATTTTTGCAACATTATTATAATACAGAATCAGAAAAAAATAATTACTGCAGAAATGGTGACCCTTTAAAGTTATGTAGTGTTTTGTATACCGGATTGCAGCTCAGGTCCATGGGCCTTTTGTTCTAGAATTGAAGATTCTTTCTTAATTTTATCAAAATGTGAGTTCTGCGAAAAGATTTAAAGAGTTTCAGACAAGTCACATCAAAAATATTCAAAATATTGGAATATTTTTCAAAAATTGACTTTCTTTTACCTTTTTCTACAAAATGGTCCATTTTTGACACTTTGTATACCTCAAAATGCTAATATTTCCCTATTTCTGGGAAAGTCTGAGATGAAAAGCATTTATTTCTAGAAACCTTGGCCGGTATACAGGAAGACAAGCTGCAAATTTGTTGCATTGAAGGTAACTGTAAGGAACTATAGTGAAACCTGTAAGCCCACCCCCTAAAAATGTTGGTGTGGTAACAAATCCCACTTGTGTCCACATAAGTAATACTGTTGATGGAATATGGCTAAAAGCCATGTTCTTCTATCCCTGGCTTATATACATACATATAAACACAGTTTGTTATAAGAAGTATGAATTATTTATTAAAATATGGATTGATAAATGTAAAATAAATGCTGTATTTAGGTGACAACCAGCCACTCTAATAAAAGGGTCGCAAAGCACTATTTTTTTTTTTAAAAATGGGAATATTTCAGTTTTTAAAATACTTTAACAATCAGAGGTATCCTTGAAATTACATAGTGTAAATATTATGTGGAAGCAAGTTGTTTTAATCTTTACATCAATGTCCTGACAAAATGAGATGGAAAAAGGGAGTTCTGACATAATTCAAAGCATAAAAGGGGTATGAAAAGACTATTAATTAATATTTTATTGCCCTGTAAGTGCCACATTTTCAAAGATCACCACAAATAATAGATTTACATTCAAAATGTAAAACATTAAGCTGCAAAAAACACATCTACAACATATCCATTTTGGGGTGTGGACTCATTTGGAAGAAATGTCATAGGATTACATGTTTGACCATAAACAAAAAGTCTTAGAAATCCTTGAAATCTTATATGTAACTATTTGTTTGTGTCAAATAAAATGCTCGGTTACAATTCAAGCACAAAATCAGATTACTGCTAATTTGGAGTCAACAAATGTTCAATTGAATATCCAAATATCATCTTCAAGAAAAGGGGTGGGGTGGGGAGGGTGAGCCAGTCTAAACGAAATGAAGACAGAGAAATTTCCCTGCAAACACATAGATTTTACTTTCTCGAGAAGGGAAATGCAACAATTTCAGGTTTTGAAAGATTAAAATTGTGTTAAGCCTGAGGAAAACAGCAGCAAAATGCAGTTCACTCATGTTTTGAAAATTCTAACACACCTAAGCAGAACATAATTAGACTAAATTTCTTAATTTTTAAATTTTTGACAAACACATGAATACTTTTTCAATATCTGACAAACACATGGATCCTTGCCAAGTTATTTAACAATGAAAATAAAGACATGCAAGACATTTTGGTTCATTTTACAACAGATGAATAATTAAAATTTTGACAGCAATATTGGGGGTAATCTGAAGAATTTCAGACAATTTATCATGATTTTTAGGCAAAATTGAGTGAAATTATGATACTTTCTTCCCGTCTAACAATTATAATGCAGAAAAAGTAAAAATCATACATTAAAATATTTTCCACTAATTTTGAAAAGTAAATAAACACTGAAAATCACAAAATTTTGACTAAAATCAAAATTTCCCCTCCCAAATTTGTCAAATATTTTTGAAATTTTACCATTTCACATTTTTTACTATCAAAATGCCATATATCACATTTTCTGACAATTTGGAGATCATATCATCAAATTTAGGCCTTTCATCCACTGTCAGGTTGTTTTCATATAGGAGGCAGACCACCATTAATTTCCCCATTGACTTCAATGTTAATTCTGGCCTCTTTGCCCACCTCCAACTTTTCCCCAAATTTTCGTTGGGCTGGATGCTTTCCACTACAGACAGAGGAACAAATGGTCATGTCTTTGCACTAAAATTTGTATGAGGTTGACCACCAAAATTTGGAGATACACAAACTTGAAGAAGCATACTAAAAACATGTAACTAGTTGCCGTACATATCGCCGTAGCTAACCTGATAACCCTCTTATCCTTCCGCCTCAAAATCATGAATATTTACCAAAACCTGGCAGAAAATGTTAATTCAAACCCTCTTCATCCATTCTAGACCAAAAAATCAACACAAATGGGCATGCAAAAGGGGAGAAAAGAGAGAGAGAGAGAATTGCTATAAATAGACGAACTACAATTCGTGGGTACCGAGATGATGAAATTTAATGGTGGTCTGCCTCCTATATGGTTTTATAAGTTCATATATCATCAAAATTCTTTTCTTTATAGCTTCACATTTATTTTTGCAACATTATTATAATACAGAATCAGAAAAAAATAATTACTGCAGAAATGGTGACCCTTTAAAGTTATGTAGTGTTTTGTATACCGGATTGCAGCTCAGGTCCATGGGCCTTTTGTTCTAGAATTGAAGATTCTTTCTTAATTTTATCAAAATGTGAGTTCTGCGAAAAGATTTAAAGAGTTTCAGACAAGTCACATCAAAAATATTCAAAATATTGGAATATTTTTCAAAAATTGACTTTCTTTTACCTTTTTCTACAAAATGGTCCATTTTTGACACTTTGTATACCTCAAAATGCTAATATTTCCCTATTTCTGGGAAAGTCTGAGATGAAAAGCATTTATTTCTAGAAACCTTGGCCGGTATACAGGAAGACAAGCTGCAAATTTGTTGCATTGAAGGTAACTGTAAGGAACTATAGTGAAACCTGTAAGCCCACCCCCTAAAAATGTTGGTGTGGTAACAAATCCCACTTGTGTCCACATAAGTAATACTGTTGATGGAATATGGCTAAAAGCCATGTTCTTCTATCCCTGGCTTATATACATACATATAAACACAGTTTGTTATAAGAAGTATGAATTATTTATTAAAATATGGATTGATAAATGTAAAATAAATGCTGTATTTAGGTGACAACCAGCCACTCTAATAAAAGGGTCGCAAAGCACTATTTTTTTTTTTAAAAATGGGAATATTTCAGTTTTTAAAATACTTTAACAATCAGAGGTATCCTTGAAATTACATAGTGTAAATATTATGTGGAAGCAAGTTGTTTTAATCTTTACATCAATGTCCTGACAAAATGAGATGGAAAAAGGGAGTTCTGACATAATTCAAAGCATAAAAGGGGTATGAAAAGACTATTAATTAATATTTTATTGCCCTGTAAGTGCCACATTTTCAAAGATCACCACAAATAATAGATTTACATTCAAAATGTAAAACATTAAGCTGCAAAAAACACATCTACAACATATCCATTTTGGGGTGTGGACTCATTTGGAAGAAATGTCATAGGATTACATGTTTGACCATAAACAAAAAGTCTTAGAAATCCTTGAAATCTTATATGTAACTATTTGTTTGTGTCAAATAAAATGCTCGGTTACAATTCAAGCACAAAATCAGATTACTGCTAATTTGGAGTCAACAAATGTTCAATTGAATATCCAAATATCATCTTCAAGAAAAGGGGTGGGGTGGGGTGGGGAGGGTGAGCCAGTCTAAACGAAATGAAGACAGAGAAATTTCCCTGCAAACACATAGATTTTACTTTCTCGAGAAGGGAAATGCAACAATTTCAGGTTTTGAAAGATTAAAATTGTGTTAAGCCTGAGGAAAACAGCAGCAAAATGCAGTTCACTCATGTTTTGAAAATTCTAACACACCAGAACATAATTAGACTAAATTTCTTAATTTTTAAATTTTTGACAAACACATGAATACTTTTTCAATATCTGACAAACACATGGATCCTTGCCAAGTTATTTAACAATGAAAATAAAGACATGCAAGACATTTTGGTTCATTTTACAACAGATGAATAATTAAAATTTTGACAGCAATATTGGGGGTAATCTGAAGAATTTCAGACAATTTATCATGATTTTTAGGCAAAATTGAGTGAAATTATGATACTTTCTTCCCGTCTAACAATTATAATGCAGAAAAAGTAAAAATCATACATTAAAATATTTTCCACTAATTTTGAAAAGTAAATAAACACTGAAAATCACAAAATTTTGACTAAAATCAAAATTTCCCCTCCCAAATTTGTCAAATATTTTTGAAATTTTACCATTTCACATTTTTTACTATCAAAATGCCATATATCACATTTTCTGACAATTTGGAGATCATATCATCAAATTTAGGCCTTTCATCCACTGTCAGGTTGTTTTCATATAGGAGGCAGACCACCATTAATTTCCCCATTGACTTCAATGTTAATTCTGGCCTCTTTGCCCACCTCCAACTTTTCCCCAAATTTTCGTTGGGCTGGATGCTTTCCACTACAGACAGAGGAACAAATGGTCATGTCTTTGCACTAAAATTTGTATGAGGTTGACCACCAAAATTTGGAGATACACAAACTTGAAGAAGCATACTAAAAACATGTAACTAGTTGCCGTACATATCGCCGTAGCTAACCTGATAACCCTCTTATCCTTCCGCCTCAAAATCATGAATATTTACCAAAACCTGGCAGAAAATGTTAATTCAAACCCTCTTCATCCATTCTAGACCAAAAAATCAACACAAATGGGCATGCAAAAGGGGAGAAAAGAGAGAGAGAGAGAATTGCTATAAATAGACGAACTACAATTCGTGGGTACCGAGATGATGAAATTTAATGGTGGTCTGCCTCCTATATGGTTTTATAAGTTCATATATCATCAAAATTCTTTTCTTTATAGCTTCACATTTATTTTTGCAACATTATTATAATACAGAATCAGAAAAAAATAATTACTGCAGAAATGGTGACCCTTTAAAGTTATGTAGTGTTTTGTATACCGGATTGCAGCTCAGGTCCATGGGCCTTTTGTTCTAGAATTGAAGATTCTTTCTTAATTTTATCAAAATGTGAGTTCTGCGAAAAGATTTAAAGAGTTTCAGACAAGTCACATCAAAAATATTCAAAATATTGGAATATTTTTCAAAAATTGACTTTCTTTTACCTTTTTCTACAAAATGGTCCATTTTTGACACTTTGTATACCTCAAAATGCTAATATTTCCCTATTTCTGGGAAAGTCTGAGATGAAAAGCATTTATTTCTAGAAACCTTGGCCGGTATACAGGAAGACAAGCTGCAAATTTGTTGCATTGAAGGTAACTGTAAGGAACTATAGTGAAACCTGTAAGCCCACCCCCTAAAAATGTTGGTGTGGTAACAAATCCCACTTGTGTCCACATAAGTAATACTGTTGATGGAATATGGCTAAAAGCCATGTTCTTCTATCCCTGGCTTATATACATACATATAAACACAGTTTGTTATAAGAAGTATGAATTATTTATTAAAATATGGATTGATAAATGTAAAATAAATGCTGTATTTAGGTGACAACCAGCCACTCTAATAAAAGGGTCGCAAAGCACTATTTTTTTTTTTAAAAATGGGAATATTTCAGTTTTTAAAATACTTTAACAATCAGAGGTATCCTTGAAATTACATAGTGTAAATATTATGTGGAAGCAAGTTGTTTTAATCTTTACATCAATGTCCTGACAAAATGAGATGGAAAAAGGGAGTTCTGACATAATTCAAAGCATAAAAGGGGTATGAAAAGACTATTAATTAATATTTTATTGCCCTGTAAGTGCCACATTTTCAAAGATCACCACAAATAATAGATTTACATTCAAAATGTAAAACATTAAGCTGCAAAAAACACATCTACAACATATCCATTTTGGGGTGTGGACTCATTTGGAAGAAATGTCATAGGATTACATGTTTGACCATAAACAAAAAGTCTTAGAAATCCTTGAAATCTTATATGTAACTATTTGTTTGTGTCAAATAAAATGCTCGGTTACAATTCAAGCACAAAATCAGATTACTGCTAATTTGGAGTCAACAAATGTTCAATTGAATATCCAAATATCATCTTCAAGAAAAGGGGTGGGGTGGGGTGGGGAGGGTGAGCCAGTCTAAACGAAATGAAGACAGAGAAATTTCCCTGCAAACACATAGATTTTACTTTCTCGAGAAGGGAAATGCAACAATTTCAGGTTTTGAAAGATTAAAATTGTGTTAAGCCTGAGGAAAACAGCAGCAAAATGCAGTTCACTCATGTTTTGAAAATTCTAACACACCTAAGCAGAACATAATTAGACTAAATTTCTTAATTTTTAAATTTTTGACAAACACATGAATACTTTTTCAATATCTGACAAACACATGGATCCTTGCCAAGTTATTTAACAATGAAAATAAAGACATGCAAGACATTTTGGTTCATTTTACAACAGATGAATAATTAAAATTTTGACAGCAATATTGGGGGTAATCTGAAGAATTTCAGACAATTTATCATGATTTTTAGGCAAAATTGAGTGAAATTATGATACTTTCTTCCCGTCTAACAATTATAATGCAGAAAAAGTAAAAATCATACATTAAAATATTTTCCACTAATTTTGAAAAGTAAATAAACACTGAAAATCACAAAATTTTGACTAAAATCAAAATTTCCCCTCCCAAATTTGTCAAATATTTTTGAAATTTTACCATTTCACATTTTTTACTATCAAAATGCCATATATCACATTTTCTGACAATTTGGAGATCATATCATCAAATTTAGGCCTTTCATCCACTGTCAGGTTGTTTTCATATAGGAGGCAGACCACCATTAATTTCCCCATTGACTTCAATGTTAATTCTGGCCTCTTTGCCCACCTCCAACTTTTCCCCAAATTTTCGTTGGGCTGGATGCTTTCCACTACAGACAGAGGAACAAATGGTCATGTCTTTGCACTAAAATTTGTATGAGGTTGACCACCAAAATTTGGAGATACACAAACTTGAAGAAGCATACTAAAAACATGTAACTAGTTGCCGTACATATCGCCGTAGCTAACCTGATAACCCTCTTATCCTTCCGCCTCAAAATCATGAATATTTACCAAAACCTGGCAGAAAATGTTAATTCAAACCCTCTTCATCCATTCTAGACCAAAAAATCAACACAAATGGGCATGCAAAAGGGGAGAAAAGAGAGAGAGAGAGAATTGCTATAAATAGACGAACTACAATTCGTGGGTACCGAGATGATGAAATTTAATGGTGGTCTGCCTCCATTTCAGATTTTTGTACTTTAAGTTGCCTCCCTTTAGTCTTCACAGCAGTGACTAAAATTGGAAACATTTTTGTTTTCTTTTGTTAATTTAAACCCCACCCCACCCACCACTCCATCAACCCTTATTTTTATTTATTTATTTCTTCATTTAATATAATCATCGATTTAGATTATTTACATTTTTCTTTTTTGTATAAAATATTATGCGATGGTCTTGTTTTTACTGTCATAGCTTAAGCTGAGGTTTTAGATGATAGATTTATAAAAAAAAGAAATTTCTGTGTATTATTGTTTTACTAGGATAAGACTAATAGCCTATTTATAGAAAAGATATTTATGTGGTTTTCGGTAACACTTTACATAACATCATACATTTTACAGCTCATATTTACATTGATCATATACACTTACACATATTGACCCAGGTTGATAGTTTGGGAAGTTGGTATATTTTGGTGTTTGTTTACAGTTTAGACTGGACTTTGAAAGTTTATTGTTGGACTTTAAGGTTTGATTGTTCAGGTGTTTTGGATACTTTGATTGGTATGTTTAGTAGTTTGTCGACTTTGAATTTGTTCGTTGGGTATTTGGTTAAATTGAATTTGTTCATTACTGGAGTTGGACTTCATTTTTTTTTTTTAGGAAAGTTCAATTTTCATTTTCAGGTTTAGTTTCAATTTGTTTAGTACTCTGAAATTTGGTCGACATATAAGCTGTTTTCATGATTGATCACTGCACTTACAGATCCCCTCAACAACATAATAATCAACTATGCCAAGTTTGAATATTCTACCTCAATTAAAAGCAGAGTTACTGTGTGCCAAGAAGTGTGAGGGACAACTCCATTTAGTATTTCCTTGCTTTCTTCAAAAGACTTGTGACAAAAAAACATTGTGTACTATTCAAGCTGCAACTTTTACTAGCAAAGACGCTGTTATTTTTTTTTTAGCATCACAACATTATAACAGGATGGAAGATACAAATTAATAAGGTTGTCTTCAGCTCATATTAACATAAAATCTTTTGCCCAGTTCAACTAAAATCGTTACATCCAGTTCTGCATCATTAAGAACAAACCAACAGTGAGGCTGATGTGCCCCGCCGCAATCCCAAAATAAATAGCTGACACATATTAATTAATTGCATATTTATCTTTTTGAAAATCAAACTAATAATGTATACTTAGTAAGAGCCAAAAATGTTCACGGTCAAACTCAGTCAAAGTTTTGAAGTACATGTACCTGGTAGTAAAACTATACACTAAGTTTCATCATCGACCCAAAACATCGACCAATGAAATGGGTTAGCTCTGATTAGCTTTAGCGGAAAATGTTAATTATTGAACTCAGTCAAGACATTCACCTAATGAACATTAGGTTGTAATGTTCCAAAGTCTTGACTAAACAAATTGCTTATCACTCTACTTAACCCGAACTGAAAATGCTCATTATCGAACTTAGTCAATGTATTGATGTATTGAAATTATACACCAAGTTTCATCACTCTCATTAAATAAGAACCAAAGTTATCATGTCCCAAAGTCTCAACCAATCAAATTGCTAATCTCTGCTTAGAGTGGACAATGCGCATGGTCGAACACTGTTAAGCCATTCACCTAAATAAAGACCTACACCAAGGAGAGTTATTGGGTTCCAAAGTCTCAACCAATCAAATTGAAGTATCTACTTAGCCCAAGGTATTGAGGTAATGAGTTTCACAACTCTCAATCAATTTTAATCAAAGTTATCGAGGTTCAAAGTCTCAACCAATAAAATTGTTTATCGCTCTGCTTACCCTAAGTAGAAAATGCTCATTATCGAACTTAGTCAAGGTATTGATATAATGAACCTATACACCAAGTTTCATCACTCTCACTTAATTAGAACCAAAGAAAAGATCTCCTAAAGCATCAAGCAATCAAATTGCTTATCTCTGCTTTGCCTTAGCAGAAAATATTCATCTTTGAACTCCATCAAGACATTCACCTAATAAACACCTACACAAAGTTTGAACATTCTAACTCAATAACTCAGTTATTGTGTCTCAAAAAAAAATATGATGGACAGACACGCAGATTTTTTAATAAGCGGTTGCCATGCAAGATACGCCCACATTTGGCAAGAGATGGACAGAGAACAAGCTAAAACAAGAAGCGTTTTTCGTACAATCAGGGGCCATAATCCAGGAAGTTTGCGTGAATATCTACAGGAACCAAGATCTTCAGGATATAAACATATATTTTAAGTTGCATCAAACTGGATAAAAATTGTGACCTCTAGAGGGACCTCAACCTGGGTATTACTATTTGCGTACAAGGAGTTGCCATTTTTTCGGACAGTTTCGTTCCGATCTTTACGAAATTCGAACTCAACCATCATTATGGTGTATCGGTGATATATTTAAACCTTTTTTTAAAATCGGATAAAAATTGTGACATCAAGAGGGTCCACAAGCTAAATTGTGACCTGTAGAGTGTCCAAAAACAAATTGTGGACAGACGGACAGGTGTATATAAATAATCAAGAGTAAAAGCCCATTTAATAATTATCAACCCATTCACCAAAAACAATGCGCATGAAATCGGAGCGCATGAAATCGTATGCCTTATTATTAATAGTATTTTTATCATTATCTAGAACGTCCGCGACATACCTTTCAATTCACGATCCAAAAATAAAACATACATCCCTATTTAAAGGCCCTTCTGTGGAAAAACGTATTGTTTTCTAAAGTTTTTGTGGATTTTTTTTCTGATATTAGTCGGAGTGTGCAGCCACAACCATGCATGGTGGAACCATTCTGCAATCCCAATTTTTCTAGGCCCGATTGGGACTTCGTATTAAATATGACTTGGGCCATTTTTAATTGACAAACACCAGTATAGTTTTCTTTAGGGATCTTCACCAGGTTTTCATTTTTGGATTCCATGGAGAAGTTGACTCTTCTTTGAAAATTGAAACATAGTGAATTTATTCCTGCTGATACTATATATTTTCTAGGCTGGATCAAAACTATTTATAAAATATAAATTGGGTCATTTTGACAAACCAAGGCTCCAACTGGCAGTTTTTTTAAATTTCAAAGTTTGCCATCTAAGTTTTAGAAACAAAGATTTTAACAAATTTTCTTCTGCATTTTTTCTACATTAAAGATGGCTTATTTCTATCGCTATTTGAGGTATCAAGTTGAAATAAAGGACACATTGATGCCTTCAAAATGGCATATTGGAAATGTTCATAATATCTTCCGAAATTTCCTGATATTTCCCAGGCCTTACGATTTTCTCCAAACATGAATATATCTCTCCTTTATGAAAATAGGCTAAAAATGATATATGGCCGTATTGGCCCGATTTATTATATTTCCATTTTCATTAACATTTTCAACCGTATATAATAACCCTTATCTCAATTAACAACTAATATCAAAAGGTTTGATCTTCAAGTATAACTTAGATGCTTGATGTTGCTATGTTCGATATTGCATGTTATCTTGATTGTTGATGTAGCATGACGTAACTTCATAACATATTCAGTAATGTAGTATTCACACCCTGTTATTTCTCCTAGGATTACCTCACTCTAATTTTGATTATCGAAACTGTTATTCACAAATGTAGCAGTTAAAGCCCATGGTTTCTTGTAAGTTTACCTTATATCCAATTTATGAAATTGTGCATGCTTGATAAAGGCTATTAAATTCTTCTTCTTGAAACGTGAAATGATGACGCGACATGACGCAATTTGCCCAAAAATGCCAGTACTACCTCGCGGTTCTAGTTACTATAATTATTATCTAGAACGTCCATATAAAGACAACTCCGCGAAATACCTTGAATTCGCGATAAAAAAATATAACATACGTCAATATTTTAAGGCTCGATACGCCATTTCCGTTTTCTCAAAAATTAAATATCAAATTTCTGACAGCTTACATGCTAAATATGTACAAAGATTGATTATTTAACATTTAATTAAGAAAGAAATCAATCAAAATACCAATGCTAGATAATCTCCCATATTGGATTCGATCGGATTTAAATCAGGCCTATCAGGCTTCTCCGCTACCAATAAAATATGGCGCCGTCTTGTTACACTCGAGCAGCATAAATAGATGAAATTTCAATTTATCACAACTTTGTAAATACTGAACAGAATTGCACTCTTTTTAGACTGATATTCCAATTAGAGATTACACTTTTACAATATTGTGGTTTATAAGGGATTCCTAGAGCGATAAATGGTGCTTCAATCCCTTAATGTGGCGGTATAAAAAGCAGAGTTTTGTCAAAGGTTTTAATGAATTATAGTTTATTAAAGAACATCGGGGCATTATATAAAATAACTTGAACGTAAAGGCATATTTACCCTTTTCCGTAGATAAAGTTACAAAAGTACACTTTTCCTCTTCCTTTATGTCAATATTTTCAGCAACTGCACCAAATCTTTTCTCACTCTCTATATGCATCTCTATCATCTGTTTACTTATTGTATCTTTATATCCACTAACACAAACTATTCTTTTACCATCATCATGTGTTGAATTATCTTGTGTTGATGGGTCGAATATTTCAACTTTTAAATTACAACCATCTAATATATGTTCTCTACTACATACCAATTCAGCTTCTAAAATACATGTATATTATAAATAAAACATTACTTCTCTTAACAAATTCTAAAGTTAACAATGTGTTCTACGTTTTGGGATTGTGTCAGGTTTTTGTGCTTACTTTCATAAGTTGAAAAGTCTGCACTGCACTACACTAAACTTTCACGTTTATCTTAGTATGTTTATTTCATCGTCGCTCATGTTCAGCTGACACCAGCGATCAATGTTCAGCTGATACCAGCGACAATCACCCAATCATCTCCTACGCTACTCTTCTTAACGAACCAAATTTCTGGATTACATGTGTAACATATAAGGATCATTGAAGCTCAGATCTTTAATGGGAAGGTTGACAGAGTTTTGACTTTGACTCTGAATAAAAGATAGAAGTGAAGTCTTTTGGTATTATTCTGAGTGTCCAGGGGATCCACGGGGATTGTCGGTCACTTAGTGCAATACCCTGAACACTACAGACCATTAAAAAAATTTTGGTCCTTGTCGGTGTTTATTCAATTTTGCTTTTCCCTTCTGTTGGTATTAATTTTAATTTACAAACATATACATGCCATACTATCATATTATATAATATCCTCAGTAATACTAAAATACCCAAGTAAACAATCATGATTTATCTTCATTAAGTTGAATAAGTACAAACTAACATCTTGTGTGCAAGATATTACAAATAAAGTTTTATTTAGATATGCTTTGTCTTCACCTGCATATGGTTCAGCCTACATGTTTTTTTATTCAAAAGGACATGGAAAATACAGTTTTATATTCACGCTTATTATTTAACCTCCTGTAAACAGCTTTGTATATATTTACCTTCTGTTGTGCTAAATGTTACAAGTAAATATTCTTTATTTTCACTTAATTCAACTGTTTCTGCTTCTGCTCCACACGCTTTCATATTAGTAAAATACATGTCCATCAATTCAAAATTTGCTGTCTTAAAACCAGATACTTTAATTGATTTCAATTCCAGAACTTCTTCTTCATATGCTTTAACAGTAAGTAGTTGACTGTTCAAAGTGTGATTTCTTTCTAGAACAATTGCAGTATCTAAATGAAGGGAAAAAAACTGATATTAACATGCATAACACAAAAATGTTATTTTTCATCAATCTGATAAAAATAAAGATCTATATTTAGTTTCTGGGGTTTTTTTTATTCTTTCGATGGCCTCTACTACATGAAGAGCTAACCAGTTGTAGTGGGAGTTTACATCAGAGGTCATATGAGCGGCTTTTGATCCTATGACGTCAGACAATTGATTAACCAACAAGCGTTGATGTTTCTAGTAGGATACCCACAGTTCTGTGCATCGCACGCCAAGAACTCACTGCAACAGACCGTTTCATTGGCTAATCCCTTACATCAACCAGAACGCAGGTTATATATGGAAGGATAACGTTGCCAATATTATTTCAATGCTAACGGTGCAAACTGCATATGTCAGCAGTTCAAAATATGTATTTTAGGCTACACAAAATAAATGTCTTGTTTCTCGGGCAACTGACAGCTGAAACTGTAGGGGGGGGGGGGGCGGTTTATTTTTTTTTTTACCTCATTTCTGGCTAGAGGATGGTGCAAAATAAAATTTGGCTATTGTTGAAAATTGTTGGGGCGGGAGGGCGGCCTTGTATTTTTTTTTTTTTTTTAATGAGAAAGTCATTACTTGTCTACAGTTTTGCTTTCAGTTATATATTATACATACTTAGAACATAAACCCAAAAATCAAGTCTACTCAAACACTGAACACTGACTGTAAGGAAAATAATTTTCCATATTTAATTCACGTAATGTAGCTTACTAATGGTAATGGTGACAACCATAATTGAAATTGGTTTAAAATAAAATTCCGTACGACTATTAATAGCCGTCCATAATAATGACAATATTTTAAAGGGTAAGCCTCTGTCAGCATGTGTATCAAAAATAATCATCACGGTAAACGACACTTAGATCTAAATCTAGTATCGCTGGTTTATAATGATTGACCTAATTCCAACCAATGCATGTCACGTGTCATCGGGATTCGGGAAATGACTGTTTCTCAGGATATTCGGTGTGTTTCTCAGGATATTCGGTGTTCTATCTGGGGTTTATATCGAATGACTATTTAAATTTAACTAACAACTGGTCAGTAAAACCATCAAATGTGTAATCCAATTATTATTTTCCGGATTATCAAAACTACCGTTAAATGTGCTAATGACCCAGATTCTGACTAAGGTATGGTGACTATCATCGTATCGTATTCGTAGCCACAAGTTATAATAATTATACAGGTCACAATTCTATGGAATACAATTACTGCTTTTTACTGAGCCTAGTAATGACTAGAGAAGCCTAGTCGAAACGTCGCTCAGTAAAAAGCAGTAATTGTATTCCATAGAATTGTGACCTGTATACTCTATTTCAATTACTAAATGCCATTGAAACAGTTTATAATAATTAACCTGTTCTACGATTCATTGTTTTATAAGTAGGATTTTTTCAAACATGAACCGACTGAAGCCGGCAATAATGAGCCGATTAAGATCGAATGATTGAAATACAATGCATTGTTGTCAATGACTTTCGGTGTTTAACACGAATCAAATTCTAGTTCACAAGGGGAGGTAATTAAAATCACGTGATACAAAAATGGAGGTTCTTTCGATATCTATAAAAATGACCCGTAAATGAGCGTTTACATCTGAATCAGTTTAATACATTTGAATGGATATCCACGTATGGGGCATGTAGATACATGCGGCATACTCTTTTTATGACTTGCTTATCGATGTTCTGGCGGGCGTTACATATTTTTTATTTTTCATCAAGACCAATAAATAGGCCGCACGCGCAACCAATTTTGAGTGCGGGCGGTGCCCGAGAAACAACTTATTTTATTTGTGTTGCCTTAGTTTTACAATTTGCAATTTGCATTGCTCCACAATACCAATGTCACAGTGTTAAAATACAGAATACACTTTTCAATAATACAAAATACAGGATAATAGTTCTGCATTTTGCAGAATAGACAAATGCATAATAGAACTTAGCATATTAGAACATATACCTTATATGAGATCCATAGTTATATAACAACACTTCCAGATCCTTGTACAGTAAAGACAGGCAAAACGAAATTTTGAACTATAAAACACAAAACTTATTTTGCATTGAATTTGCCTGATGATTTTCAGATTCATTTTGATTTGTTTGAAAAATATTTTTTTTCTAAAAAGGGTTCATGTGGAATATAATTAGTCATGTGGCCAGAGTTATCACCTTCATATGTTGAATAAGTTACAAGTGCGTAACCATCATCTTTAGAAATTTGTATGTTTTCTGCAGAAGCTCCAGATTTTTTCTTGTTGTCAAAATACAATTTGATCATTTCGTCCGTTGTTTGGAAGTCGAATCCTGTTACTTTTAGTGTCATCATGTTTGTTGATACATCTGAAAATTAAAATCAAACATTTTACTTTTTAAAACTGGAAGATGTTTTTCGCAACCACAGTGTTTAGGGTTAGGATTAGGACAATGTTTAAGGGGATACTTTGTATAATAAACAAGAACACAGGTTAAGGTTAGCTCAGTTTAGTTCAATAATTGTCAGTCTTTAAAATGCTTCTTCAGTGCTTCAAAAGTATTTACAAGGTAATCGTAACTCATAAACACCATGGTTATGAATAACCCCTTCCTTTAAAATATGATCCATGTATTCATTTCTGTTACTCTGACCTGTTGACGAGCTATACATTCTCCGAAAAGGGAGTACAGAGTTAAGACTTACTGTTCTGCTCCAACTGGGCTAATGAAGACTGTAATTTTAACAGCTCATACAAAAGATAGTCAAGAATTTCACCATATGCATAAATTTATGGACATTCAAAGTTTAATATAATTCCTATCTAAATGCTATCTGATCTATATTTTTACTGTTATAAGATTCTAGGTTATGAAATGATAAGTTTTATTGGATATATGGAATATTGTTTCTTTAACATTTGAGATAATATTAATTCCGGAAAATATTGTTACCTTTTTTGTTTTCTTCATTCAACATCGGTGTTTTTAAATTATCTTCTGAACCGCAAATATCACTGTTGTTTCGCAATTTCGATTCAGGGTGTTTTTTCTGTTGAAGTTGTACATCAGATTGCATGGAATTCGGTTGTTTTTGTGGAATTGGATATACTGGATTATTAGTGACAGTGATTTCCATCTTGGTACTGTCAGAAATACTTGGTTGATAATTAGCTTGGATTTGAGGCTTTATCTGTTCTGTAGGTGATGTTTTATTTTCTGTAGTTGGTCCATCAGAGTGTATATACAAATTATCACCACTCAAAATTCCTGTAACAAATAGTCAATAATAATTAAAATGAAAAAAGGCTTTTTTTATAATAGAGGACCTACATTAATTTGTCCTATATCATGAATTAATTATCAGAAATTTACACAGCATGACTTTAAAAAATGATTCAATGATAACCCATGTCTTAAAATGACTCTTGACCCCCTTGATATTATAATATGCATATCGGCTTCTTCTTAATCTGGGGGGGTGGATGGTCGAATGGTTAGCACGTGCGTGCTGTATCATAAGGCCTGTCATTGAGTCAACTGGCGTGGTTTCGAATCCCCGGTTGTACGTGACAAGGAGTAGGGTCGCCTGTCCAACCTCGTGGATTTTCTCCGGGTCCTCCGGTTTCCTCCCACTGCTAAAGACCCCTAAGCGCAAGCAAATTATTGAAATAAAATTAAATATGTTAGTCCCGAAATGACCTAGTTTGTGTCGAGTGGACGTTAAATCCCATTTCTCTCTCTCTCTCTCTCTCTCTCTCTTCTTAATCTTGCAAAACAATAATCTAATCGGAATAACACATCAATCAACACAATTCAATGCTTTATTTTTACCTGAATCAAAGATACAGACCTAAAAGTACAGAGATTAAATGTCGAAAAAAAAAATTAAATGTGCACCGAGTAACAACAATTTGTCAATTCAACTTATACTCCATATCGACTTATACCCCGTAAAATATGATACGGAAATTGACCCCTCTTCGATCAAGTTACTTGATTAACAAGAGTACATTGAAAATCTTTTGAGAGAGATTTGAAGCAAATGTTTGATCAATTGATTAGTTTGAATATGATTTAGTCCGTATATATCACCATATCACACGGTTTGTATAGATGTTTAAGAAATAATACAAATTCATTTGACGTTGTGTGTTCTCATATTTTCATAGCGACTATTCGAATACTATTCAAATATTTGCTTGATATTCGCCGAATATTCGAGCAGTGATTTAGTTCGAATGGCAGAATACTACAAGACACTACAAGTAATTATTAAAAATCATTAGAAGATCCAGATTTTTGACAGTACATACTGTAATTACAGTTGATAGATTACAACTTTTTTTCACTTTATTTTTTGAGGCCTGAATTTTTAGCTGGCCCTAAGGCACGTGGACTAAGACTAGTAATTATTTCCCCTTATTTCATGATGGAATTATTTCCCCTTATTTCGTGATTTTCCCTTAATTTTTTTCTCCCCTCTTCCTGCATTTTTGGGTTGACTTTTTGGTCTAGAATTGGAGAAAAGGAACCAAATTTGCAATTTCATAGCAGTTTTGGGTAATACTGATGATATTACAGCGGAGGGATAGGGGGTGTAAAGTGTCTTTCTGCAGAGCAATCATTGTGTCGGAAGTGAGATTTTCACCCCTGTCAACTTCAAATCCGTGTAGCAAAAAATCTAAATGGTCAACCCCCTACAAAATTATGATGAGGAGATTGCCAAATGTTGTCCCCATTGTGCCTATAAAGATTGGAACCAACGGAATGTTGAGCAAAAAGCTACAGCCTGTGATGTTACAGTCATTTAACATTGAAGTCAATGGGCAAATAATTGCTAGTCTGAGTCCACGTGCCTTATTTGCCTAATGGTTAACTCAGCACTGGGTATTAAGATGGCTACAGAAGACGAAATAAAACATAGGAAGCTACAGAAAGTACACAAACGAAGACCATTGAAAGAATTAAAATAATATAGACTACAGAAAACCGTAAAATAATGAAAACTACATGTAACGGTCAAATTGCACCTTTCCTTTAATAATTGACTTAGTACCATGTGTACTTTATTTGTTTGATTTCCTTTCGTTTTATGTATAAGCATTCCTAAATTTGGTTCAGACCTCCAGATAATGGTAGTCTTGAATGTCAAGTAACCCTGTTCAACTTGTTCTCTTAGACAAGCTCACACTGATCCGCAGTGAATATTTGCTTGGCCGCGACAATCACTGATAAGGATGACATTGATGCGGCTTAATGAGCTAGAAATAATATGTAACAGGCATTGCGATGCTTTAGAGCTTCGCTCTATATTAAATAATTTAGTTTTTATTGAGATCTAAATTTTATACATTAATTTTGTTTTTAAAAAAAGAACAAAAAAGTGTGAGAATTATTTTCATTGACGTAAAAAAATATGTGACGTCATTGATTAGACGCGTCATAGAAATAGTTCTATGAGGCACGTAATCTCGCTTGGGCGAGATTTGGTGGATAGAATTATTTTTGTTAGTTACGTGATCTCGCTTGGGCGAGATTTAGTAAGTTGACATGCGCATTGCCTGTTTTGCCCAGTGTATCCGGTACCGGCTGAATTTTTTTTTAATCAACAGTCTGTGGGTGACATTTTCAATTACGCTCCTGTGTTACCGGAAAAGAGCTTTGCTCTATATTAACTTTTTTCCTGCGACAAATTAAATTCTAAAACATTTTTTGTATATATTGGAAAAATAAATAAAGGCGTTTGACGTATTTGTAGTTAAAAATTATTTCCGATTTGGTGTAAATGGGTATTAAAATGACTAAAATGCAGCATTCTCTCCGAAGCAGTTATGTCTTATGTAAACAATGCACCCGCCATTCAGCCAATAATTCACACCGCGTGCTGTGACAGCACGTGTTAAGGCAGTCATCTATGACAGAGATATTATACGAGACTCGTAATTCTCTGTGAAACAGATTGAGACAAGCCCTGTATGATCTAGTCTTGTGCAAAATGTCTTCCTAGGAAGAATGTTGTAGATGTTTACTGTTTAATTCTTGTCTCATCTCTTTCCATCTATCTGGCATGACATAATATACGGTAAGATTTGAAGCAGAGTTGCTACAGACATAAATTATGAGAATTAATGACACTGTCTTTGCATTTTTATCAGTAAATTTGATTGTAATCTTTACGTGATGTGGACCATGTGCCTTTCCTTCATTTCCCGCCATTGCAGGCAAACCGTCCCTTATTTTTGTCAAGGTTATAATGTTTTTTTCAAAGACAAAAGATATATTATTAGTTTAATATTGGTTATGATAATGAATGAATGTAAACTGTCATCAAGTAATTGTTATTCAATATTAGCTGACATTAAAGGCGTTTTTGTGAACCGATTAGATTTGACCGATTAGCTATTATACGCATTTGTGAACCAAGTTGATTATGCTAATCGTTACATTTGTGAGACGATTTAACTCAACTGATTAGGCAAATCGACCTAATCGTCCCAGGAGGTGTTTAGGCGATTAGATTTGACTTTTTCAAAATGGCGGAATGTTCAACGTCGTAAGTAATTTTTAATGCTTATTGTTGTTTTTCTCCATAAAAAATGTTTTTTTTTTAAAACGCATGTGACGGGTTTAATGTTAACTTTATAGTCCACAAGAATGTTAGATCACCTCTAAGCAATTTTATTCATTTACAGTTTTTTCAATATATTCCTCGATCCTAGGTTTTCTCAGGACACTTTTTACATGTTTTGTCACTTCAGTTTTCCAAAAAATACTTGAACTTGTTGGACATAGGAGATTGTTTCTAACGGCAACCATTTTTCCTTTTTTGCGTAGATAACCTTCATTTGTTTTTAACAAGTCATCAATAATTAGCAGAGACAATTTTTTTTTCTGATCGGTGTCCGTGATGGCAGCCATCTTACCAAATCGTAATTATCAAATTTCACATTTGTGGACCATAGCTAATCAAATCGAAATCATACCAAATCGTACTAGCAAATCAAAACCTAATCTAATCGACTCACAAAAACGCCATAAGCCTTCTCTAAATCCGACTTGAGTGCATAAGATAAGAGGCCTGCAGACGAATTTCTGTTTTGCGACAGAATATTCTTGTCATACTTATAACTTTATTATTCTATTGTTGTATGTTAATTCTGGTATTTATGTCTGGAATGTTTATATATTTCAGTCAATCATAATCAGCATCATAATCAATATCATCTTATCATCACATCAACATATGAGAGATTTTTTGGTTGAATAAAGTATTATGTAGACAACTGTTTTGAACGTCTCATTTGATACGCCCGGAAATCGCCTGTTATGTTTACATGCTGCTGGAGATGCATTGACGCTTATTGCCCCACGTTTGCGTAGTCTTCACTACAGAAAGAAGTAAAATAATGAAAACTACAGAAAAGATAGGTTGTCGGGGAATGAAACATACACCAACAGCAGATAAAGCAGCTCGATTATCACAGGTAGATATTTTAGCTGGAAAGCGTGAGACTTGGTATTCACAATGATCGAGGAATGATAGAAGCTAATAGGCAGCTGGGTCAGTAGCCAATCAAAATTAGTTCCGAAATATGCAGGGTATTACGTAAAGGGCAATATCAAAACCTTCTATTGAAGATGATAGGGGGCCTACATACAAGATAAAATATGCATTGACTTCAGTTCATTTTTAATGGGTTACCTGACTGTCCTCCTAGTGAAGGTTGCATCATTTCTTCCTTGTTTTTATCATGATGATTAAAATTTGGTTCTGTAAAAGTTCCTGATCTAGAATCGCCAGAACTGTTATCTGGTGGGTCTACACTGTGGGAATCATCTTCGTCACTCACGTCTATCAAAACGAAAGAATCCATTAAAGAGCTTTGTTCTTGAATAAATTTTTCATTGGATGGATGGGTATTTTGTTGGCTGTTTACCGAAATATTATTTTCATGTATCTGATCAGGATGTGGGCTTGTGTTTTTGATTTGTGTCACCTGCATCTGTTCTGCTCCTTCCTGTCCAGACGGATTTAAACCATCTGTTACACTATTCCTAACTGGTTCTAACGTATTTAATTGTGCTTTCGGTTCATCTATTGTCCCACAGTTAACCGGCGTTTTTGCCCCTTGGTGCCCACTGAAGATATCTGTACATTTAATCTGACCTTTTTCTAAATTATTTGGTTGTCTACATATTGGTTGCTGTCCGAATTGGAGATTGGGATTAACCAGGGTGGTTGCAACATCTGTTAACTGCGGATCAGTTTCTCCTGCACAGTTTTGTTCTGTAGGTGAAGTAGTACTTGGAGAAATGGTTTGTTGATCAGTCGTATGGTTTACTTCGCCATCTCCTAATGGTATTTCGGAGGCTTTGTGCCATTCCTTTGCCATCGAAATTATAAACTGAAAAAAGTATATAGAGAGTATGACACAATATAGTCAAAAGGTCGATACGATAAAACATCCATGGCTATAAAAATATTCCATATAAATATAGGTTTTCATGCAACCAAGCAAGCCTTAGATTTTGTCCTTATACAAAATAAGAAAACTGGAAATTCTGTAGCCTTTTCATGTCCCGAGTTTCCGGATTTGGACCTATTCAAATAAAGAAAACTCAGAATTATCTGATCCAACTAGCCTACTCAAATTTGGCTCTGAAAAAGAAAGACGAAAATTTTTGACCTATATGCAAGATACGAAAACTGGAAAATCTGTGACTTTTCCAACACTGGGTTTCTGCATTTGGAACTATTCAAATAACGGGGGCTTGGAATTATCTAGTCCGAGTTCTCGCCTTTGTAAAAGAAAGACGAAAAATTGGGCCAAATTGTTTTTAGCGGTGAACTTCTAAGGTTTTTTTGGGGGGGGTTTTAACAATAAACTTTGAACTATACTTAATTTAATATATGAAGCGCCAAATTTCTACAAGTAAGAAAGATGGGCTGCCTGGCAACGAAGCATACGTCCATGGCAGCTATATCAACCGAAGCCGTCACATATTTATTCTTTTGTAGGTAGCCTAATGTGAGCGTTTTACAGGACACTGATATCAATTCCAATAAAGACTGAATCATAACTTTTGTCGTTAGAGCATTTGAACAAGAGCATCGCTAATGCTGCAATATACGTCCACATTCCAGCTTTGACTGATATGGTACTTTTTAGAACGAAGAGAATGAAATATGAAATGGCTGTAATAGGATAAGAGGCAAAGAAAACTAGGCGTTGGGTTTGTTTTGCCAAATTTACAGACAAAATACTAACAAAAAAGTGGGTGTGACACTGCCCCAGCAGGTCAGGGCAAGAATCAAAATAAATAGTTGCCGTCTTTACGGTATAAGGAATAAATATGCAAAGTTCCAAGATGATACATTCAGATTATAAGACTAGTTGATAAATACAAAAATGGGTGTGGCTCTGCCCCTGGGGGTTGGATATGGAACAATATAAATAGGTACCACCCTGTTATTGAAATGACAACATCAATAGTTGCCCTCCTTCGGGTATAAGGACTAAGTATTCCAAGTTCCAAGATAATCCATTCAGAATTGTGGCCTTCGGGCGCTAAAGGCAAAAATTGGACGTGGCATTCACCAAAATCAATAGTTGACGCCCTTAGGCTATAAGGAATACAATACATATGTCAAGTACCAAGTTGATCCATTCAGAATTCCGGCCTGTAAACGATAAACACAAAAATTGGGCTCTGCCCCAGGGCGTCCTTAGGCTGTAAGGAATACATATCCCAAGTTCGAAGACAATCCATTAGGAATCGAGGCCTGTAGGCAACTCACAGAGACACAACAAAAAAATGGGTGTGGCTCTGCCCCTGGGGGTTGGGCAATCACCAAATACAATAGGGGGCATCCTTTGGGTATGACGAATAGGTATGCAAAGTTTCAAAATGAACTGCGGCATGTAGATGACAAGCAATGGGCGGGGCTCTGTCCCAGGGGGTCGGGCATGCACCAAAAACAATTGGGATCATCTTTAGGGTATAAGGAATTCATGATTCATATGATATTTTTCAAGACGATCGATTAAGAATTGTGGCCTGTGTAGGTGACACACAAAAAGAAAATGGGGGTGTGGCTCTGCACCTGGGGGTTGGACATGCAACCCAAACAATAGGGATGTTCCTTATGGTACAAAGAATAAGTATGCAAAGTTCCAGGATGATACCTTAAGAAATGCGGCCTGTTGACAAACAAATACAAGAATTGGGCGTGGCTCTGCCTCTGGGGATCGGGAATGCACCAGAAACAATAGGGATCATCCTTAGGGTATAAGGAATAAGTATGTAAAGTTTCAAGATGATCACCTAATAAATGCGGCCTGTAGAAAACAAACAAACAAATACAAGAAATGGGCGTGGCTCGGTCCTTGGGGGTCGGGCATGCACCAAAAACAATAGGAATCATCCTTAGGGTATAAGGAATGAGTATGTAAAGTTTCAAGATGATCACTTAAGAATTGTGGCCTGTAGGCGACACACAGGCACACAAAGAGAAGATGGGCGTGGCTCGGCCCCTGGGATTGGGCATGCACCCCAAACCATAGAATGTTCCTTATGGTACAAAGAATAAGTATGCAAAGTTTCATGATGATACGTTAAGAAATGCGGCCTGTAGACAACAAACAAACAAATACAAGAAATGGGCGTGACTCTGCCCCTGAGGGTTTGGCATGCACCCCAAACGATAGGAATGTTCCTTATGGTACAAAGAATAAGTATGCAAAGTTTCAAGATAATACGCTAAGAAATCCGGCCTGTAGACAACAAACAAACAATTACAAGAAATGGGCGTGGCTCTGCCCCTGGGAGTCGGGCATGCAAAAACAATAGGGATCATCCTTAGGGTATAAGGAAAAGGTATTTAAAAGTTTCAAGATGATCACGTAAGAATTGTGGCCTGTAGGCGACACACAGACAGTGGCGGCGCCAGCCGTCGGTGATTGGAGGGGCAAAGCTGGGGCAAAGTCCAAGGTTAAGGGGGCAAAGGCACGAGCTTCAAATAGGGGTAGGCCCCCAAAGAAAAGAAAATTTTGAAAAACAGGTTGCCGGAAATGCAGCCTGGCAATATTTCTGGCGATCGATGAGGTAAAGTGTCAAACGAACGGATCGACTTGCGAATCACGACGAAGCCCACTTACGAGCGTCAAAGTAGGGAGTCCTCCCCCAGAAAATTTTGAAAAATAGACTGCCGGAAATGCTGTCTTACAGTATTATGTCAGGCACCGATCGTCGAGATAAATAGATCTGCCCAGATATCGTTCGTAGCCTGATCACTAGTTTATCCGACTAGAGAACAAAATGTCAGCCATTTTGCAGCTGTTTGTATTTCGACTTGAAACTTTCAGAATACATTACAAATGGGTGGATTAAGTCAAAAATGTCAACAAAAATTTTCCGATTATCTCCCATTTGAAAATGACGTCCGATTTTCAACTTCTTTAATTATGCCGTTTAAAAATATTTGTCAATACAAGTCGTCTATCAACTTTTTAGAGTAATCTCACCAAGATAAAATTCACCGTATGTACCACCATTTTGAAAACGGAATGTCAGTCTTTAAAACCATACTCGTCCTACAATTCTTATCTGAATGTCAACAGCTTGATATTTTTGGAAAGCAATCACAATTCGCAATCAATTGTCGCAGTAGAAATTTGATATTTGACCTAGATTTTTGTTAAAGTGACGTCAAACGGTGGTGCTAATTGATTAATTAAGTCCTTAGTGCTTATTCTGAAAGTTTTTTCAAAACTTGTCAAAGTTGCAGTTATACAGTTACAACTATTATCTCGCTTGAGAGTGAGAGACCATACAAATATGTTATCAATTTCTACAATACCACATCCACTGTCCTTGTGAATGGCTCCGGAGAATCCATTTTTTTAAACGACCACTTTCCCGAAATCGTTGACCTCATTAGTAATGAAAAAGCTGAAGATTTAAGTAATATTGTAAAAGAGTCACTGCATCACAGCTTCAACCTGAGCCATCAAATTGACCAATCTGAAAGTTTCCCAGGCAGTCTATATGAAAACCAAGATTTAACTTTAAGTACACCCGATCTCTCTGACACAAATTCTACAACCTCCATACACGAATCAAGTGTGCAGAATATTTCTTGGGAACTCCCTTCATCTACTGAAACGAATGATATAATTCAAGGTACCGGTACAATCAAACAGAAAAGAACAAGTCGTCTGCCTGTCCCGGAAAGATCCTCAAATATAAATAGATTGAACGAAAGAGGTACATGTAACCGTCTAGCTACTCTTCACACAAATTTAACCGCTCTTGAATCTACAGTGGCTGGCTTGAGAGTGGAATTAAATAAAATCACCTCTTGTCTCCATAACACCCAGGCCAAGAATATCTTACTGTGTGAAGAAATAAAACTTCTTGAAGAACTAAATTGTGATTTAATGATTGCTGTTGATGACATCAGAAGTGAAAATGCAACCTTAAAAGTTTCAAACATGGACCTCATGAATGATATAACTCTGCTAAAGATAGGTTGCCAGGCAACGAAACATATGCCCACAGCAGCTATATCGTCCGGGCAGTCAACAAGAGTTGTCACATATTTTTACTTTTTTCGGTAATGAAACATTTATAATACATTAAAATCTGATTAAGAGTAACAACTTATTAAGTAATTATCAGAAAACCATTAGAATTTGTTTGGTTTTTGTAAAGTTCTGCCCCATGCTAACGTTTAGTATACAAATATTTTAACATCATGGATTTAGCTGTTCAAGTCATAAAGATTCTTGAAAATCAATATACTTGTTCGTCTCAAGATCTTAAACACTGTATAAATTTAAAGTCAATCGGATATTAACTTTAGCCTCTAGAGCGTCCACAAGATTTTTCAAAGTGATCAAGGGCCATAACTCTGACAGTAATTATCGAAAATCGCTGAAAATCAATAGGCTTCTTCGTCTCATGACCCTAAACACTGTGTATATTAACTTTAGCCTATAGAGCGTCCACAAGCAATTGTGGACGCCGGACGGACGGACGGACGAGGGCGACAACAATATACGACCACATTTCAATGTGTGCGTATAAAAATGACCAAAGCACCAGAGCTTGAAATTGAACTCATGGAAAAGCCAAAGGTGAGCCCTACAAACAAATCAAAGATTTCGCTAAACCTGTGAGCCCTACAAACGAATCAAAGATTACTGCTAAACCTGTCCCAATCGAACGCCATGAGCGGATAAAACCGTTAGATAAACACAAGAACATAGTGGTTGGCTCGTCTATCTTGCAAGACATAAAACCAAGGAGTACGTAACATTAGTGGTGGACAAATAGGAGATACATACAAATTCCTTGGAAAATGTCAAATATCAGAAGAAACTCATCAAATTGCTTTCCTGATTGGATCAAATAATGCTTCTCCGCACACTGATTTCAACGATTGCAAAAATTCATACCTCAATCTTATAAAACGTGCAAAACACAAATTCCCAAAAGCAAATGTGAATTTTCTTCAGCTCTTACCAAGACTGAACAGCAGAAATAGAGACATTAATAAGCCTATTCACACCCTAAATAATGTGCTACAGGAAGTGTATGCTGTTACTAAAAGCAAGTTTATTAGGACTTCAACCAGCTTCTCTCACCATAATGATAAGAATAAAATCAAGCATCATCTTTATCGCAATGAGGCTCACCTTAACCTTAAAGGCTCTGGCAGACTGGCTTCAATCCTCAAAGGGGCCCTCAACCTATACCAGGGGACAACCGTAAACTCCCTGAAATCTGATGAAAGCACACTGGCAACTACATATTCAATTTCAGCTCAACATCATTTACCACTACCAGACACAAGATTTCCACCACCACCTCGTGTACATACATCAAGATCATTTTCAATGAACATTAACAAAAGTAGCATATGGCCTCCAATCTCCAGGAACTAAGCTTACCGTATATGTACGTATATTACATGTACATAACATATAGTGCTAAGTACAATACATCATGTATACGTATATTACGCATGTACATACCACATAGTGCGAAGTACAATACATCATGTATACATACTCTTAGGTGCTGATCAGTACCATTGATACTAACTACATAAAGTTTCTTTAGTTTCATGTTATGTTTCTAAGTTGTTTATATCGCAGTATAGTGCTCCAGATTATTTTATACACGTGTAGGAGCTATTCTGTGCTAAATTCATAGGATGTGATTAAAGTACTATGCGCTCCTACCAAAAAGTGAGAGTGAGACTACATGTTGTTCTCTGTGTGCCAATTCCTACATCGTAGCTTCTGTTTAAAGTGCTACAGACTTAGATATAGTTTCTTAAAAGCCATTAATAGCATCTTCCGTGTGTGTGGTTCATGAAAAGTCTTTCATGTAAACATGAGATCGTATATTTATAAGTATATCATGAACAATATCCTTTACAAGTGTTATCAACATTGTAAAATTTATGGTATGTCATTCTATTTGACATTGATGACCATATAGGATTAAGCTGAACTGCACACTCCATGGATGCTCACATTCTTCTACCCTTTCCTTGATTGAAAATATGCGTATGTCACTTTACTACTTTTGTTGCATGCACAAAATCTGTTTGTATTTGTGATTGAGTTACAGGTATATTTATCAATTTCGTTTTATTAAGTCGATAGTAATTGATTGTCGTGTAAATAAGTTTTTTGGGGGTTTTTTTTAAGTGTAAACAAGCATTTTTCTTGTTACTTACATTTATTGCGTGCAAATATTCGTACATGTATTTGTGATTGTTTTTATAATTATAGGTACACGTACGTGTACATGCATTCATTTATGTATTGTTTTCATCTCACCTTGGGTAATACGTAATTGATTCTCGTGTAAAACCTGCACTTACTTATTTTCCCTATATTTATTTATTTTTTTTTTTATTTTTTTTTCAAAAATAAGTAAATAATTATATAATAAAATTAAATCCTCGATGTATAACTTCTTAACTCAGAGAGGCCTACGCTTCTGTCACCTAAATGTGTGTCATTTATATAACAAATTAGATGAACTAAAGCTGTTAATTGATAACTATGATATAGTAGGTTTTTCAGAAACACATTTAAACGAAAACATCAAGGATGATTATCTAACTATACCCGGATTTCACCCCCCATTTCGTAAAGATGGTTGCAATACAACCTCGTCTGGAACCATAATCTATGTAAGAGAGTCACTTAAATGTAAACAAAGAAATGATTTAGAACACAGTAATATTGAGTCAGTCTGGGTCGAAATCAATTTAAAAAAAACACCCAGCCTTTATTAATTTCATGTACACATAGAAACCCTGCATCAAGATCGAAGTGGTTAATAGATTTTAAGGAAATGATGGACTTTATAATAGATATAAATTACGAAGTCACAGTCTTTGGGGATATAAACATCGATCTGCTAAATCCTGTCAATAAATACTGGACTGATTTTCTCGATAATTACCATCTGAAACAAATCATTACACGCCCAACACATGTATCGAATAGATCTTCTACATTGATTGATCATGCCATTGTTTCTTCTCCCAATAATATTATTGAATCTGTTGTCCCCACATACTCTATTTCGGATCACTTTCCAATCTGCTTTACATGGCGTAAAAAAGGTATCAAAATCCCCAAAACAAGACACATTTATATTACCTATAGATCATTCAAAAAATTCAACGAAGCCAACTACCTGAGTGACTTAGCCTCCGCAGCCTTTGATAATATACTTCACTCCAATAATCCGGATGAGTGTCTTGATCTATGGTATAAAATACTAACCCCAATTATAAATAAGCATGCTCCTCTCAAAACCAGACGTGTCAAAACTGCCATTAAACCACCCTGGTTGACCAATGAAATATTAGCAATAATGCGCAACAGGGATTATCACAAGAAGAAAGGAAATATAACCATGTTCAAAAAATGTAGAAACAGCCTAAAATCCATGATCCGATCTTCTAAATCTGAGTATTTAAAAAGCCTTGTTTCTGACAGTCGAAACTCTAAACAAATTTGGAATGCAATTAAAACATCAGTAAACAGTAATAATAATATGACTCAATCTCTCCCTATTGATCCTGAACTTTTCAACAATCACTTTACAAATATAGCTGACAAACTCATAAAGGATAATATCAACAAGTAAAAATCTGATAACGACTGTCATCTCCAAAACTTCATCAAATCAAAATTACCTCAAACTACCGAATTTGACATTACTTTAATAAAGATAGGTTGCCAGGCAACGAAACATACGCCCACAGCAGCTAAATCGTCCGGGCAGTCAACAAAAGTTGTCGCATATTTTTTACTTTTTTCGGTAATGAAACATTTATAATACACTAAAATCTGATTAAGAGCAACAACTCAGAAAACCATGCTAACGTTTTGTATACAAAACTTTTAATACTGTATCATGGATTTAGCTGTTCCAAGTCATAAAAATTCATTGAAAACAAATATACTTGTTCGTCTCAAGATCTTAAACTCCGTGTATCAATCTGAAGTCAATCGGATATTAACTTTGGCCTCTAGAGCGTCCACAAGATTTTTCAAAGTGATCAAGGGCCATAACTTTTGCAGTAATTATCAGAAATCTTTGAAAATCAATAGGATTCTTCGCCTCGTGACCTCAAACACTGTGTATAAATTTAAAGTCAATCAGATATTAACTTTAGCCTTTAGAGCATCCACGAGGTTTTTTGAAGTGATCAAGGGCCATAACTCTGGCAGTAATTCTCGAAAATCACTGAAAATGAATAGACTTCTTTGTCTCATGACCTTAAACACTGTGTATAAATTTAAAGTCAATCGGATATTAACTTTAGACTTTAAGAGCCTCCACAAGATTTTTCAAAGTGATCAAGGGCCATAACTCTGGCAGTAATCATCGTAAATTGCTGAAAATCAATAGGATTTTTCGTCTTATGACCTTAAGCACTGTGTATAAATTTAAAGTCAATAGGATATTAACTTTAGCCTCTAGAGAGTCCACAAGATTTTTTTGATGTGATCAAGAGCCAGAACTCTGGCAGTAATTATCGGAAATCGCTGAAAATCAATAGGCTTCTTTGTCTCATGACCTTAAACACTGTGAATAAATTTAAAGTCAATCGGATATTAACTTTGGCCTCTAGAGCATCCACAAGATTTTTTGAAGTGATCAAGGGCCATAACTCTGGCAGTAATTATTGGAAATCGCTGAAAATCAATAGGCTTCTTCGTCGCATGGCCTTAAACACTGTATATAAATTTAAAGTCAATCGGATATTAACTTTAGCCTCTAGAGCGTCCACAAGCAATTGTGGACGCCGGACGGACGGACGGACGGGGGCGACGACAATATACGACCACATTTCAATGTGGGCGTATAAAAATTAATGAAGTATGCAAGGCCTTAGATTCACTAGACATTACTAAGTCGGTTTGTGTTGACATGGTAAATCCCCGTTTCCTCAAGATAGGGTCATATTATCTGTCAAATAGTTTAACATATATATTTAACCCGTGTATTAAATCACATTATTTTCCAAAGGTATTCAAAAAGGCGAAGGTGTTGCCGGTTCATAAAAATGGACCAAAAACTGATCCAGATAACTATCGGCCAATATCAATACTTCCAACAATTTCAAAGATACTTGCAAGACATATTCATCGTAATCTTTACAGTTATCTGAATAAACATAATCTGATAAATACCTATCAATCCGGATTCAGAAATAAACATTCTTGTTTGACTGCCCTTACCAATATGACTGAAAACTTTTATGAAGCCCTTAACAAAAGCAATCTTATTGGTGTAATATTTTTCGATTTTAGAAAGGCTTTTGATCTAGTTAACCACAATATTCTCTTAGCTAAATGTAATTTGTACCAACTTTCAGCCAAAACTATTAAGTTCATTAGTTGTTATTTATATCAACGGTGCCAGAGTACAATTGCTAATGGACACACATCTACTTTTCAGCCCGTTATACATGGAATCCCACAGGGATCCATCCTAGGGCCTTTACTGTTCAACATTTTTATAAATGATCTCCCCCTCCACCTCTTGTGACCTATTTGCCGATGACACTACGGTTTATACTGCCGCAAATAACATGTCTGACCTTCAATTTAAATTACAACTAGATACCGATTCCCTACTCAAATGGTGCCAAATTAACCTTATGCTTGTAAATGAACAAAAAACTAAATGTATGGTAATTACTACTAAACGAAAAAGAAAACATATTCAGCCTAACGTGTCAATAATTATCAATAATTCTATTATAGAAAATGTCTCAAACTTCAAACTACTAGGCGTAATCGTTGATAACCATCTTCCGTGGAATGAGCATGTTAAATATGTTTCAAAAATCATTAACCAAAAATTATTTCAACTTCGCAAATTAAAACAACTCCTACCTCTTAAATTTCGGTCTATGTTATATTCAACCCTATTTTGATTACTGTTCACCTATATGGGACAGCTCTGATAAACATTTTTGAGACTTACTTCAACTCCAGCAAAATTCAGCTCTTAAACTTATTCTTGATGTTCGACACACTGCCGAAATTTCTGATGCAGCCAATAAAAACAATATCAATGTTTTGAATGTGGAAAACAGGCAACTATTAAATAAATACATGCTCTTGCACAAAATTATAAACCAACAATGCCCAAACTACCTCGCCGAAACACTGTTATATAATTCCACCCCTTACTCTAACATTAATAAACGACTGATTGTACTAAGACCAAATCTTAGTGTAGTCAAAAATAGTATTAAATTCTGTGGATCACGCCTATGGAATACATTACCATGTTTTCTCAAACATTTGAAATCCGGCAACGCCTTCCGCGCCCAACTAATTAAATATCTAAATGAAAATTAATTACCGTCTTTCCCCGATTTGATTAACCTTATAATCATACCATCTATATATATACATTGTTGCATATATTAATTATGAATTTGTCACAGTCAATCTTCTTTAACGCCATATTGAACCTTTTATGTGCCCACAACTTAATGTACATCTGTAAATACATGTTCAACTTGTTTTGTTTCTTTTTAGTTTCATTTTTAATGTATAAATTTCTATCTCTTCTCTATCTATTAATGTACATATGTTCCCATTGATTAAAGGGCAAAATGTAAGAAAGGCCATTGGCCTAATTTTCAACCCTTTTGAAATAAAGTTATTATTATTATTATTATTAAATCGGTTTGTAATCAAAGATCCTGTGCAACTTTAAAAGATAGGTTGCCAGGCAACAAAACATACGCCCACAGCAGCTAAATCGTCCGAGCAGTCGACAGGGGTTGTCACATAATTATTCTTTTGTAGGTGATTAGGGGAATTTAATAGACAATTTCATACAGATGACATTATAATTTTCGTCGTTTGAGGGTTCACAAGGTTCTAAAAACTAAAACAAGGGCCATAACTCTGGAAGTAATCTACAGAAATTGTTGAAATTCGACAGGCTTTTTCGTTTTTCTAATTCAAATAATGCATATAAATTTCGTACAGATCGGATAACTTTTGTCGTTCGAACGTTCACAAGGTTCAACAAAGTAAAACAAGGGCCATAACTCTAAAAGTAATTGACGGAAATTGCTGACATTCAATAGGCTTCTTCGTTTTACTAATTCAAATGATTGATGCATATGAATTTCATACAGATTTGGTGATAACTTTTGTTGTTCAAGCATTCTCAAGATTCAACAAAGTTAAACAAGGGCCATAACTCTAGATGTAATTAACAGCAATTTGCTGAAACTCAATAGGCTTGTTCCTTTTACTAATTTCAACAATACATATAAATTTCATACAGATCGGATGATAACTTTTACGTTAGAGCATTCACAAGGTACAACAAAGTGAAACAAGGGCCATAACTCACAGCGTTATTAATGGAAATTGCTGAAATTCGATAGGATTCTTTGTTGCACTAATTTAAATGCCAGATATCAATTTCAAACAGATCGGATGATAACTGTTGTCATTAGAGCATTCACAAGATTCAACAAAGTGAAACAAGGGTCATAACTCTAGATGTAATTAACGGAAATTACTGAAATTCAATAGGCTTCTTGGTTTTACTAATCTAATTGATGCATATAAATTTCACACAGATCGGATAATAACTTTTGTCGTTAGAGAATTCATAAGGTACAACAAAGTGAAACAAGGGCCATAACTCACGGCGTAATTAACAGTTTCGAAATTGCTGAAATTCAATAGGATTCATCATTTCACTAATTTAAATGATGCATATCAATTTCAAACAGATCGGATGATAACTGTTGTCATTAGAGCATTCACAAGATTCGACAAAGTGAAACAAGGGCCATAACTCTAGATGTAATTATCGGAAATTGCTGGAATTCAATAGCCGTCTTCGTTTTACTAATTTAAATGATGCATATAAATTTAATACAGATCGGTTGATAACTTTTGTCGTTTGAGTGTTCACAAGGTGCAACAAAGTGAAACAAGGGCCATAAACTCCAGAAGAAATTAACGGAAGTTATTGAAATTAAATAGGCTTCTTCATCTCACTAATGCAAACAACATATATCAATTTCAAAACAATCAGATGATAAATGTAGCCTGTAGAGTGTTCACAAGAAATTGTGGACGATGGATGGACGGACGGACCGACAGACGGACGGACGGACGGGGGTGATGGCAATATACGACCACATTTCCATGTGGGCGTATAAAAATGAATAATGTGAGAGTATGGCACAGCACCTCTGAAGTCAGTTTAAATGTTAACCAAAATAGCCATTTTAGTATATAATAGTTCACCCTCGAATTGATATCATAGGTCGATTGTCTATATGACACCATACTTCCAGACGTCCGCTCGCAATTATTTGTAGACACTCTACAGGTCATAAATTTTATCCGATTTTGACGAAACTTGAAATATCGGGTTATCTCCCAAAGATCTCGGTTCATTTTGATATTGACATGTATCGGACAGTACCTACATGGATTGCCCCTGATTTTAAGAAAAATCACGTATTTTGATTGTGGACACCCTAGAGGTCAGAATTTTTTTCCCGATTAGATGAAACTCAAAATTTATGTCTATAACCCTGAGATTTCAATTCATTTCTATATTCGAGCATGTCAGGCCACAATTGACTGAATTATGGCCCCTGATCGTACGAAAAATCGCTTTCTAAATTGTGGTCCCTTTAGAGGCCAAAATTGTTGTCCGATTTTAAATATCGTTCAAATGTATCTTTGTTACACTCTAATGACGGCTGATTTCAAATTTCATGAAAATTGGACTAAAACTGGTCGCTGCTCGTACACAAATAGTAGAGGTCACAATATTTGTCCGATTTTAATGAAACTTATAAGTATATTTATATGGCAGTGGCTATTTGCCACACGTGGTAAGCAAGAATTTGAAAATAGCCTTACGACTACAGACCGCAATTGTTACCCGATTTTAATGAAACTTACAGATTATGATAACATTGATAGCATCTCTGAGTAGCCAAACTTTCGGCCACTTCCGGTTGGCGGTTTCCGAGATATGGGGGTTACCACACATAGCATGTGGCACGGCTACAGACCGCAATTATGAACCGATATCCATGAAACTTACAGAATATGATAACATTAATAATATCTCAGAGTAGCCAAAAATTCGACCACTTCCGGTTAGCAGTTTCGGAGATACCAGGTTACCAGACGTTTCATGTGGCACGGCTACAGACCGCAATTACCAACCGATTCCAATGAAACTTACAGAAAATGATAACATTAATAATATTATTATTACATCATATTTATAGTGCGCCCTTTCATATAACATGTTCAGGGGCACTTTACAAAGTGACAATGTAAATCATACATAAACAACAAGATTATGGACATGTTAACGGTTGTATACAGAGTCAGTTAAAAGCCTGATTAAATAAATGTGTTTTAAGTTGTTTTTTAAAAGAATACAGAGATGTACAACATCTTAAACTAAATGGTAGATTATTCCATAAAACAGGTGCTTGATAACTAAAAGAGCGCTGACCATAGGAGACTAGTTGAACAGTTTTGGGCTTTAAAAGTAGTTTATCTGATGTACGTAATGTTCGGCCAGGTGTATAAAGTTCTAAAAGATCTGAGAGGTAAACAGGAGCTAAATCATTTAAACATTTAAAAGTAAGTAATAAAATCTTAAAATCAATTCGATATTTAACAGGTAACCAGTGTAAATTATCTCAGAGTAGCCAAAATTTCGACCCCTTCCGGTTAGCGGTTTCCGAGATTACCACACATTTCATGTGGCACGGCTACAGACCGCAATTACCAACCGATTTCAAGGACACTTGCAGATTATAGTTACATTAATAATATCTCAGTAGGCAATGTTTCGGCCACTCCCGGTTAGCGGTTTCCGAGATATCAGGTTACCACACATTTCATGTGGCACGGCTGCAGATTATAATTACATTAATAATATCTCAGAGTAGACAAAATTTCGACTACTTCCGGTTAGCGGTTTCGGAGGTATCAGGTTACCACACTTTCCATGTGGCACGGCTACAGTCCGCAATTACGAACCGATTTCAATGAAACTTGCAGATTATAATTACATTAATAATATCTCAGAGTAGCCGCAATTTCAACCACTTCCGGTTAGCGGTTTCGGAGATATCAGGTTACCTCATATTTCTTGTGGCACGGCTACAGACCACAATTAAGAACTGATATCCATGAAACTTACATAATATAATAACATAAATAATAATTCAGAGTAGGCAAAATTTCGACCACTTTCGGTTAGCGGTTTCGGAGATATCTGGTTACCACACGTTTCATGTGGCACCGATATCCATGAAACTTATAGAATATGATAACATTAATAATACCCCAGAGTAGGCAAAATTTCGACCATTTCCGGTAAGCAGTTTCCGAGATATCAGGTTACCACACATTTCCTGTGGCACGGCTACAGGCCGCAATTACAAACCTATTTCAATGAAACTTGCAGATTATCATTACATTAATAATATCTCAGAGTATGCAAAATTTTGACCATTTCCGGTTAGCAGTTTCCTAGATATCAGGTTACCACACATTTCCCGTGGCACGGCTACAGGCCGCAATTACCAACCTATTTCAATGAAACTTGCAGATTATAATAATATTAATAATATCTCAGAGTATGCAAAATTTTGACCATTTCCGGTTAGCGATTTCCGAGATATCAGGTTCATTGAAATCGGTTGGTAATTGCAATCTGTAGCCGTGCCACATGAAATTTGTGGTAACCTGATATCCCCAAAACTGCTAGCCGGAAGTGGTCGAATTTTTGTCTACTCTGAGATATTATTAATGTAATTAATCTGATCTGCAAGTTTCATTGAAATCGGTTGGTAATTGCGGTCTTTAGCCGTGCCACATGAAATGTGTGGTAACCTGATATCAAGGAAATCGCTAACCGGAAGTGGTCGAAATTTTGCCTACTCTGAGATATTATTAATGTTATCATTTTCTGTAAGTTTCATTGAAATCGGTTGGTAATTGCGGTCTTTAGCCGTGCCACATGAAATGTGTGGTAACCTCATATCTCGGAAACCGCTAACCAGAAGTGGTCGAAATTTTGCCTACTCTGAGATATCATTAATGTTATCGTGATCTGTAAGTTTCATTGAAATCGGTTGATAATTGCGGTACGGAGACTTGCCACATGTGGCAAATAGTGTCCGGGTTTTCTTACCACATGTGGCAAATAGCCCCAGCCTATTTATATCCCAAACATCTCGGTTCCTTTCGATAAACACGCAAAACGGACTGCAACATCATATATTATGGCCCCTTATTGTGGAACTGCCAGAGGTCACCTTTTTTATCCGATTTTATAAACCGTTCAAACATATCATCGATACACCCTGATGACGGTTGAGATCGAATTTTGTGAAAATCGGACCTAAACGGCCGCTCCTTGTACGCAAATAGTGTAAAAGTATGTGATACCAAGGACGTGGATCCACTTGGGGTCACAATTTTTATTGGAGTTGGATAAAACTTCATGGATTATACTCCTTAAGTGTTTCCTTAATATTTGTGCGTTACCCTATATTTAGATTTAAACTGTTTAGCCATCCTCGGTATCCCCAGTGGTTTCATTCCGTTCTTCTCCACTAACCCCTGGGTTAATCTATGGGGGGACACGTTTTCAAGTTATCAGAACTTGATAATTGTTCAATTTTTATCGACCAATCCCATAAATAGTCAATTGCAAAGGAAGTTGGCAAAGGGTAGTAACTCTCATCCAACAAGGTTAGGAGTTAGCCTAAATGAAAGAAGTCCAAATTGTTCTAAATGCGTATTTATTAACAACAAATTATATAAAATTATATTAATGAAGACCGGACGTTTATGTAGGTTCAAGAGTTTTATTGAGAATCGTTTGTATGTTCGTTCGTTCGTTCGCGGAGTTTTACGTCCACGTGATATCGTAGACAAGTTATTATGAATGAAACATTTCAGACAAAGAACGAATAGTAATAATAATAAAAAAAGTCAAACATATAGATATTATTCGTATTTGAAATCAGCGACACATACTAAAGAATTTGATAATACAATTAAATGTAAATGAATTAGAAATATATACATTATTTACATGAATCATTCAGTAAATGGACACGAATATGGTTATTTGATTGGTTCGTATACCATAGCTACAATCAAGGTCATGGCAGATAATTTGAAATCGTGGAAACCCTATGGATAAACACAGGGTATAGTGGAGTAGAACGGAATGAGTGCACTGGGGATACCGAGGATGCTGCTTAGCAGAATGGGACGTATTTTTAACAGCATGGTGTGTTGCACATACTGCCAGGTAAGCAAGGTCTTATTTTCTCACTAAAATGTGCCATTACATTGTTCAGGCGTTCACAGAGACTGACACACGACCGTTTAGCAGTAAAAATCTGACCAGTAAAATTGAGAGATTGGCAAAAGAAATGAAATTTAACGTCTTACTGTTGTGCTCCGAACTGGGCTAATGAAGACGGGCATACATCATACAGTGTGCTATGCGGGAAACCGTGCCCGGACAGCGGCACTACGACCTACTATAACTGTCAAGGGATCTTTTACGTGCACGCCAATGTGTACACGGGACCTCGTTTTTTTTTGTCCCATCCGAACGACTAGACAGCTGTACCCCCTGCATCACTGACAAGGGGGAACCCCGTTGGAAAATCTGGATGAATTTCTCGGCCAATATGCATGGATCGAACACCCGACCACCAGGCTAGTGAGCCAGCGTCTTACCCATTTAGCCACCGTGCCCCCCACTCCTCCGGAGGAAATTCGCATCATCGAACTTAGATCAAGGTAATGATATAATGAATCTATACTCGGAGTTTCATCACTCTCACGTAATTAAAACCAAAGTTATCGTGCCCCGGACAGACAGACGGACGGACGAACCCATTTTAATAGCCCCCTGCTTTCTTCGAAAGGCGGGGGGCAATTAACACAGTATATGTCGTATTTTGCATGAACTTTATTTTTTAAAAGTACACGGAGTAAAGAATTAAGACCACCTTTCAGTTTCGTTTCGTTATAATTTCCTTATCAACGCCCACAAACAACAACCACGATTCTTCTTCAGTTGTCATGTGATCTGTCAATTACGCGTACGGGTATTACTATTCAGCGTGAAATTTTCTGAAGAAAATACATTGCTGGTAAATACATTATGATATCGCTAGTGTGATATTGTTAGGCATGCGTAGAATATCTAAGGTAAAAAAAACTGCACTCCGGAAGCGTAGCAATTGTAAATTAATTAAACCCCTCTCCTTTTGGCGTCCATCCATGTATAGTACTAAGTTCAGCCTATTTTTTTTTTTTTTTTTTTTTTTGGGGGGGGGGGGGTGGCTGAATGGTTACGTGCGTGCTGTATCATAAAGTCTGTCCTTGAGTCGACTGGCGTGGTTTCGAATCCCCGGTTGTACGTGACACGGAGTAGGGTCGCCTGTCCAACTTTGTGGGTTTTCTCCGGGTCCCTCCCACTGCTAAAGACCCCTACGCGCAAGCGAATTGTGAAAATAAAATTAAACCATGTTTTAGTCCCGAAATGACCTAGTTTGTGTCGAGTGGACGTTAAACCTGTCAGGTCTTCTATAGGCCTACTTGCGATTTTCCCTTAAAGTAGCTAAGTCTCTAACTCAGTATCATCCAAAGTCTTCGACATTGAAAATAATTTCAGAATTATTTGGTGCGCAGTAGTGGAGTAAATTGAAACCCCCAATTAAAAAAGTAGATAACTCATATACGGCAGTTTCAACTTCCTTGCCCGTATGAAATATTTCCTGTTCAATACACATATACAGGTAAATGATCATAGACAAATTAAAATTTTTCCCAGAAAAGTTCTTGCAGGTGATACAATAACTATTAGTATATACTTTTTCAAAAGCAACATTTTATTTTCCAGGTTAACCCACGGCACAAGGAAAACAATCGAAAAGAAACAAAGAAATACGAGCCTATGCCAACTTATTTTAACTTAGGCCAACACATTACTTTACCTAATTACGCCAACTTTAAACATATTATACTTACAATGTCACAAGCCTCTTCACGATTCGCCGTAATATTTTTTTTAAAAAAATGAAAGTTTCGTATTTTAAGATGAATTTAGTTATCTAAATACATTGAGCAAAGACTTACAGTCACATTCAGTTGCCAAACTCTGCTGACGTACGTCTTCTTTTAGTTTCGTTTTGTTATAATTTCCTTGTCAACGCCCACAATCAACAACAGCTACGATTCGCTGACCGTTATCACGTGGCCTGCCAATTACGCGTACGGGTATTCCACATTGAATTTTCTACTAAATATACGTTTCTGGGGAATAATTTTTTTATATCGATCTGTATATATACATACAAAGTAAAGTGGGGGACAGACGAGCGTATTTTTTCGCCCGATCGCGCCGATTTTTAAAATCGCTCGAAAAATACGCCCGTGTGCCCCTTCAGGGCGACGACGATTCTGCTCGGCGAACCATCCGGCCGATCAATCGCTCGTATCTAGCATGTTAGATATTTTCGGCCGAATATTTTTCGCCGGCGATTAAATTCGCTCGTGTGCCCGTGTCCAGCGTATGTTGTCGGGCGATTCATTTTTATAAGCCAATCATCGAGATCGTTGATATCACATGATCTCAAAATGGCTGCCATTTTGTACAAGTCACGTGATCGACATAATTACTCACAGAGTGGCTACGTGTGCCCGTTCGTTATCGGCCGTAAAAAAAATCGCTGGCGAATTTCAATTCCCCGCGATCGGGTGGAAAAATACGCTCGTCTGTCCATAGCATTAGGACACTCGCTCTTTTTGATCTTCACACCGATAGTAATAATTCCGTCCTATATCTATATTATACTGAATTTTGTTAGATTGCGAAATCAAAAGAAGATAAGTACCCCACCCACCTTCCCCCGCCAGGGTTATCTCTTAAATATCCTTTTTATACGCTCATATTTTCATGTGAACGTGTATTATCGTCACCCTGTCCGCCCGAACGTCCGTCCACAATTTTTGTGGACACTCTACAGGTCACAATTCCTATCCGATTTTGACAAAACTTGAAATGTAGGTTTATCTCCCGAAGATCTCGGTTCCTTTCGATATTGGCATGTGGCCACAGATCACCAATGATTTCCCCATTGATTTTAATGTTAATTATCGTCTCTTAGACCGGCTCTAACTTTTTCCCAAATTTTCGTTGGGTAGAACGCGTACGTACTACCACAGATTGAGCAACTGTCTCTGATCGGACGGTGTCCGCTGACAATTCCTATCGCTTTCTATAGGTTCAATATGAAAATATCGCTCATCCACACCTTTGGTCTAAGGCTATTTTGGAATCCTCGCCGACTATTTTTCACCTAGATTCTTCTTTGTTTTCCAAAGGAATCATTTCTTGCCACAGCTGACACACATTTATAATAATTCAAGACTATTTTCAAGCAGAATATTTTGCGATTTAAAACACACACACCTTGAACATAGTGTTGAATTATTATAAATTTATGTCAGATATGACCATAAATGATTCCTTTTGCGAAAAATAAACATTCTCGGTGAAAAATAGAAGTGTTCAAAATAGTCTGAGAACAGAGGTAGTAGATGAGCGGTATTTTACCGTATTTTCATACTGCATCTATATAGAAAGCGATAGGAACTGTCAGCAGACATCGTCCGATCAGAGACAGTTCCTAAAGGAACTACCTCTTACCCAAAAGCACGTATTATGTGCTTCAGGCCCGTAGCCAGCGGTGCCCCACCCCCGAAAAATGTTTCCCCCCCCCCCCCCCGAAAAAGAATTTGCCGACCATAGCTCTAAAATATCTACTGTAGACTGTGCCGGGTGTACCCCCCCCCCTCCAAAAAAAAGTCACTGCCCCTCCACCCCCTAAAAACGTCACCGACCCCCCCCCCCCCAGCAGCCAGCAAGCTGGCTACGTGCCTGATGTGGTTCATCATGAAAAACTTGAGATACACACTGGAAGCAGGACAAGTAACATGCAAGGAGTAAGGGGGAGAAGGACTAAAATGGGCGCCCTTGTTTCGTACTTGAAATGCATGTTTATAACCCAAAGATCTTGGTTCATTTCGATATTTGCGCATATCAGATCGTAACTTCCTGGTCCCTGATTGTACAAAAATCGCGTTTTTAGCTTGTGATCCCTCTAGAGGTCACAATTATTATCCGATTTAAAAAAAAAATGTCCGAATACAAAACCGTTGCACCGTAATGACGGTTGAGTTCGAATTTCGTTAAAATCGGACCAAAACTGCCGGACAAAATGGCCGCCCCGCGTGCGCAAATAGTATAAAAATATGATATATCAAAGTTGTGGACCCTCTAGAGGTCACAATTTTTATCCGATTTTGATGAAACCTGATTACGCCCACATTTTGCAAGAGATGGATAGGGATAAAGCTAAAAATAACCTGCGATTTTTCATACATACAGGGGCCATAATCCAGGAAGTTATGGTCTGAAATGCGCAAATATTGAAAGGTACTGAGATCATTGGGATATAAAGATATATTTTAAGTTTCATCAAAATCGAACAACAATTGTGACCCCTAGAGGGTCCACAACCTTCGTATACATACTTTTACACAATTTGTGTGAAAGGAGCGGCCATTTTGTCGGGCAGTTTAATTTTGATTTTCCCGAAATTAGAACTCAATCTTCCTTATGGTGTAACGGTGACATAATATTTAAACGTTTTCTGAAATCGGTGCAATGGTAATATATTTAAACGGTTTCTAAAATCGGATAAAAATTCTGACCTCTAGAAGATCCACAAGCATAATCCAGGAAGTTATTGTCTGATATGTGCGAGTATGTAAAGGAACTGAGATCTTTGGGGTATAAACATATATTTTAAGTTTAATCAAAATCGGACAAAATTTGTGACCTCTAATGGGTCCACAACCTTGGTATTACATACTTTTACACTATTTGCGTTCAAGGAGCGCCCATTTTGTCGGGCAGTTTATGTCCGATTTTTACGAAGTTCGAACTCAAGCATCATCAGGATGAAACAATGATATATTTATTTAAACGATTTTTAAAATCGGATAAAACTGTGACATATACATAAATAAGCCCATCTCCGCGTTTGAATTTAAAACAACCCGACAACCGTGAGAAATCTAAAGAACAACAAATCCAGCGGACCAGGCTTGATAATTAATGAAATGATTAAACATTCCTCTAGTACTCTTATTGACCACTACCTCAGGTTCTTTAATCTCATTCTCTCGTCAGGACATTTTCGAGACAAATGGACAGATTCATATTTAATACCTGTTTATAAGAAGAGAGGCATTAATAATGTTAATAATTACAGAGGAATTGCGTTAGCTATAGCTGTTTAGGTAAACGGTTTTAGCAATTAATAATCAACGATTCTCATACCTAGAAAACAATAATATTTTTGATAAATCACAGGGAGGATTTAGAACAGGACAACGAACAATAGATAATTTTTTTATATTAAAGACTATTATTAACCGAAAATTATACGAAATTTGTACCTATGTTTTGTCGATTTCAAAAAAGCATTTGATTCAGTATGGCGAGATGGACTTCTCTACAAATTAGTTAAATATGATATAAACGGTAATGTATATAATATTATACAATCGATGTATCATAAAACAACTTATAAGGTAAAATCTAATGATAAATTATCCGAGGTAATTTCTTCGACGGTTGGTGTCAAGCAGGGTTGTAACATGAGTCCAACCCAGTTTAATATATATGTTAACGATCTGCAAAACTACTTTAAAAAATCAGCTAACATCCCGCTGCTTAACGGTAAACCCCATCTTATGTTTGCGGATGATTTAGTTTTATTGTCCTCTATAATGAGGCTGATCTACAGAAACAATTAAATAATTTATCTGAGTTCTGTTCCAATTGGCAACTGAAACTTAATCCGAATAATAAAAAACATAATGACGTTCCTTAATTCTAAAACAAGTAAAGAGCAAAAGTGTGAATATAAATTTTATTTTGAAGAATTTGAACTGTAAAATACCGAAACGTACAATTATCTTGGATTAACGATTACTAAAAATTCTAGCTTTAAAACAGCATTTTGTGACCAAATGAAAAAATCCCGACGAGCTTGGTATGCGATAAGACAGAAACCATGCTGTACTGAATCACTGTCCTCTACAATAATGATAAAGCTTTATCATTCTATTGCAGATAGCCCTTTATGGGGCAGATATTTTGGGGTTCATACCTTATCAAAAACAAAAACATAATTAAGATTGACAGATGGGATAAATTTGAAGAAAACAGAAGTACAATAAACATTTGTAAATCCATTCTCAATATGCCTAAGCGTGTCAGTAACATGTGATGTCTAGCGGAATGTGGTATCCATCCACTCAGCGATGCTTCTTTACTTGAAAAGATTCTTATCGGATAATAAAAACAAACCCCTTGACACGTCATTTGTAGCGGATTATGAACTTACTCGTAAAACTGCTGTTTCAAGAAAATCATTTTGCCATAGCACAGGTTCTTTAACCATACATTTTAAACTTGAACAAAATGACCTAAAAAATAGGGACATAAAATCTGCCACCGAAAAGAAATTTGTCGATCTTTTCCTAATATTTACTGATCAATAAGAAAATTCGCTATCGATCCATAAACTTCGGACGTATGGAAAAAGTAAGCCAGATTTTTATGCGATACCGTTCTATCTGCACTCCGTCAAATCGAAGGCCCATAAAATTGCGTTGACTTCCAATAGGCTATAGTATATGGCGGGTTATCAGGTTCAAAATGCGATCTGCAGTAGAAAGTAGAAAATAAAAAGCAAAAGAGAAAATTCTTATCCAAAATGGACATTTTCATGTGGGGAAACATATACCGCTCGTGCTTTTCAACCTAATAAGTCCACCTTTTCAACTTTGTCGTAAATATTCTACTTTCAACAACAGAATTTCTACTTTCAATAATCAACTTTTGACATTCGACTTTCAACTTCATATTCTCTACTCGAGATTTTCTGCTCGAGATTTTCTCCATGCATATTACGGAAATAAATTTGATCACGTAACTATTTCTGCATGTCATTAAAATACGGTATTTTTCCAGAAAAATAAACGATCCCAGGGAAAAATAACTCTAGTTGTAAGCCTAAGATAAGATGGACTCAGACTAGCAATTATTTGCCCATTGAGGCCATTGTAATCAGTTTGGGTTCCAGCCCCGAGGACCTTTGTAAACTTTGCTGTTTGGTGATGACTTCATTTCCGAGCTTGAAAAGGACGCCCTTGTGTTTATCATGGCCTCTCATATTTGAAGGTAACATAAATGGCTTGTGTTTTGACGGTTGTGCATATCTCTTCAGGAAAGTTGTAGGCACCATCGCCATTGTAAATCATTTGACAGGCCAGAATGAACAGGGAGACCTATGATTGGTCAGCAATGTATCAGATTCCATACTGGGGGGTGGGGATGAAAAAACTGTTGTAGTGTTACATAATCAGATTATTTCAACTTACTTATCCTGTGAAAATACAGCTAGGCCTATATGGGAGATATTTTGAAATTCATGGGCCCTGCATGTTTCAACATTTTAGATTTGACCACAATTTGGGACTTGAAACTATGTTAACAGAGAAAAACTGTGTGGTTTTCGATGAAAGTGTTAAAAAGTCTAATATAGCATCATGATTACTGTTTTAAAGTATTTTCGTGTTTGATTTATATTCAATTTATCTCATCTTTTTACAGAATGCATTTATGTTCAAAAATAAAAATGTTCTGTTTAATTCAAAATTTCTGTCTGAAATTCCGCAGTTTTCTGGTGTATTATAGTGTTTGCAGAATGCCGCACAACTCATCTGAAAATGCATAGATTTTCATAATCTTTGGCCAGGGCATTGCATATATGTTTGTTTATTAGATAACAACAGATTTGTTTAAACTGCGAGTTATAAATAGATAATTTTTCCCTTAATTTTTTTCTCCTCTCTTCCTGCATCTTTGGGTTGACTTTTTGGTCTAGAATTGGAGAAAAGGGATCAAATTTGCAATTTCATAGCAGTTTTGGGTAATACTGATGATATTACAGCGGAGGGATAGGGGATGTAAAGTGTCTTTTTGTCGGAAGTGAGATTTTCACCCCAGTCAACTTCAAATCCCCGTAGCAAAAAATCTAAATGGTCAACCCCCTACAAATATATGATGAGAATATTGCCAAATGTGGTCCCCATTGTGCCTATAAAGATTGGAACCAACGAAATGTTGAGCAAACAGCTACAGCCTGTGATGTTGCAGCCATTTAACATTGAAGTCAATGGGCAAATAATTGCTAGTGTAACACGTCTTGCTCAAGTTAAATTTAGGTGGTTGCAAGATATGTCACGAACGGACTAATGCTCTTGACTGGGCTGACTCGATGGCTTGGTCAGTGGAACTCACGACCCTGGCCCCACATCACAATTGGTCTAGCTGGTCATAGGCCTGAAAATATTAGAGACAGAGAGTGAGCGGTTATCGAATTTTATTGTCAAAATGGAAGAGAACCATGCCATTTAGGTTACATATGACATGATTGAATATTCATAGATGTAATTATGAACAAATACATAAACATTTATACAAATGTTTTAATAATGATTTGGTTCTTGGCAAGCACTCATCCGGACAAAATCCCAAACCTTTCTAAGGCCTTTAACATTGAATTTTACAAGGGTTCCAAAAAGAGAGTTATTCCCCTTTAATCACAATCTATGATTGAAACAATGCAATGTTTCCTTGGATTGTCCAACGTTCACAATTAAACGACAATTAGTTGCTAAACGGACAAATAAAAGAACAGGAGATATGTATACTCAATTTAACCTTTGCAGTATGAGTAGATATAAGATAATTATTACTGACGTGCCCCTAGAAACATGCAAATTCTTAAATGCGTGGTCACGTGACCCAGTGCATTCCTGGTCAGCGGAATGGCTATCACTCTAAAATACAATTTACCAATAGAAAAGGATGTAACATCCTCCAATTAATGCATACATGATAGATAAGGTCATTATTCTACACGATAATAACGGTTACTTAGCAAAGCATATAGAATTAAATGATATCTACCTGAAAATATTAGAGACAGAGAGTGAGCAGTTATCGAATTTTATTGTCAAAATGTACGAGAACCATGCGGTTTCAACTTTCGGTGATATTTCGTATCCACTGACATATATTCCGAAACGAAACAAAAAGTGATATAATATTTGCAGTATCATTATACTTTTTGTAAAAAAAATAAATTGTGGAAAAATATAAGTTAGTTTCCACATGGCTACACTCTCCCCCTCTAAATTAATGTCGTCTCGACATTTGAACAAACATAAAGGAAAATTTATATAACACATTTACATAGCCACTACTTCCAGTCTTTGTTTGGAAAAAGATAATATTTTAGTAGTCCTATTAAACACATTGGGATTCGTAGGGCTGAGTCTATATTTTGGCATCTTCAGTTATAAAAACAGGTATTAGAGAATGAATCCAGTTGATCAGGCTGTAATCATCTTAATTGTCTATTTTCCCGAATACCATTTTGCATTCGTTATCGAACAGGTTCCAACTTCATATTTCCTACCAAATTCTAAGAATAACTTGTCATCCCTTCGCGCGCCAACTTGATGCACAATTATTTCTCCAACAATATGAATGAACACTAGCACACTTTCCTTTTATTCAATAATGATTGAATCACCATTAATGTTACACATGTGTGCTTTTAAATTATAATGCTTATATCGGCACATAAGCTTAGCATACTACATTAACTTTCACATTAGAAATCACATATTGTGACACACTATTTTTCTATTTATCTAGCAATCACTTTCATCTTGTCTAATTGTAGCTAATCATGAACTATACAATCTGAAAATAATCTAAAGTAATCTATTAGGCCCTATTCTCATTATTCACTATTAAGTGTCATATTACAGTACATATAAATGACTAGATTAAAAACAGTTCATTTGGCACATCATGGAATTTGGCACAAAACACAATGGAATGTTTGGATTAAACAGTGGACGGTTAAAAAGTTGATACGAAGAGCAGACGACTGGGACAAGAGACACGGGTGCAGGAATAGGTACAGTGCTACTTTGTCCAAGTTCATCGTAAGTCAATCTGGTAGGTGGGCGTCTCAACCTACCTGCACAGGATCTCCGTTCAGGTGAGATCTGAATATTTAGATTGATATTTTCACTCGGACTTTGTGCAATTCCATCACCAATAGCGGTATTAGTGTCATTCACAATTTGACTGTTTTCATGTTGAGGCCCATCATGGTTGTGTGGTACAAATTCAGGTGAATTTGTATTTAATGTTTGATTTGGGAAGTGTAAAGGAGTGAAACCATACTCACTTTCACTTTCTGAGTCAGAGCCATTAACTATTGTACCATCATTACCATTAACATCGATATTATCCTGAGATAACTTATTTCTACCAGTATTTGTGTGGCGTTTCTTCTTCACCAATTTTACCAGATCTCCATCTTCCAAAGGCAGACTATCACAAGGCAATAACAAATTTCTGTGTAAAACTCTCATTCGACCATTACCAGATTCAGGTTTGACCATATAGACAGGAGTGTCATTATTCATCCGTTTCTCTACAATATGGATATTCTTCTCCCAGAAGGATCTTAATTTCCCTGGACCACCTCTCTCGGTTAAATTTCTAACCAAAACTTTTCTGTCGTAAATCTTCTTGTTGTGTTGCTGTGATCTATCAGTATTCTTCATAACAGAGGTGTATGCAGTTTGCATTGCTTCCCGGAATTTGCTGGCATACTGTGAGTAAGATTTCTCTTCTGAAGCCTCAGAATCTGCTACGTCGAAGACCAAATCTACTGGTAATCTTGGGGATCTTCCAATTAATAAGTTGTAGGGTGAGAAACCTGTTGTTTCGTGCCTTGTACAATTGTACGCATGGACAACTTTATTTAGATGTTTAGACCATTCTGTCTTGTACATGTAGTTTTTAGGCAAAGTTCTGAGCATTGACAGCAAGGTTTTGTTAAATCGTTCTACTACAGGATTTCCCATAGGATGGTACGGTGATGTACGAGAGCCTGCGATTCCACATTTCTTCTTGATTTCTTTAAAAATGACATTATCAAACTCTTTTCCTTGGTCATGGTGTAGTCGTTCCATCAAACCAAATCTCAAGATAAAGTCATTGAAAACCTTTTCTGCGGCTGTTTTGGCGCTCTTGTTTCTAGTAGCGTAACATTGTGTGAATTTGGTAAAACGGTCTTGAATGACTAGGATGTTCTCATATCCACCACTGCTTTGCTCAAGATGAAGGAAATCTATCGAGACTAGTTGGAATGGTGCTGTGACCACAATGGGCTTGAGTGGAGCTCTGGTATGTTGGTTGGGTATCTTATCCTTTAAACAAGAACATTTCTTCGTTATGTGTTCAGATATGTCATCAGCCATTCTCGGCCAGTAGAATCTTTCACGAGCCAAGGCCAGAACACGATCCGCACCAAGATGTCCCATTTCATTGTAAAGTTCTTTTAAGACAAACTGATGATACTTCTGGGGCAAAATCTTCTGAATCTTTTGACCTCCGTCATTTTCGATTTTTCTTACCAAAATACCATTTTTGTCGAATTTTAGTCTCTTCCACTGATGAAATAAGATTGTGGTTGATGGGGATTCCTTGGTCCTGTCTCTCTTCAAACAATCCCCCTCACTTGACTTGTATTCAAAAACTGGTCCAATGACGGAATCTTCTTTTTGAGCTTCTCTAAATATTTTGGGATCAACAGTCCTTATAGTTTTTGATATTTCTGCTAGGACAGGTGCAATTTTTAATGTTTCTGTGACAGATGTTAGTAAAGGAACATTTGATGATAAAGGATGTGACTTGGCTTCTAATGTTGCAGATAATACATCCTGCCCAGTTTCTTCTGTACACTGACTTATGTACTGCTCGATGTTCTGTGGCATTCTGGATAATCCATCTGCGACACCGTTGTTCACTCCAGGTTTGTATTTTATATCAAATCTGTAGTCAGCGAGTTCAGCTACCCATCTATGTCGAGTTGCGTCCAGTTTTGCCGACGAGAGGATGTAGGTCAACGGATTATTGTCCGTATAAACTGTAAAATTGGGTGCATAGTATAGGTAGTCTCGGAAATGATCGGTGATGGCCCATTTGAGTGCAAGGAATTCCAACTTTCCCGAGTGGAGATGGTAGTTATGTTCAGCTGGAGTAAGAGTTCTTGAACCGTATCCGACGACAACCATCTTGTCTTCATCATTCCGCTGAAATAACACACAACCAAGTCCATCTTGGGACGCATCTGTGAACAGAGTAAAACTTTTGTCGAAATTTGGGTAAGCCATAACATCTGATGATACCAATTTATCAATTAGCTGGGATAAGACCTGTGTGTGATTTTCTGACCAATCAATTTTGTGCTTCTTTTTTTTACTATCATCAACCTTTAACAAATCATAGATTGGTTTGGCTTTTCTGGAAAAATCAGGTACATACTTCCTAAAGTAAGAAAGAAATCCCATGACCTTACGGACATCTCAAACCGTCTGAGGGCGCTGATTCTTTAATTCCAACACAGCTCACCTATCCTTATCATCCATGCAGTATCCTGCTTTTCCTACAACATGTCCAAGGTACTTGACAGATTTCCGGAACAAAAGACATTTCTTGGGTTTGAGCTTGATACCGTGCGCTATTAGTCTCTGGAGTATCTTTCTCAAGTGTTCTAAATGGTCCTTGAACGATCCACTGTAAGCGATTATGTCATCAAGATATGGTAAACATATTTCATCTCTCAGGCCTTCTAAACAGTTATTCATATATCTCTGGTACTGGGCCGGCACGTTGCATAATCCAAAGGGAATTCTTTCCCACTGGAACAGTCCAAAAGGTGTGACGAAAGCGGTATAAGGTCTGCATTCTGGTTTAATAAAGCCTTGATGATATGCTTTGGATTGATCTAACAGAGAAAACCACTCGTTCCCTTGAAGACAGCCGATTGCATCTTGGATACGAGGCAGGGGCATGCGATCTTTAATTGTCTTCGAGTTCAGTTTACGATAATCACAGCATAATCTAAGGGCTCCGCATTTCTTCCTAACGCAGATTAAAGACGATGAGTAAGGGGAGTGAGACTTTGTTATCCAACCCTGTGCAATGAGTTGCGAGATGTAATCTTTAACTTCCTTTAGTAGAGGTTTTGGAATTGATAAATAGTTATGTTGTACAGGGATGTCATCAGTCAACTTGATCTCCATTTGAAGATCCTTAATGCAGCCAATGTCCTCACCATTCTCAGCAAATGCCAAACATTCTTCAGACAACAGTTTGCGAACTTCAAGCTTCTGTTGTTCGTTAAGAGCAGATTCATCTAGATCAACTTGAGGATCCCATTTTACATTACAGGGTTGTCTTTCCTTTACCTCAAGACTCTCTATTTTTGCTGGGACTTGATCAATCTGTGTCAACTCAGCAGCCTCCAAACTACCAACATAAAGCGATTTTGGAATATTAATGTTTCTGTTTGTCTTGTTTGTTACCAAAATCTTGACCTTGTTCCCTTGTCCCTTTGGCATGAGAACCAGTGATTCTGTCAGTTCCAACCCTTCAGGAAGTTTCGAATCCGGTTCTGGAACGAAAAGACAGTGCGTTTCATAGCCCAATCTTCCAACCCTTACACAACAGTTTGTTATTTTAGAGCTATTTGCTGGGATAAAAATGTTTCTTCTGCCAGTCTTTACCAGATAATCATCATTGACATTTAAAGTTTTTATCACACAATTACGGTCACTATCATTTATTTCGGGGAATAAAGTGCGTAAAAGCTCCAACGTGTCACTACCACTTGATTTAGCTTGCCTTAATAAATGGGTAAAGACGTTGTAGCCAACTATTGGTTCACCAATTGATTGTCTCGTGATCAGAAAAGGAATGTTAATTTTGACTTTGGAAACCTCAAATTTAATTTCAACCCATCCTATATATGGAATAACCGATCCATCCGCCGTGGTGACCACAATTTTTCCACCGTCTAACAGGTCCTCAATTGGATGAATTGTCTTTGAGGAAAAATGTTCGTCCAAGTATTCTTTCGACATCACGCACACTTGGGCACCCGTGTCTCACAGTATCATAGACTCTTTAGATTCCAAAAAACACTGTAACAAACATCTCCCTCCTACTAAATCCACCAATTTGGACTTCTGCCTTCCCACTAAGGAATGTATATGGGTTTTGAGCATTTCTGTTGAGTTGATCCCGGCCACAGTAAGCTCATTTACTGTAGCCGACTGGCGTTTCCCTTCTTCGACTTACACCTTCGAGCATAATGCTCGTCCGAACCGCAAAAATAACAATGAGAACAGTATGTTTTTTCGGCTTGTTCGCAGTTCTTACAAACACGACGTCGTGATCGTGGATTTCCTTGACTGTTCAACAACATCAACTTCAGTTCTTTCATTTCCTCACGTAACTGTTGGATTTCCGTTGGGGGCTTTGAGGTTTGTTCTGGACTTGGCTGGACAGAAGCAAGAGCCACCTTGTCAGTTTACGATCCCTCTCCTTGATTCGTTGATTTACAGCAATCAGTTTTTGGATAAGAATTTCGTCAGTGATTCCATCCACCAAAATCGAGTTGATTTCGACTCTCACCTGTTCTGATCTGAAACCTGTGAGAAGAGTTCTTCTAAATATGTTGTTTACTAATGAATCGCTATAATCAACCGTGTCCTTTTCTTTCGATGCGAAAGTTATCTTTTGTCGAAGATCCATGCAACGCAAAAGAAAGTCTTGTGGTTCTTCATTTTCAAACTGTACAGCATTGCTCAATTCCTGAAACAACTCGGTTGCTGTTATTTCAAAGAAGTGGGCTCTCAGTATACCCCGGACATCTGTAATCTTTATGTCAGGGAAACCATCAAAATAGTTACGGAGGTGTGTTCCCGCTAGTATGGCCCGAATAATGGCATCCACCACCTCTACTTCGGCATACCCTCGGCCTCAACCGGTTTCGATCTGACGGACCAAATTGATGTAACTAACCTCATTTCTATCACTAATGCTGCCTTGTATCCTGAATTCTTTCAAGTACAAGTCAACTTTAGTTGACATTTTTGTTGTACTCCCGACCCTTTGGTCTACTTCAATGTTGTTAGCTTCGTTATTGTCAGGCTCTGGATCGACATCCAACTCTAGGTCTGGGTCGGGTGCTGGACCCTGATCTGCCATGGCTGCGTTTTTGGTTTGTTTTGGTTTTTTACAGTGTCACTATCAGTTCAGCTTTATACCAATCTGTTTACCATAGGGTCGTGCTTCCCCATCGATGAACCAGTGCTGTGTTAGTCTCGGTAGAACCTCCAAAATATGTAACACGTCTTGCTCAAGTTAATTGAGGTGGTTGCAAGATATGTCACGAACGGACTAATGCTCTTGACTGGGCTGACTCGATGGCTTGGTCAGTGGAACTCACGACCCTGGCCCCACATCACAATTGGTCTAGCTGGTCATAGGCCTGAAAATATTAGAGACAGAGAGTGAGCGGTTATCGAATTTTATTGTCAAAATGGAAGAGAACCATGCCATTTAGGTTACATATGACATGATTGAATATTCATAGATGTAATTATGAACAAATACATAAACATTTATACAAATGTTTTAATAATGATTTGGTTCTTGGCAAGCACTCATCTGGACAAAATCCCAAACCTTTCTAAGGCCTTTAACATTGAATTTTACAAGGGTTCCAAAAAGAGAGTTATTCCCCTTTAATCACAATCTATGATTGAAACAATGCAATGTTTCCTTGGATTGTCCAACGTTCACAATTAAACGACAATTAGTTGCTAAACGGACAAATAAAAGAACAGGAGATATGTATACTCAATTTAACCTTTGCAGTATGAGTAGATATAAGATAATTATTACTGACGTGCCCCTAGAAACATGCAAATTCTTAAATGCGTGGTCATGTGACCCAGTGAATTCCTGGTCAGCGGAATGGCCATCACTCTAAAATACAATTTACCAATAGAAAAGGATGTAACATCCTCCAATTAATGCATACATGATAGATAAGGTAATTATTCTACATGATAATAACGGTTATTTAGCAAAGCATATAGAATTAAATGATATCTACCTGAAAATATTAGAGACAGAGAGTGAGCGGTTATCGAATTTTATTGTCAAAATGGAAGAGAACCATGCGGTTTCAACTTTCGGTGATATTTCGTAACCACTGACATATATTCCGAAACGAAACAAAAAGTGATATAATATTTGCAGTATCATTATACTTTTTGTAAAAAAAATAAATTGTGGAAAAATATAAGTTAGTTTCCACATGGCTACACTAGTCTGGGCAATCTGTTTCACAGAGAATTACGAGTCTCGTATAATATCTCTGTCATCATAGATGACTGCCTTAACACGTGCTGTCACAGCACCCGGTGTGAATCATTGGCTGAATGGCGCGTGCATTGTTTACATAAGACATAACTGCTTCGGAGAGAATGCTGCATTTTAGTCATTTTAATACCCATTTACACTAAATCGGAAATAATTTTTAACTACAAATACGTCAAACTGTTACCCGCTCACTGTTAGTCTAATAAATTAATAGACACTGAAACAACAGGAACTTATAAAGGTTTTAATAAAAATTAGAAACATATATGATACATATAATTTTCGGTTGGGGATAGCAAGGTCAAATTCGGGTATCCGAAATTACGTGGCTTCGGGACGATTTGTGGTCGTCTCTAACTATGTAATATTAATAATTACTTACAAAACACTTCTAAAAACACTTTCTACTACCAGACATAAAGACTAAATATAAATAAAACACTTCCTTGAGCCAGGATAATAATATCCAGTTTTCACAACGAAAAGGCTAAATATACATAAAAACAGTTCGATCAAACACTGTTAAAAAACACTTTCTTAAAACACTTCTTGAGCCAGGATATTACTATCCAGTCAGAGACGCAAAGGCTAAATATAACACTTCTTGAGCCAGGATGTTAATATCCAGTCTAGAAGACAAAAGGCTAATGCATGGAGGCAATGAGACTCAACTTATTCATCCACCTAGTAATAAAAGGTGGGGTGAAATCCTAAACTAACAGACACAAAATAAATAAAAGAACCCATGCCTCAACTAAACCAACATGACAAATGGCTTACAACATGCATAAATAATAATTTTAAAGGATAAAATATACTAAATAAGACTTAAATTAAACATGCCTACTAATTAATAAATTCTTGATATACAAGAAGCTAATATTATCTCCCTTGGACAAGTCGGCATGGAATCTAAAATCCAGACACGGGTACTATCCAAAAAATATGCAGAACTTTTGACACAAAGTAGGCACCACAAAACTAAGGATAGGCACGGATAGCTAGATAATTTATCTACCAGATACATATAAGTTCCCATCAAAAATGTTTACTTACAAATTCTGCCCGCTTAATATTATAACAAACTAAGTGAAAGTACATATAAATACATAGTAAAGTTCTTGCTTGAAAATACAGTCGGCAGACACAATTAACAATAATAAAAACATAGGCAGCATGCTCAATTAGAAATATATACTCTTACACAATATAAAAATATCAAAATATTAAACAGGCGATGACTGTGCCGAGAAAACGATAGATTTTACTAGAGTAGCGATAGGTACCAAAGACTTACACCCATAGTCTAAATATAGAACTACGGAGCGCTTTTCCGGAAAACGAAATACAAATAATTAAGATAGCTACGGCTACCGGTTACAAAACGCCTTTATTTATTTTTCCAATATATACAAAAAATGTTTTAGAATTTAATTTGTCGCAGGAAAAAAATTAATATTTCTAGTTCATTAAGCCGCATCAATGTCATCCTTATCAGTGATTGTCGCGGCCAAGCAAATATTCACTGCGGATCAGTGTGTAGTCTGGGTCCATCTGGACTCAGACTAGCAATTATTTGCCCATTGACTTCAATGTTAAATGACTGTAACATCACAGGCTGTAGCATTTTGCTCAACATTCCGTTGGTTCCAATCTTTATAGGCACAATGGGGACAACATTTGGCAATCTCCTCATCATAATTTTGTAGGGGGTTGACCGTTTAGATTTTTTGCTACACGGATTTGAAGTTGACAGGGGTGAAAATCTCACTTCCGACACAATGATTGCTCTGCAGAAAGACACTTTACACCCCTATCCCTCCGCTGTAATATCATCAGTATTACCCAAAACTGCTATGAAATTGCAAATTTGATCCCTTTTCTCCAATTCTAGACCAAAAAGTCAACCCAAAAATGCAGGAAGAGGGGAGAAAAAAATTATGGGAAAAATTGTCTATTTATAACTCGCACTACCATGAAATAAGGGGAAATAATTACTAGTCTTAGTCCTATATACCTCACATGTTTCTGCAGTTTAAACAAATCTGTTGTTATCTAATAAACAAACATATATGCAATTCCCTGGCCAAAGAATATGAAAATCTATGCATTTTCAGATGAGCTGTGCGGCATTCTGCAAACACTATAATACATCAGAAAACTGCGGAATTTCAGACAGAAATTTAAAAGCACATGAATTTTGAATTAAACAGAACATTTTTATTTTTGAACATAAATGCATTCTGTAAAAAGATGAGATAAATTCAATATAAATCAAACACGAAAATACTTTAAAACAGTAATCATGATGCAATATTAGACTTTTTAACACTTTCATCGAAAACCACACAGTTTTTCTCTGTTAACGTAGTTTCAAGTGCCAAATTGTGGTCAAATCTAAAATGTTGAAACATGCAGTGCCTATCAATTTTAAAATATCTCCTATATAGCTGTATTTCCATAGGATAAGTAAGTTGAAATAATCTGATTATGTAACACTACAACAGCTTTTTCATCCCTACCCCCCAGTTTGGAATCTGATAATTTAAAAGCACACGAATTTTGAATTCCACAGAACATTTTTATTTTTGAACATAAATGCATTCTTCAAAAAGATGAGATGAATTCATTATAAATCAAACACGAAAATACTTTAAAACACTAATCATGATGCAATATTAGACTTTTAACACTTTAATCGAAAACCACACAGTTTTTCTCTGTTAACATAGTTTCATAAGTGCCAAATTGTGGTCAAATCTAAAATGTTGAAACATGCAGTGCCTATGAATTTCAAAATATCTCCTATATAGCTGTATTTCCACAGGATAAGTAAGTTGAAATAATCTGATTATGTAACACTACAACAGTTTTTTCATCCCCACCCCCCGGTATGGAATCTGATACATTGCTGACCAATCATGGGTCGACCCGTTCACTCGGGCCTGTCAAATGATTTACAATGGCGATGGTGCCTACAACTTTCCTGACCAAGAGATATGCACAACCGTCGATCAACACACAAGCCATTAATGTTATCTTCCAATATGAGAGGCCATGATAAACACACAAGCGTCCTTTTCAAGCTCGGAAATTAAGTCATCACCAAAAAGCAAAGTTTACAGAGGTCCTCGGGGCTGGAACCCAAACTGATTACGATTTGCCCTCCACTTTACCCCGCCATAATAGTAAACACCATCTCGAGATAGAGCGTGGTCGTTATAAAAATATTCTGTCACATGTACGTTTATGTAAATAATGTAATAATAATCAAATAGAAGACGATTACCATTTCATATTTGACTGTAATAAATATAACAATCTTAGAAATTCAAAATTTACGCCAATTTTCAAAAGCAATCAGCACATCTCGTGCAATATGATTAATGTTTTAAATCCTCCAAACGAAATTGCTAGTCAGGTTGCTTCATATAATTATATATAGGCCTATAAGTGTCTCCAAGAAAGAGCATCAGAGTTACCTGTTAACCAACACCCCTGTTCAATATAATATGTTTATTATACCAATACTTACGGTAGAAATAGTTTGTTTACTTTCCAGACTAGTCTAGATAATTTTCGTTTTAGCTCTATAATGATTCTCATTATATCGACCATCTTTTGATGCTTATAGACTTATTATATCACATTACATCCATAAAGGATCACCCCAGATGTTATGTTATAATTGTATGATCAACTTTTGTTTAAACTGTGTATGTTGTCCTTGGTAGAGGCAATGATACAATAAAATCTTATCTTATCTATAGGGGGCCCACAAGTAAAATCGCGATTTTCTCTTATAATCAGGGGGGGGGGGGCATAATCCAGGAACTTACGGTCAGATATGCGCGAATATCGAGAAGAACCGAGATCTTTGGGATATAACACATGTTTCAAGTTTCATCAACATCGGATCAAAATTGTGACCTCTAGAGGATCCACAGCCTTGATTATACATACTCTAACACTGTTTGTGTACATGGAGCGGCGATTTTGTCCGGCATGTTTCGGTCCGTTTTTTACGAAATTCGAACTCAACCATCATTATGGCGTAGCGGTGATTTGACCGTTTTTGTTTTTTTAAATCGGATAAAAATTGTGACCTCTAGAGGGACCACACGCTAAAAACGCGATTTTTCGTTCAATCAGGGGCCATAATCTGTGGAGTTACGGTGTAATATGCACGGATATCGAAAGGAACCGAGATCTTTGGGTAATAAAAATAAATTTCAAGTTTCATCAAAATCAGATAAAATTGTGACCTCTAGTGTGTCCACAAGCTAAAAACGTGATTTATCGTAATCAGGGGCCATAATCCATGAAGTTACGATCTAATACATGTCAATATCGAAAGGAACTGAGATCTTTGGGAGATAAACCTATAACCTATATTTCAGGTTTCGTCAAAATCGGATAAAAATTGTGACCCTTAGAGTGTCCACAAACAAATTGTGGACGGACGGACAGGGCAGACGACAATATACGTCCACGTGAAAATGTGGCGTATAATATACCTCAAGACTACAAAGCTTAATTTTCATGATTAAGATATGGCATATTGCGAGATAAACACATAATTTACGATATAAATATTTTTGTTTTAAATACATGACTTAAAGTAGCTAAGTCTCTAAATCAGTATCATCCAAAGTCTTCGACATTGAAAACACGAATTATTTGTCAATTTAAATCAACTTTGATGTTGTGATCTTACCTGGAAAAGATGGGCTTCTGATATCCAATATTTAAGACAAAATAATCATTTTACCATTTGTACACGAATCGTATACAATAATGCGTTTCAACGCTATTTGCAACAGGGACTCGAAGAACGAGGCTAGACATATTCCACAAGTTATGTCAAACGGTGACGCCATATTCTTATTTGGAGAGAAAGCGCAATAAATACTATCAGTGTAGACTGGAATAACCAGACGCTAGAGATTGACATTCGATTTAGACTTCTGACGTATTTCGCCGAACATCACTCATTAGAAATTACAGTAAAAACAGAAACGAGTAAATGTAAGTTATATTTATAGCACGGCTTTCATAAGTTAACAGGTTTAAACATCTGTCTGTTCGTCCGTCCGTCCACAATTTGTTTGTGGACACTCTACAAGTCACAATTCTTATTTGATTTTAACGAAACTTGAAATATAGGTGTATCTTCAAAAGATCTCGACTGCTTTCGATATTGGCATGTATCGGATCGATACATGTTTGTACGAAAAATCACGTTTTTGGCTTGTGGACCCTATAGAGGTCACAATTTTTATCCGATTTTGTTGAATCTTGAAATGTATGTTTATAACCCAAAGATCTCGGTTCCTTTCGAAATTCGCGCATATCGGACCGTAACTTCCTGAATTATGGCCCCTGATTGTACGAAAAATCGCGTTTTTAGCTTGTGAACCCCATAGAGGTCATAATTTTTATCCGATTTAAAAAACCGTTTTATTATATCACCGTTACACCATAAGGACGACTTAGTTCGAATTTCGTGAAAATCGGCCTAAAATTGACAGACAAAATGGCCGCCGTTCGTTCTCAAATACCGTAAAAATATGGTATATCAAGGTTGTGGACCCTATAGAGGTCACAATTTTTATACGCCCACATTTTCATGTGGACGTATTATGCCGTCGCCCGTGTCCATCCGGACGTCCGTCCGTCCGTCCACAATTGTTTGTGGACTCTCTACAGGTCACAATTCTTATCCGATTTCGACGAAACTTGAAATATAGGTTTATCCCCAAAAGATCTCGGCTGCTTTCGATATTGGCATGTATCGGATCGAAACTTCATGGATTATGGCCCCTGTTTGTACGAAAAGTCACGTTTTTAGCTTGTGGACCCTATAGAGGTCACAATGTCTATCCGATTTTGTTGAAACTTGAAATGTAAGTTTATAACCCAAAGATCTCAGTTCCTTTCGATATTTGCGCATATCGGACAGTAACTTCCTGAATTATGGCCCCTGATTGTACGAAAAATCACGTTTTTAGCTTGTGGACCCTATAGAAGTCATAATTTTTATCCGATTTAAAAAACCGTTCTATTATATCACCGTTACACCCTAAGGACAGTTGAGTTTAAATTTTGTGAAAATCGGCCCAAAATTGACAGATAGCGTAAAAATATGGTATATCAAGGTTGTGGATCCTATAGGGGTCACAATTTTTATCCGATTTTGTTGAAACTTGAAATGTAAGTTTATAACCCAAAGATCTCGGTTCCTATCGATATTCGTGCATATCGGACCGTAACTTCCTGAATTATGGCCCCTGATTGTACGAAACATCACGCTTTTAGCTTGTGGACCCTATAGAAGTCGTAATTTTTATCCGATTTAAAAAACCGTTCTGTTATATCACCGTTACACCCTAAGGATGACTGAGTTCGAATTTCGTGAAAATCGGCCCAAAATTGACAGACAAAATGGCCGCCATTCGTTCCCAAATAGCGTAAGAATATGGTATATCAAGGTTGTGGACCCTATAGGGGTCACAATTTTTATCCGATTTTGTTGAAACTTGAAATGTAAGTTTATAACACAAAGATCTCAGTTCCTTTCGCTATTCGTGCATATCGGACCGTAACTTCCTGAATTATGACCCCTGATTGTACGAAAAATCACGTTTTTAGCTTGTGGACCCTATAGAAGTCATAATCTTTACCCGATTCAAAAAAATGTATTATTATATCACCGTTACACCCTAGGGACGACTGAATTCGAATTTCGTGAAAATCGCCCCAAAATTGACAGACAAAATGGCCGCCGTTGTGGACCCTATAGAGGTCATAATTTTTATCCGATTTTGTTGAAACTTGAAATATAAGTTTATAACCCAACGATCTCGATTCCTTTCAATATTTGCCCATATCGGACCGTAACTTCCTGAATTATGGCCCCTGATTGTACGAAAAATCATGTTTTTAGCTTGTGGACCCATTAGAGGTCATAATTTTTATCCGATTTAAAAAACCGTATTATTATATTACCGTTCCACCCTAAGGACAGTTGAGTTTAAATTTTGTGAAAATCGCCCCAAAATTGACAGACAAAATGGCCGCCGTTCGTTCTCAAATAGCGTAAAAATATGGTATATCAAGGTTGTGGACCCTATAGAGGTCACAATTTTTATCCGATTTTGTTGAAACTTGAAATGTAAGTTTATAACACAAAGATCTCAGTTCCTTTCGATATATGCGCATATCGAATTGTAATTTCCTGAATTATGGCCCTTGATTGTAGGAAAAATCACTTTCTTTTTAACTTGTTCTCTATCCATCTCTCGAAAATGTGGGCGTATTCTGCCTGGCAGCCGCTGGTTTAACAATTATAACGAGAACTGTCAGCTCTTTATCTAATCTTACGGTCGTATATCATGTCAATGATTTTATATGCCCCTGTCCGTCCACAATTTGTTTGTGGACACTACACAATGTCACAATTCTTATCTGATTTTAACGCAACTTGAAGGGGTCACGATGGCTAAGAGGGTAAGACGCTGGCTCGCTATAGTGGAGGTCGGGTGTTGGATCTCTGCATTGACCGTTAAAGTTCATCCAGATTTTCCGGCGAGGTTCCCCCTTGTCAGTGATGCAGGACGGAGGACCTGACACGGACAGGTGCCTAGTCGTTTGGATGGTACGAAAAACCGAGATCCCGTGTACACATTGGCGTGCACATTTTGTAAACTGACATGGTTGTATTTCTACATTACGTTTGATGTAATCTTACATAAGCCTTGTAATATTGGGGGGGGGGGGTGAAGATGTATGGAAAATATATATATATCTGTTCTTTAGTATAACGCTAAAACGGGCAACCGATATTCACTACACGGGGTGACCCATGTTTGTTAAATTTACATCCATTTTTTTTTTTAAATCGACCAAAACGAATATCCAGACGATTAGCTCAGTTCCGATCAAGAAAGGGGTATATCCTAAAAGTGATAGTAGGCCTAGCAAATGCAGGCGCAAGCACAGATGTGCCTCTACTGCAATAGAAACATTCCTTGGGATTAAGACTATTTACAATAATGTTCTCGTCGATTTATTTGTCAATTCCCTATGTAAACTTGCAATATCCCAATTCTTCATGTACGGTATGTATCTTTTTTTTGGTGTTCTCGTAATACTACACGTAGCCACCGGCGGATAGGGTATTTTGGAATTGAGGGGGGGGGGGTATTTTTTTTTTTTTTTACATGGACTTAGTTGACAACCTGTTGGGGGTATAGCTAAATTGTTATAAAAACTCAATAAAATGGCCGTATGAATTAGCCCCTCGGGGCGTACGAAGATATTTAGGTAAGAGATAATTTTGAAAAATTGGACCGTCAATATTGACTTGTAGTTTGTAGTTGTGGCGCATATCTGGGCCCGAAAATAACATTCAATGATTCATTTTCATCAGCTGCCTCTCCCCTAGCTGCAATATTGTGCTAGGCGGAAGACATCAGTACAGTTGCGAAACCATCTTTACCTTTTCCCAACGAAACCAGCGGCTGCCAGGCAGGATACGCCCAGATTTTGCAAGAGATGGATAGAGAACAAGCTAAAAACAAACGGGATTTTTTGTACAATCAGGGGCAATACTCCAGAAAGTTATGGTCTGAAATGCGCAAATATCAAAAGGGACTGAGATCTTTGGGATATAAAGATATGTTTAAGTTTCATCAGAATCGGATAAAAATTGTGACTTCTAGAGGGTCGACAACCTTCGTAAAGCTAAAAACGCGATTTTTTCGTACAATCAGGGGCCATAATTCTGGAATTTACTATCCGATATGACCGAATATCGAAAGGAACCAAGATCTTTGGGTTATAAACTTTAATTTTAAATTTTTATTAAAATCAAAAGACAGTTGTGACCTCTAGAGGGTCCACAACATTGATACCATATTTTTACGCTATTTGACTACGAGGCGTGGCCATTTTGTCTGTCAGTTTTGGTTCGATTTTTACGAAATTCTAATTCAACCATCCTTAGGGTGTAATGGTGATATATTCAAACGTTTTTTTTTTTAAATCGGATAAGAATTACGACTGCTATAGGGTCCACAAGCTAAAAACGCGATTTTGCGTACAATCAGGGGCCATAATTCAAGAAGTTACGATTCGATATTCACGAATATCGAAAGGAACCGAGATCTTTGGGACAAAAACACATGTTTGAGGTTTCATCAAAATCAGAAGTTACGGTCCGATATGCCCGAATATCGAAAGGAATTGAGATCTTTGGGTTATAAACTTACATTTCAAGTTGCAACAAAATCACGAAATTCGAACTCTGCCATCCTTATGGTGTAACGGTGATATACTAAAACGTTTTTTTTAAATCGGATAAAAATTATGAACTCGATAGGGTCCACAAGCTAAAAACGCGATTTTTCGTACAATCAGGGGCCATAATTCAGGAATTTATGGTCCGATATGCGCAAATATCGAAAGGAACCGAGATCTGTGGGTTATAAACATATATTTCAAATTTAAACCAAATCGGATAACAATTGAGACCTCTACAGTTTCCACAAGCTAAAAACGTGATTTTTCGTACAAATCAAGGGCCATCCATAATCCATGAAGTTACAGTCCGATACATGCCAATATCGAAAGGAACCGAGATCTTAGGGTGATAAACCTATATTTCAAGTTTCGTTGAAATCGGATAAAAATTGTGACCTCGAGAGTGTTCACAAACAATTGTGGACGGACGGACAGGGGCGAAAATGTGGGCCTATAAAAATAACTCAAACACGTTTCATTTACAGGGACAGAATAATAAATGAACCCCCGCCCCAATATATAACTGCATCCGTCCCTTAAAAATTAACTATAGGCTACGGATAACCCGTGGTAATTTAAAACTTTGAGTTCGGTTCGCTAGGCCGCGACTGATCAGCAGTGAATTTCGCTAGGCCGCGACAATCACTGATAAGGATGACATAAAAAACTTTTTTCCTCCGACAAATTAAATTCTAAAACATTTTTTTATGTATTAGAAAAATAAATAAAGACGTTTGACGTATTTGTAGGCAGCCTAAAGATTATTTCCTATGTTAGTGCAAATGGGTATTAAAACGGGTAAAAGTCTCCATTCCGCCCGAAACAGTAAGGTCTTATGAATGCACGCGCCATTGAGCCAATGATTGACACCGCGTGATGAAAAGTCACGGGTTGAAGGTAGTCATCCTTTACAGCTATATTAGAAGACTTTAGTAATCCTCTGGCTCTGTGAAACAGATTTGGCAAGACGGTTTATCTTGTTTACTGGATAATCGTAAAAATATCAATTTAAAGGGGGGTGATTCTTACGGTACTCAAGAAGAAAAAAATGGAAATGGCTGCTGCTTGTCGAAGTTGACAAATAAACGTTAAAAGACGATAGAAACCATTATTTTTATACTCTTGAGACGAGGGACATTGGTTTATTTATGCGTCTAGTAACATTTGTGAGAAATAGTAGAAAAATCTGTGTTCATAATAGTAATTTCTTATCCGAGCGAAAGTGAGTAGTGATGAATGCTTGATAGTCGAGATTATCTAGTTACTTTGTTTAGTATAAACATGTATCGCATCTGCTCTCTAGTCATACATTACTATTATTAAAGTAACTAGAGATTATCATGCTCTTGAATGACTAGATAGAAATTTGTCAAAATAATGATGATTTTGTTCTTACAATCAAGAAAGTTACAATGCTTAACTGGAATAACTAAATCTCTAGCTTTCCCAAAATTTGTTTCAAAACTTCGTCTTAACCAATTTATATTTATAATCTGAATTTTCACTCCATGTGCGGCATGTGCAATAGGCCTACACTAGTAGGATGACCCGTGCACTTTACAGAAAGTTGGTCTCGACACGGCTAAATGTGCACACTTCAGTTGCGTGTCTCGAACTGATTTCTGACTACCCCGCACTCGCTTTGAGTCGATAAATAGCCATGGCACGTGCAATTCTCTACAAATATATCAACTATTACAGCCGTAAAAAATCTATTGTTGACGATTTTGAATAGCAGTAAAATTTAGCTTCTTGGCTATTACAGCAGCTTTAGTAATTACGTTTGTTTTATTTTTTAAATTGCTTTATCATTAACTGTACCGTTAAGAGCGGCATCTTTTGGTTTAGTACAAATACTATCTCTGAATCACTTTCTTTAGCAGGAACATGATACTAGCAGTAGTTTCATTTTACTTTTACAAGTTTCTTAAAACAATTGTTGAGTTGTCTAAAGTGCTTATTTCTAAATTCAATTTCTTGTTCTAGCTTTCTGTTATGTTTCGTAAAAAAGTAGTCTTGATTATCCCGACCTGTCAATCAGACGTAGAATGGTCGATAGACTGGTTAAGCGAGACTAATTTCAAAACAAGGGCACGTAACCTATATTTTACTCAAAAGTGTCTGGGTGTTATGGACGCAACTTGGAACCAGTTTTCAGTCTATTATTTATAGATGATTAATGGTCATAGCTTATTAAGTACAACATGATCGTTTATTTAGTGACTATAATTGTGTGAAACTGATTTGAGGCTTGGCATATATATAAATATTGTGGCGTAATTGTCGAGATATTTGGAGATATTTATTTATGGTGGGTCACCCTAACACTAGTACTTAATGTCTGAACCGTCAGAAATTTCTTCGATTATGAGCAAACTACTTAACTTTGGTTATTATAAACTTACCTGTGTGGTTGAAATTACCTCCGGTTAAATAAAATCCATTGTATAACTAAATATGCCAGCGAATAAAAAAGTTCTCTCTTGTGAAATTACAAATATTGACATCGAGAAATACAAAAATGGAAGCTAATTACGTCACTTATCGGGATAGATCATTTCGTTAAGGGGGTCGCAGCTCACCCTTGAATATCTTTTATATTTCCTGATGAACGTAAGCAGTCCTGTCAATTAACCTCGGCAATCTGCCGATATATTTTACATTTGCCTCGGAAAAATTAATAGCCATTGAATCATTGAATAGGTATAAATACCCAAAATTATCAACAAATCATAACACACATAGGTTTAATTGTCGGAAGATAGTTCCATTTCTTTCTATTTCTCTTTGAATATTATTTCCGTTGTGCAAAAACTGTTCAGAATTTTATAATCGTGTGTCTCGGTAACACAATTAATTTCTGAAAATACCGGCTTCGTTTTGAAATTCACAGGGCAATGTATCCATACGATTGTACTCTCAGTTATTAACTATATATTAATCACAAATGCAACTCCATTTTGAAATCCATGGAGAATGGAATTTTATGATAGCATTTCGTAGATCGCGATCATGCCTCAGCCAATCAAAGTACCGTGCCATATAAGTTATTGTATGCTACACAGATGTAGTCAAAATGGTAAAATTTAACGCGGTCTACACGATTAACACACAAGATCCAATAATACATGCAATCTGCGATGCCCCTTTTAATGAGTGATGTTTTGTTTTAAATACATTTTTATAAAGACAATAAACGATGTTAAGACGTCCCGAACTGCTCTTATCAAGAATGTTTCGATTTCAGTATCTGTCGAATAAAAAAAAACAAAGTAATTTAATCAGGAATATTATTGACATGAACAGTCGGAATGTGAATTACATATGGAAATTATTGAGAACGGTGGCTGTTTTTCATATTTTTTGTGGTAATCATAAGACTTTGAGAATGGACTAATAACCATAGAGCATTGGAATTTGACCCCGTTGTGGAATATGATCAATTAAAATTGTGAAATAAAGTGTGTTTATTTATAAATAAAGAGTTTATTTATAAATAAACAAGGAGTAGGGTCGCATGTTCAACCACGTGGGTTTTCTCCGGTTGCCTCCAACTGCTAAAGAACCCTATGCGCAAGCGAATTATTGAAATAAAATTAAACCATATGTTAGTCCTGAAATTACCTAGTTTGTGTCAAGTGGATGTCAAACCCCATTTCTCTCTCTCTCTCTCCGCTTTCAACATATTAGGATGGTTTAGCTCATCATCTGACATGTGTAATGTTGTGATGGACATGGTCGAAAATACAAGCAAAAACATTGACTTTTCAAGAGGGAACTTTTTTTTTTGTTGGGATATTTAATTGTGCAGTGGATTTTATTCATCTGGAGGTGATTTCAAACACATAGGCAAATTTTTAATAACAATTATTCAGTAGTTTGTTCACAATCGAAGAAATTCGTTTAAAATTTACCATGGTTCAGACAGTAGTAAATATTAATACCAGTATATAGCGAATCTGAGTGGTGAACTGCTTCTCACTCTACTAAGCCTTACACTTAAAGTACAGCCATGCATTTCAGTGATTTCCATTAATTATTTTCAATTTTGTTTATCTTGATCACTTAAGCAAGTTATCACTGTGGTCTCAATGATATTTATATGTTTTCAATTGGTCAGGAAAAGCAATAGGTGGAGTATGATTATTGGTATTCAGCATATGCTTGAGAAAGCGACTAATTGAAAATACAAAATTTGAATTAATTGCCATTAAAAATAAGAGATTTTTCTGATGTGTTCAATTACTAAATGCTGTTTTTGAAAATACATGTATATATATATTATGATTTACATGACTGAGCTGGAATCTTTTTTAGAGTTCAGTATTTATCTAGTATGGCAGCTAAATATATAAAACAGATCTGTGATAGTGATAAGATATGTAGATCGGCAGAAGATAAAAGAACTTACAGGGGTCTCGAATTAACAAATGGAATGAAGGTCTTACTTGTCAGTGATCCTGAAACAGATAAAGCATCTGCTGCAATGGATGTCAACATTGGTTAGTATATACTTACAAAAGTTATTTTTTTGAAAAACTTATCTTTATAATTATAATTTTGCCATCTTTTCTGTATTTTTGTCAAGTGGTGCAATCATGATATAATCGGACTTGGGATAATCAGTATCAAATGTAAATATCTGTCATATTTTTGATTTAATCAATTACATTACAGATTAACTCTGTAACTGGGAATTATATAATCTGTTCTACAATTGTACCGGTATGTTAAGATGTAGCCTACTTCAATACAAAACAATGATTACTTTCAGAGTTACTGCCCTTGATCACTTTTACAAAGTTATTTTTTAATTGAGATGAAGAATCACATTGATTTGTACAATAAATGTTAGCAATCATCAGGAAGAGCCAGAAGCTAATCAACTTTTAGTATTTTTGATAACTGCTAACACTACTCTTTATCAGTTTTTAGTGCCTTGCAAATGCTCGCATTATCAAAAATAGAATATATTTCTGACAACCCCTGTGGACTGCTCCAAGGGACTTGACGGCTGTCTGTGTATGTTTCATTGACTGGCAACCTATCTTTACATTTTTTTTTTTTAGGACATATGAAGGATCCTTGGGAACTACAAGGCTTGGCTCACTTCTGTGAACATATGTTGTTTTTAGGAACAGAAAAGGTAAAGCACCACTGAGCAACACTTGTGTTGGATATTTGGCTCTGTATAAAATGATAAATTAATTTATTATATTTGCACCGCAAAATCAAATGTGTTTTATTGCATAGCTCTAAGCTGATTAAAGATGGATTATGGAAGAGCGAAGTCTTTCTTTAGACCGTAAATGAAATTATTAATAAGACATTTATTTACTTGCCAAGACTCATACTCCTCACTGTGATTTGTTTGATTAGAGCTAATCCCACTTAACACTGCTGTAATGGAAGCAAGTTTCTGCTCCAAATTTTGTCTGGTCAATAGTCTGCTTAACATCCAATAACTAACTGCATAACAATATCATTGCCCTTTAAACAGAGCTCCAATTTGGACCAGATATGTTTACATAACGTTATGTCATTTTAATATGCCAAATTAACCAGTGCATAGCAGAATATTGCAGAAAAATAATTGCGTAACAAACGAGGCTATCAACACGGATACAATGTAAACAATACTGTTTGGGCTGTTTGGGCACGAACAATACTTTCACCGTTTTTAAAACCTTAAATCACTGTCCAAAATTTTAGGGAAGACCCCAGATTAAATGAAGGGCTGTCATGTTGCTTGAACGGGAAGAATAAACACACTCCCTCAAAAGCCAATCCAGAGGCCAATCCAGCAATGGCCAGAGAGAGATTTCTCGGGCCATTGCTTCAGGAATATGGTCAAGACTATAATATAATGCCATCGAATGTTCTAGATTTTCAATGGATTTAAACACAATTGGCAGTTAATGATTAAATTAAAAGATGGATAATCAAGACTTTGTTTATTATTGTAACAACAGTAGCGATGACAATCGCGACTCCGCTATTCTCCAAACAGCCCAGTTCCACTCAGAGTGAAGTAATTTAACTGAAATTTTCAGGATATTCCCCTTTCGTTATTTAGTTTTTATACGCCTACATTGAAATGTGGTCGTATATTGTTGTCGCCCCCGTCCGTCCGTCGGTCTGTCTGTCGGTCCGGCGTCCACAATTGCTTGTGGATGCTCTATAGGCTAAAGCTAGTATCTGATTGACTTTAAATTTATACACAATGTTTACGGTCATGAGACGAAGAAGCCTATTGATTTTCAGCGATTTTTGATAATTACTGCCAGAGTTATGGCCCTTGATCAAAAGACCTTCTGGAAGCCCTAGAGGTCAAAGTTAATATCCGATTGACTTTAACTTTATACATAGTGTTTAAGGTCATGAGACGAAGAAGCCTATTGATTTTCAATGATTTTCGATAATTACAGCCAGAGTTATGGCCCTTGATCACTTCAAAAAATCTTGTGGATGCTCTAGAGGCTAAAGTTAATATCCGATTGACTTTAAATTTATACACAGTGTTTAAGGTCATGAGACGAAGAAGCCTATTGATTTTCAGTTATTTTCGATAATTACTGCCAGAGTTATGGCCCTTGATCACTTTGAAAAATCTTGTGGACGCTCTAGAGCTCAAAGTTAATATCCGATTGACTTTAAATTTATACACATTGTTTAAGGTCTTGAGACGAACAAGTATATTGATTTTCAATGAATCTTTATGACTTGAACAGCTAAATCCATGATGTTAAAAGTTTTGTATACTAAGCGTTAGCATGGGGCAGAACTTTATAAAAACCAAACAAATTCTAATGGTTTTCTGATAATTACTTAATGAGTTACTTAATCAGATTTTAATGTATTATAAATGTTTCATTATCGAAAAAAGTAAAAATATGTGACAACTCTTGTTGACTGCCCGGACGATATAGCTGCTGTGGGCGTGTGTTTCGCTGCCTGGCAACCTATCTTTAACTATTATCGCGAGAACTGTCAACTCTTTTATCTAAATCTTACGTAATGCCTCTTTAATATTGAAAATGGTATTAAACTACACATAAACTAATTTTAGAACATCCAAAACCTGTCCTTTAAATTTTGAATATTCACTTCATATATCAGTTTCTCTGCAAATTTATTTGATTCATCTTTTTCAAAATTAAATACATTTAGCTGTGGAAATGTGATATGTACATTCCTTTTTGTTCATTATTCATCTGCCTTTTTTGCAGTATACAGAAGAAAATGAATATAACAAGGTTTGTATATTTATACAAGTATCATAACTACACTATATCCTCATGGCAAGAAAAAGATAATTTATTGTCTGGAAATAAAATTATGAAAGAATTGCTTTGTCTGTTGGCCTGGTCACCATTTTCATCCATACAGCTCTAACTCTGATTTACTTTTTCCAAGCCACTACTCTTGGTGAAGGTGTGATCCCTATCATGTTTCAGTCGATTGATTCAACTCTATATTGTTGTTATACTTTCTTCTCAGATTTACATATTAGTTTTAATTTGTTTGTTTCAGTTTTTGAATGAACATGGTGGTTCATCTAATGCCTTTACATCTGTTGAAAATACTAATTTCTTCTTTGATATTGCTGCTGACCATTTACATGGAGCTTTAGATAGGTGAGAAAATAGTCAATTATTATATAATTGAACCAAGTTTTGTTACTTTATCAATACATGAATTTAATTGGAAATCAGTAGCAGATACTATTTCATTATCATTGTACAATACATGACTAAATACATGAATATAATGGGAAATCAGTAGCATGGTCAGTGTACAATAAATGACTAAATACATGAATTAATTGAAAATCAGTAGTAGATACTGTTCAATGATGATTGTACAATAAATGGCTAAATACATTATAGTTGATATACTGATTGAAATATTATTCAAATTATGCTGTTTTAAGATTTTCCCAGTTTTTTCGCTGTCCACTCTTCACACCATCAGCTACAGAAAGAGAAGTGAACGCTGTGAATTCTGAAAATGACAAAAATCTACAAAATGACTCGTGGAGAGTTCTTCAACTTGAGAAATCGCTTGCTAATCCTAAACATGATTACTCTAAATTTGGAACAGGTGTGTATATATTTGAAAAAAAAAAATCGAAGCATAATTTCTCAAATCTTTGTTCTTATGTTTGCATATACATAATGCAGTTACAATATATTATTATCATAGTGTAGATATATAACCCATTAATTAAATATCTTGTATATATCAAAAGTTAGAATATTTAATATTTTAAATGTAAACACAGATGTTATTATGTAATTAGGGACATGCCAGTATGAAATAAACCTTCATGTAAAATGGGCTGGTCTGCTGGTTTTGTATGAACAAGTAGAATTATTACTTTATCATTACTTTATTTGTTTAAGATAAATAAAGATGGTCTTTAAGAGCATGTCTGTGAGAGCACCATGCAGAGGGTGATAACCCTTGGGTCGGGGATTCGGACCAAATTTTTTTCTGTGAGATGGGTTATGACCCAGATACATCCCCACAAAATATTAGGTTGATTCAGTTGATACCAACCTGGTAAATTTGAAAAATATATTTTTAATAGAAAAATACTAAAAAAATGGGCTAATTTGGAACTAAATTTGTATGATCTGTTATTCGGACAATAATTGTTTTGGACAGCAAAATTTTGGGCATTAGTAGGACCACCCTGGCCCCTCCTACACACAGAGTTTTAAGTTTCTACTGCCAATGATATCTTGGTACTGGCCAAATACTAAACTTGCTCTGATAATTGAATTTAATGAAAACCAAACTGTGAGAGGCTCAAGTTCGTTCTTTGCTTGGACTAGGACCGAAGTTGAATGTTACCCACAACTAGCAACCTTCCTACTAACAAAATAAAAACTAAAAATGACCGGCACAGGCATATAAATAAAAAAAGCAGAAATAAATTAAAAAACACCAAAAATTGGGATAAATTGTCCTGTTTATCAATATCCCATGATGAAGAATATGTATGGACGTCTTTACAAATTTAATATATTCCATTTAATCATTAGCAAGGATGATTTAGACTTGAAAGGAAGAAAAGGAAAATGGGTTAAAGTCCACTGGACACAAAGTAGGTCATTTTGAGACAAACATCTGGTGATGCATATGTTTGGTAATCTTTACAAAGTTTATTCCATTCAGTTGTAATCAAGGATGATTTTGACTTGACAGAGAAATGAGGTTTAAGGTCCCCTCGACACAAACTAGGTAATTTTGAGACTAGGTAATATGATACAGATTTATTTCAATAATTCGCGTGTGAGAAAAGAGAATCTGTGAGATTGGACAGACAACATTAGACCATGTTACCTACAAGCTTGTCGTGGAAACCATGCCACTTAACTCTATGACATACCTTATGATCTAAAGCGCATGTGTTAGACCACTTTTGACTTAATCAAGGGACAAGTTTCACGAATATCCAATGAAATTTACACAGTATAAATCTTATATGAATATGATTAGTAATAAAATGAACATATTTCAGCTCTCGGGTGAAAGATCACTATGTTGTCAATAGCTGCGGGGGGTTCGCAGCAGCATCCCCAGTACATTCTCATGGCTGGAAATGTTCCGTGGAGAACCAGACAAACATCTTCGTGCGTGTAACAGGGTTTAAGGACGTGTGTGTGGGGATGGGGCGATTGTAGATGATCCAGTGGCATTGAGTCATAAACACATGATCAGCATGACTACACATGCTAAAATTGATAACCATTATATTTTTCAAATTAACAATGGATGGAATGTTAGAATTACATATGTACACATATATAGAGATGTTAAGTATGGCATTGTTCGACGGGTGTGTCTCTTCACTGTCAACTATCTTTAAATGACCGCTGATTATCACCTTTTCTTCCATGGTTGGTTATTTGGTCAAAACTATGTTAGGAATTAAACTGCGCTTATTCCCATTTGTATTTCGAAGTCTATCAGTGTATAGAAACATTTGGAAGTTTTAATGGAGAGTTATTGAAAATCGGGAGACAACATACATTACATATTGAAATCTATTGAAGAAGAAGATGACATATATAGGCCAAAAACATTACAAAAATGGGGTCCCAAAACTAAGAACATAGGAAGGCAGGTCAGAATCTAAGTAAGTGAACACTTCTGCTTGAACATAGGTATATGCCGGAGGCTGGCATGTGCAGTCAGAATTATCCTGGATCGTCTGGAGTGCCATGAAACCTGCTGATATCTATACCATCTTCCCCTTCGGAGATTTCAATATGGAAAGCTTGACAATCTCCTAAACAAGGACATCGCCAGATATTAAATGCCTCTCCATGAACACTTAGAAATATATTTTCTTGTGGTTCTTCTTACATGAGAATGTGGATAATAGATATATCAAGTTTATGATAGTCATGGCAGCCCATAAATCTATACGATGATATGCTCCTAAATACAGATCTTAATAACCGTGGTCTAATCACTGCAAAATTATGTATGACTTATGACCTTCCCTTCGGCTAACCAGTAAGCGTGAAAGTCTGATTTTGAAACGAAAATGTTATGATTTTTGACCAAAATACCCTATTTGACAGGCATGTTCAAATACCGAAACATGATGATGATCAGTGGTCATTTGAAAATAAGCGTTGGTCATTGGTGAAAAAGCGCTGCTTTGGTTAGATTGTGCTGATATAAAAACTTGCTGTGCCAGCTCATACATTTATACACTTCCCTGCTACTAACTACTGAATACAATGAAAAATAATCATTGTCTGATTCTGCAAAATTATACACAAGTTACGCCCTTCCCTACGATGATCGTGAAAGTCTGATTTTGTCAAAAAAAAAACTTTTATGATTTTTAACCAAAATAACATATTTGGTACGAGGAACGCTCATATAACAAAATATAGTACTAATGTTGATAATCGATGGTCATTAAGATAGTCGTCGGTCATCAGTAAAAGATGAATTGCATGGAAAATACTGATTTTTGCACATTTTCAGAATATTGTAGCAGACTAGTGGGTTTAGTGCCGGTTAATTTGTTTCTTCTGACATATACTTGAACGAATGCCCATCATTATCACACCCAGCAGTTCTACGTCAGACCTGCCAAGAAGCAGCTACATACGTTTTAGGATGACATAGTTTTCAACATACGTAAAATGACCACTTTAAGATAACTCACAGAAAATTCCACACGATACTTTCATTCCCGAATGACTGCACGATTTTAAGTCGACCACTTGGCCTATCATACCTGACCAGTATCAAAATTTAAGGGTCCCAACATTTCGAGTAGGAGCATTTCGAAATTTGGGCAGTTGGTCGAAATATGGCAAATTTTGATCAAAAACCACAATTTCCAGTTATACCGGAAGTTGTCATTTAAAATTTTGTTCACGGCATCGCGTGATTTCTGTCGCCTAGGGGTCCCCATAGACCAAGTATGATTGAAAATTGCCGACCCCCGGGGTTATTGTTTATTTCAAACTTTTGCATGGTCCTCGCGCAGATGCGTTCTTAAGTCTATATTTATTAATTTTGGGACTTTAAGTTATTGTAACAGTTAATACTATTAAGTATTTTTTATTGTCAGTGTGCTGAGCACAAAAATATTTTTTGTAAATAGGGTATTTAATAACATACTCATATTATAATACATCTATATTGCAAGCAAACATAATTTCTTTATAGGTAATAAAGTAACATTAGAAACTAATCCTAAAGAAGCTGGAACAGATGTTAGGGATGAATTATTAAAATTTCACTCACAATACTATTCTTCTAACATTATGGCTCTGTGTGTTTTGGGTAAAGGTGAGTTCTGGTTAAATATGTTATTTATTATACTTCAAAAGCAACATAGTCTGTTTAATTACATATCCTTAAGTTGTTCGTACATCTCCATAATTATCCTGTTCATTTTTACGTTCCCATACACTCATAAACAGTTTTATATACCAGTAGATATTTTGACTTGGATCATTTAAGGCGATACAGTGAAAAGTTACTTTCTGATAACCACTCAAGAGGAATTGCTAATGAATTTTCTGATTGAATAGCACTTTTTTTATACGCCCATGTAAATTATTGTGATGTGTTGTTTAAAGTTGCAATTGCAAATTTTCAAGTTATATTTTTTAAAATATTTTAAAATAAAGCCTTAAAATAGATGGTATCCATAAACAGTCCTACCTTGTTAAAGAATAATCCTATTAATCCTATAATTCGCTATTGCCAGCTGAGAAATTGGCAAAAATATCATTTTTAACTTCAAATTCCAACGTTGGAAAATGGCTGCCCCATGTTGTCAATAGCAAAACAGGGGAGGTAATTGTGTTGTTATTTCCTGTGTCATTGAGTCAACTGGCGTGGTTTCGAATCCCCGGTTGTACGTGGCAAGGAGTAGGGTCGCCTGTCCAACCTCGTGGGTTTTCTCCGGGTCCTCCGGTTTCCTCCCACTGCTAAAGACCCCTACGCGCAAGCGAATTATTGAAATAAAATTAAACCATATGTTTGTCCCGAAATGACCTAGTTTGTGTCGAGTGGACGTTAAACCCCAGTTCTCTCTCTCTATTTCCTGTGTCATAGATTTTTAAGGGTGGGAAATAATGTCCATGATCGTATAATAGTGATTTGATAATCTATTGAGCAAAAGACATAGAAATAATTATGTTTTGACTTTCTTAGAAAATTTGAAATTCTCGCTTTAATTTATTAACTATATCTTTTGTATTATATTTTCTACGAAGGGCAGGATGTTAGAAAGGCTATCATAGCCTAATCTTCAACCCTTCTTAAATAAAGTCATCATTATTATTATTATTATTATTATTGTCGCCCCAGTCCGTCCGTTCACAATTTGTTGTGGACACTCTACAGGTCATAATTTTTATCCGATTTTGACGAAACTTGAAATATAGGTTTATATCTCAAAAGATTTCGGTTACTTTCGATATTGGCATGTATCAGATCGTAACGTCGTGGATTTTGGCCGCAGATTGTACGATATATCACGTTTTTAGCTTGTGGACAATCTAGAGGTCACAATTTTTATCTAATTTTGAAATGTATCTTTATAACTCAACAATCTCGGTTACTTTCGATATTCACTCTTATCGATCCGTAACTTTCTGCATTATGAGCTCTGATTAAATGAAAAATCTTGTTTTTCGCATGTGGTTACTGTAGAGGTCACAATTTTTATCCGATTTAATAAACGTTCAAATATATCACCGTTACACAATAATGATTGTTGAGTTCGAATTTCGTGAACATCGGACCGAAACTGTCAGACAAAATGGCCGCTCCCTGTACGCAAACAGTGTTAAAGTCCAATTTTGATGAAACTTAAAACACGTGTTTATATCCCAAAGATCTCAGTTCCTTTTGATATTTGCGCATATCGGATCGTAAGTTCCTAGATTATGGCCCCTGATTGCATGAGAAAATCGTGATTTTAGCGTGTGGGTATGGGCCCTCTAGATTTGATTAAATCTATCATTGTTACACCCTAATGATGGGCGCTTCTTTAACACAAATAGTATAAAAGTGTGTAATACCAAGGTTGTGGACCTGCTAGAGGTCACAATTTTTGTCTGATTTTGATTAAACTTTAAATATATGTTTATATCCCAAAGGTCTCAGTTCCTTTAGATATTCGCACATATCAGACAATAACTTCATGGATTATGGTCCCTGATTGTATGAAAAATACATTTTTAGCTAGTGGATTCTCTAGAGGTCACATTTTTTATTCAATTTTAGAAACTGTTTAAATATATCACCGTTGCACCGTAAGGAAGATAGATAGAATTTCGGCAAAATCGAAACTAAACTGACCAATAAAATGGCCGCTCCTTGTACACAAATTGTGTAAAAGTATGTAATACGAAAGTTGTCGACCCTCTGGAGGTCACGGGTCCATGTCAAAACCCCCTCTGGTCAAAACCCCCTTGGTCAAAACCCCCTAGGTCATAACCCCCTTGGACTTAAATTAAAAACGGACAAAACCCCCCCTTTTTATTTATTTATTTTTTTATTAATTTATTTCCTTTATTTATTATTATTTAAAAATAAATATCTGAAAAATAAAATATTATTATTTAAAAAAAAATATGATGACCAACTAAGACAATTGACCACACATTTAACATAACATAATCTGCTTTTTACTAGGAATAACATAGCCTCAGTTATTGTAATCATTCAAGTAAAAAGCAATTATCTGATCAATCTCAACTAATGTCATGGCGCTACAATTTAAAATCTCCTATACCCAACCCTATTCCCAGCAGAACTCTGGAACGTTCATCTGACAACACTTGGTGGTGGGTCTCACACTAACAATCTATGCGAGTCTTGGAACAGGGCGTTCAGTTCCCTGCTGGGAATATCACACCCCACAATCTGGCGGGCTCTCGAACATCTCCATCTGGATTACAGCAATGTCAAGACTGCACTCCTGCAATACTCACACGGACAACCACCAAAAAACAACAGAAGATCTACAAGAAAGACTTTACAACTTGTGTGCAAACCATAAAAGGTATTGGGCACACCATCCGATGGAAATAATTTCACCCATATAATTGCAAATAAAATATAAAAATAATTGATTTTGTTGTGTACTTCACTTCTCAAACCACAAAAACATAATTTTGAAATGATTTTAATATTATATAATATAAAAATGGGGGGGTTTGACCAGAGGGGGTTCTGACTTAGGGGGGTTTTGACCTAGGGGGGTTCTGACTTAGGTCACAACCCCCTAGGGGGTTCTGACCGGAGGGGGTTTTGACCGTATCCCAGAGGTCACAATTTTTGTTTGATTTTGATGAAACTTGAAATAAATCTTTATATCCGAAAGATCTCCTTCCCTTTTGGCCTGGAGGCTCAGTGTGTGAGGATGTCCATCAAATGGGCACAAAACCAGACCCAACTTTTCTAGAGTGAAATTTTGCGTAGAATACGATGGCGAGTGGTAATCAGTCTGCCATTGGGGCGTTTTCAAGATATTAGGGGTCAAAGGTCAAATGAGGTCTTTTGCACTGAAAGTGAATGGGCAGCCATTCTTGTATCATGGAAACATGCTGAAAATGATCGAAAGTAATCAGTCTTTCAATAAAAATGTAAACTTAAGGTCTTGAGATGAAAAAGTATTTTAATTTTCGATGAATTTTTATGATGTGAACAGCTAAATCCATGATGTTAAATGTTTTGAATACTAAACGTTAGCATGGGGCAGAACTTTATAAAAACCAAACAAATTCTAATGGTTTTCTGATAATTACTTCATGAGTTGTTACTCTTAATCAGATTTTAATGTATTATAAATGTTTCATTACCGAAAAAAGTAAAAATATGCGACAAATCTTGTTGACTGCCCGGACGTTTGAGCTGCTGTGGGCGTATATTTCGTTGCCTGGCAACCTATCTTTTATAATGTGGAGTATATTGCCATCACCCCGTCTGTGTGTGTGTGTTGCCTACAGGCCACAATTGTTAAGTGATCATCTTGAAACTTTACATACTCTGCATTTCTTAACGTATCATCTTGAAACTTTGCATACTTATTCCTTGTACAATAAGGAACATCCCTATCGTTTGGAGTGCATGCCCAACCCCCATTTTCTTTTTGTGCGTCTGTGTGTCACTTACAGCCCACAATGCTTAATCGATCATCCTGAAAACTTTTTTATACTTATTCCTTATACCCTATTGCTTTTTGTCTGTAAATGATATACAGGTTGCAATTATTAACAGATTTGGATCCAATTCGGACTGATCCAGCATAGGGTTGTACCTATATATATTGGTCCATGTCCAACCTCCAGGGGAAGAGCTACACTCAATTTTTGATTTTTGTCTACAGGCTGAAATTCTGAATGGATCATCTTGGAACTTTGCATATTTATTCCTTATGCTGTAAAGACAGCAACTATTTATTTTGGTGTATGTCTCTTCATTTTAAAAAGTACGATATCAATCAAAGCAGGAATGTCGACGTATATTGCAGCGTTAGCAATGCTCTTGTATACTTATATTCCCTGATTATGTTACCTTGCCTGGCAACCAATGTTCAATTTTATTACAGAATCCTTAGAGGAGCTCACTGGTCTAGTTGTCCCATTATTCTGTGATGTAGAAAATAAAAATATGGCTGTTCCAGAATGGAGAGAACAGCCTTTTGGTCCTGAAGAATTAATGGTATAATAACCCTTTTCATTTGTTCAATAGATGAAGTGTGATGTACGTTCAATCCATTTTAAGGAACCAACACAAAAACTGGTATTTTCTATGGTATTTCATGTAATTGATATTTAGAAACCTAAATGAATACTTACGCACATGTCAAAAAAACTGATTTGGTCTCACTAACCTGGCTAGTTAGCTGTGAAGTTTTTAAAAATTGAATGTTGTACTGAATTAGATATGGTTAATACCTAGCCAAACATTATTAGAAAAATAAAATTGCTTAGAAGTGTATAAATTGTAAAGAGCTAAAAAAAAAAAAAATTTGTGAACACTCTAAGGTCACAATTCTTATCTGATTTTGATGAAAATTGAAATATAGGTTTATCTTCAAAAGATCTTGGTTCCTTTCGATATTGGCATGTATCAGATCGAAACTTTATATATTATGGCCCCTGATTGTACGAAAAATCACATCTTTAGCTTGTGGACATTCTCGAGGTCACAATTTTTATCTGATTTAGCTGAAACTACAATTTCCTGGATTATGAGAAAGGTTTCTCGGCCGTGTGCTTTATCCTTTATCGTCGGATTTGGGACAGGATGGGCACTCAAAGCACGAGGTAATGATATAGACATGAAATTGAATCACTACGTCATTGTATTAATTCATAATAAAAATTGACGTCAAACGAGGTGTTGAATTTCTCTGTTTAAAAAGCTCAATGTGTATGTATATACACCAAAATGACGATAGAGACCAAGCGGGGGGGGGGGAGGAGATACATTGTCTCAGGAACATGACCCCCCCCCCCCCCCTGCAAAAATTCCTGGATCCGCCCCTGATTATGGCCCCTGATTGTACGAAAAATCTTGTTTTTAGCTTGTGGTCCCCCTAGAGATCACAATTTTTGTCCGATTTAAAAAAACGTTTATAAATATATCACCGTTACACCATAATGAAGACAAAATGGCGGCTCTATATACGCAAATAGTGTTAAAGTATGTAATATAAAGGTTGTTGACCCTCTGGTGGTCACAATTTTGATCCGATTTTGATGAAACCTCAAATATGTGTTTATGTCCCAAAGATCTCAGTTCCTTTTTATATTCGCGCATATCGGACCGTCAGTTTCTGGATAATTGCCACTGATTGCACAAAAAATGTGCAATTTTAGCTTTTGGATCATTTATAGGTCACAATGTTTATCCGATTTTAAAAATCGTTTAAATATATCTCTGTTACACCTTGATGATGATTGAGATCAAATTTATTAAAAATTGGACCAAAACTGTCCAACAAAATGGCCGCTCCTTAAACTCAAATAATGTAAAAGTATGCAAGTCTCTATCATCCAGAAAAATATTCTACGAATATTAGTGTGGATGTGTTGTCAACATTTGGGAATAATAGGTCATTGGCTAGATTATCCGGTCTTTTACATTATCATAAACAAAGTCTAAGGCAGGTAACTAGTCCTACAACAAGATGTTGATGCCTATGAAATTAATTTGAGAATGCCATTTCAGAAAATCTATTTGATTGCATTGCCAGTTCAATATCCAATAATTACTTAATGAGTTATTACTCTTAATCAGATTTTAGTATACCGTGTTTTTCTGTGTATTAGGCGCATGCGTAGATAAGGTGCAGGGCGAGTTTGGCAGAGGTGTTTCAGGAAAAAATAAAAGTGCATGGTTGAACACGTGCCATACCATATGTGACTTAAATACACCTGCGATCTCCAGTAACTGGGCCATACTCTATTGTTTACAGTTAATATGATAATTACCGATATTTAGCGTATCAAGCTTTATATATATACTCTTAAAAAAAAAAGTAGGGGATATTGAAATGCAAATACCTATGCAGGTTAAATGATAAAAAGTCAAGGACACTTGACATGCTTTGAAAGTATGTTCACAGATGAAGAACTTATCGCCCCAACAGAACCACTGAGCTGCACATGCGACACGCAATAGCGCCATACACGTGGGAGGGATTCATTGTCAAATTTGACACTTCAAGGAAGGGTTGATGAAAACTGCCACGTGCTGGTTTATCTATCCATGTTTACTTTCCTATCGGTTATTGCATAAGATTTACTTTTTAGTGTATCTTTGCTTTAGTGTGTTATGTTTAATTTGATCGGGGTGGGTCAGATTGCCCCAAATCATGATTGGACGGTTGATTAGGAGCATGCCACGACGAATTGCTGAATGTTTTAGGATTAGTGGAGCAATTAATCATTATTAAGACAAAAATCAAAAACGTCCATTTTCACTTTTTACAGTGTATCTCTTTGCGAGTGAAATGGGGCCGTCAGATAAGCCGCCCATATGAACTGTTTATGTTCATGTGTAGGCAATTGGCCTGTTATTAACATACACTGGTTACCACTAATAAAAACAGCAGTGCATTTCTGCAGTTTTGTATTGTTTCTGAATTTCCCCTACTTTTTTTGAAGAGTATATTTCTTTATGAAATAAAAAACTCTATATACATTTTTTGAATTGCATAAAACTTTATATTAATTATAACTTTCAATTGTATTGTTTCATAACTTAATGGTAATTCTGGCGTTCGTACGGTAGTCAAATTGTCATTAAAGTCCCGCCAACAACAAACATCGCCGTCTATTACATCCTGTTAAATTCACGAGCAATTGGCTGTGATAAATGAATAGGTATTGATGATAAACAAATGAGATAATAACTGTAGAAATAATTTATCATGATCAGCTACTCACGACTTAAATCCTAACTACCGGTAAAAGAGAAACAATAATCCTAGTTTACTTTATACAATTGACAAACGATGGCGGCCATTGCTCGCCCACTACACGCGGCATGACAATGCCTAGATTGTAGCCATTTAGATCTATCAGTAACATAATACAATAGCATTTTTAATACTAATCAAAGAAACAATGATTTTGTGAACTACAAACAACTTCATAAAGCATACGGTGACAAATCACCAGTAGATAATTATCTATACCGGTAAGTTATAACAATGGATCAATCATCGAATCTATGTTGCATGAAAACTAGCGGTAACTTGAAACGGCTAGATGTAAAATTTACAGCAATGTATAGAAAATATCAACGAATCTTCCATCAGATTTTTAAATATTATTTATTGAGAATGGCTACGAGACGATCGCTAAAGACTCAAGAGTATGGTAACAGTGTCGGGGTTGTGAATTTAATTTGGGTGTGTCTAATGTCAGGCTGCTATGAGTTGGGAACTTAGTCACATAAACCAAATAAAGAAGCCAATAGATGAAGCAACGCACATTATCCAAGAATTGAGAAAGAATTGGTTGACTATATCAATGATATACGTCAAGTAGATTTACCATTTCGACAACAGGTTAGACTGAAGAACATCAATGTAAAGTTGAACGGCTATCAGCCGACGGTGTTTGCATTGCCGGTTATGACAAACAGTATACCGTACACGGAATAGCAGAAGATGTTGACATCTTTTTTTATTCGTGAAATAACAGAAATGCGTACGATAATTATTGACATTTTTTTTAAACGTATCTAAAAAGGTTATTGACAAATATGGACGCATTTTAAACATATCTAAAACATTATTGACAAATATAAATGTACACGAAAGGGAACAGTATTGTATTTAATTTGAGTGATAATATATCATAATCTTTTACGGTAGCGTCACCCGGTCGACGTGTTGATTCTAGGGCAGTTATTTCTTGAATTTCAGACTTCGAAATCCCCGGTTGTACATGAATAGGAGTAGGGTTGGTTGCCAGTCCAACTTCGTGGGTTTTCCGGTTTCCTCCCACTGCTAAAGACCCCAACGCGTAAGCGAATTATTGAAATAAAATTAAACCATATGTTAGTTCCGAAATGACCTAGTTTATGTCGATTAGAAGCTAAACCCCATTGCTTAACGTTATGTATTAGGCGCACGCCTTCTAGAAAATAAAATATTTGGTAAAGAAAATTTGCCTAATACACCGAAAAATACGGTATTATAAATGTTTAATTACCGACAATAGAAAAAATATGCGACAACTCTTGTTGACTGCTCGGACAACTTAGCTGCTGTTGGTGTATGTTTTTTTGCCTGGCAACCTATCTTTAATTAATCCTAGTTCGTCGTCACGATTCATGTTTGTTTATATTAATGCAAGAATTATGGGATTTATTGTGGGAAGGGGTGCAACTCTTACTTGACTTGGCAAAAGATACTGGATAATCAACCACATAAAAATCCAAACTCCCAGTTACGCATGGGCAATGGAACTTTTTGTCAAATATTGACGACGCTCCCAGACCCTCCGTACATTGAAGACTAGGAGGTTCTGTGTGACCGAGACTAATACCAAGATTGTAGAGGTCACAATTTTTGTCTGATTTTGATGAAACTTAAAATATACACTCAAAGCCATTAAAAACGCAATGCCAAATTCAAAGTTTATTTACTGCAACAACTTTTAACAAATGTACATAACAATTGACAAAATCGAAATAACAAGCATCTGTGGATAATTTCATGAAAGAATTCACTACAAATGCACAAAACCGAAACGTCAGAGAACCATGAAACAAAGCAGGGGTCAGCTGAGGTCAATATCGGGTATGTCCACCCGGAGCTCTTATACATGCCTGAAGTCGCCTTGGCACGGACTGGCACAGATGTCTCACTACACTCTGTGGGATTGTTTGCCAATGATTTTGGAGTGCCTGTGCCAACTCTGCAACAGTTCGTGGTGGCACGGCTTGAGTTCGACCTCGTCGTCCAAGTTCATCCTAAGGTGTTCGATCGGGTTCATGTCGGGAGACATAGCGGGCCAATCCATACGGACATGATGATTGTTCAGAAAGTCTCTTGTCAACCTGGCAGTGTGGGATCGGGCGTTGTCATGCTGAAAAACCGTCAAGTTGAGCATTAAGATTGCCTTGGACCACCACTAACTGGGACTGGAAGTTTTAAAAATTTGATGGAAGGTTTGTTGGTATTTTCTATACATTGCTGTAAATATACTATTCCAAAAAAGTAGGGGATATTTGATTTTGGGGGCATAATACTAAAATATGCAAATGACTACGAAAAAAGTCACTATAGAACCTAACAGAAGAAACATTTCCAGTTACATGTGACGCCCAAACACACCAATAGCTACCGCATGGAATGCAGGTGATGCTTGGGATCATCATGGGGGTCCAACCCAAGATTTGCACGACTCTGACTTTGAATGTTACAGTCATTGTGGCATTGAATTCCAGGGTGGAAACATCAGTTTAATTGTTTTAGTGACCAGAAAACAAATTTTGATATGCGTCGGCTTACCCAAAATGAAAGGTTACGTGCCCTTGGCATGCTACAGATCGGCACAACACAGGCGGTTGTGGCGCGGACGATGAATGTTTCTCAGTCTGTCATAAGCAGGCTATGGTCCAGATACCGTGATACACAATCTGTACAGGACAGACCACGCTCAGGTCGACCAAGGGTGACAACTCAAGCCCAGGATCGATTTATCCGTACCTTGGCCTTGAGAAATCGTGTCATCACAGCAAATCAGATCAGCGCTCGTCTTCAAACAGACACTGGTGTGAGAGTGAGTGGCCAGACGATTCGGAATCGACTGCATAGGGGTCACCTTAGACTTCTCATTAGGAGTATGCCACGTCGGATCAATGCTTGTTTGGCAAACAGAGGAGGATTTACCCGTTGCTGACTTGGTTGTGATGCTGTGGTAACTTTGCTGTTTGACCCCGGGTATCATTTTACCCTTATAATGGTCAGTCTGTGCCTTACTTAGTCTAACGATCATTTGGAATAAATCGATGAATGTGAACTTCATTTCATTTTGTCATTTGTTTCTTCGTCAGTTTCATTAGGTGAATTTAATAACACTTAAAAATCAAATATCCCCGACTTTTTTTGAATAGTATATTACATGTAGCTGTTTCAAGTTACCGCTAGTTTTCATGCAACATAGATTCACTGATTGATCCATTGTTATAATTTACCGGTATTGTTAATTATCTACGGGTGAGTTGTCACCTTATGCTTTATGAAGTTGTTTGTAGTTCACAAAATCATTGTTTCTTTGATTGGTATTAAAAATGCTATTGTATTATGTTACTGATAGATCTAAATGGCTACAATCTAGGTATTGTCAAGCCGCGTGTAGTGGGCGAGCAATGGAAGCCATCGTTTGTCAATTGTATAAAGTAAACTAGGATTACCGGTAGTCAGGATTTAAGTCATGAGTAGCTGATCATGATAAATTATTATTATCAATATCTATTCATTTATCACAGCCAAATTATCGTGAATTTTAAACAGGATGTAATAGACGTTGATGTTTGTTGTGGGCAGGACTTTAACGACAATTTGACTACATTACGAGTGCCAAAATTACCATTTAAGTTATGAAACAAATGCAATTGAAAGCTATAATTAATATAAAGTCTTATGCAATTCAAAAAATGTATATAGAGTTTTTTATTGCATAAAGAAATATATATATATATATAGCTTGATACAGCTAAATATCGGCAATTATTATAACTGTAAACAATAGAGTTTGGCGCTGGAGAAGGGTGCGCCTAAACCATGCACTTTTATTTTTTCCTGAAACACCGCTGCTAAACTCGCCCTGCGCCTTATCGATGCATGCACCTAATGTAGCCATGGAAAGAATCAGTTCAATCAACATGAAAATGCATATTGTAAAAAATGTTGAACACAAGTGTTGAATTGTCTGTAATGTTCAATATACAAGTGATTTGGTCAATTTTATTTAATTTTTGACAGTTTGTCATTATTATGGTTGAAGATTTGAGCAATATATGTATTGATTGATATTAATACAGCTAGCAGTAGTTTAAATTTTACTCATTAACATCTTTCTCTTATTGATATTCAATGGAAACAAGTATGCACATTGTTACTAATAGTGAATTGTCTAAGACTTGAATACCTTCAGTAACCTAAATGATTATAATAAGTACTTACCATATTATAGTAAAAGATTTATATATATTTCAGACTCGTGTAAATGTTGTACCAGTAAAAGATGTACGAAATTTAAATGTCACATGGTCCATTCCTGATCTACAACCATATTATGCTTCTAATGTAGGTAAATGCTATATCTGTATGGCATACAGGATAGCTTACTTTTTACCCTGCTGTTTCTTTCTTCAAGTCTCCTGCTCTATGCATGTTCAGTCAATCTCTCACGATCATTTCCTGTTGATCAACTGAATCAGCAATCTTTCATTGATAATTATATGAGTGAATATATGTATTATTAGAAACTCTACGCTATGCGATAAACCAAAGCACATGCTACATTCTTTTTTTGAATGGATTCTCCGTTAATAATCTTCAGATTGTGCTCAGAAAATGTATTCTTGATTAAAATACTTTAAGGACAAATTCTAAGAGTTAAAATACAAAATTAGTTCTTACCCATACCAAAAATCAGTATGCTTTGAATATTTAGTTTAGATTTCTATGATCAGTTTATTTTGCTTTTCAGCCAGGACATTATTTAGGTCATTTAATTGGTCATGAAGGAGAGGGTAGTTTATTATCAGAACTGAAAGCAAGAGGTAAATATATACCTTATTGATATTTTCACAAGGATCAGAAGATGTCAGTGGAAATTTTGTTAAATCCAATCATTTTCTGAAAAAGCCTGCCAGGCTTTGTAAGCAGTCAAGTCATTAAGAGCGTTGCCATGTCTAAGATTCGCACTAACTTTTCAAACTATTTCTCGGTGATACTTTAGTACCTGTCTCGTTTTCCCCTAAAAACATAAATCGTCAACAGAAAAAAATGTTCACTTCGCCGGATAGGTCGGGGATTGTCGGTCAAAGGGAGGGAATCCCTGACCTTGGTTGATCTAAAAATAGTATCCGAATTTGTTTTGAACGTCACAGTAAGTATAGTAGCTTGTTCGGCTTTCACCTTACTAAGATTAATATTATTATTATTATTATATATTTTTTATTGGGGGAAGCTAGATCTCAGCAGCTATAATAGATAGAGGTCTAAAGTTTGGTTTTCTCTCGAGTAACTGGGTGGTGGTTAGTGCTTAAATGTAAAACGAAATTTGTGCGCATAGCGGAAATGCCTCAAATCTTTAACGTGCACAAAAATTGTAAATCGGCCCTAATTCTGTTAATTCACAACCGATTTTTCTGATATTTACATTTTTGGATAGCTGGAGACATTTCTGAGCAGATAGCAGTTCAAAATCGTCGAATTTTAAAACTTTGTCGCTTTCATTTTTTTGGTGAAAATTGGTAAATTTTCAAAATTTTCTAAAATTTTTATTTCTTGGAATTTTACAATTTTGATTACATTTTTGGATAGCTGTTGTCTATCCGATTCCAACGATATAAGTTTTTTTTTGAAATTCTGATTTTGATTTGGGTCGATTTTTTGCGATTTTTAGTCAAAATTGAATAACTCTAAAACGGCTCCAACGATTTTTTTGAAACTTCAATACTATGAAGTCATAGGAGGAAGCTAGTGCTTAAACTATAAATGAAAATCCCCTAATCACCGTAAGTGGTCAAGAAAAGTACCCAAACTTTGACAAAATTCTGAAAAATGGGTGCCTGTGCGGAAAATGAGATGTATCCATTGTGTTTTTGCCGATTAGTTAAAGTTTTATATCTTTTAATAGCCCATTGAATTTTCTATCAGATGGTACCAAAGCGACAAGTTTCTATCAAAAATTGAAAAAGTTATAGGACTTTGAAAAGTAAGATTTTTTACGATTTCGAGCAAATTTAGACGCCATTTTCTCGAAAAATAAGCCTATTTGGTTTTTTTAAACTTTGTCAATCGAGAGTCTAATTGGTAGTGTGTTGTGTTAAACCATTGTATCATTTTTTGAAATGTCAGGGGTAGCCGAAAAAAGAGATCGAAAATCGAAAACGTTGTATTTTTACGATTTGGAGCATTTTTAGAGGCCTATTTCTCGAAAAGTCAACATAAAATTTTTTGGGAACTTCTTCTACAGAGAGGCCTATCGGTAATGTTATACATAAAACCATTGTACAACAGTTCCAAATTTCAGGAGTAGGAGAACAAAGTGATCGAAAATTGAAAACAGCAGCTGTTCTTGTTAAGGGAAACAAGCAGTAAGGGTGGAAAGGCCTACAATCTGTTTAGTCATAGAACTAGAATATCCTAATGGAGTGCCTATAATTTTTAAACGTTAAAGTTGTTTTGAAGGACAAACTTTTAACTATATGGAAGTTACTGGATGAACAATTTTTAAAAGATGTAAATTATCTACGGGCCCAGCTTTATGGTTTTTACGGCGACCACTTTGCTTTTCCACACATAACAAGCGGATTTTTCCCCGACAGGTTTTTTGTTTATCCGCACTGATGACGTCAAACTTCAATCAGCTAGACGTCCTGTTTTAACTTGTTTTTATTATGACAACGGGAGAAGATGAGTCGTCCTCCTTTCTCACGACAGCGAATTTTAAAGTGTGTTTTAAGGTGCCTTTTTAATATTGAACGACTTTTTTTATTTTATGTTTTTTTTTACAATTTTCATGTGTAAATAATTGAATTAAATCATCCTGTCCATAATATCATATCTAATGTATTGGACGTTAAATCTGTAATAAACAAGAACAAACCTTTTCTGTCAAATATAAAACAGATGATGATCAGATTATTGTAGGCTTTGGGTCAATTTGGAATGCTTTTTGCCCATTCGCCAAACTGTTCTTTTTTTCCCCTTTTTCGATTTTGCGTAGATCTCAGAAACTGTAAGAAGTGATAGAGTTCTGAATACTGGGGTTTCCCCATGTAAGTTGTTAACATTTAACACTTATAAGCATTATGCAAGTTATGAGCTGACCGGAAATGATGTAAATCTTTAACATGCACGAAAACTTCTTATGTAGAGACTCTAATCGGTATTCTTGGGTATGAAATCTTTGAACAATAGTAACATGATACAATGCGGCGGGTATTATGAGATGGTCATCGAATTGTTACCATGTGAATAATGATACCTTGGTTTTTTTACACGGACTTAATTTAATCATCAACGTACATATTCACGAGGAGAGAGAGAGAGAGAGAGAGAGAGAGAGAGAGAGAGAGAGAGAGATATTTAACGTCCACTCAACATAAACTAAGAAATTTCAGAACTAACATGGTTCAATTTTATTTCAATAATTCACATTAGCGTAGAGGTCTTTATAAGTAGGAGGAAACTGAAGAACCCGAGAAAACCCACGAGGTTGGACAGGTGACGCTCCTCCTTATCACGTTATAGCAGAAAACTGAAACCAGGTCACTTGACTCAATGACAGACTTTATGATACAGCGCACACGCGTTAACCATTCGACCACACCTCCTTCATTCACTAAAGAGCTTTACCATAACATTTTAATTATGCCATCTTTCTAACCTGGTGGTCTGGGCCCTTATTCACGATACCTAAACTAAGATACAATCGAAATTTTAAGAAATACTGCAATTCGATTGGCTGACCAATATGCAAATTGGATATATGCAAATTGATTTTACTGGTCAGCCAATCGAATTGCAGTATTTCTTAAAATTTCGTTTGTATCTTAGTTTAAGTTTTCGTGAATAAGGGCCCTGGTGTTAGATCCCTGCGTGGGCCGAGGTAATTCATCTGGATTTTACGGAGTAGTTCATCCTTGTCAGTGGTGCAGAACAGACGGACTGGCAAGCGACAATGTATAGTCATTCCGATGGGCCGGAAAACCGACATCCCGGAGAAAACACACGAGTTTAGACAGGCGACATACTCCTTGTCACGTTCAACCGGGGAATCGAAACCCAGCCAGTTGACTCAATGACAGACCGTATGATTCAGCGCAGACCCAAAGGTTATAGCCTACCGTGCAAATTCCAGCCAGCATAACGTATCTATATAAGTGACATTTATTCCTACTGGCGATTTACAAATATTGCATGAAGAAATTCAAATCATAACAACATAAACACGACTAATGCACAGTATCATATTGATTATAAAAGTATAATGTATATATTGGTTATACTATATATGTCACAAAACAACAATCAATAGATAATAATAATTATTTACTAATTATATAAATCATTTAAGAGGTAGGAGTTAACCATTGTTTAATTTAACAGTTATATAATTACCCTGGTTAGAGAGAGAGAGAGAGAAATGGGGTTTAATGTCCACTCGACACAAACTAGGTCATTTCGGGACTAACATATGTTTTAATTTTATTTCTATAATTCGCTTCCGTGTAGGGGTCTTTAGCAGTGGAGGAAACCGGAGGACCCGGAGAAAACCCCACGAGGTTGGACAGGCGACCCTACTCCTTGTCACGTACAACCGGGAATTCGAAACCACGCCAGTCGACTCAATGACAGACTCTATGATACAACGCGCTGACGCTAACCACTCAGCCATCCAACCCCCCACCCTGGTTAGAAAGGTATGAACAATTAGAGAGAGAGAGAGAGAGAGAAATGGGGTTCAACGTCCACTTGACATAAACTAGGTCATTTCGGGACTAACATATGGTTTAATTTTATTTCAATAATTCCTTTGCGCGTAGGGGTCTTTGTTGGTGGGAGGAAACCGGAGGACCCGGAGAAAACCCACGAGGTTGGACAGGCGACCCTACTCCTTGTCACGTACAACCGGGGATTCGAAACCACGCCAGTCGACTCAATGACAGACTTTATGATACAGCGCGCGCGCGTGTTACCCCCCCCCCCCCCCCCCCCCCCCCCCCGGTATGAAACCACCGTACAACGGTCAAAAGTATCAAGAGTGGCCAAACAAATTGCACTGTATATCGACAAAAGACAGAGTGGGTCATAATCGGGAACGTTCTGCATACGTATAATATGGAGAGCTATTTTTCTAAGTGGCAATATTTGAACTAAGGGTGTTCTAGTGTTGACCAATATCTGGCACTGGTGCTTCTAGAGTGAAAATATTTCATATCAGTAAAAAACAGTTGCTCCTGAAATTAATATCCCAGTTTTGTTGTGTACATAACGTCATCTCTTTATACCATTTAAAATAAAGCTCCCTGCTGCAGCTATTTATAAGAAAGTCGCCCCTTTCTTATTATAAAGGAAAGTTGAGGTTGATAATTATTATGGGTTTTATTTGTTATCAGAGACTAAAAGACTGTTTTTGTACCATTCGGAAAACTGTTTTTTGTTGGTTTTTTTTTTTTCCATTTACAATTCGTGTAGATCTCTGAAACTAACAGATAGTGTTCTGAATATTGATTTTTCCATTGTTTTTAACAATTATTACTTATAACTATTGCGAAAGTTGTGGACAGACCGTAAGTTGTGTAAATCTTTAACGTACACGAAAATTGAAAACCGGCCCTAATTATGTGAATTCCCAACCAATTTTCGAAAAAATTTACTAAAATTGTTATTTCTTGGAATTTTGAGTTTTCGCTTACATATTTGGATTGGCGGCGTCTGTTCGATTCTACCGATCTAGGATTATCATGATGTGAATTGTTCAACTCTATTTTTCAATTACCTTCTCTATCGCAATGCGAATACAAAGAACGTGTCAATATCTGAGTTATGTTAGTGTATTGGGTTGTTTTTTTTTGGGGTGGGGTGTGGGGGAGTGGTGAGGAAAGTCTTTTGTCATGCATCTGGCGATCGTGTGACGCCTTGGCACGGTGAAAGCCTTCAGTCTTGCAAGCAAGTCTAGTCTTGCTTTGTTTCTGCATAAAAATATGCTTCTGTAGCCTTGTTTTGGCCATTTCTGGTACACAGAAATTAGACATGGGGTAATTCCTTCTATCTTGAATAATCAGTCTTTTTGACAGCTGCCAATAACAAAAAAATGGCTCTATTCGTTCTCTTTGTTTTGTGGGATGAAGATCTCATATTATTTTTCATAAACTACACTGACAGGAGCGGCAAAGTCTACTCATTGCTAATTCATGATATTTTGTCCATTTTTTTTTACAAATCGCATTACTTATTACACGAATACATCACGATTCGAAAGGACCTTTTTTGTAAACCAAGGAAAACGATAGAAAAAATACAAGTTTCACTTAACCGATTTTAACAAACTTGGCATCAAATTGAAGCTTACATTCGGAGGAACATTTCTATGGGACCAATTGTGATTATAGATGTTATTTCAGACCAGTTTACATAATGACCTATGAAATTTTTTGATTTTCTGGAATTGTGGTGGCATTATTATTGGCACCATGAAATAATACTCCCTTCATTTTATTAAGCACTAGTTTAGCTATTTGCATGCCAAAAATTATTTAATGCGGATCAATCAAGTCTGAGAACTTTTTAGATTTATGACGAAAATTAATCATTTTTAAGCTGATTTCAAAATTTAATATTGTTAAAACCACAAGAGATATGTACCCAAACTATGAATTGAATGGCAGTTTCAGATGTCTATTTAAAGATCATACCAAATTTATGTGGAGCAGAGTTTGAGAAACATAAAATTAATTGCGAAGTTACCATATAGGTTAGACATGTCAACACCCTTAATTCTTTAAATGCCATCGTTATAGATCACATCCACTTCCATTATTCTATATAGCCATTTTAATTATATATTGTCATTTTTATAATTTAGGAATAAATGTTATTCTGTTAGTGATTTCTGATTAGTATTGTATAGTTAGACTGTACAGTAGAATAGATGTATAAGTCAGTATCTTGTTTATTTCAGGGTGGGTAAACATGTTGATGGGAGGACAAAAAGGTGGGGCCAAAGGTTTTGATTTCTTTATTGTTAATGTGGATTTAACAGAAGAAGGGTTAGGTAATAACTATTCTTATATTTCATATGAAATAAAATGGAATATGTAAATATTCTGAATGTTTTCTTGCTTTATGGTAAATTTTCCACTGATATATTATCATGTAGTTCAGATTTGCCAACATTTAATATGGATATATATTGTTGACACCCGCATTTATCTCTTAACACTCCACAGGTCAGAGTTATTTTACAGATATTTTTCAAATTTGCCGGTATTACTATTAGCCGGTATTACTAATTGAATATTCTGAATGTTTGGATCATAAATTGCAGAGTTATCACTCCTTTTATGTTCAATCTTTTGAAAGCTGGTAAAAGTGATGCAGAAATTGTTGATTATGGTATGGTATAAAATTAGCATTTTGATCGATAATCATGTTAGAGTTAATCTTTCTGTTTACATTTTGACTTAAACATACATTATGCAAGAGCAAAATCTGATTATTGCAAGTCTTAATTTAGGCTTCAGATGTTATAGAAATTATAAATTAGATCTTTATTTAAACAACAAGCCCAAAATCAACTCTGTAGACCCACGGATGGCTCGGCTACAGCTCGGATTTAAATAGGATTTCACTTATTGATAAATTCAAATATGGCGCACCCTGATGAGAATACGTCAGTTAGATCGAGGCTAAATGATAGAGTGTACTTAGCGAGGACGCTGTAGAGCGTTTCCGCATGCCATTGAAAACTTTACTTGATAATCGAGATATGTAGGGGGAGTTAACGCCTGTCAATCAAACGTTCTGCCAAGGTGAAGGCACATTTCACTACCATTTCTAGTCAAATATTACAACGATGATAACTATGTTCAGAATAAAGTAATTTGACTGAAATTTTCAATATATTCTTCTTTCATCATCTACTTTTGAACTGTTATAGCAAGAATGGCCAACTCTCTATAAAAATCTCCCATAATGTATCTTTAATAAAGCTTGAGAATGCAATACAAGACAGAGTGAAATTTTTTAAAAGTTGTTTATTTTAAAACTTGGTCATCAGGATTTGTTGACAATGATTTTAGAGATAGTATGGATGTCATTGCTGCTGGTGAGCATATTAAGAGACCTGAGAAGCCCTTGTTTATGTTTTCTGTCACTCGTGATATTAATTAAGAGTTCTCTGATTTATATAATTACAGAACATGTAGATGATATTGTTACATTAATTTATCAATATATAAATATGTTAAAGAATGAAGGGGTAAAAGAATGGATATTTAATGAATGTAAGGTAAGAGAAAATAAAAAAAAATGTTTCATTCACTTGTCTAATGGAATTCAGCTGTTGTCTGGTGACATTTATATAGATATTAGTTATTACCAAGTTATTAGGGGGTTGGATGGCCGAATGGTTAGCACGTGCGCACTGTATGATAAGGCCTATCATTGAGTCAACTGGTGTTGGTGTGGTTTTGAACCCCCGGTTGTGCGTGACAAGGAGTAGGTGCAAGCGAATTATTGAAATAAAATTAAACCATATGTTAGTCCCGAAATGATCTAGTTTGTGTCGAGTGGACGTTAAACGCTATTTCTCTCTCTCTCTCTCTCTCACCAAGTTATTCAAGTTAAATTTTTTATTGTGGCATTTAGTTGTCAAATCTACCGACCTGTCCAGCCTCTGCTACCTTTTTAAGGGAGTGTTGCCGTTCCACCTCTTTTTTTTTGTCAAAGAAAACATTGGACTATTAAATGGTTTCATTCATATGTATCTGTCTGTTTGTCCATCACGCTTTGGGACATAATAATTGATGCAGTAAAATGTTCAAACTCGGTGTTGCTGTTCATTAGTTGAATGTCTTTGATAGAGTTCGATGATGAGAATTTTCAGCTGTCACACCTTTTAGAACACAATAATTCTGCTTTTAATTGAGGGGGAATGTTGAAACTTGTTGTATAGTTTCATTACGTCAATACATCGACTAAGTTGGATGATGAGCATTTTCTGCTTAGGCTAAGTAGTAATAAGCAGTTTGATTTTAATTGAGGTAGAATATCCAAACTTGGTATAGATGCTCATTATGTTAGGGACTTGTGAATAGTTTACTACATCAAAACATTGACTAAGTTCCATCATGAGCGTTTCTGAGGGTAAAGTTTGATTGATGGATGCTTCACAAAAAGATATGTGCATTTGATCAAAATAGTATGCGATTTATTTATTTATTATGGGATTGAGGTGAGAGACATCAGGTTCACTGTATACTTGTTAATTTGTTTTTCAGGATTTAAGTGCAATGACATTTCGATTTAAAGATAAAGAAAAGCCACAAAGTTATACCAGTAAACAGTCTGGTTTTCTACATGTAAGTTACAGCATCTTTTGAAACCCTTCCATGCTTGTAGCTGTGGGGGAGTTGGATATCAGAATGGTTAGCATGTGCGTGCTGTATCATAAGGCCTGTCATTGAGTCAACTGGCTTGGTTGCGTGGTTTCGAATCCCCGGTTGTACATGACAAGGAGTAGGGTCGCCTGTCCAACCTATATATATATATATATTAGTCCCAAAATGAACTAATTTGTGTCGAGTGGACGTTAAACCCCATTTCTCTCTCTCTCTTTTGTAGCTGTGGACTATGAGCTCTCAAAATTGACAAGGTCCATTACATAATCTTTGAGTGGCATTTAGTGATCGTAAAACACATTAACAGAACACAGTTTTTATGGGATACACTAGTTTATTTTAATAGAACGGCATTTTGACAAGTATCCTTTTATCGTTATCAAGCACAATGACATTTAGTAAACTTGAGGTCAAGATATACAAAATTCATAGTGAAACCATCAACATGAATTAAAATAAGAGTAACAAAAAGAATCTAAGAGGTAAAGGATATTTAACAAAAACAACAAGCACAACAAGATGATTCGCTTACTGAATAAACTCTAATACATGAGTAGGGGGTTATTAACTAGTATGAGGCCCTTCTGTAAAGCTGATGAGGCACAGATACTGAGGCCATATACATGAAATTAAATATGATATGGATTTATAAATACAAATATAACAATACACAAAGAATGGACAGGTTTGGGAGAATCTATAATAGCGAAAACTTAACAATCAAAAGGGGGAGATTTTAATACAACCAAAGGTGCTATTAACATAGTTAAATTATATTTTTCATACTAATAACATCATCATATGCCCTGGGGATGTAAAGCCCTAAGTCCCTATTAAGTTTAGGTGAATATCTTCCTGGATCTTCCTGGTTTTCTTGTTCTGTTGGTTGGTGGTGAGTATTTGGACCCAATTTCATTTAACTTGATGTTGTAGGTGGTACTGTAGATGTTCTGCTATGGCTGAATTATTAGTGGCAGCTTTGGACCTATGTTCTGTTATTCTTTTGTCAATTGGTCGTTTCGTTTCCCCAATATATGATTGATTACAGGAACAAATCACTTGATAGACGACTCCTTTGTGTTGAATCGGGAGAATTGGTTGCAGCTTACCATTGATTTTGAGTATTTGTTTCAGAGTGGTAGGGACCGAGAATGTGGTATCGATGTTCGATTTCTTTAGTAGATAGCTCACTTTGTATGTTAGATTACCGTAATAGGGCAAGGTTATTCTGATGGGGGATTTTTTAGGTTTTTGACGATCTGTCCTGGTGGTTTTTATCGTTTCATTGATCTGCTTATTCACTAGTAAGGGGGGATAATTATTCAAGTTACAAAACACATGGCGAAAATGATCCAATTCTCCCTGCAGGAATTCAGGTTCACAAATGTTAATTGTTCTGCGTGCTAGGGTGGATATAAGGGCTCTTTTGATATAGTGGGAATGACTGGAGTTGTAATTAATATTTTGATCAGTGTGGGTTGGTTTGCAGTATATTTTTGTTTTCATTTGATTATTCACTTATATAATTTGTACATCTAAGAATGGTAGGGTCTCATCTTTTTCTGTTTTGATAGTAAATTTAATTCTGGGATGCTGTTTGTTCAGGTGTTCTAGTAGGGACATTGGTTCATCATTTTCTTCAAGCACCACAAACGTATTATCGACCCAAACTGCATGCAGCGATCCATCCACGTCATACGTCATTATGATCCCTGCCTTAGTTAATCGCCATTTAAAACACTCGCGTGATCATTTTGGGGCGGGACTTATCGATTGGACTACAGCTTTGTGTACACAACAGAGTAAAAATAACCTGATCAAGCACATGTTTTATGTAAACACATGTCTTTAGCAAAATATCAACTTCTGCCAATCCGGTAAAAGCGATATATAATATGTGCTAGTGGGTTATAATATTGCAATACATTCTTTGCCATTGTAAACTGTCTTTAGAGTTTCAATCTGTTTATCTTTCAAAACAAGGTTAGATACTCCTTAATTTGTCTTCGCAAACAAAACCACCTTTGTGAAATTACCTTTTATGGGCGCCGCCATATTGAATAATTAGAGGACTATTTTGTGATTCGGCTTTGATTATTATTATTATTATTATTGCAGCATATTTATAGTGCACCCTTTCATATAACATGTTCAGGGGCACTTTACAAAGTGACAATGTAAATCACACTTAAACAACAAGATTATGGGCATGTTAACGATTGTATACAGAGTCAGTTAAAAGCCTGATTAAATAAATGTGTTTTAAGTTGTTTTTTAAAAGAATACAGAGATGTACAACATCTTAAACTAAATGGTAGATTATTCCATAAAACAGGTGCTTGATAACTAAAAGAGCGCTGACCATAGAAGACTAGTTGAACAGTTTTGGGCTTTAAAAGTAGTTTATCTGATGTACGTAATGTTCGGCCAGGTGTATAAAGTTCTAAAAGATCTGAGAGGTAAACAGGAGCTAAATTATTTAAACAAATAACAAATATTCGGTTTTATCATCATTCAATTTTAGAAAGTTCTTTGACATCCATTTTCTAATTTCACTAATACAGTTCTCAAGTTGCAATTTTGATAAATTGAAAGAAGATGGACAATTAGGTGTAAATGAAATATATAATTGAGTATCATCGGCATACAAATGAAAGCTGAGACCATATTTTCTGACAATATCTCCTAATGGTGACGTATAGAGGTTAAATAAAATCGGACCAAGAACAGAACCTTGGGGAACCCCAGATGACAAAACAGATTCAGACGACGATTTGTAATTAACTAAAATACACTGTTTTCTACCCACAAGATAGCTCTCTAAAAGATTTAATGCAGAGCCACAAATACCGAATTTAAATTGAAGTCTACGTAGAAGAATGGAAGGTTCCACCGTGTCGAAAGCAGCAGATAAATCTAATAAAATTAAAAATGTACATTTTCTATTATCAATTTCCATTAAAATATCATTTGAAACCCGGGTTAACGCTATTTCGGTACTGTGAAATTGTTTATAAGCACTTTGAAATGGTTCATACAAACAGTTATCATCTAGATGGGCCTTTATCTGAGAAGCAATACATTTCTCCAATATTTTAGAAATAAAACTTAAGTTAGAGACTGGCCTGTAATTTTTAAAAACATTAGAATCCAGTGTAGACTTTTTAATTAAAGGGGTAACATAAGCTCGTTTGAAAACGTTGGGAATAGTAGCGGATGATATACAAGAATTAATAATATTGGTAAAAACTGGAATAACTTCGTCTAGACAGTCCTTAAGAACAGAAGTCGGAACAGGATCTAATGAACAAGATTTAGGAGCAGACGATTTAATTAGCTTTAAAACAAAAGATTCACTAACCAAGTTAAAATTTTCTAAATAAACAGAATTTTCTAACTTATCAAAATCATGAGCGTTAAAGTCAATAGTTTTATTTAAATCATAAAGTTCAGTTCGTATTTTCTGTATTTTTATTTGAAAGAAATCAGAGAATAAATTTGCAAGTTCAGTGTCATTATCATTGTCCGGGAGGATAGTACGCTCAGCATTATGGTCCAAAAGGGAATTCACAACTTTATACAGGTCTTTTTGTCTGTTTTCGCCATTTTCTATTTTATCAGAGTAAAATTTAATTTTAGCATCTTCAATTAATTTATTCACATTGTTTTTTAAAGATTTATAAATCTGTTTATGGACATGTAGATTTGTTTTCCGCCACAAATGTTCAGCCTTATTACGGTCCCTTTTGGCTTCTAAAATAGAATCATTAAACCACTGCGTATTGGGACGAATAGTAAATGTTTTCGTTTGAAGAGGAACAAGCGAGTCCAAAATTTCAGCAAGCTTTGATTGATATTGGGTTGCCTTCTCTTGTATATCTTGAATACGTTGAATGCCATTGAAATTCGAGTTCACTATTTCCGCTTTAAATTTATTTATGTCAAATGATTTAAACCTTCGATATGTTAAAGTCTTTCTTGTTGGTTGTGGTTTCTGGATCATAAGATTAAAAGTTGCCGGGAAATGATCAGATATTAATTTGTCCGAGACAGAGAGATTATCCAGTTTAATATCATGTGGATTAGTTATCACCAGATCGAGAATATGTCCACCGTTATGAGTAGAAGAAGAAACATGTTGTGTGAGAGATCTATTATTCAGCATATCACAAAAATCAACCGCGGTAGAGTCGTTGAAATCATCAACATGAAAATTAAAATCTCCCCAAATAATAGTGCAACACTTAGTCATCATCAACTGGTCCAGAAATAATCCAAATTCTTCCATAAACTTTTGACACAATTTGCTATTGGGCGGGCAGTAAATTGTAATAATCCTAGTTTCCTTGAAAGAAAACTGTAGAGAACAATCCAAAATTTCAAAAGAATCAAAACGGTCATGACGGATTTTCTTACACTTAATAGATGACTTAAATATAAGTGCTACGCCTCCTCCACGTGAACCGCGAGGGCAATGTTGTATAGAATATCCATCAGGTACTAAAGCTGCGATTGTCGATGAGTCCGAACATTCATTATTCAGCCACGTTTCAGTTATTCCACAAATATCAATAGAATTTTCAAAAATATAATCTGGCATTAATAATCCAAACGAAGTTGTTAATACAGACGCTTCATTTTCGACCTCCTTTCTAATTTGTATAAGATTGTTGTTTATCTTCTGTTTTGTTCTAAAGTTTTTGATCTGTTTGTGATTTTTGATAGAGTTTGAGGTAAGCTGGATGAGATTGCTATGATTAATGTTAATATTCAGTGGATTAGTGTTTAGAGGTTCATATGGTCTGTTGGTGGTGATAACTTTTAAATGTCTTTGATTTCTCCCAATTACTTCATTGTTGTCGTATATATAATCATTCAAAGTGACTGTTTTATTTTCGACGGGCCATGCATTAAGACACAATTGTGTATTGTCTGGGCGTTGATCGATTTGTTCAGAAATTATTGGAATAGTAACAAGATTGCCCCTGTTTACTGTTCTGTGTCTTTTTACTGTATCATTTCTAATAGTAGTAGTTGGATTTAAAACATCAATCTTTTTAACCCACTGCTTTCCACTCCTCACGCCTCTATTATTATTAATATTATTATTATTATTACTAAAACAATGAGATTTGGCTTGAATGTTATTGTTGTAAGAGTTCAGTTGTGATTGATAGTAGGTGAGTTGATTCAGATAGCTCACTAGCCACAACAGATACAAATTATTATGAAACATTTTGATAAAATACTGCATTCAGAGTTACTATTTTAAACAAAAACACACGCAGGACAAATACACAGCTGCCTCCTAGGCGCTTACATAATGTTTTCAATCTAGGCTTCCTAAAATTAGGCCTAAATTTTAATGAAAAGGCGATAAATAAATGTTTCTTCGCAATAGTTACATTTAAACAGCAAACACTACTTCGCATAAAAATGTTCCACATGCACGACAATAGAACTGAAATCTGTCGCAAATTTATCAACAAATTATAACTTATCAAAAACTGTTATACAATTATTTGAAAGTAACGGCTTTACCACGCCTGCGCATTAATAATATATATTTGTATGTCGAAATCCACATTAATCCACAATAAATCACAGGCACGAAAAACACAGAGCACAACAAGGCACAGTCAACCACTATGGCGTTTACAATAAAAGTTGCAGAGATCAAACTATTTGTCAATAAAGGTTGCTAACGGCTGGCCCATCGGGCGGCCATTTTGAATTTTTGACAGTTGACAGCTGATCGACACAATGTAAACATTCTCCATGACAGATAGGTCAAAATAGCAATACATATATTTCACATCAAAATGGTCCTGGTGATCACGCACAAACATTAAATCAAAAAATCTATCACATCCATTATTGATAAATATATAATTATCGAAAAACACTCACAGTACCGTTTGAAGGTACCAGCGAACCCGCGCATGCGCATATACTTTGACATCTTTCATACACACAGCGGCTAAATAAACATATTTAATTTCATTCAATATGACTATAGAAGAGAAATAAATACTTCTAAAAATTACTAAAAGCATACTCAGTGTTTTCGACTAAAATCGTCGATGTAGGAATTAAAATGTCGGGTAATTAGCTTAGGGCTCGTTCTCAGGCGGAGCTAGCTGTAGACAGGCAGCCTAAGTTTGGGATGCCATCGACCTTGCGAAGCCAAAGAATTGGAGTAATGGGAGAGGTTCTTAGCGCACACTTTTCAAATTCTGTCATGAAAATTTCAGAGATTAAGGTGATAGGGGACTGCCCATAGGCAAGCCATTGACTTGCTTATATATGTCGTCACTCCAAGTGATTTGTTCCTGTAATCAATCATATATTGGGGAAACAAAATGACCAATTGACAAAAGAATAACAGAACATAGGTCCAAAGCTGCCACTAATAATTCAGCCATAGCAGAACATCTACAGAACCACCTACAACATCGACTTAAATGAAATGGGGTCCAAATACTCACCGCCAACCAACAGAACAAGAAAACCAGGAAGATCCTGGAAGCTATAAATATCAGAAGATATTCACCTGAACTAATAGGGACTTAGGGCTTTACATCCCCAGGGCATATGATGATGTTATTAGTATGCATAATATAATTTAACTATGGTAATAGCACCTTTGGTTGTATTCAAATCTCCCTCTTTTGATTGTAAAGTTTTCGCTGTTATAGATTCTCCCAAACCTGTCCATTATTTGTGTATTGTTATATTTGTATTTATAAATCCATATCACATTTAATTTCATGTATATGGCCTCACTATCTGTGCCTCATCAGCTTTACCCTGTTTATTCATGGCACCCTTTGCAGGGCCTCATACTAGTTAATAAACCCTTACTCATGTATTAGAGTTTATTCAGTAAGCGAATTACCTTGTTGTGCTTGTTGTTTTTGTTAAATATCCTTTACCTCATAGATTCTTTTTGTTACTCTTATTTTAATCCATGTTGATGGTTTTGTATATATTGGGGGGTTGGGATGGCCTAGTGGTCTAGAGTGCCACGTTTCGACATCTAGCTGGCCGGTCACCTCTGACTTGCGGCTGTGGTTTTGATCCCTGGTGTGAGTGTATGTGGCTTGGAAATAGGGGTGCCTTCTCAACCTTGTGGGTTAACTCCAGTTTCCTCCCACCGGAAAGACCCGTGCGCGTGTGCTGAGATAATAAAAAAAAAGAAAAGAGGATACTTGTCCAAACTTCGTGCTTTTAGAATAAACTAGTGATTGTATCCCATAAAAATTGTGTTCTGTTAAGGTCCATTACATAGATAATATTGAATTCCTAGTCTTGAACTGAAGAGATTATTTTTACATTTTAAAAAATGCTTTGTGTATGTATTATTTTTGTTGAAAATATTTGATATTTGAAGCTGCTAACAAATCACAATATGTTTTTTAAGGAATTCCCATTGCCTGAAGTGCTAAGTGGACCATATCTTCTAACAAAATATCAACCTGAATTGGTAGACATGGTTTTGGAGAAGCTTATACCAGAAAATATGAGGTAGTGTGTGAATTATATAGTCTTATTAATTTACAGTAACTATAATGTTTTATTTGAAATAGAAAGATCTAATATCACAAACTATCTAAATAAAATCAAAGTGTATGTGTGTATGTATTTGTGTGTGTATGTATGTTTGCCCGTCTCGTTCCACCCCCACATACTAGGTATCAAATTAACCAGCATGACCCTGTTGATGTTTTAGGCCATTGAATTTGGGCGCCAGGTGAATAAAACTTACTCTCCACCCCCACATGTGGTATCAAATTAACCAGTATGACCCCGTGAATGTTGTAGGTCATCGAATTTGGGCCCCTGGCAAATTTGGACCCCAAGAGAATTTTGACCACCGGCAAATTTGGGCCCCGGGCAAAGCCAGGAATCCTGATATTATTTCAATAAAAAACATTTCATTAGTTACACTGTTTTGTTTGAAACAGATTTCTAGTGATGACTGCTGTACAAATGAAATGCAATGGGGTTTAACATCCAACTGCTCTGCAAATGCCAATGGGCTTATATTATATAATGACATTATGTAGTATGCTATTAGAGACATTTTTGCTGCACAGCGGTGCTATGACCTGCTCTGTTTTCCATCCCAACCGAGTGACTAGACACTGTTCCTTGCCATGCCCTCCATCTCCACCACTGCCAAGCAGAAACCATGCTGTAAAATCTCAAGTTACTTTCTCCGCCAACACCAGGATCAAACTGGTTAATGAGCCAGTGTCTCACTCACTGAGCCACAGTGGCTCCCTACTGTTATCTAAAGTAAAACATAATTTAGAAAAATTTAATGACAAAATTAGAAAGCCAAGAAACCTTTTTTTTTGTTTTTGCTAGGATTTTGGTTATAGCCAAGAGTTTTGAAAAAGAGGTTAATCAAAAAGAAAAATGGTATGGTACTGAATATAAACTAGAAAAGCTTAAGGAGGAACAATTAACACGATGGAGAACGTGTGGTCTACATTCAAATCTAAGATTACCAGATAAAAATGAATTTATTCCAACACAATTTGATCTGGTACCAACAGATCCAGAGGTTTGTGTAGACATTTTGAATTTCGTAAAGAAGCTGCTTTGTTATATTTTAAAAGAATAAAAATGGTTCATTGGATGAAAATGCTCTTTAAAAATTTTATTCTGGCTTATGTAATTATCTGAGGCTCTTTGACATTCATTTGTGTATGGCTGCTGATAAGTGTTCTCATTTCAGACTGGCTAAATATTGGCTTTGGACAGGGGTTGCGGTGGATCAATTTCAGACAGTCTAGATATAGGTCTTATATGCACACAGTTCAATTATTTTGTGCCTTGTAGTTATCTGAATGTGTCTATCTTTCAGACATTTTTAACTTTTAGCAATATTTAAAATTTCAGGCTCCTGCTTTCCCTGAATTGATCAAGGTAAACATTGTAGATGTACATGTAATATTTTATATGTGCATGTATATGTATTTTTCTTTAATGTTTTGATTCCAAATAACTTACAGTAGCCCTACTTCTAAATATTCGATATTCAATAAAAGCCAGTTTGATTATATACACCAATTCCATACAAACTGATTTGACTGAAATACATCGTTTATATGTCACATGCTCAAAAACACATTTCACTATTCAGTTACAGTAATATCAGAGAAGATGGTCGTATATCCAGGGCTCACACTGTCAGTCATCAAAGTCACAATTTGCGATAAAAATATCAAAGTGGTGATTAAAATTTGATTTTTGTGATAACATTTGCGGTACTGGCGATTCTTTTGGGGAACTGGCGGAAAAAAATCTCAAAATTCTAATCATATTCTAGATTAAGCGTTACATTGAGTGTCAATCAACGTGGCAGGCATACTATAAATCATTCAACTCACTGATAATCTGGATCGTGTCAATGAGTAAAACTTACCAATTGTCTCGGATTGATGATTAGTTGATTGATAATTGCCTATTGTAAAGTCTATCTCAATTCATTATTTAGGTGTTTATCCAAGCGATGATTATTTAATATTCATTTCGTCTTAAAAAGAGAATTAAATATCTTAATAGTTGAATTCACAGGGCATGTAAAATATAGAAGCATGCCTAATCGGATATTTTTACTTCAATTTATATTATCACCATTGGTCGGAAACGTAATCAGATTCTCGAGTGAGAAAACAATCCTCGATTTGCTTCATATTACCGCCGCCAAAATGTTCTAAAGTGAACGACGGGTATAATGGAAGCATTTGTTACAAATAAAATTGAAATTTATGTCATTCTATCGGGGGTTCAGATTCTGATATTGTCCTTGGATGACGTGCAAATACTGAAAATATATTGTGCAATATGGTGTGCAAATAGACTCAAGTCACCCCCATTAAAACTGTAAATTGACTCAAAAACTTGGCTTATGTATTATATAAAGACAAATGTTTTAAGTTGCTGTATATTGTAATTATATCGGTAATTATTTTTAATAGGCATGCCTGAAAAATAAAAATGTTATTTGTTGTCTTTTTTATCACACATTTTTGGCAGATAAAATATTCCAGATAAAATATATGAACATTTTTGTACATAAAAATTATCATCCATTTTGACGGAAAAAAATTGAAAGCCATTTTGAGCCCTGCGTATGTCTGTCTATTGTTTTTGTTTTACTGATTTTTTTGAAGATTAATCTTCAAGATATTTAAATTGGTACGCTGCTGTAAATTGCTCAATTATAGATAAAGTTTGCATTTGTATATTACCTTGGTCAATTTTTATGCACAAGACATTTCGGTACCGTAATTGCCAAAATCATTTTCTTGGGTTGGTCATATTGGCAAATTTAAATGAACGTATTTCAATTAATTGTGAATGGATTTTGTTTTTGGTAAATAAAAACTCAGGACTTTCAATTTCAAGCACATTACACTATTATGTATATAGTTTATGTTCCCTTTAATTTAAAAATAGAATCATTCAGTATGTAATATCCTTTGTTGATTATAGGACAGTGCATTAACACGGTTGTGGTACAAAAAGGATGATAAATTTTTACTTCCTAAAGCCTGTACAGGACTAGAATTTAGCAGGTAATATTTACAATTAATAAATTTTTGTTAATAAAGATCAGGAATATGAAAATGTAAATAGTGGAGATGTATGTTAATTCAGATATTTGCACCTGGGACCGGGCCTTCACAAGGTGCTCTTCAAAAATAGATTATGGCTGCTCTAATTCATGTATGATGAAACTTGGCAAGCTTGTTCCTTGGGCATTTGTGCAATTCCACGATAGCAGGGATGATGTCATGCTCTGTTCCTGGTCCATCTAGTACTATTATACCTGCTAATATTACGAAATTATGTCTTAATACTGTGTAATATTATTATCTATAATAGATATCTTTGATTCATCAGAATATTGTGTTATGTGATTTTAATGAAGTTCCTGGGTTGGGTGACCAAATTATCCAACGCTTTACTCTTTTAATAACAGATTATGTCATCCAAGCAAACAGTGATTGTATGTAAGAAGGATTAGAGCTGTCTGCTTGCCATCATTGTTTTGCACCAGGTTTTCTCTTAGTCTTACTGCAAAAAAGCACTACTTAGTCAAAATTAATAAAGTGTACATTAAACTCTATTTCTCTCGCACCCTTTCAGGAATGGCTAAATTAATTTTGTTTAATGTATTTCAGTCCATATAGTTACATAGATCCAGTCCATTCTAATATGACATATTTATTTGTTACACTATTTACTGATGCTCTTAATGAATATGCATATGCTGCAGAATTAGCTGGATTACGTTATAGTTTAAACTGTACACAGTATGGTATACATGTAAGTTAGAGTAAATTTATTATTGTTTGGTAGTTATTCAGAGAGGCCTGTCTTCATTAGCCCTGTTGGAGCACAACAGTAGGACGTTAAACCCCATTTCTTTTCATTTATTCAGAGAGGTCTTTGTCACTTTTTTTTTAAAATGGCCATTGTCGGCAGTGGTTTCATTGTTAACGATATAAATACAATATCAATTGGTGATACCACCCATTGTTACCTTATCAAGGACTTTGATTACCATCTAATTAGGCCTGATCACTCTTCATTAATTTAACAATCCACTGATTCCATACTTTATTTTCATATAAGATTAAAGAAATGCCCATCAAAATAAATGTAACTGGCATTAAGTTGTCCAAGACATTTATTTTCTCGTACTACTCTCTTGTTCAACTGTTTTGAAAATAACATCAAAAGTAATCAAAGTATGTCCTGATCCCTTAAACAACAATATTTAATAAAAGATGTCTATTTTCTAGTTGAATTTAGGTGGTTATAATGATAAACAAGATATATTACTACAGAAGATATTAGAAAGGTTAACATCCTTCAGAGTTGATCCTAAGAGATACGAGATTATAAAAGAACTGGTAAAAATATTTTATTATTTTCTTAATGAAGGTGTTGTATATCTTCCCAATTTCCTTTAAAAATAAAAGAATAGGAGTTTTATTGAGATGGTCCACCTCTTTCTGTATTCTAACAATAGATGTATAACAATGACACCTACTAAATCAACTCTTAAAAAGTATAATATCTGGATGTCTCCTTACAAAATCCACACTAATTTAAAGACTGTGTTCATGATATGAGAATCGAAACTAGCAGTTGTCTGTTGGAATGTTGACTATCTTGATAATCGTTGAATGGCATTTAGCGATTGAACATAACACAACACGGTTCTTTTAATAACAATCACTATATTTATATAATTATACAGACAAGATTTCACTGGTCATTATCAAGCATACAAGGTAGAATTTCACTGGTTATTATCAAGCATACAAATCTTCTTATTGTATTGTATTAGCTCCAGCTGTGTTCCATGTAACAGTTTTAATAGAAGACGAAGGCAAAGACTATGTTATGATGAATAGAAAATGCTTGTTTTCAGATTACTTGTATGGTTTGATTAAAATGATTTTGAATTATTTTCTAGTATGAACGTAGTTTGAAGAATTTTGAAGCTAATCAACCACATTCTCATGTAACTTATTATACATCTGTATTGATGGCAGAAGTATTTTGGACTAATCAGGAACTACTTGATAGTCTCGAGGGTACAGTATTGATTTATAAAAATTACCTTGATCTGGTATTGTTGATATCCTGATCCGACCTGATTCTCCACAGTTTTTGTCACAAAATATAGAAAGATTTTAACTTCAGTACATATCTGATTACTCATTGTAGACATATTAGGGAGCCATGGTGGCTCAATGCGTAAGGCGCTTGTTCACTAACCAGGAGGCTGGAGAAAGTAACTCAGGATATTCCAGTTTGGATTCCCCTTGTCAGTAGTGCAGGACAATGTACCTGACAAGAAACAGTCTACTCATTCGGATTGGACGAAAAACCAAGGTCTTGTATACATGTAAAGAATCCTTTACAATTGGAATTTAAAATAAGAATAGGACATAGCGATGTCATCTCGACAAAATATCACTCATAGCATACTGCATGGCATATTCCAGATGGTGCAGAAAAGTAGGGCATTAAACCATATTTCATTTCATTTCTGTAGACATATTGGGCTGATGAAACTCAGAAATTTAGAAGTTTGAACATAACATTCAAGAAACCTGAATCAGAGATCTAAAAGACATGTGAACAATCTGACTTGTCATGCCTGTAGCATCTATACTATATGTATTTTATTTTTATAATTGTTATTAATTTACAGAGGTTACTTTAGAAAAACTTGAAGCATTTATACCTCAGCTACTATCTAAACTATATATAGAGGCTTTAATTTATGGTAATGTATCAAAGCAGGTAAATACAAATTCTTTATTAATGCTTCATAAACTTACAGTGTCGATTTGAGAGCACATGATAAAATTGATTAGGTTATATACGAATATATGACTATTTTTAGAAAAATGTTCAACACACAAATCTTTCATAAAGAAGACAGTGAACATATTTTGGCACAATGAAACATGTTCACATTTTGTGATATAATAGCTGTTACATTTAATGTATCTGATCATGATAGAATAAAATACCTATTCAAAAAGTTAGAATTCTAAGATTTGACTATAAACTTTTCCACAACTAACTTTTAAGCTGCAGAACATTAGCAGTGATAAGTTTACTTTGTATAGGCTATATATCGAGCACTGCTTATTTTATTTTTTATAAGTTGATTTATTTTTTTAAAATGTTTCTGTATTAGAATTGACGTGAGGAAATAAAGAACTATTCTGTAGAGTGAATAGTTTGAAAATACATATACATGAAAACTGAATTACGTTATTTAATGTACATTTGTTAGACTTAATAAACTTAATTGCATCACTTTTATTTTAGAGGGCAATAACAATAATGGAAACAGTTGAAAATATTTTAACCGAGAAGATTGGAACTAAACCATCGCTACCGAGCCAACGTAAACGTTATAGAGAAATACAGTTGCCTGATGGTAAGCTACAAAATTATCAAGATCCTTAATTAAGTATAGTAAAAAGAATCAAATGCTAATTGTGGTATTGGCTTTATGTAACACATACATTTAATTTAAAAGTTACCATCGGCTATACTATATATCGGAAAACTACCATGGTGACGGGCTATACTATATACCGGAAAACATTGAAAAACACCGGAAAACAACCGGAAAACTACTGGAAAACACCATGTTATACTGAATACCTGAAAACACTAGAAAACCACTAAATATCGGAAAACGCACTAAATACCGGAAAACACCTTAAAGAGGTAACCCAGAGCCTGGTCCTCTGTTTGCGGGGAGTTAGGGTTAGAGTTAGGTTTTTCCTTTGTTTTCCAGAGGACCGGGCTCCGAGTTACCTATTTAGGGTGTTTTCCGGTATTTAGTGTTTTTCCAGTGTTTTCTGGTATTCAGTATAACATGGTGTTATCCAGTAGTTTTCCGGTTGTTTTCCAGTGTTTTTCAATGTTTTCCGGTATATAGTATAGCCCGTCACCATGGTAGTTTGGGACACTGGGATTACAACTAAATGTCTCAGGTTCAATTCCAATCTGATTAAAACACAGATCCTATTTCATTTCGCTTTTTATAGTTCAAACTTTTGTTTACTTGTCATTACTACACTAGGATCTGGAAGAGTTGTTGTATAACTCATGTTTTGGTTGATGTGAAGAATTAGCCAATGAAACAGTCTGTTGTGGCGAGCTCTTGGTGTGCAGCAATCTGATTAAAATACAGATGTATATTTCGTTTTGTTTTTTTATACTTTCGATGGCCTACACTACATGAAGATCTGACAAGTTATAGCGATAGGTCACGTCAGGGGTCAAAAGACCGACTTATGACCCTATGACATCAGACATTTGATTAACCAATCAGCACAATCTAATTAAAATATAGATCTATATTTCGTTTCGTTTTTTATACTTTCGATGGCCTACACTACATGTAGATCTAACGAGTTATAGAGGGAGCTCACATTCTATGACGTCAGGTACCAAGCAAGCGACATTTGACCCGATTACGTCAGTCATTCGATTAACCAATTAGCGACCATCATGTATTTTTTATCTACTTTTGCTTTGTTTTGATTTCTATTGCCACTAATGTCTACCCACAGTTCAGCGCAAAAAAGGTCAAACGCTCGATTCGACAGACCATTTGATTGGCTGACCCCTCATTTCAAGCAGAACACGAGTTAAATAACAATGCTTCCAGATCCAAGTGTAGTAAAGACAAGTAAAATTGAAATTTTGAACTATAAAAATGAAACGAAATTTAATCTGTGTTTTAAACAGATTGCCAATCAGCATTGATGTTACTAGTGGATTACCCACAGTTCCGTGAAAAACATGCCTAAAGCTCGCTGTAACAGACCGTTTCATTAGCTTATCCCTGACACCATTCAGAACACGAGATAAATAACAACTCTTCCAGATCCAAGTGTAGTAAAGACAAGTAAAACCAAATTTTGAACTATAAAAACGAAACAAAATAGGATCTGTGTTTTAACCAAATTAAATGTGCGGTGCACAGAACTGTGGGTAGATATTCATAGTGATGACAAAGCAAAGTTGTATTTCCAAATACCTATTTAAAACATCAAGGCTGATTGGTTAATCAAATGTCTGACATCATAGGATCCAAAGTTGCTCGTATGACTCCTGAAGCAACCTCCCACTACAACCTGTCAGATCTTCATGTAGTGGAGGCCATCGAAGTTATAAAAAAACGAAACTAAAAAGATATTTGTATTTTAATCAGATTGATTCAAATCAAGTCTGGTATCCAATGGTTGGGGTAACACTTTCGGGGGTGTAAAGGAAAGTGCATGGTAGGCATCGATACAGTATTATACTAAACTGGATCATTCTGTGACTAGCACATGGTACAATTTTATTTCTATAATTTGCTTAGGCAAAAACCGACAAGCTTGGGATTAAAACCACGCCAGTTGACACAATGACTTTATGTTCTAAACCACATATGTATGAATTGTCCCCCGCCTTCCATAGAAAGCAGGGGACTATTAAAATGGGTTCTGTCCGTACATCCGTCCGTCTGTCCATCACACGTTTTGGGACACAATAACTCTCTTTCTAATTGAGCTAGAATGTTCAAACTTGGTGTAGTTGTTTATTAGGTCAATGCCTTGATTGAGTTCGATGATGAACATTGTCTGTTTTGGGTAAGCAGAGATAAGCAATCTGATTGGTTGATGCTTTGTGACATGATAACTTTAGTTCTAATTAAGTGAGAGTGATGAAACTTGGTGTATAGTTTCATTACATCAATACCTTGACTAAGTTTGATATGGGTAAGTAGAGCGATAAGCAATTTGATTGGTCGAGACTTTGGAACACAATAACTTTCCTACTAATTGAGGTAGAATGTTCGAACTTGGTGTAGGCATTCATTAGGTGAATCCCTTGATGGAGTTCAATGATGAATATTGTCTGCTTACGGTAAGCAGAGATAAGCAATCTGATTGGTTGATGCTATTCCGCACAATAACTTTGGTTATAATGAAGTGAGAGTGATGAAACTCTGAATATAGATTCATTATATCATTACCGTTACCAAGTTCGATGGTGAGAATTTTCTGCTTAGGCTAAGGAGCAATAAGCAATTTGTTTGATCAAGACTTTGGAGCATTACAACTCTGCTTTAAATTGAGGTAGAATGTTTAAACTTGATGTAGATGTTTATTAGGTGAATGTCTTGACTGAGTTGAATGATTAACATTTCGAGCTGAAGCTAAGCAGAGCTAATCAATTTCATTGGTCGATGCTTTGGGACAAGATAACTTTGATTCTATCTGATAGAGAGTGATGAAACTTAGTGTATAGTTTGATTGCTCGATGCATTTGAAAAAAAATAAATATGCGATTAATTAATATGTGGCATCTTTTTATTTTAGGATTTCGGCGGGGGACATCAGCCTCACTGTTGGCTTGTTTATATTTTATTTAAACAGGTTGTTATTATGTATTTAATTTTGTTTATTATAGTCAACTGTGTTATGAATTAATTTATATTTTAAACAGGTTGTTATTATGTATATCAGAAAACAAACCAAGTACATAAAAGTTCATGTATTCAGATTTATTATCAAACGGGTGTTCAGGAAAAACAGAATAATGTTCTACTAGAATTACTATGTCAGGTTATTAGTGAGCCATGTTTTAATATTCTTCGAACTCAGGAACAATTAGGTATGTTATTGTTATATTGTATCATTATATTTAATAGTAATAATGTCTGAAATTGAAATTAAAGTGGGCTGCATGTGGAACTTTTACTTTATTCTGAGCGATGTTATCAGATTGTTTATTATTGCAGCCACGTTACTTTTTATTCGAGACTCAGTCTCGCTTTTCCATTTTTTATATGCCCACATTTTCATGTGGACGTATATTGTCTGGATGTCCGTCCATGTGTCTGTCCGTCCACAATTTGTTTGTGGACACTCTACAGGTCACAATTTTTATCCGATTGTGATGAAACTTGAAATCCCCCAAAGATCTCGGTTCCTTTCAACATTGGCATGTATTGGACCATAACTTCATTGATTATGGCCCTTGATTGTATGAAAAATCACGTTTTTAGCTTGTGGACACTCTAGAGCAGAGCTTCCACTTCAAAATTTTCACTGCCGGTCATTTTTGATAACCTGAGAAAACTTTTCAAAGTAAATTCATATTTCATGTTTTTTATTTATGGTAGGGTATTTGGAATTCACGTTTCTATGCCACTTTGTAAGCATGGGGTACACAAAAAAATGAAATAATAGTAAGGCTTATGATAATTATTTATTAATTAAATATTCTGTTTTGGCCACTTAAATAACGAAATAGCTGAATTGGCCGTAGAAAAACCATTTCAGTAGCTCACACGTAATTACCATGTGCTCTATAGAAAACACACTTACCTGGATAATTATGAGTTGTAATACAATAACTTTGACATGAAGATAAATACATAATTATCCACAGCATAAATCTCACATTTATTGGATTTAGACCATCTCTTACAGGATTACGGGCCGCAGAATTGTGACGTAAATCCTAATAATGTATAACTATGACCAACAGATAACTAACTTCACAGCTAGCGACACTAGCGCCCCCTAGAATATCGTTGTGTATAAGAGTAACCATTTATACACAACATTTTTGCTACACGTGGAATTATCAATATTGCTGCACAATAGAACTGGAATACGTAATTTTCTTAATTTTTCGGTAAGCAAGTTAACTAATCTCTAGATTTAATCTCTGCAATTCCCACAAGGCCGTAATATACCGCTATAAAAAATTATAAATGCATTTTTCTCTCCACACGTACGATGTTAAGGATTTACGTAATTTCTATGCTGTTTTTATTTGAAATGACAGTTGATTGGATTCAAAGAGCAGTACTTCATATCAATTTCCCTTTTTTGAAGATCATAAAAACCTCAGTTACATCGTGCATAACCGTAATAGCGGTAAACGGCTTTGTTGTAGAAAATTCTCATGACACGTGGACAATACGTGAATGATTAACAATGGACCGCTCCATACCACTGATTAGATTCCCACATATTAATTAACTTTTATTGTTCTACTACCAGACACTCATCATTATTTATCAACACAACAATCTGTTGGCGACTGTATACGGCCGACGTGGAACCCATGCTCTAGAGGTCACAATTTTCATCTGATTTTGATGAAACTTGAAATGCATGTTTATACCAAAGATCTTGGTTCCTTTTGGGGGGGTTGGATGGCTGAATGGTTAGCGTGCGTGCGCTGTATCATACAATCTGTCATTGAGTCGACTGGCGTGGTTTCAAATCCCCGGTTGTACGTGACAAGGAGTAGGGTCGCCTGTCCAACCTCGTGGGTTTTCTCCGGGTCCTCCGGTTTCCTCCCTCCTTTTGATATTTGCGCATATCAGACCGTAACTTCCTAAATTGTGGCCCCTGATTGTAAATTTTATAAAATGTTTCAATTTATCACCGTTACACCCTAATGATGGTTGAGTTCCAATTTCATAAAAATCGGACCAAAACTGTCTGACGGAATGGTGGCTCCTTGTACACAAATAGTGTCATACCAAGGTTAATGTCCCAAAGATCTTGGTTCCTTTCGCTATTTGCGCATATCAGATCGTAACTTCCTGGATTATGGCCCCTGATTGTACGAAAAAATCGTGCTTTTTAGTTTGGATTCTCTAGAGGTCACAATTTTTTATCCGATTTTAAAAAAACGTTTAAATATATCACTATTCCACCCAGGGTATATGATAAGAAAATTAAATTGATTAGCACTGATTGGATGTTTACAAAAAAAGTTCTAATCAATCTGAAAATTGATTAGTAGTTTCTCTTGATTGAATAGCAAATAAGTAAATTTTCATGGTATTGTATTGAACGATTTCTGTAGGCCATAATTTCTACCGGTTTGGCCTACAATTGGCCTACAATTCCCGTATAGTTTTCAAATTTACATCCATAATATTCTTAGAAAATTAGGTGTTTTTGTAATACGATAGAGTGAAAGCATAACTACCCGTATGACCGTAGGCTACCTGCTTCACGTTTACGCCAGTAATAGTCCTACAAAATTATTTACACGGCAGAAAATGAAAGCAAAATATCTGTCGAAACATTGATTGTCTTCATTATAAAACAATATTTAAAAATTCCACTGTAGCATCGACACCCATATGCAAAGCATGCATTGTCGCCATGTTGTTGTTCTTTGTCTACGTTACCCTTTTTCCCGCCAAAATGAACCAAGGCCATTTTAGTCGCAAAGTAGTTTGTTAAACGAATAAATATTAAACTGATGGGTATAGCTAATAACAGTGCACGATTTTTCGTATTATTATAGCCTACGGAATATTTTGTTGTTCAGTGAATGGAAAGTAATTAAAATGTTGTGTGATGGCAAATAGGTTGCCAGATGGGAACACATGGTCAATTCTTGCGAAGAGAAATGGTTATAGATAAAACATTATTGTTTTGTGAATAATTATCAAGCTTGTATATTTACGGGATTATCAAATATAACGTCTGTACTTATTACTTCGTTAGATCGTGAACTGAATGACTGTTAAAATGTTAGCTTACAATAAGTTTATTGACTAATCTTTGACTACTTTTAATCTCGTCGATCGACATGAAGGGGATTAAAATGTCCGTACGCAGTGGAACGGTAAATAACGTTTGTTCAACATTTTTTCACACCTAAATTATTTAGGACAAGAAACTTGATTCACAGATTCCATTAAATTTGATAGCTTTCTGCTAATCAAATTAATATTTGATTTGCACTTATGTCGTTTTTGTTTAGCAAACTGAAGCAATACCGTTTATCATATTCCCTGATTCCACCATAGTGAAGGGGAAAATCGAAACAAACTTCCTGACAAAATGGTCGCTCTTTGTACGCAAAGTGTGTAATATGAATGTTGTGGACCCTCTAGAGGTAACAATTTTTATCCAATTTTGATGAAACTTAAAATATATCTTTATATCCCAAAGATCTCAGTCCTTTTTTATATTTGCGCATTTCAGACCATAACTTTCTGGATTATGGCCCCTGATTGTACGAAAAATCGCTTTTGTTTTTAGCTTGTTCTCTATCCATCTCTTTCAAAATGTGGGCATATCTTGCCAGGCAACCGCTGGTTAAATTAATTCATTAAATAGCAATCGTATTTTAATCTGTTTAAAACTCCCCCATTTGATGATCTGGAGACTTGATTATGAAATGAAATGGGGTTTAATGTCCTACTGTTCTGCTCCTAAACTGGGCTAATGAAGACGGGCATACGCCATACAGTGTGTTATTTTGCATTTGATTTTCCATGAAGCACAATATTTTTCAAATATAGAAAACAATTTCGTTAGAGTTATAGTGTTTTTTTTTATTAAGTATTGTAAATACGTTTTATTAATTGTATGTATTTAAACAGGTTATATTGTAATGAGTGGTGTTAGACGTTCTAGTGGTGTTCAAGGTCTACGTTTTATAATACAGTCAGATAAATCACCATTATATCTTGAAACAAGAGTGGAAGCTTTCATTCAGAAAATGAAAGTATGTGTGTTTTAATGTTTGAAGATATATTCATTTGTTAACCTGGACAGCAATTATGATTATAATACACTCCAATATACATGTATAGGTCTATTATTACACATGTATATCTAAATTATGAAATAGTTTTGTCATAAATTCTGTGACTGACACTAAATTCACGGATATGGCTTGATTGTCATTAAAGGAATATATATTTATGTTCATTAATACATTTTATTTTCTAGGATTATATTGAATTATTGACCGAGGAAGCTTTTCAAAAACATGTCAATGCTTTGGCGTCAAAACGAGCAGAGCAACCCAAGAAAATGTCTGCACAAAATAGTCGTTACTGGACAGAGATTTCCTCTCAACAATATCAGTTTGATCGAGGTAAGGATATTGTATATATAGTATAAATTTAAACAAGTATCAAATTAATCATATTCAAATAGAAACTGGAAAATATATCAGACTGGTTAAATTTTGAAGTGATAAACTCTCACTTTATTTGTTTATCATTTTTATACACCCAAATTGAAATGAGGTCGTATATTGACTTCGCCTCCGTCCGTCTGTGTCCGTTCATCCACAAGCAAAAGTTAAAATCCGATTGACTTTAAATTTATACACAGTTTTTAAAGTCATGAGACGAAGAAGACTATTGATTTTCAAGATTTCCGATAATTACTGCCAGAGTTATGGCCCTTGATCTCTTTGAAATATCTTGTGGACGCTCTAGAGGCTAAAGTTAATATCCGATTGACTTTAAATTTATACACAGTGTTTAAGGTCATGAGACGAAGAAGCCTATTGATTTTCAGCGATTTCCAATAAATACAGCCAGAGTTATGGCCCTTGATCACTTTAAAAAATCTTGTGGACGCTCTAGAGGTTTAAGTCAATATCCAATTGACTTTAAATTTATACATGGTGTTGAATGTTGTGAGTTGAAATAGCCCAGTGATTTTCAGCGATTTCCGATAATTACTACCAGAGTTATGGCCCTTGATCACTTTGAAAAATCTTGTGGAAGCTCTCGAGGCTAAAGTTAATATTTGACTTTAAATTTATACACAGTGTTTAAGATCATGAAACGAAGAAGCCCATTGATATTCAGCAATTTCCGATAATTACTGCCAGAGTTATGGCCCTTGATCACTTTGAAAAATCTTGTGGACGCTCTAGAGGCTAAATTTAATATCCGATTGACTTTAAATTTATACACAGTGTTTGAGGCCATGAGATAAAGAATCATTGATTTTCAACAATTATGGATAATTGCTGCTAGAGTTATGGCCCTTGATCACTTTGAAAAATCATCCGATTGACTTCAGATTGATACACAGAGTTTAAGGTCTTGAGACGAACAAGTATATTGATTTTCAATGAAACTTTATGACTTGAACAGCTAAATCCATGATGTTAAAAGTTTCGTATACTAAACGTTAGCATGGGACAGAACTTTATAAAAACCAAACAAATTCTAATGGTTTTCTGATAATTACTTAATAAGTTGTTACTCTTAATCAGATTTTAATGTATTATAAATGTTTCATTACTGAAAAAAGTAAAAATATGCGACAACTCTTGTTGACTGCCCGGACGATATAGCTGCTGTGGGCATGTTTCATTGCCTGGCAACCTATCTTTTATAATTTCAGATGGTTGTGAAATAGCATGTCTAAAAAATCTAACTAAAACTGATTTATGTAAATATTTTATGGTATGTATATCTTCCTTTGACTAGGCCTTGGTTTGTTGTCAGAATACATTGATGTTTATTTAGATGGTTTTGGAGAATGAATGGCATGATAAGTACCAGTCATTACAACATGTAAATGCATTAAACTGACGTCATGTGAGCATTGTGAGGATAAAATGTCATTGAGAAAGTTGCACAACCAAGGATATATTTTTAAGTCATTTTACACAAGGTCAGGAATTGTGAATCGGTCTAATGAAATTTTTATGTTTGATGATTTTCAGGATTTGGTTGTATTTGAGGCTCCTAAGCGTCATAAATTATCTGTTCATGTGATATCGAGTTCTCTTACAGACAGCAATAATACTGACGAAGACAAATCAGATGGACTATCACAATCACCTCCTTTGCCACCAGTATGTATAGCAGACTTTTGTTCTCTCTAAAAAATTTGCAATTTGAATTTCCATTAAACATAAACAATTATTAACACCCTTTGGTAACAAAAGTATAAAATTTTATCTCTGAGTAGTTCTATACAATACACTATCTGCTGTACTGTTGTATTGTCCGCTATTGTTGAGAATGTTGGAATGTTTTTAAAACAAACCTGCAAAATTAGAAACGTTATGTATTATATAGTGTTCTGACCTTGTTTTTTATTTCTTTTCAGCCAACTATTGTGGAAGATATAAATACGTTTAAAAATACCCTTGGTCTCTATCCATTTGCTAAACCATGCATTGATTTTACCAATGCCAAGTCAAAACTGTAATTTTCTTTGCTTTTAATTAGATTTTAAAGAACACCTCATTATCCTTATAATATTTAAAAGTATGAATAATAAAGATACATACACATATCAATTCTTGTTCTTTTTATGCCCACAAAGTCGCTCATAGTTCCACAGTAACTTGTGGCTGGAGTAAAAGCTCCTACATAATAGCAAAACAGATTTAGTACACTTTAGTTTCAAATTGGTTGACCATTATTCAGTGTGTTTAAATGTCATATTGTGCATGACTGATACACCATGTTACTTTTTCACAACCATTTGGAAATAAACTTTGGATATTACCCTTGTAACAATGCCAGTTTATTCCCTTTTATGACGTTGGTCATTTTCCTCAAATGTTTTAATTCAACCTATATTATTTACAGAACTAAAAAAACAATCACTAGTACTACTTCATTGATTATATCCCAAGCAGTCCACTGCCACCTCCAGAAGCTTTAACTTTTATAGGCCCACATTGAAATGTGGTCGTATATTGTTGTCGCCCTCATCAGGCCTGCCGCAACTGTGGACGCTCTAGAGGCTAAAGATAAGATCCAATTGACTTTAAATTTATACACAGTATTTAAGACCATGAGACGAAGAAACCTATTGATTTAGTTATGACCCTTGATCGTTTTGAAAAATCTTGTGGACGCTCTAGAGGCTAAGGCAAAATTTCTGTCATAGCACACTGTATTGCATATGCTCATCTTCATTAGCCCAGTCGGAGTAGGACGTTAAACCCCATTTCATATTATTTCTTACCTTTATTAATTTTGGCAAATTTTAGACATTTTTTGGTCAGACAAAACTATGGTGTTGGGGAAACCCAACCACAAAAGATAACCGACCATTTGTATTTCTTCAAGAAACAAGAGCATCGGTACCTCTGCAATATATGTCCGTATTCCTGCTTTGATTGATATGGTACTTTTTATACGCCCACATTGAAATGTGGTCGTATATTGTTGTCGCCCCCGTCCGGCGGTCCGGCGTCCACAATTGCTTGTGGACGCTCTAGAGGCTAAAGTTAATATCCGATTGACTTTAAATTTATATACAGTGTTTAAGGTCATGAGACAAAGAAGTCTATTCATTTTCAGCAATTTTCGATAATTACTGCCAGAGTTATGGCCCATGATCACTTCAAAAAATCTTGTGGACGCTCTAAAGGCCAAAGTTAATATCCGATGAGACGCAGAAGCCTATTGATTTTCAGCGATTTCAGATAATTACTGCCAGAGTTATGGCTCATGATCACTTTGAAAAATCTTGTGGACGCTCTAGAGGCTAAAGTCAATATCCGATTGACTTTAAATTTATACACAGTGTTTAAGGTCATGAGACGAAGAAGTCTATTCATTTTCAGTGATTTTCGATAATTACTGCCAGAGTTATGGCCCTTGATCACTTCAAAAAAATCTTGTGGATGCTCTAGAGGCCAAAGTTAATATCCGATTGACTTTAAATTTATACACAGTGCTTAAGGTCATGAGACGAAGCAGCCTATTCATTTTCAGCTATTTACGATAATTACTGTCACAGTTATGGCCCTTGATCACTTTGAAAAATCTTGTGGGCGCTCTAGAGGCCAAAGTCAATATCCGGTTGACTTTAAATTTATACACAGTGTTTAAGGTCATGAGACAAAGAAGTCTATTCATTTTCAGTGATTTTCGATAATTACTGTCACAGTTATGGCCCTTGATCACTTTGAAAAATCTTGTGACGCTCTAGAGGCTAAAGTTATCATCCGATTGACTTCAGATTGATACACAGAGTTTAAGAGCTTGAGACGAACAAGTATATTGATTTTCAATGAATTTTTATGACTTGAACAGCTAAATCCATGACATTAAAAACCAAACAAATTCTAATGGTTTTCCGATAATTACTTCATGAGTGTATTATAAATGTTTCATTACCGAAAGAAGTAAAAATATGCGACAACACTTGTTGACTGCCCGGACGATTTAGCTGCTGTGGGCGTATGTTTCGTTGCCTGGCAACCTATCTTTTTAAAATAAAGAGATGAGATATGAAATGGCTGCAGCGACTGTAATAAGACGAGAGGCAAAGATGGCTAGGCTTTGGGTTTGTTTTTGCCAAATTTACAGACTAAATATTAACAAAAAAGTTGGTGTGACACCGACCTTTGGGGTTGGGGCACGCACAAAAATAAATAGTTGCTGTCCTTACGGTATAAGGAATAAATATGCCAAGTTCCAAGATGATCCCTTCAGAATTACAGCCTGTAGACAAAAACACAGAAATTGGCCTGGGGGTTGAACATGGACCAATATAAATAGGTACAACCCTATGATGGATCATGTCGAAATGGAACAAAATATGTTAATAATTGCAACCTTCAGAGTTTTTAGAGACAAAATATTTACAAAACATTTGGCGTGTATCTGGCCCTGGGGGTCAGAACATGCACCAAGATCAATAGTTGCTGTCCTCAGGCTATATACATATACCAAGTTCCAAGATGATCCATTCAGAATTACAACTGTTATACGATAAACAGAAAAATTGGGCGCGGCTCTGCCCCAGGGATTCGGCACATGCAGCAAAATCAACAGTTGTCGTCCTTGAGCTATAAGGAATGCATATGCCAGGTTCCAAGACGATCCATTAAGAATTGCGGCCTGTTGTCTTGGGGCATTTAATACGACAAGGGGAAGAACACGGTCAAAATTCAAATTTTTCCAATTTCTAAACTTGGGACATAAAATTTGATGGGATTTTAAATGAAATGAAATTACAATTCTTTCAATCAAAACTTTCAACATAGACTAATTATTATACATTTTGGAAACATTTAATGTTTATGCGCCCATATTTTCAGGCTACAGGTCAAAATTCTAAATTTTACATTATCTACGATTAATTGTTTCAAAATTTCGACATAATGAAAAGCCCAGTATATACAATATATATACAACCCTTACTTAGTTGAATACACCTAGAGTATTATAGTATGTAATAATAATAATAATATTAATAACAACAATAATAATTTAAAATCGTTTAGTTAAATTTTAATATGATTGAACTGTTGTAATGATAGGATTATTAATTTCGTTGTTGGAGTCATGCAGGCCGTAGAGTAGTGTTTTGCTTTTCTTATACTCATCAGGTAATGTAGAAACGGTTTTTCGTCGAAAACTATTGGAATTTGGACAGTGTAAAAGGTAAGTGTTCACTATCATCGAAAGGGTGGCCGGAATTGCAGGCTGGATTGTCAGAGATATGTCTAAAAAAAACCAAGACCATTTAAAGATACATTTCCGGGTACAAACTGGATGATTTGATGATATATTTGGACTAAAAACATATTCAAACTAATTAATTTATAATAGTTTCGTCTCAAAACAATGCAATTGTCAGGGAATAGCCGGTTATAAAAAATCGATCAAAATAGGCCATGTTTGTGTCACGTGACACAACGTGTGCGTGGTCCGGGGAGAATTCATTGCATACACAAGACGATGTTGCCTTTATCGCTGACTATTTATTACAAATAATCGAAGCCTAATTAAATTCTCGGGTTATCCACTGCCCGCGTCTTTTTCCGTGATTTTTATCTCAGAAAGTGTTGTACGTCTGACTCTTCATAAAGTTTATCAACATGTACATCAAGCGCTCAATCTCCGCGTGCAACCTTCGACGTCACGCGTGCAGACACTCCTAATCGTCGGGCTGTGGATTAGGGAAACCCCGTACATTTTGTCCTGTATGTGCTCCATGAGTGTTTTACAGGGAATCTATTATTTTTCTAATAAGATTGGATATTTCTACTTTCCATATATACCAACATTGCCATACCTTTATTGGAAATAACCACCCGATAAATACTTTTCTGGGAACGTAGTTTAGGTCACTGCATCTTTCCATTAGCCGAGAAAGTTCATCCAGATTTTCCGGCGTGGTTCCTCTTGTCAGTGATGCAGGACGAAGGGCCTGACAAGGACAGCTGTCTAGTCTTTCGCATGGGACGAAACTCCGAGTCCCGTGTACAGATTGGCGTGCACGTAAAAGATCCCTTGGCAGTTAGAATTCGATATAAGAGTAGGCCGTAGCGCCACTGCCCGGGCAAAATTTCCCTCATAGCACACCGTATGGCGTATGCCAGTCTTCATTAGCCCAGTTTAGGAGCAGAACAATAGGACGTCAAACCCCATTTCATTTCCGATTCATGAGATGAAACTTAAACTATGTGTTAAGAATCAGATCACAAGGTCTTGGATGAGTTCGACTTTGGTACGCATCAGATCGTATACATTCTAGAGTTATTAGTCCCTACTTTTTTACGCAAAATGTGTAATATGCATGAATTTTTAGGCCCTACGCAGGGGAGCTACAATTGTTGTCCCATTCTGACGAGACTTAACAAATATGTTAAGGATCAGAAGATCTTGAATGAGAGGATTAGTCGAAGTGAGATGGGGTTGAAATAAAAATCAACTGTACAGTTAACTAATCGTGACCCTCACTTCTACATGGTTGTTAAAATCAGACCTCGCTGTATCTAATGCGTGCAATAACCTGGAGAAATGAGTACTTGTGGCCAAATTATTGAAGGGGGGGGGGGCTGACAACACTATCTCTATATATATCCTGGTATTATTTCTGTTTTTTACCATCTATTTAATGTACTTTATGCAGCATACAGCAGAATTCATGTATTTATGTAAGCTAATACGACATTGAATAAGAAAGTAAGCACGGGAATACGGATATGTCAATCGACGTTAGATCAGTCTTTTGTTAAAAAAAATCCTCAATGATTTAAAGGCTCAATACCACTATTGTTGTAACTGAATAATATGTTCCAATCTTTATTCTAGTCAACAATTGTTCTATTTTATAATATTCCAATTAATTGATGATACAAATTTCATCTTAACACACCTAATTTAAAAAAATGGAAAAATTCAACTAAATGATTTGAAAAGCCCAACGTAAACCTTTTCATATGTGACTTGGATTTAAAAATATTTTCGAACCCTCTGAACAAGTAAAATAGGATGTAATGGATAATTTACACAACAATTAGGACACATAAACATCTAATACTTGGAATAAGGCTATTATTTATTTTCTGAAGCTGTCAAGCCAGCATGAGTGTTATTGTCCCTTTAATAACGGCTTTTAAGGGGCGCACTTTAACGAAATCACCAGTCATCACTGTCAGTGTCGGGGTCCGTCCCAGCTAGACGTACTTATGCACGTGTTACGTTAGATAAAATCACGTATGACAACATCTTTTAATAAATGTCATTAACACGTCCACCCTGCATCACCATTCTTTTGATAATGTCAATGACATTGATATAACGAACAGCTGTCTTCAATTTATAAATGTATAAATAGTTGATCACCTTTTACAGAAGTGTGGTGGTTGTATTTTTTACGGTATATAAAGGTAGGTTTTTTTTACAACTAATTAGGTTTGAACGATTTTTTTTCTACTTATTAGGTCTTATAAATTTCTCCCGCTTTTACGATCCTAGTAGGCCTGATAATCTGAATACGCAGCACCATTTTTTGTACTAGAAGTAGAAAAAACAATTGTCCTACTGCTTTGTAAAATAATAAAGAAGCAGTGGAGCAATATCAACGACTTCAAGTAAGTGGGCCCGTAAGGAGCTGGCTCAGTATCCAAGAGGTCCAGTGTTTGCCGAGAAAGTTTATAGTGCATTTTCCAGCGTGGTTCCCCCTTGTCTTATACGCAAAGTGTGAAATATGTACAAATTTCCGATTTAGATGAAACTTATTATATATGTTAAGGATCTCGAATGAGTTTGATTTTGGTGTGCACCGGACTTTCCTTTCCGGAGTTATGCCCCTGCCATACGCAAAAAGTGAAATACACATATGTACAAAGTTTGTGGATCCCCCAGAGGCCATAATCTGATGCAGATGAAATATCACATAAATGTTGAAACATTGGTTTTATGGGAATGTGAACCCTATCGATATTCAGCGTTCCGCAACCTTTTGTTCCGGAGTACCCCTCCCCCCCCCCCCCATTGCTGAAACCATTCTGAACGCGATAGAAGCTAAAAGTTTTAACGGAATTATTTCAAAATTGGTGTATAGCATCCGGGTCATGAGAGGACGAACGTCAGCGATCCGTCACATTCCTTTTGAAGTTACCCCCCTTTTCCGAAAAATTTGTGAACCCGATGCAGACTACGGTTTTTAACAGATTTATTTCTAATTCGATGTGCAGCACTTGAACAATGATGGAATGAACCCTATTTCCCAGTTTTCCGTTCATCTATCTTGCATGGCAACCGCTATTTGACAGTGTATCGAAATTCAGAATCTTTAGACCGCAAATCACGGAGTGATTCCCACAGATGTTTCACTTTATGATATCTCACGAATGCGGTACGGGCCGGAGATTTATCTTTTAATAATAAATGTCCTTTTGTAAGTGCCCGTTTAATGTTATCACTAATTTGATTATTTCAGCATTTGTTCAATTCCATACGAGAAGATGCGTCAAGTACAGATTTTGTGTAGTGTATTGGTTGTTCTGGTTGCTACCATGTCAGTGGAATCTGTACGTTTTACTAGACTATTTATTTATTGCAGAATCTACAAAACATATCACAACTTCTTAAAACGTCACATATATCGATTTCAGTGATTTCCGACAATACTTTCTAGTTTCCATAGTTGTGTCGCTTCTTGGTCGAACCTTATGGTTTTATTTACTATGCGATATAATCAGGCATCCCGGTACACGGTAGACAAACGATGTACGCCTATTATTGTAAATGGTATAATATTTTTGACCAAAGCAAAACAATTCAACATGCATTATGCAAGAGGTAAATATGCAAAGAGGTAGGTCTTTCTTCAGGCCTGAAATGTTATATAAGCTATTAATTAGACATTTATAAACATGAAAAGGCCATAATCAACACTCGGTGCCATCTTATGTGTCCGATTTTCATTGGATTTGAATCCGATCTGCTGTTCAACGAGACATAGTTATCGTGACCGTGGTAACAATGACAATCGAGGCTACAGCGATTTTACAGTAAGGTTTTCTCGGCTTAGACTAGAGTAAAGTAAATTGATTGAAATTTTCAGAATATTACCGTTACATTATGTATTATTTAACTATAATAGTGAGAACTGGCAGCTCTTTATCGAGTCTTCCATAATGTACCTTTAATAACTGTTTATATTGCAGTGTCGCATGGTAGGACAATCGTGTACACAAGGAAGAAACACTGGAATGGGATTGGCGCCTGGAATGGGTATGCCAGGTATGGGAATGCCAGGAATGGGGATGCCAGGAATGGGCATGGGTATTGGCTCTGCCACGAATCCAAGAAATTCGAAGTGTTGTACTGGTTATTGCGACCCTATGACCTACAAGTGCGTTTTACAAATGGGTTAGGGCAACTATAATAATGAATTAAATATAAAACTCAAATAAAAATTTAAAGAAATAAAAAACGTCTTGGTTTTTCTGCGTGGGTTACCCAATGTGTTTGCGTTTTTGAGAAAAATGAATTCACAGTGGTCGTATATTGTTGTAACCGTCGTCCGCCATGTCATAATACATCAATTCGATTAGTGCTCCCACCGACAGCCCCTCGCCAAAATCTGTATCATATCGATATTTAGCGTTCAGGGATCGTCCGTTCGGAAATTATCCCCCACCGCCCAACCCACCCCACCTTGTGAACTCAATCGAGGTTATAACAGTTTTCCGCAAGCTTTTCAACACAATAGAGATCCGATTTCTCAAATGTATAATGGATCCTTATCAAACTTGGCCAACATCCTATATATATTTTAAAATTCCAACTGACAAGTGTTCTTCTACCAGAGGTGGGAACTCGAGTCAGGCGACTCGGACTTAAGTCATTGCGACTCGAGACTCGACTCGAATTCGGCAGTCGTGACGACTCGCAACTTGAAAGAGCTTGGGCATAACACTAACTTATCTTATCAGGGGCGGGTCGAGGAATCTTTGCAGGAGGGGGTTTGCCAGATTCCTGAGACAATGTATGGAGGGTGGGGGGCATAGGACAGCCATTGTTACGGAAATTTGACAGTTGACAATGCATGATGCCATTATCGTCCCCAAATTACGTAGGCATACATATGCACTGAGCTTTTTGAAGAGAGATATCTAACATCAATTATGTCTGTATCATTATCTCGCGCTTTGAATGCCCATCTCATCCCACCATCTGATGATAAAGGATAAAGCACACGACCGTGCCACTTTTCTCATAAAAAGTGTTGTTTTACAAAAAAAATTTATGTAGCAATGATTTGCTGACTCCAGGGGCGTGCTGGCAGGGAGTTTAGGAGGACGGTGTCCTCCCAGGCCCCCATTAAACAATAAGTCCACCCGTATAAGCGGGCCCCCCTGAGAGCTCTAATTTTCACGCGGAATCCCCTCAAAAAATTGAGAGTGCGCACGCGAAAAATCATACATACACAACGATTAGTAAAATATATTATGCTGACGTGCAAATGTCTGTCACCTTAAGGTGAAATGGTCTTTGATTAAAACAATCGGTGGTGCTGATAGCATAATTGCATTTCCTGCATTTTTGTGTTAGTATCATGTCTCATAGAGACTAAAGATTCATACATGTATTCATGCCTCGATATGTATAAGATGCAATTTATTATTTGGATAAAAAAACATTGTATTAGCATTATATTAAGCAGACCTGTCATGAGTGTCTTGTGTAGTACAGTAGTATGTCTTATAGTCAAAATAGCAGCATAAATTTGGAAAATATGATACCTAGATTTCTCCCAGAAGTGCTTGCAAAACGCGTTTCCCGTTGTCAAATTTCAAAAAATTTCTGGGGGGAGTACCCCCAGACCACCCTACCAGCGCCGCGCCTAGACCGAGGGGCCCATTGGGGGCCCGTCCTCCCGGGCCCCTTCGGGGCCAGCACGCCCCTGGCTGACTCATTTGATGAACTGGCGACTTGAAGGGGACTCAGTTTCGTCAACTCTTAGGACTCGACTCGCCGCAGTACTAAAGCCAGCCACTTGGGATTCGACTAAGACTCGACGTGTGGCGACCTGGGATCCGAGGTCCCACGACTTGCTCCCACCTCTAGCTGTCTTCTACGTACACCACAACGTGTACAAAGGACCTCGGCTTTTCGTCCCACCCAAATGGCTAGACGCTGACCCTGCCAGGCCATCCGTATTGCAACATGCTTAATTCGAGACTGCAAACCTTTACCCTTGCCCTGTGCATCTATCTGACTCTTCGGTGATACTTTCTAGAAGAAGTGCAATCTTCGAAGTTATATCTATCTATAATTAATAATTCAAATATCTGGGTTCTCGCCATACTTCACTTTCCGAAACTGTTCTTGACTGGCTGACCAGTGTGAGCCGATCATTTGGAACATTATTATTCTAAGAAAATTTCTTCAACCGCACACATTCTCAGCTGTCGGTAGTGGGACCAAAAGGACAAGAACGATCATGCGGAAGACAAAAAATATTATTTCAAAAGTAAATTTCGACTTGCTTCGATTGTTTGCATTTCTTCGGTGTAGGTCATATTTCGGTGTCATGCCAAGGCTAACCTACGATGCTTGACTTCGGATATTCCTTCATGAAATCTAATAATACATCGAAATAACGACAGTCTTGCTTTTCGATTTGTCAAGGGCATTCATGGCTTTATTCTGGGGACGAGGTGTTGAATTGGTTATGGGGGAAAAGGCACGAGCTTCAACTAGAAATTTTTGAAGAAACAGGCGAGATCTACTTATTAAGGCCACCTGCAGATTTGGTCATGGCCGTCGAGATGTAAATAGGGTCAGGGCACATGCTTGTTAACGAGATTGCGGGTTAGGGTTAGGATAAGGGCTAGGTCTAGGGTTAGGGTAAGGGTTAGCGCTAGCCCTATGCCATCTCGTGACCAAATCTGCAGGTGGCCTTAATAATTAGATTTAACCCTCTTCCAAAAGGTTACATCTATTTGATAAAGCCAACTTCAAGTTCGGTCAAAGGTCACGAGATGTAAACAGGTCTAGCGCTAATCCCACCCGAAAATCTTCACACAGAAACTTATAATTGCATATTCCATGTCAAACATGCAAAATCATAAACATATCCGACCAGTTCCATAACAAAACATCTAGCACAAATTTCCCAACATTAGACCAACTTTCATACAGCAGTTCAAACATAATTTATCTAATTTCATGGAGACAATGCGACAAACAATACGTGGGGGAGACCCAGAATGCACTTAGTAGTACTAGGGAAAGATTTAACGGTCACGTACCGGTCAGACATAATCACCAAAAAAGACAAACCAGTTCCATAACAAAACATCTGGCACAAATTTCCCAACATTAGACCAACTTTCATACAGCAGTTCAAACATAATTTATCTAATTACATGTAGACAACGCGACAAACAATACGTGGGGGAGACCCAGAATGCACTTAAAGTAGTACTAGGGAAAGAATTAACGGTCACCGGTCAGACATAATCACCAAAAAAGACAAACCGGTCTCAGTTCACCTCAAGCAACCAAATCATGACATTTCTGATCTAGGCCTAATTTAGTAATTGTCACACCAATAGAAAAGAGTAAGAGCAACTTTGAAACTCCGGAAGAAATTAAAACGTTTAGGCTAAAATTAATTCTGGATTGACAAATTGAAAACAACCTTGACCAAAATTTAGCTGGCCTTGACAAATGGATTTAGCCCTTCCAAACCCTAGTGTAGTAAAGGCAAGTAAAACGAAATTTTCAACTATAAAAAACGAAATAGGAATAGGATCTGTACGTGTTTTAAACAGATTGATATGAGCATAACCATGGTCTGATCCCTACAAAATCATACGCGAGTTATGTCCCTTCCCAGCGGTTATTCAGCAATGTCAATGAGCAAGCGTGATAGTTATAAACTCAAATTCACATATTTGGTACTAGGAACATTCAAACATTAAAACATGGTATTGAATTATGTGAGACGTGCTGAAAGAATATTGGTAATAGGACTAGCTTGCAAAGATTCGTTTCGTTTTATAATATTGTTCTCTATATCGTCTCAAATTTGTAGTTGCCACATATTGACAACAACACTCACCTAGAAAATCTTTCGACTGGATCAGTTGCATTTAGGTTTCTTGTTTAAGAAGAAATGATCTAGGGCCTAGTTCCAGTGAAACAAAGTAAGGCACTTAATAATTATTTTCTGAAAAGTGAAATGCCTGTAGATCTACCTTACCGTATTTGTTGCAAACACTGTGGCGTTGCTAACACTTACGATGTACTCACATGATGTAGGCCTATCGGATCACTCCGGCCACAACAGTCTGACCTTCTCTTACTCTAGGCCTATCCGTATAATAGGCTATTTGCATTCTCCTATCATTTAGGAACTGTATCTGATCGGACGATGTCCGCTGACAGTTCCTATAGCTGCAATAGCCATTAAAATCATCAAATATAGGCTGCTTGGCCGAATTAGGAATTTTTCCTGTTTATATCGATATATTCCAAAGAATGGCTATGTACTATAAAAGACTAAACGAAAATAGCAATAACTTAAGTAACTCATTACTGAATTCTGCATACCAGGAAGACATAAAAATTTCGCAATCAAACCCAAAACTCTCCTGGTATGCGGCTATCCAAAATATCTTCAAAAAATATGACATTCCTCCAACAACAATTTCGAGACAGAATATCAAAAGTTCAATAGAAAGTAAGTTTAACGATCTCCTTGCTGAATCTTGCGGGCCGAACCATAAACTCAGAACCTTCGGATTATTCAAAAAGAAATTCAATAACACTCCAAAATATCTAGAGGTTGTTAATAATAAGAAGTTCAAAATTGCGATGTCTACCCTACGATTAAGTACTCACCAGCTTGCCATTGAAAGGGGTAGATATCTTAAGATACCACTCCAGGATCGTTTCTGTAAAAAATGCAATGCAGGCAAAATTGAATCTGAAAAACATTTTCTTATGGAATGCCAAAATTATAAAGATTTAAGAAAACAATATATATATATCAAACTCTTGACAATACTGGTCTAACCTTTTCATTTGAAAACCTATTCGACCCACCGAGTATTATAGCCACAAGTGTCGCAGCCTTTGTCTACTTCTCTTTTCTTAGGAGAGACATCTGTTAAATATGCATGATATTTTATTTTCTTTTATGTGCGCACGCTTTGTTTTGTATTTTGATATATTATGTACCCTGTATGTGGGTCTTATACTGTCGAGTTATGTGATTTAATACTTTGTACATTTTGTTCCATATGCAGGTTTCATACTGTTTATTTATGAGTGCTCTAAATTTATGTCCGTCCATATTTGTGTATCCGTCCATTTTTTTGCACCTGTATATTTTGTATATTGTATGTTGTCCTCAAGGGAGGTTCCGATGCAGTATTGTGTGTCTTGTGTAATAATTGTCATATCGTTATAATTTTTATGTACACGTTTATATTGTATGCTGTCCTAAATGGATGTTTCGATGCAATAAAATCTTATCTTATCTTATCTTATATAAAATACCGCTCATCCCCACCTCAAATCTAAGGCTATTTTTGAATCCTTTCCTTAACGGACTATTTTTCACTCAGATTCTTCTTTGTTTGCCAAAGAAATCATTTCTTGCCACAGCTGACACACATATTATTTATAATAATTCAACACTATTTTGATTTCATGCAAAATTTTGAGATTAAAAACATACACAAAAACGATTGGACTGATCAACAACCATTACGAGACCCGAACATGCGCAGATCGCATGTTTATTTAATCGCTAAATTCAACTTGAACATAGGGCAGGCTAGTGAGTGTTGAATTATTATAAATGTGTCAGAATCACGCCATTCACGGGGTGTCATGTCACTTGAAAATACAGAAAAAACTGTTTGGTAAGATAAGATTAAGATTTCAGTGTTCCACTCTTCACTATTTGTAACATACACACTAACACTATTTATGGAATATTTAATTACTGGTTTTTATTAACATTAATGATAAAGACAAGGGTATCATCGTCGAAACCTTGCATGTTATAAACCAGTAATTGTATTCCATAAATAGTGTTAGTGTGTTAGATCTACTGTTCAATTACTAAATGCCACTTAAAGAAGTATTTGTAACATAATTACTTATTTCCATGCAAACTGTGAAGATATGACTATGTGTTGAAAATTTTGCAATTGAACATAATTTTACTTCATCAAAGCTTCGAATAGTGTATACGTATCAATTGCAGCCTTAGATAAGAATTATCACGGCTAAAAATTGCAGCTACTATATAGCAAGCGATAGGAACTGTCAAGGAACTAGTATATTCCATAGACAACACTAGGGACCGGGTATCATTCAGATTAGATGAAAAAAGGAAAGAAACTGAGCTTACCATCTATAATCTAATACACATATTCAGTTAATAGATTGCCATGCAGAAAGTATTAAGAACACAGTGGGTGCTAAGGTGAAGGTGACGGATTTAGACCAAATTTTGGTGGTGGGTAGGGTTAGTCCCAAGACCTCCATAGTTGCAACCCCAATCAATTCTGTCAGTCCTATAGAGAGAAAATCAAATTTATATATCATAAACTGTGAAAATGGTGAAAAACCATAAAAATAATTGTAAACTTTTGATGGCTCTTTATATTAGATATTGTATATAAATGATCTTGTGACATTTTGTAGCTGAACTCATCCCCTAATCACCCTATATGGATATATCTCTCAGAACCCACTCAGGTCTATTCCAGGCTGGATACCAAACACTATCAATAATTCCTATCATTTTACGTACTAAGTTCAAATCTATATAGAGCACTCTTCCTGCGGATGACTGCCATGGGGTCATTATCAAAAATAGGAGAGACATCCATATTTATGATATCAAAAATAAAAATGACCGGAATCCACATACTGAGTGAGCGAGCGTATTTTGAACTTTATCTATTTTGTGGAAAAATCAACTCGTCTCCAAGCATTAAAGTCAGAATAGAACGTTTTTAACTCAACGTTCCTTTAAAATAAGACACGAATACTAATATGGGGACTGATTTCAATTTATGATAAATAAAAAATTCCGGAAAACACCGGAAATAATACCGGAAAACATCGGAAAATTATCCAAAAACACCGAAAAATTCAGAGAAAATATCAACAGGAAATAGAATGAAAACCATACTTGCTGGAACTGCTTAGAGCGATCTCTAAATATAAATTCCACTCATAGGTCATAAATATTTTCTGAAAACACCAGAATAAAGTACCGGAAAACACTGGAAAAATAATAAAAAGCGAACGGAGATTGATAATAGGTTGCTACTTGGAAGAAACTTATTGACGTGCATCCATGCTTTATTTTCGGCTTTTTACTATGAGACCCAGTAGAATGTATGGTCTTAACAGGTTCTAAGCTTGGTATCCAACTTAACCGGAAGTAAATCGTGTACGCAGGTCAATTAAAATAGTTTCTTCCATCAGTACAAATTAGTCAAGCAAGGTCATTCTCATTTTGTGATATGCACTAGTATAAAGATTCATTTTGAATGAAATGAAAGACAAGGTATCTCTTTACATTACAAAGAGGTGTACAGTTGTCACAGTATTTCTTTTCCTCAGACTGATTATAAGTTTTATCCTGACTGAAAACAACTATAATCTTTACATAGATTAGAATGAAAATAATGAGTAACTATGGTCATTTAGTTCTTACATCATTCAATTTGCAGCCACCTGCAGTATGGTCCCAGATCACTAAATCTATTCTGCTAAATGGCTAGAGTTCCTGATTGTAAAAAAAGATCTATAATTATGGTTCCAATGCGATACTAAATCATGAGATATTGAGGTTTATACAATTTTATAAAATACACAAAATAAACTAAAGCTAGTTACATATAATAATGATGCTCAATCGCCGGCATAACGGCCGAAAAGGAGCATTTTGTAGTCATTTTACTGATTTTGCGAAAAAGACGCCATTGCTGGAGACCAAGCAAACACCGGGACGAGTGTTCAGTCAGAAACTGTCCAGGTCTCAATGAACAGATGTAGAGAGACCGGATAGATGCTACTCGATCGATTTTAAACGTTAGATAACGAATTTTCTTATATTTACAGGCCGCAACTAGGGCTAAAATTATCTGAAAATGGCATTTTTCAAGTTGCCCCCGCAGGTTAATGGAGTGGGCAGTTCTTAAGTTCCGCTCACTTTTTTGGTAGAGCTACTTCATGACATCATACCACCCGGATACTGATAAATTTCATATCTTCTATCTACTCAAAGAGCATTGCAAACATACATAGATCTGTCATTTTTTCGAAAAATTTAATGAGCAGTCAAATTTAAGATGGCTATAGTAACTCAGGGAAATAGATATAAAAATCAATACTTGTGAGGAATTGAGGGCCTAGCAGACCCTCTTCAAATATTGCCTGAGATGGGGTGGATAAGTTGAAATAATTCTGTGGAGCTCCTGCAAAGTAACGCAAAAATCTACTGAAAAATCAGCTATTTTACGGTAAAAAAACTAATTGCCCGCTGTAGGCTGTACAGGCGGGCGATGACTGAAATATTTATACCTGTGATACAGGACCCCTAGGGGGTCATATAGCAATAGTCTGATGGGAATCTTCAAACATCACACCTTAGCACATTTTCAAGATTTTGCCTGGTCCTCTCGCGAATACGTTCTTAAATACCATCAAGATTCATCAAAAAACGCCCAGTTTGTGCTACCGTTTAGTTTAAGAAACACCGTTTAGTTTTGACATTGGTCATCTAGTTTATGACCATTTAGTTTAGTTTTGATATTGGTCATCCAGTTTATGACCATTTAGTTTCATAAACTAGACAACCGATGTCAAACTAAACGGTAGCACAAACTGGGCGGTTTTTGATGAATCTTGATGGTATTTAATACTTTCTGCATGGCAATCTATTAACTGAATATGTGTATTAGATTATAGATGGTAAGCTCAGTTTCTTTCCTTTTTTCATCAAATCTGAATGATACCCGGTCCATACATGTAGTGCAATATGAATATATTATAAAAAAAGAACAGGAATGCAATGCCTGTTGACACCTCAATTTTACAGGTAAGTTAAAGATACATTATGGGAGATTTTTACAGAGAATTGGCCATTCTTGCTATAACAGTTCAAAGGTAGATGATGAAAGAAGAATATTTTGAAAATTTCAGTCAAATTACTTTATTCTGAACATAGTTATCATCGTTGTAATATTTGACTAGAAATGGTAGTGAAATGTGCCTTCACCGTGGCTGATCGTTTGATTGACAGGCGTTAACTCCACCTACATATCTCGATTATCAAGTAAAGTTTTCAATGGCATGCGGAAACGCTCTACAGCGGCCTCGCTAAGTACACTTTATCATTTAGCCTCGGTCTAACTGACGTATTCTCATCAGGATGCGCCATATTTGAATTAATTGATAAGTGAAATCCTATTTAAATCCGAGCTGTAGCTGAGCCATCCGTGGATCTACAGAGTTGATTTTGGGCTTGTTGTTTAAATAAAGATCTAATTTATAATTTCTATAACATCTGAAGCCTAAATTAAGACTTGCAATAATCAGATTTTGCTCTTGCATAATGTATGTTTAACAATATAAATGGTGGTATTGATATTAGAGTTTCAATCTGAACTGAATAATAATGGACATTTTCAAATGACATGAAGAATGGTACCGTTGCTATAAACAAAACTATTACCAATAATTTACAATCTAACATGGTACATAAACGTGAAAACAATCACTAATTAACATCACAATATGCATAATAAAATACAGTACTCTTACCATATGATGCCTAAAGATTTAAAGAATTCACCACAGTGAAATTAAGGTTAAAATTGCCAATACGATTATGGAAGCACAAAAAAACAAGCATGTTTTTTTTGTTTTTTTTTAAATGGAGGGAGAGGTAAATGAACAGTAATTGGCTAGAAAAGTCAAGCATACCGCTATGTCACTGGTCGAACAAGCGGCTTACAGACAGTTCACCCAAATCTAGTTTTAGTCAAAATGTCCACAGTCATTTCTTCCAATGACGGCACATCATTACAGCCTTTTCCAGAAAGTAGTGAGAACTAGTTTGGTGTGACATCGGTTTTACTGATTAGAAATTAGGCCACAGTAAAAACGGAAACAATTGAATGTAAATCAGTTTATGTACATTCATACCCATTTGTGTCCACAGGTGCCATAGATAGAATAGAGAATTAGCTCCTGTAAATTGGCTGTAATGCCATTTAAACAAAGACAAAGTCAAGAAATCCTGTAATTCTAGACCTGGTCTTCTTCTCGTAAGAAAACAGATGGTACATAATATTTTGTGTACCATTAATGAAATAATGATAAAATATTAATATTTAGGCTATGCGTCAATTTTTTATTTCTTTACCAATATGGCCTTATTTATGCTGTTTTGCAACCGAAATCCCAGTCTATGCCCACCTGAATTCCATATTCAATATTGTGGAGGATGGGAACAGAAAAAAATGCCATTGTATGGGGGTGTCCTAAAAAAAATTAGAAAATGAGATGGCTGAAAACATGTTTTACTGCTCTTCCAGGCTGTGAGTACATCAGCCAGAAAGTGATCCATTAATGAGGTATTTTTAAGTTGTTTTGCACAGGACCGCTGCCTGCGAGCGCCTAAACAAATGATGACAATGCCCGAAAATATGTTGCGCATAAAGCAGGTTGGCACTAGAAGCTGTTTATTTGTAATACACTGTAGTCAGGTCAGTATATGGCCCTTGATTGTATGAAAATCGCGTTGTGAGCTTGTGGTCCCTATAGAGGTCACAATTTTTATCCGATTTAAAAAAAAAACATGTCAATATATCATAGTTATACACTAATGATGGTTGAGTTCGAATTTCGTGAAAATTTGACAAAAATTGTACGCAAATACTTGAAATAGTGTAAAAATATGGTATATCAAGGTTGTGGACCTGCTAGAGGCCAAAGTTTTTATCCGGTTTGGGTGAAACTTTAAATATATGTTTTTATCGTAATGATATTGGTACCTTTTGATAATCACACATATCCGTCATCCGAACGTAACTTCCTGGATCATGGCCCCTGATTGGTCAAAAAATCGCATGTGGATTCTCTAGAGGTCACAATTTTCTTTCCGATTTTTAAAACCGTTTAGATGTATCACCATTCCACCATAATGAAGGTTGAATTAGAATTTTGGGAAAATCGAAATGAAACCGCCCGACAATATGGCCGCTCTTTGTACGCAAAGTATGTACATGTAATACAAAGATAATGGACCCTCTAGAGGTCACAATTTTTATCCAATTTTGATGAAACTTAAAACATATCTTTATATTCCAAAAATCTCAGTCCCTTTTGATATTTGCACATTTAAGAAGATGGCCCTTGATTGCACAAAAAATCCTGTTTGTTTTTAGCTTGTTCTCTATCCATCTCTTGCAAAATGTGGGCGTATCCTGCCTGGCAGCCGCTGGTTCATTATTTGAACAACAATTATAGGATATTAACCTACCCAAGGTTTTTTTATGAGATATAACTGCTATGGACATCAAAGAAAAAACTACCGCCAGTTGTATATACACACGTATGATACATGTATTAAAGATACATTATGGGAGATTAGATAAAGAGCTGGTAGTTCTCACTATAATAGTTAAAAACTAGATAATGTAAAGGGGATTTGCTGAAAATGTCAGTTAAATTGATCCACCCTGAACCGAGTATTGAGTGATTGAATTTTTGGCCTAGCCTCGATCATCATTACTTAAGTCGGTACGATAAAAAACATAGGAGTCTCGATTATCCATTTTTGTATGCCCACATGGAAATGTGGTCATATATTGCCGTCGCCCCCGTAAGTCCGTCCGTCCGACCATCGTCCACAATTTCTTGTGAACACTCTACAGACTACATTTATCATCTGATTGTTTTGAAATTGATATATGTTGTTGCATTAGTGAGATGAAGAAGCCTATTTAATTTCAATAACTTCTGTTAAGGATTATAAACTTATTTTTACTACCAAACATATATAAGATCTAAGAACTATAAGTTAGTTAGCAAGGAGTATTGAGTGAATCACTGATAATGAGACCAAGGGAGATGGAAGTAGACATAAAACCCCATGACCGAACAAGCAAGGGCCATGACAGCTGAGATGGCCAGTCACAAGTCTATTGATAATTTGATTCTTGGATATTATTGTGTACTGTACCTATCTCCCTTGGACTTCCAAGCGTTATGTTATAGTTATTATATTCCTGTATGTACATGTAAATATATGAAGTATGAAGAATATAGTTGTACACAATCTATGAATTACACCTCCAATGTAGTGTAGGCTGTGTACGTTTCCACCATTGTCCAGAGGATAGACTGTAGAGGTCTGTCAAATTTGCACCCTGGTGATAGTATTCTCAAGTTCTTTGAAATGTATTCCGGACTCAAGATGTACGTGTACATTATAAGCTTATGAAAAATTTGCATTGTATTTCAAAATAAAATTGAGTCAGCTATGCAGGCAGTTACAGTCCTTTGCTAACTTTTGTTTTCCTTTTGTTTTAAGTTCTCACATTACATTACCATATTACCTTCAGTACTAATCTTTCCTCGTGGTGTCGTAGTGAGTTTTAACGTCCAGATTTGTTTGAATTTATGCTATTGGATGATTTTGAATGACTGACAGAAGGACCATCCCATTACTAATTGAATGCCATTGCTACCAATGGATTTGTTATTTCTATAATAAAGAAAAAGTTAAATGTAATTTGTGTTTTTCTATTTTGGTGTCCCATCATAAAAATGTAACATACGCAACCAATTAATTTTCTTGAAACCAAGAAAGACAAATTGGAATTAAAACCAGTAACATTGGAGTCCATTATAAGGCTTATTATTTAACATTAGAATTGATAAATAGAGATTAAATGTTATTGCCATGGTAAAATGTGACTAAACACTGTACGCGCAATAAGGTTTGTAGTTTTTGGTTTTGAAGTATTTTTGCCTTAAAAGCGTAAAAAATCTGGATGCTGTTGTTATATTTTTGGTCAGATGAACTGTGTTCTGATATAGCATATGAAAAATTGTGTACAGTTTCGAAAATTGTACCAAACCTGAGTCACTATTTGTGTCCTGTGTAACATGCGCAACACCTAAACATTGAGGCATAAAATCAGATTTTTTTAATTCTCAGAACTTACATTATGTTTTCGTTCTAAAATATGAAAATGTTACATATTTTTATTTGTATGCAGATAAATTTAAGCAAAATTAGTGAAGATTTATTTTCTAGCAATAATGTCACACTTTTGTGCACAATACCAAAAAGTGACCCATATATATATATATAGTGTAGTCTCTTCACCACATTGAAATGGTAGTTCACAAAATTAAGTGATGCCAGCAGCTGTTAATTATTTTGGGGAAAAGACAAAAAGCAATCATTATATTGGGAGACATCTGCTATTATTATTCAGTGATTCACAGCAGTAAAAGTCTTAGATGTCTCATTTAAATTGTTTCAATGGCATTTAGTAATTGAACTGGAAATACATGTACACAGTAATGTCACTCATGGTCAGTGATAATAAGTTATTCCATAGAATTGTGATGGCATGTATCATGTTTCAAGATATGAGATTTTTGAGAATCTTTTTTTATACGCCCACATTGAAATGTGGTCGTATATTGTCGTCGCCCCCGTCCGGCGGTCCGGCGTCCACAATTGCTTGTGGACGCTCTAGAGGCTAAAGTTAATATCTGATTGACTCTAAATTTATACACAGTGTTTGAGGTCATGAGACGAAGAAGCCTATTGATTTTCAACGATTTCCGATAATTACTGCCAAAGTTATGGCCCTTGATCACTTCAAAAAATCTTGTGGACGCTCTAGAGGCCAAAGTTAATATCCGATTGACTTTAAATTTATACACAGTGTTTAAGGTCATGAGACGAAGAAGCCTGCTGATTTTCAGCGATTTCCGATAATTACTGCTAGAGTTATGGCCCTTGATCATGGCCAAAGTTAATATCCGATTGACTTTAAATTTATACGCAATGTTTAAGGCCATGAGACGAAGAAACCTATTGATTTTCAACGATTTCCGATAATTACTGCCAGAATTATGGCCCTTGATCACTTCAAAAAATCTCGTGGATGCTCTAGAGACTAAAGTTAACATCCGATTGACATTAAATTTATACACAGTGTTTAAGGTCATAAGATGATGAAGCCTATTGGTTTTCAGGGATTTCTGATAATTACTGCCAGAGTTATGGCCCTTGATCACTCTGAAAAATCTTGTGGATGCTCTAGAAGCGAAAGTTAATATTCGATTGACTTTAAATTTATACACAGTGTTTAAAAGGTCATGAGACGAAGAAGCTTATTGATTTTCAGCGATTTCCAATATTTGCTGCCAGAGTTATGGCCCTTGATCACTTTGAAAAATCTTGTGGATGCTCTAGAGGCCAAATTTAATATCCGATTGACTTTCAATTTATAGACAGTGTTTAAGGTCATGAGACGAAGAAGCCTATTAATTTTCAGCGATTTCCGATAATTACTGCCAGACTTATGGCCCTTGATCACTTCAAAAAATCTTGTGGATGCTCTAGAGGCTAAAGTTAATATCCGATTGAGTTTAAATTTATACACAGTGTTTGAGGTCATGAGACAAAGATTCCTATTGATTATCAACGATTTCCGATAATAACTGCCAAAGTTACGGCTCTTAAGTTATCATCCGATTGACTTCAGATTGATGCAGAGTTTAAGATCTTGAGACGATCAAGTATATTGATTTTCAATGAATTTTTATGACTTGAACAGTTAAATCCATGATATTAAAAGCTTTGCATACAAAACGTTAGCATGGGGCAGAACTTTATAAAAACCAAACAAATTCTAATAGTTTTCTGATAATTACTTTGTGAGTTGTTGCGCTTAATCAGATTTGAGTGTATTATAAATGTTTCATTACCGGACGATTTAGTTGCTGTGGGTATGTTTCATTGCCTGGCAACCTATCTTTAATATTTCTGGCAATGTTACTGTTTCAATAGCTTAGTCATGAAGAGGAATCATATCGAATTTCAGAGTGACTGTTTGGATATATTATGACAAATAAATTTTTGACCTCTAAATGAACTCAATGGCACAGAATGCTGGTTTGCTGGTTGAATTTTCATAAACTTTGTAACATGAATGCAAATTAATCATACTAACTGCTGTAGGGTTGCCAGTTAAGTACACACATGTAAGTAAACTAAATTTTTACAGTATGATGACAAAATACATTACAAATCTATCTATGACATAATTATTTTCTTTAAATTCTTTTTTCATTGTTTTATTTAAAACATTTGCATGTCTCCTTATATAGTATCAAGTAAGAGATAAATATTACCAGGGATGTGTCCACGCCGGGCGTCACTATTTTTTGCCGCCCAGCACAAAGAAAAAATCGAAGAAAGCCGCCCAGTCGTATTTAAACCTCTTCGTCCTTCTCTGTACACAAACTCAGCGCTCAAAATTTACCACGGAAAACGGCAAAGCCATGGTAAAAGCCGACGCAAACCATGTCTGCTACAGCATAATTTATTTTTGTGTGCCGTAGTAGACCAAATTAGTTTAAAGAAAGAAAGAAAACAAGTCGTAAGTTGCATGTGCATTACATTTTAGTAACCACGTGTTCACAAACTGGCATTCATTTCGTGCAATGTTGCCAAACGATTCGGACAAAGAATTATTTTAGTAACCACGTGTTCACAAACTGGCATTCATTTCGTGCAATGTTGCCAAACGATTCGGACAAAGAATTATTTAAAGCTAATCAAAGTGCAGAATTTATGCAGAAAATATTTAACAAGCATTTAATGTACTCGGATATTTCGGATTGTGAGATACAGATGATAAAAGTTTTTATACGCCCACATGGAAATCTGGTCGTATATTGCCGTCGCACCCGTCCGTCGGTCCGTCATCTGTCGGTCCGTCGTCCACAATTGCTTGTGAACACTCTACAGACTACATTTATCATCTGATTGTTGTTTGCATTAGTGAGATGAAGAAGCCTATTTAATTTCAATAACTTCTGTTAATTTCTTCTGGGGTTATGGCCCTTGTTTCACTTTGTTGCACCTTGTGAACGCTCTAACAACAAAAGTTATCAACCGATCTGTATGAAATTTATATGCATCATTTAAATTAGTAAAACAAAGAATCCTATTGAATTTCAGTAATTTCCGTTAATTACATCTAGAGTTATGGCCCGTGTTTCACGTTGTTGCACCTTGTGAACGCTCCAACGACAAAAGTTATCAACCGATCTGTATGAAATTGATATGCATCATTTAAATTAGTAAAACAAAGAATCCTGTTGAATTTCAGCAATTTCCGTTAATTACGCCATGAGTTATGGCCCTTGTTTCACTTTGTTGTACCTTGTGAATGCTCTAATGACAACAGTTATCATCCGATCTGTTTAAAATTTATATGTATGTTTTAAATTAGTAAAACGAACAAGCCTATTGAGTTTCAGCAAATTTCCGTTAATTACACCGTGAGTTATGGCCCTTGTTTCACTTTGATAACGACAAAAGTTATCAAACGATCTGTATGAAATTTATATGCATCATTTAAATTAGTAAAACAAAGAATCCTATTGAATTTCAGTAATTTCCGTTAATTACATCTAGAGTTATGGCCCGTGTTTCACGTTGTTGCACCTTGTGAACGCTCCAACGACAAAAGTTATCAACCGATCTGTATGAAATTGATATGCATCATTTAAATTAGTAAAACAAAGAATCCTGTTGAATTTCAGCAATTTCCGTTAATTACGCCATGAGTTATGGCCCTTGTTTCACTTTGTTGTACCTTGTGAATGCTCTAATGACAACAGTTATCATCCGATCTGTTTAAAATTTATATGTATGGTTTAAATTAGTAAAACGAACAAGCCTATTGAGTTTCAGCAAATTTCCGTTAATTACACCGTGAGTTATGGCCCTTGTTTCACTTTGATAACGACAAAAGTTATCAAACGATCTGTATGAAATTTATATGCATCATTTAAATTAGTAAAACAAAGAATCCTATTGAATTTCAGCAATTTCCATGGCCCTTGTTTCACTTTGTTGTACCTTGTGAATGCTCTGACCACAAAAGTTATTATCCAATCTGTATGAAATTTATATATATGGTTTAAATTAGTAAAATGAACAAGCCTATTTAGTTTCAGCAAATATCTGTTAATTATATCTAGAGTTATGGCCCTTGTTTCACTTTTATGAATCTTGTGAATGCTCGAACGACAAAAGTTATCACCCAATCTGTATGAAATTCATATGCATCATTTAAATTAGTGAAATGAAGAAGCCTTTTGAATGTAAGCAATTTCCGTCAATTACTTCTACTAGAGTTATGGCCCTTGTTTTACTTTATTGAACCTTGTGAACGTTCGAATGTCAAAAGTTATCATCCGATCTGTATGCATATTTGAATTAGTGAAACGAAAAAGCCTGTCGAATTTCAACAATTTCTGTAGATTATTTTTAGAACCTTGTGAACCCTCAAACAACGAAAATTTTAATGTCATCTGTATGAAATTGTCTATTAAATGGCCCTAATTACCTACAAAAGAATAAATATTTGACAACCCTTGTCGATCGCTCGGACGATTTAGCTGCTGTGGGCGTATGTTTTGTTGCCCGGCAACCTATCTTTCAATTTCGAGTGACAAGACCTCAGTGAATGTGCCAACAATGCCGTGCCCATATGCGCAGAAATCAGTGGGATGTGAACTTTTTTAACAGTTGGTCGATGTGGTGAAATAATAAACATGATACTATTGATAGTGAGCGAAAAATCCTGTGTGCGCTGGAAGATATGAGCATATAAGATCTTATTTTTGGGATGTCTAGATACGTCTTGGAAGTAAGCAAAATAAAATGATGAATATTACCCACCGAATCCCGTATTTAGTTATGGGAATAGTTTCACATTATGTCACATTTACAGATTACAAATAAAGCTGATGTGGATATACTAACACAATCCAGAATTTGAGAGTTTTAGACAAGTTCTTGATGGTCAGATGAAGAAACTTTAACATGGGCCTGGTAAAGTTCGTTGTCCGAATTGTTTAACAACACTGTACAAATAAGTGAATAAAATGTTAAAAGAAAGAATTTGTGTCCTTCTTCATTGCAGAGTAGGGCTGAAACGATACGCTAAGCCACGATACGATACACTGTTTTTTAACCACCTTACGATGCGAATGCATCACGATACGCGTCTTTTTTTCTGTAAAATTGGATTGGGTTCTAATTAAACTTAATAAAAAACTCAAATTTGTTAATTAACTTTATTATTCATTTTGTAGATACACATAATAAATAAATAAAAATATAACCATTGTCTTTGGCGCTTAAAACCAGCATTGGCTAGTATAGTGGTAACTGGGTGAATGTCAATTTATATAGATAAAACAACAAGTATGTCTGGTCATTCTTATGCTAGATAATACGCAGTTTGATTAATTGTATACAAAAATAACAACTAAACATTGTAGAACTGCATTTCAGTTCCTCAAATCCTGACAATTAGTTCACATTTCTAGTTTCACTAAAACTGTACTAGTAACTGTTAAGTAAATTGGTAATTAATCCAACAATGAAACATTTTTCTTTAAGAAAATAAGAGTATCAACATTATCATTTGTTAGCGAATTTCTCTGAGCAGACACTATGTCTCCAGCTGTTGAAAAAACGCGTTCACTTGGGACTGATGTACCAGGGACACAGAGATAGATTTTGACAAGTTTAGCTAAATTGGGCATTCTGTCTGCATTTAGAAATACTTTTATAAACTTTGATTTCTTTCTGGATAACAGTTTTACTATTACAATTTGATTGTTTATCAATATCCATTTCGGTTTCAACAATATCACATAACAAATTCTCAATAGCAGATTTAGTTTTCTTTTCAACAGGTTCCTCAAACAAACTTAAATCAATACCATCTTGGTTGTCGTTGTTGTTAATATTACGGCTCTGAAATATATAAATATAAAAACATTGAAAGAAAGATAATTCAAAAATAATTTTATTTGTAATTAACTATTAATTACAAATGTAATATTTTCCATATATGCACACACTTTGCTGGTGAATATCTCACAATTATTGCAGATCTTATATAATTCAACAGCATTTTCTAATCAGATACCTACAACTTTCACTTTGCATGTCTTTTGCACAATTTCTTGTCTTCTAAAGGAGGTCTTATATTTTTTTTCCCTTTATTTTATACTGGATATATATTTGTGTATTTTTTTTTTTAATCAATTTTTATTTTTTTACTATTATACTTTAATACTGTGAAATGAACTGATGCAATAAAACATTGCAAAATATTTTTATTTTAATTTATTTTTTATCTTACCAAATCTAAACATTTATCTGATATTCTTGCATAAATTTCATCTTCATCGAAATTCTGAATTATTTTGAATCTTGGGTCTAAAGCAGTACACTCTTCTAAAAACTGTAAAACTCCAAGTTCTCTATATCTTGGATCCAAATTATTAGCAATTGTAGTTTTCAATTCTTTAACCATTTTCGAATCAGTCTCTTTTACAAACATGGAGTTCATAATTTTAGTTTTCATTGGAAGTATAATAGACACTGTTGGTACCTTCTCTGTACACAAAATAGTGGTAACAGTTTTCAAAGTCGACATTACTTCAATAATCTCATCAATATGGGTTAGTTCTTCATCATTTAAAACCACGATATCTTTATTCGATTTTTTGAGATCAAGACTAGCAAGGAACACAGCCTCATGCTGTTCCCTATATCGGCTCAACATGTCGAAGCTTGAATTCCATCGAGTGGAAACATCTATTATTAACTTATGTTGAGGTATATCCAGTATATCTTGTTTTAAATTCAAAAGGTTGGATCCCAAGGGGCTGTGGTGGAAATATGAAACCAATTTACGAACTTTTCCTAAAAGACGATTTACAGAGGCGACAGAAGAAATTCCTTTCTGGCTCGCAAGGTTGATTGTGTGGGCAAAACATCTTATGTTTGGCCCTAGTCCTTCAGAGTCTCTTATGGCATTCACAATATTTTGTGCATTGTCAGATGTTACTGGTATACTGATTCCTTCCCTAAATAAAGACCATTCATCAACAGCTTTTAGTAGTATTGTTGAAGGTTACTAGCTGTATGAGACTCATTGAAAACCCTGGTCTGTAAAACATGATTTTGAATTTCCCATCGAGAGTCAATAAAATGAACTGTTACAGTAATAAAACTGTTGGCGCTCCTAGAAGTCCACCCATCTGTAGTAAGACTCACACTTTTGGCTTCTTTAAGTTTTTCCTCCAGTTTGTCTTTCGCTTCACTGTAAAGCTTGGGAACAACATTAGTTGCAAAATACGTTCTCGAAGGTATGTTATACCGGGTTCTAAAGTGCGTACCATTCGTCGAAATCCGACATTCTCGACCTCAGAATAGGGTCGCATGTCATGCGCCATAAACAAACCAATGCTTCTAGTAATAGCATGTGACCTTGCAGAACCTGGTGGCAGTGGAGTAGTATTCTGTAAAAATGTTTGCATGCGAAGTTGTCCTACACCTTCAACTTGAGTCCGGTTCTTTTGTCCAGTACCTTCATTGGTTTCAACAAGTGATACAAATGTCAAATTTGATGTGTTTTTTACCGGTGAAGAAGTGTTGCTGTTTGTTGGGTTCGAGTCTGCTGAGCTGGTACTACTAGGAGTAGTAGTAGTACTGGGTCTGGTGTGTTGATTTGGTAGATTTAAGTACAAGGCATGGTGTCGAGATATGTGGGTGCTCATATTTGTAGTATTTCCTGTGTAACGTATCTGAGCATGGCAGGACCGACAAACTGAAACATCTCTGTTAACCTTCCTATTTCCATTTCTGTATGTGACGGGAAAACCAAAATATTCCCACACTTTCGATTTATACTGGGCTGGAGGCTTTTCGATTTCCAAATCACCCAATGTGGCAGTACTTGAACCTGACATAGGACTTACTAAGACTAATAGTAGTAGTAATAGTAATAGAATGGTGTTTATTAGCTGTACCCTCATGTAAAAACAAAATTAAAATTCTAAATTTGTCGGTATTCAATCTTGACTTCTCTGTTTTCAATCTCTCAACAGTGAGCACGATACCATGCGCGGGTTTCTTAGCAGACGAATATTTATGTTATATTAAATCTGATTGGATGAATTGTTAGATTTAACTATCTAACCAATAAAACGCGTTCTTACAATAAACGTAGTACGCGATTATTAGGACATGTACCGGTCTGTAAACTCCTAGACCAAAGCGGGCCACTCGGCAAACTTCGGCAGATTCCGGTAACCTACATCTGTCGAGGTTTGCCGAGTGCAAAGCAGGCGACTTTATAGTCCGCTGTGTTTGTAAACCACGAAAACTAGCTTCCATCAGCGATTTAAAACAAGTTTTAATTGAAAGAAACCACACTGTTATGCAAGTCACTTTATTTTTAAACTAATGTATCATGCTTTATACTAAATTATATCGGTAATCGTAAGAAAAAAAATAAATCTAGATATACCGGTTTTCACTATAAAAATATCGTTTATCGTGACAGTTAAAAAAATCTCGGTACACCGATTCACCGATGAATCGTTTCAGCCCCATTGCAGAGTCCGTAAACCTGTTCTAATATCATCAGAGGGTGATATCTGATATCGTCCGTCCATATCAGATATCACCTTCTGATGACGTCACACAGGTTGATACGTTTCATAAAATGCATGGGAGATCAGAGAAAATGACATCCCAAAGTGTGTAAGATGTTATATTTATAAAAGAATACATCACCCATCTCTATCAACCATACATTTGTATTATTATGTACATTATTTATTTATAAGCTTATTTATAGGCATGCATGCATGGGCTACACTATCTATAAAAATCTGTCAAAAACCTGAATTTACTACATGTACTTGTTTGAAGTGGGTGTATAGATTAAGTTTATTTTGACTAGGTCACTAGAAGTACTGTGAAATAGATAAACCTGTTTTTTTTTCTTTTTTGTTTTGATGAATTGCAAACTACTAGTATTGAAAATACTCAAACAGATGGTTGACACATGTGTGCTAAAGTTGTACCAATTGTATTAGTATAATTTACAATAGATTGTATAAACTCATTTTAGTTATACTTATAGTTTTAAGTAACTGAGTTAATAATAGTTTGTATTTTACTCCCAGTTCCCAGTGTTCATCTTTCTGTAAAGTTTAAAGTGATTAGACCACTGATTTGGGTTCAGAGTCAAAATTGTCAATCTCATTGCATTTTGTATGTTGGTATAAACAGGTAGTCAATAGTATTTAATTGCCAAGGGATATATGCACGTATAAGCCAGTAAAGCATTCCTCATGATAAATATGCAGTTAACTGCATATTTATCATGCAGAGAGGAAGAGATGAGGTTTAACATCTACATGTACTCATCACATTAAACTAGGTTATTTTGAAAGTCTCGGACTAACTTATGGTATATTTTTAATTAATTTATGAGACCCTACTCCTGGGCGAGTGCAAGCTCAGGATTGAAGCCACGCCACTTGACCCAAGTCAATGACAAACCCTATGATCTGATACACACGAGTTAGAGCACTAGTTTTACCAGTAGGCTGTATAATTTTGTGGGATGATGAATGATGAGGCCCTCTCTAGGACAAATCATTAAACACATGGTGGTGTAATAGTTTGATGAAATGTTGTCTTTTACTACATTACAGTTTGCTCCAGATAAGTTAGATATTGAAGGAAAACTAAACAGTGCATTTGTTTGTCACAGCTATTTAGGCTAATTCATTTTTATAGTCGATTTACATATATGTTGATAGAGATATCCACTTTATGGTATAGAATGATTAATTATCTGCCGTAGTTTTCAAATTTCTGCATTGCATGGGGGACCTTGAAGCAATAAAATAAAAGTTTTTTTAAGATCCCATATGTTGCTGTGTGGTATACAATGGAAAGGATTAGAAGCATATGTGGTAAAAAAGACCAGTTGTTGGTTGATGCATAATAAATACTATCAGTGTAGACTTAAATAACTAAACACTGGACATTTCTATTTGACTGAGACTTTTGGTGTATTTCGCCGAACATAACTGATTAGCAATTACAGAAACGATTGAATGTAAATCAATTTATATACATTCATATTACATTATTAGATATGTTTCAACCTATTTTTGTCAATTTCTAGGTTCCAAATATTAGCGATTTAGCTTCTTTAAAGAAAATTGATATGATTACCTGGTAAATGATTTTAATATGTACCATAGTCATCTTTTGTCCCCCGCCTTTCGAAGAAAGCAGGGGACTATTAAAATGGGTTCGTCTGTCTGTCCGTCACACTTTTTAGGACACAATAACTCTCTTTCTAATTAAGCTAGAATGTTCAAACTTGGTGTAGGTGTTTATTAGGTCAATGCCTTGATGGAGTTCGAAGATGAGCATTTTCTGCTTAGGGTAAGCAGAGATAAGCAATTTGATTGGTTGATGCTTTGGGACACAATAACTTTAATTCTAATTAAGTGCAAGTGAGGAAACTTGGTGTATAGTTTCATTACATCAATACCTTGACTAAGTTCGATAATGAGCATTTTCTGCTCAGGGTAAGCAGAGCGATAAGCAATTTGATTGACCAAGACTTCAGAACACAATAACTCTCCTAATTGAGCTAGAATGTTCACACTTGGCGTAGGTGTTTATTAGGTGAATTCCTTGATGGGAGTTCAAAGATGAGAATTTTCTGCTTAGGGTAAGCAGAGATAAGCAATTTGATTGGTTGATGCCTTTGGACATGATAACTTTAGTTCTAATTATGTGAGAGTGAGGACACTTGTGTATAGTTTATTACATTAGTACCTTGACTAAGTTCGATAATGAACATTTTCTGCTGAGGGTAAGCAGAGCGATAAGCAATTTGATTGGTCGAGACTTTGGAACACAATACTTTTCCTTCTAATTGAGGTTGAATGTTCAAACTTGGTGTAGGCATTTATTCGATGAATGCCTTCATGGAGTTCGATGATGAACATTGTCTGTTTTGGGTAAGCAGAGATTTAAGCAATCTGATTGATTGATGCTTTGGGGCAAGATAACTTGGGTTATAATGAAGTGAGAGGCTAAGGAGCAATAAGCAATTTGATTGGTCAAGGCTTTGGAACATAACAACTCTGCTTTTAATTGAGGTAGAATGTTTAAACTTGATGTAGATATCCATTAGGTGAATGTCTTCACTGAGTTTAATGATTAACATTTCGTGCTAAAGCTAAGCAGAGCAAAGCAATTTCATTGGTCAGAGCTTCGGGACATGATAGCTTTGATTCTATCTTATAGAGAGCAATGAAACTTGGTGTATAGTTGATAATCAGTTTGATTGCTCTATACTTTTGAAAAAAATAAATGTGCGATTAATTAATATGTGTCATCTATTTATTTTTGGATTTTGGCGGGGGACATCAGCCTCACTGTTGGCTTTTTCTTCTCAATGAACATACAGTTGTAGCCCTTCAATGTAATCTTATCCAGTGTGCAATTAAAACCTTGGACTTCTTGTAACTGTATTTGTAATAAGTCGATGAGTACTTGTTACTGGTTGAATTAGATATAGATTTTCTAACCCTAATACTAATAGACTTCTGTTTGATGAATTGGCTTGTAGAAAATTTTAAATAATGTCTGTATGGGCTGTAATGTGATACAATTTAGATTGAATACTTGTCAGTTACAATAAAATTTAATATTTTAATCGTATCTGTATCATGTTACTCAGCTATACTACTAGTAAGATAAGACATAAATGTACTGGAAAGATTCCAGATAGATTTCGCTTAATCAATGTTAATGTTATCAAACATATTAGACTAAACTACTACATGTATCAACTCTTATATAAGTAGTAAACCAAAGGTAAAGAATATCATATTCATACTGGTATGTGAAGTCTCAGATTATGGTAACTGTAAGCTTATAATATAACAAAAATAAATAATGTTTGGCAAAATTTGCAAGAATTTGTCCATTGCCATTACGTCTATAACACTGTGTCAAACAGGGCATAGGTTTGGCTGTTCTTATTATGAACATTTTGAAAACAGATTAGTCTGAAATTGCACTGATTTTGCCAGTTATTAAAATAATATATATTTTTATTTCAGGTTTCTTCTTCTCAAATTAAAAATGGTACAATAAATTTATCTTGATAACTTGCAATTGTCTCCAGCTAAATTGTCTCCAGTGATCTCAGTTAAACTCCATTTTCACGAAAGCACCAATTATGACACATAGAAATAACATGACAGAAATGAACACATTTAATAGGAATGACGAGGATACAACTCGTATGCTTAACAGTTTATATGACAGTCCATGGCGGTCTTCACCATTACAGTCTCATAACACAGGTAATATTTGATTCAGTAGAGGATTAAAATGTGCCTAACGTGCCTAATTTTTATCGCAATTGGCGGCAATGGCGATCGACAGTGTGAGCGCTGTAACTTGCATTATGGCCAAGTTTAAGTTCAATCATCAAATTGTATCGGGTCATTTTGGGCTAACATGGTTTGTGGTTTTTTTTCTCAAATAATTTGGTTATCATTGTCAGTAGTAGGGGTCTTTATTAGCTGTAGGGGGAAACTTTATGGCCGAAGAAAACCCACGATGTTAGACAAGCGATACTGTTTCTTGTTATGTACAAGCCACCCCATAACACTTCACTAAGTGACAAATCCTTTTATCGAAAATTTGTGCGTTTGACTACTCAACTACTCTCTTGTCCTCTTCCCACCCCTTCCCAATTTTAAGGCAATTTTGACGTTCATTGCCATATAATTATTAATTGTGTTAGTGTAATGAGTTGTTGAAATATTGAAAAGGATAGACATGATTTGCCATGGTTTGTTGGTATAACAGAGATTTTCTGGCGAAAACATGATTTCTAATCAAGTAGCAAGATAAACCTTTATATTTATATTGAATTGTTTATGCGAATTATTAAACTTTTAGCTGATAGATCTACATTAGAAGAAAGACAACAGTTTCTACCACCTGTTAAATTAGATCCAGGGTTAGAAACCGTGCAAGAATTTGAATATAGAAATAAACTAAAAGCTGAAGAATTAGAAAAGAATCCTCCCATAGATAGGTAAGTTGATGTGTGCTTTGTTACTTTGAATTTAACTTTTGCTAGAAATTTGTCATCAGATCATATTAGTGGTAATTAATAAGTTGTTGATCAAATCATGATCACCAGTTATGCCATGCCCCATATTCCAAGCAATTTTAGTCAAAATAGGCTATTTATTGCAGTAAAACACAATTTTATATGTCCACATGTCAATGTGTATGTATGTTGTAATCCACCTTTCAGTCGGTCTGTCCACACATCTTGTCAGCACAATAATAGATGCTATAGTTTATATTTGATTTTTCAGAAACTTTCAGGCAAGCCAAGGGTCTCTATTTGTAGTGTTACGTGTAAGCTCCTTTTTTGCCCTCCTCGCGCTTGTAATGCTTGTCAGCAATATAAAGGCAAGAGTGTTCACCAAGTTGTTCTGAAACATTAACTAAAATGTAGGTGTATAAAAATGGGTATTATTAAGCACCAAATAAATTTCTCTATTGAATTTGTCCTTTTATATATTTCAGGTTTAGACTAGTTTACTTTATAATGGCTTTTCATGGTATTGGAATTCTCATGCCATGGAATATGTTTATAAATGCCAAAGAAGTAAGTAATTGTACATAGAACCGAAGGAAATGGTTAAAGTAGCAAACATAAACTGTTAAATATCAAATATTTATTGCGTTTATAATTAAGGTACTCATGACCACAAAACATGGTTTACCACAAATTGAAAGATGTTCTTAATATATATTTTAAACCTCTTGAAAGTAGCTTAATTTAATTAGAGCATTGTGTGTTCTAAGGTACAGTTTCTTCTTGCTGTTTGTGGTTAATTAGTTTAAATGACTTGCACTATAGAGATATATATGCTCAAGCATGGTTACAAACATCTTCAATAGAAGGCTTGATCTCGCTTTAACTACGTACATTTATCAAGGCCTTCATGTAATACCCTGCATATTTCGGCACTAATTTCGATTGGGTACAAGCCCAGCTTGTGATTGTGAACCTATCAGATTCCTCGGTCGTCGTGAATACCAAGTCTCGCGCTTTCAAACTAAAATTAAAATGTCTACCTGTTATAATCGAGGTGCAAAGTTCAAGCTTTGTTTAATGTCAAGGTTTCCGTGGAGGTCACAATGTCGCAACCTCTAATTGGATGCTACTTTTCACGTAGATAACGTAGCTATAAGTTCAGGAATTGTGAAGTAATCTAGCAATGTCCAGATGTTGTAAAACTAGCAGTCGTTGCTTCAGGAACATGGGCTGCAAACTGCTATTAAAGCTTAATGTTCAACAAGAAATTGATAAAAGTGATAAATTAACAGATGATTAATTAATCATGCAAGCATGGTAAATATTTATATTTCCTGCCTTTTGGTCTATTTTATAACATGCTGCTTTTTCGGTTAATGACTAAAAGAGTGTTAAAACAATCTGAATCTGCAGTCCTACAAAAATTTGTTTCCAGGCCATGAAATTTCACGCAAACGATACCAATCGGTTACATAAGGTCGCGCCAGCTTAAAAACGTGCGACCGATTTCCTGGTTACGCAATTTGAAATATCATTAACAAAATTATTCATATTTGATCAATTTTTATACGCAAACTCCATTCAAAATCACGTATTGACCAGTTGCAAGTAGGTTGATTTAAAAAAGCCCCCCACCCCTTATTCTTTATATGATTAAGTATGCCATAAATATTTGAAAGCGTACCTTTGGATTTTCAGACACAAAATGAGAAATGAGTTTGACATTTAACATATCAGCTATATTTCCAAAGAATTTACTACACGTGTTGATTTCACTGTAGCCATGCTGTACGGTAGTACCAATGACCCGTATGTATGTTGTCAACTTTCACCCCCACGGGCACATGGCATCGCTTGAGTGCTAATGTAAACGATTTTACTGTTCTGTCTATTTTTATACGCCCACATGAAAATGTGGTTGTATATTGCCGTCGCCCCCGTCCGTCCGTCCATCGTCCACAATTTCTTGTGAACACTCTACAGACTACATTTATCAACCGATTGTTTTGAAATTGATATATGTTGTTTACATTAGTGAGACGAAGAAGAATCCTATTTAATTTCAATAATTTCTGTTTATTACGTCTAGAGTTATGGCCCTTGTTTCACTTTGTTGAACCTTGTGAACGCTCTAATGCCAAAAGTTAACATACGATCTTTGTGAAATTTATATGCAATATTTAAGTTAGTGAATCAAAGAAGCCTATTGAATTTTAACAATTTCTGTTTATTACGTCTAGAGTTATGGCCCTTGTTTCACTTTATTGAACCTTGTGAACGCTCTAACGTCAAAAGTTATCATCCTATCTTTCTGAAATTTACATGCATTATTTAAATTGGTGATACGAAGAAGCCTATTGAATTTCAGCAATTTCCGTTTATTACATCTAGAGTTATGGCCCTTGTTTCACTTTATTGATCCTTGTGAACGCTCTAACGTCAAAAGTTATTATTCAATCTTTCTGAAAATTATATGCATTATTTAAATTAGTGAGACGAAGAATCCTATTGAATTTCAGCAATTTCCGTTTATTATGTCTAGAGTTATGGCCCTTGTTTCACTTTATTGATCCTTGTGAACACTCAAACGCAAAAAGTTATCACCCGATCTTTCTGAAATTTATATGCATTATTTAGATTGCTGAAACGAAGAAGCCTATTGAATTTCAGCAATTCCCGTTTATTATGTCTAGAGTTATGGCCCTTGTTTCACTTTATTGATCCTTGTGAACGCTCTAACGTCAAAAGTTATCATCCGATCTTTCTGAAATTTACATACATTATTTAAATTGGTGATACGAAGAAGCCTGTTGAATTTCAGCAATTTCCGTTTATTACATCTAGAGTTATGGCCCTTGTTTCACTTTATTGATCATTGTGAACGCTCTAACGTCAAAAGTTATCATTCGATCTTTCTGAAAATTATATGCATTATTTAAATTAGTGAGACGAAGAATCCTATTGCATTAGTGAGATGAAGAAGACTATTTAATTTCAATAACTTCCGTTAATTTCTTCTGGAGTTATGGCCCTTGTTTCACTTTGTTGCACCTTGTGAACGCTCTAACAACAAAAGTTATCAACCGATCTGTATGAAATTTATATGCATTATTTAAATAAGTAAAACAAAGAAGCCTACTGAATTTTAGCAATTTCCGTTAATTACATCTAGAGTTATGGCCCTTGTTTCACTTTGTTGAATCATGTGAACGCTCTAATGACAAAAGTTATCAACTGATCTGTATGAAATTGATATGGATCATTTAAATTAGTGAAATGAAGACGCCTATTGAATTTCAGCAATTTATGTTAATTTCTTCTGGAGTTATGGCCCTTGTTTCACTTTTTTGCACCTTGTGAACGCTCTAACGACAAAAGTTATCAACCGATCTGTATGAAATTTATATGCATCATTTAAATTAGTAAAACAAAGCTAAGCCTATTGAATTTCAGCAATTTCCGTTAATTACATCTAGAGTTATGGCCCTTGTTTCACTTTGTTGAATGTTGTGAACGCTCTAATGACAACAGTTATCATCCTATCTGTTTGAAATTGATATGCATCATTTAAATTAGTGAAATAAGAAGCCTGTTGAATTTCAGCAATTTCCGTTAATTCGCCATGAGTTATGGCCCTTGTTTCACTTTGTTGTACCTTGTAAATGCTCTAATGACAAAAGTTATTATCCGATCTGTATGAAATTTATATGTATCATTTAAATTAGTAAAACGAACAAGCCTATTGAGTTTCAGTTATCACCTAACTTAATGAAATGAAGACGAACAAGCCTATTGAATGTCAGCAATTTCCGTCAATTACATCTAGAGTTATGGCCCTTGATTTACTTTGTTGAACTTTGTGAACTTTCGAACAACAAAAGTTATCATCCGATCTGTATGAAATTTATATGCATTATTTGAATTCGTAAAATGAAAAATCGAATTTGAACAATTTCTTAGATTGCTTCCAGAGTTACGGTCCTTGTTTTAGTTTTTAGAACCTTGTGAACCTTCAAACAACGAAAATTGCCTACAAAAGAATAAATATGTGACAACCCTTGTTGACTGCTCGGACGATTTAGCTGCTGTGGGCGTATGTTTTGTTGCCTGGCAACCTTTCTTAATATTATTTCATCACATTCTACTATTCTGTTTCCTTTTGTGACTTTGTTTATAGAGTGCCAAGGTTAATAAATACTGTTTGTAAATAAGTCGCTACCTATGAGGGGTGCTATCTCATGCTACGTCAAGGTGCTTGGAAGAATGATTACAAATGACAAGTATGTATGTAGTAATATGAAGTATGTATGTAGTCTTCAGTGACCGAAAATAATATGGTAGCTACCATTTCTAGTTTTTGAAGGTCAGATATGATATAAAAACGAAAATCCATTAGTAATTTTTGGAACCGATTCACCTCTGCAACCGAACCGTGACCAGTTAACTGAGTAGCCATTTACATACATCAGGGATCTTAATTGGCTGATTATAGTCGGCTTCAGCCGTGACCAGTTAAATGAGTAGCCATTTACGTACATCAGGGATCTTAATCGGCTGATTATAGTCAGCTTCAGCCGCTTGCTGTTTGAAAAAGCCAATTGATAAAAGAATTATTAAAATATAGGGATTTAATGAAGTGGAACAAATTTTTCTAATGTTTAAATGGGGACACTGTGGGATTAAAGTCATAAACACTTAACCTCAAAATATGATATTAAATATAGAAGAATATAAATTAGTCAAGCTATTTCTTTAAAAAATACATTCACTGCAAGTGGAAATGAATATTAGCACCATTCAAATCTGGATAAAACATGAAAATAGCACAACCATTTTATGTAACCAATTGGTTATGCTATGGTCATCTGGCGTAACCAAAGAAAATTGTTACGCAGAGCATAAACCCGCAACCATTTTTCTGGTTACCCCAAAATTTGAAATTTCTATTGTTTATATAATTTTTGAATGGAATGATTTATTTTCATACACAAACATGGTTTCAATTGCAATGGCATTTTAGTAAAAGTCAATGTTCATTTTGTTCTAAATACTTTTAAACCTGGGTAAAAATGCCTTATCTACAATTTAGATACTGGTTTTTCTCACTGTTACGGTTGAAAAGGACTATTAAAATGGTTTCTGTCCGTCTGTTTGTCTGTCCGTCACACTTTTTCGGACACAATAACTTTCCTTCTAATTGAGCTAGAATGGTCAAACTAGGTGTAGGTGTTTATTAGCTGAATGCCTTGATGGAATTCAAAGATAAGCATTTTCTCCTTAGGGTAAACAGAGATATTCAACTTGATTGGGTGATGCTCTGGGACACGATAACTTTAGTTCTAATTAAGCGAGAGTGATGAAATTTGTTGTATGGTTTCATTACATCAATACCTTGACTAAGTTCGATAATGAGCATTTTCTGCTCAGGGCAGGTAGAGCAATAAGCAATTTGATTGGTCAAGACTTTGGAACACAATACAATAACTCCCCTTCAAATTGAGGTAGAATGTTCGAACTTGGTGTAGGCGTTGATTATGTGAATGCCTTGATGGAGTTCGAAGATGAGCATTTTCTGCTTAGGGTAAGCAGAGATAAGTAACTTGATTGGTTGGTGCTTTGGGACATGCTAACTTTTGTTCAAATTAAGTGAGAGTGATGAAACTTGGTGTATAGTTTCTTCACATCAATAACATGACTGAGTTTGATTATGAGAGCATTTTCGGCTCCTGGTAAGCAAAGTGATAAGCAATTTGATTGGTCGAGACTTTGGAGCTCGACAACTTTGATTCCAATTGTGTGATAATGGTGAAACTTTGTCAGTGTATAGTTTTATTACGTCAATACCTTAACAAGGTTTGATGCTGACCATTTTCTGGTTAGGCAAAGTAGAGACTTCAATCTGATTGGATCACAATAACTCTCCTGTTCAAAATTGGTGTAGGTGTCTATTACATGATGCCTTGACACAGTTCGTTCATGCGCATTTTACACTAAGGCTAAACAGAGATAAGCAGTTTAATTGGTTGAGACTTTGGAACAAGATAACTTTAGTTCTAATTGGGTTAGAGTGATGAAACTCTCGGGTAAAGATTCATTATATAATTACATTGAGTATTGACTAAGTTCGATGATAGGAATTTTCTGCTTAGGCTAAGTAGCGATAAGCAATTTGATTGGTCAAGGCTTTGGAACAGAACAACTCTGCTTTTAATTGAGGTATAGATGTTCATTAGGCGAATGTCTTGACAGAGTTAAATGATTAAAATTTCTTTTTAAAGCTAAGCAGAGCTCAGCAATTTCATTGGTTGATGCTTTGGGACCAGATAACTTTGATTCTAATTGATGGATAGTTTCACTACCAGGTACTTCAAAACCTGTATTTGATAGTGAACATTTTATGCTTAGACAAAGTATAGATAATCTGTTTGATTACTCGATACTTTTGAAAAAGATAAATGTGCAATTAATTAATATGTGTCATCTGTTTATTTTGGGATTTCGGCAGGGGACATCAGCCTCACTATGACTTGTAAATATTTAATTCCTGTACAGTATCCAAATTTATGTCAGTCTGTTTCTACAAAATTACATGCTGTCGTAATACGATAGAATGAAACCGTACTGTCGCCCAAAACAATTAACTACTTACACTATTCCAGTCGAAATACTCGTCAACATTTCTTAGCGTATTTATTTATTTATTTAAAAACATATATCCCATTCAAAACATGATCATAAATCAGAGAATATGCCATCAAAATAGAATCTTTTCTCCGACATTAGACATGTGGAATTTGTCACGCTGCATTTCATAATTTCACAAGTCTATCGAGATTTCTACTTCTGTTTCAGTTATTATACTATAATGGCATGCGATCAAAAACAGGGCTTGCATGGTCTAGTATTTTTCGGATATGTGTGTGTGAAATAGTGTTATTTAACGCCAGCTTCCACCGAAGTGAGGGGATCACGTGGCAAAGTGGGTAAGACGCTGGCTCGCTAGCCTGTAGGTCCAGTGTTTGATCCCTGCATTGGCCGAGAAAGTTCATCCAGAGTTTCCGGCTTGGTTCCCCCTTGTCAGTGATGCAGGACGGAGGGCCTGACAAGGACAGCTGTCTAGTCCTTCGGATGAGACAAAAAACCGACGTCCCGTGTATATATTGGAATGCAGGTGAAAGATCGCTGGCAGTTGGAATTCGATATAAGAGTAGGCGATAATGCCGCTGCCCAGGCAAAATTTCCCTCATAGTACAATGTATGGCGTATGCCCGTCTTCATTAGCCCAGTATAGGAGCAGAACAGTAGGACGTTAAACCCCATTTCATTTCATTTCCACCGAAGTGATATCGCAGACAAGTTAACGGATACAATGTACATTAGGATATGTGACATATATGACTAATTTCTACGTGTTGTCAGTTGACATCAAGGAGATTAAAACATCTGACAATAGAGAAATCACGGGTGAATCATGTAGATTAAGTTTATAATCACTCTTATTGGATTGATACATTGTCCGACATAGGAGAAGCAATGACTTCTGTTCTGGATTGGATTGATGAATTTTCCAACAAAGGATTAAGTCAGCCAATCAATGCAGATTAACTTGGTAATCAAGGTAGGTATATAGGCGGTAAAACACAATAGATATGTTGATCACTTAATTACCTAATCAGTCCATCCTATTATCAACGATAATTGGGTACATATATGCTCAGTACACTATATTAATGTTTGAATTTTGAATATTATTCACCATATCTTGATGTCCGACATTTGGAAAATAGCGTTGGACATGTCCGAAATATATGGACGAAATCCCATCTCTGCTTGCAGGGTCTTATTATTATTATGGTTGCTTATTATTATCACGTTGAATTGTTTCTTATTTATGTATTATTAGGCTCACTAGATATATATTTTTCATTAACTTGATAATGTGACCTGTATGTGTTACTGAACGATGTTATTAAAAAACAAAGAAGCAGTTATATCCATACATACCTTGTGTTGTGTTTTGATTGTCCGATCTCCAGAGTCCACAATTTTTTATGAATCTTTTTAAAACTTTAGGATAATGGCTATTTTGAGGAGACAATGATTGGGATTGAATTTGAGTTATGTTTTTATAACCTTAATGTAACAATTCTTATCAGCAGGCGACAATTTGGATTGAATTTGAACATAATCGCTATTTTTGTTCTGGAAATTTTCTTGTTTGCTCCCTAGAGGCCACAGTTTTTGACCAATCATCAATCTTTTTCAAACCTTAGGATAATGATTTATCAGTAGACGACAATATTGGGGTGATGCTATTTTTGTTCTTGAGTTATGGCCATTTAATTTGAGTAATTGTGTTTGTCCACTCTCTAGTGAGCCACAATTTTTGACAAATCTTTTTCAAACCTTAGGATAACGATTTTTACGTGTAGATGACAACCGCTGGTTTTTAGTTCAAACCATTTCTGATAGTTCATGTCAGAGTTATAGATAGCCCTTGATCAATTTGAAAAATCTTGTGATCATATCATCTGATTGACTTCAATCCATGCAAAATGTTTTTGTTCATGAGATGAAAATGCTGATAAATACTTTCAGAGTTTTTGCCCTTGATCATTAATAAAATTTCATCCAAGTTGAAAGTCATGCAGACCCTTTAGTGGCTAACGTTATATTTGATTGACTTCAAATTCAACCCCAATGTTCATAGACAAAGATTCATATTGATTTTCAAAGATTTCCTATAAAACAAACAGCTAAAATTATCAATTATAAATGTTAGCACTAGGGTAGGAAGAACTAGAAGCCAACCAAATTTCTGATAATAATTTCATGGGCTGTTACTCTTTATCAGTTTTGAATGTCTTAAATGCCCTTATTACCTGCAAAAGAACAAATGTGTCAACCTTAGTGGGCTGTGGGCGTATGTTTCATCAGCTGGCAATCTATCTTTGTTTTATGGAAAAAGTAATATCAACACTTAACAGCTGTGTGAAGTCTGGCGCCCTATGAATTATGTGTTATTATTAGCCTACTAAGAGCTTACCATTCTTAATTTTTGTCTTTTCAGTATTTTGAAAATTATAAATTGAACTCTACAGAAAGTCCAGTACAAGATTACAGCAAGTACTTTTTGTACTACGTTGGACTTGCTTCTCAGTTTCCAAATGTCTTTATGTCTTTAGTTAACTTTTGCTGTCAATGTGGTGGAGGGTAAGATTTTTTATGTATATGCTCACAATTCACATTGAAATGTGGCAGTATTTTGTTGTTCTTCCACACCTGTCCTTTCTCATGGATTTCTTTTGTTATTTCGCAAAATCTTTTGAATACCCTTGAAGCATAAGTTATTAATCGATTGTATAAAACTGTCAGTACCAGGAAAAGTTTTAGTGGCTCAGGTTATTTTAAATGTATACAATTTCACCAATGTATAAATGACAATTACTTCCAGAGTTATTTCCCTAAATTTTTTATCATTTTGTAATTGCAGGAAATATTATCACACAATTATGTATTGTTCAGGTTAAGGGGACACAGATGTTAATAGAATTTTAATAGATCTGCTTGAAATTTATTAGATTATTAGATTAGCATATTACAACAATTTCTGATCACTGATATTATAATTAATTTTAGAATTTTTTGCTCTTGCTCACATTGGATAATTTTGTGACAAAAGCATCAGTAGTTTTGTCCATTCCTTGCTTTAAGAGATAGACAGACTTTTGTGATCTGCTTAAGTTTAATGAAATATATGTACTTAGATGTTAATAGAATTTTAATAATAATATATCTGCTTGAAATTTATTAGATTATTACATTAGCTTATGACAACAATTTCTGATAACTGATATCATAAGTAATTTTGCTTTAAGACATAACAATCTTTTCGTGATTTGTTAAGTTGCTCGGGAAATATGTTCTGTGTCTGGTCGCTGTTTTCGGTCGAAACACATTTTGTTCTCAATCAGAATTTTTGTTTGTTTGAATTTTAGTCACTCTAGTTCAGTGGTTCTCAACCTTTTTTGCCAACAGCACACCTTGGAACACATTAAGTAATAGCGGCACACCTAGCTAAATAATACATGAAAAATATTTGAATTTTGCAAAACAAAAACATGACAAGTCATAGACGGCATACAACCGTAAACACATTCAAGTCAAAGACACATAGAATGACTCAAACTGAATAAAGAAAAACACAGCTATGAACTTACCAGTAGACACCAGTGAATACTCAATTGGGATCACATGGTTTTTTACATTTTCTTAGTGTGGCGTTCAAAATTTTTGCAGCACTCTTAGGAATATCTCGTGGCACACTGGTTGAGAATCACTGCTCTAGATAGACAAAATTGTAAATTGTGGATACATTGTGACTATCTTACATAATAAACTTAGTGTGCATCTACCTACTAAATATAAATTGACAAACCAGAATAGTTTTAGGGATAGGACAAAAAATTATCCATATCTCCTTTATTTCTCAACAGATCTTTTGCGGGGTTTTCAGGTTTTTATACGCCCACATTGAAATGTGGACGTATATTGCCGTCACCCCGTCCGTCCGTCTGTCGGTCCGTCCATCGTCCACAATTTCTTGTGAACGCTCTAACGCCAAAAGTTATCATCCAATTGTTTTAAAATTGATATATGTTGTTTACATTAGTGAGACGAAGAAGAATCCTATTTAATTTCAATAATTTCTGTTTATTACGTCTAGAGTTATGGCCCTTGTTTCACTTTGTTGAACCTTGTGAACGCTCTAATGCCAAAAGTTAACATACGATCTTTGTGAAATTTATATGCAATATTTAAGTTAGTGAATCAAAGAAGCCTATTGAATTTTAACAATTTCTGTTTATTACGTCTAGAGTTATGGCCCTTGTTTCACTTTATTGAACCTTGTGAACGCTCTAACGTCAAAAGTTATCATCCTATCTTTCTGAAATTTACATGCATTATTTAAATTGGTGATACGAAGAAGCCTATTGAATTTCAGCAATTTCCGTTTATTACATCTAGAGTTATGGCCCTTGTTTCACTTTATTGATCCTTGTGAACGCTCTAACGTCAAAAGTTATTATTCAATCTTTCTGAAAATTATATGCATTATTTAAATTAGTGAGACGAAGAATCCTATTGAATTTCAGCAATTTCCGTTTATTATGTCTAGAGTTATGGCCCTTGTTTCACTTTATTGATCCTTGTGAACACTCAAACGCAAAAAGTTATCACCCGATCTTTCTGAAATTTATATGCATTATTTAGATTGCTGAAACGAAGAAGCCTATTGAATTTCAGCAATTCCCGTTTATTATGTCTAGAGTTATGGCCCTTGTTTCACTTTATTGATCCTTGTGAACGCTCTAACGTCAAAAGTTATCATCCGATCTTTCTGAAATTTACATACATTATTATACGTCCACATTCATAATGTGAACGTATTATGCCGTCGCCCCTGTCTGTGTGTGTGTGTGTGTGTATGTATGTATGTGTATGTGTGTGTGTGTGTGTGTGTGTGTGTCTGTGGTTCGCCTACAGGGCGCAATTCTTCATGGATTTTCTTCAAACTTGGTATACTTATTCCTTATACCCCAAGGAAGATCCCTATTGTTTTTGGTGCATGCCCGACCCCCCGGGGCAGAGCCACGCCCATTTCTAGTATTTGTTTGTTTGTCGTCTACAGGCCACATTTCTTAACTAATAATCTTGAAACTTTGCATACACATTCTTTGTACCCTAAGGAACATCCCTATCGTTTGGGGTGCATGCCCAACCCCCAGGGGCAGAGCCACGCCCATTTTCTTTTCGTGTGTCTTTGTGTCGCCTACAGGGCGCAATTCTTACTGGATTTTCTTCAAACTTGGTATACTTATTCCTTATACCCCAAGGAAGATCCCTATTGTTTTTGGTGCATGCCCGACCCCCAGGGGCAGAGCCACGCCCATTTCTAGTTAATTGTGGTATGAATTCTTCTGCTTAAATAACGATAAGAGTTATGCCCCTTTATTTTCGGTAAAATGTCCGACAAGAACCACATCCCTATAGTTTTTGGTGAATGTCCAACCCCCAGGGGCAGAGGCACGCCCATTTTCTTTATGTGTGTCAGTACAGCTTGCAATGCTTAATCAGTCGTCTTGAAAACTTTTTTATACTTATTCCTTATACCCTAAGGCTGACCTCTATTATTTTTGGTGGATGCCCGACCCCCTGAGACAGAGCCCCGCCCAATGTTTGTGTGTCTTGTGTTTCGCCTACAGGCCACAATTCTTAACAGATCCTTTTGAAACTTTGCATACCTATTCCTTATACCCTAAGAATGACAACTGCATGTCCGGTGACCCCCAGGGCCAGAGCCACACCCAATTTTTGTGTTTATCGTTTACAGGCCGCAATTCTGAATGGATTAACTGGGTACTTGGCATATGTATTCCTTATAGCCTAAGGGTGTCAACTATTGATTTTGGTGAATGCCCTTACTGAAAGGATTATCTTGGAACTTGGTATACTTATTCCTTATACCCTAAGGATGGCAACTATTGATGTTGTCATTTCAATAACAGGGTGGTGCCTATTTATATTGTTCCATTTTCAACCCCCAGGGGCAGAGCCACACCCGATTTTTGTATTTATCATCTACAGGCTGCAATTCTGAATGGATCATCTTGGAATTTTGCATATTTATTCCTTATACCGTAAAGACAGCAACTATTTATTTTGGTGCATGCCCCAACCTCCTGGGGCAGTGTCATACCCACTTTTTTGTTAATATTTTGTCTGTAAATTTGGCAAAACAAACCCAACGCCTAGCCTCCTTTTCATTCTCAATCAAAGCTGGAACGTGGACGTATATTCCAGCGTTAGCGATGCTCTTGTTTAAATTGGTGATACGAAGAAGCCTGTTGAATTTCAGCAATTTCCGTTTATTACATCTAGAGTTATGGCCCTTGTTTCACTTTATTGATCATTGTGAACGCTCTAACGTCAAAAGTTATCATTCGATCTTTCTGAAAATTATATGCATTATTTAAATTAGTGAGACGAAGAATCCTATTGAATTTCAGCAATTTCCGTTTATTACGTCTAGAGTTATGGCCCTTGTTTCACTTTATTGATCCTTGTGAACGCTCTAACGCAAAAAGGTTATCACCCGATCTCTGTGAAATTTATATGTATAATTTAAATTAGTGAAACGAAAAAGCCTATTGGATTTCAGCAATTTACAATAATTACTTCTAGAGTTATTGCTCTTGTTTCACTTTGTTAAACCTTGTTAATGCTCGATTGATGATAGTTATCATCCAATATGTATGAAATTTATATGCATCATTTAAATTTGTGAAACAGGTCTATTGAATTTCAGCAATTTCCGTCAATAATTTCTAGAGTTATGGCGATTGTGAATGTTTGAATGACAAAAGTCATCATGTGATCTGTATGAAATTTATATGCATTATTTAAATTAGTAAAACGAAAAAGCCTGTCAAATTTCAACAATTTCTATAGATTACTTCCAGAGTTGAGACCCTTGTTTCGAGTTTGTAGAACCTTGTAAAAACCCTCAAACCTCAAAATTTATAATCTGATCTGTATGGAACTGTCTTGTAAAGGCCCCCAATTACCTACAAAGGAATAAATATGCGACAACCCTTGACGACCGCTCGGACGATTTAGCTGCTGTGGGCGTATGTTTTGTTGCCTGGCAACCTATCTTTATTTCTTTTGAAAAATCCCTTATGGGTTCTCACTGATGATTTTTTTTAATCCGGAAATTTGCACGCTTAGATTTAGAATCAAAGATTTTGTTTGTCGTTTTTGCTAAATTCAAGATGGTGTATTTCCATCACAGTTTCAGGAATCAGGTTGAAACTTTTTACGAATAAAGTACACATCGATGCATTAAATATGGCAGATTGAACATTTTTGTGGTGACTTCTGGAAATTTCTGAATGCCTTCTAATTTTTCCTGAACATAATAGTTCTCTGCATTTTAAAAAATAGACTAAAAATGACCCTTGGAAATATTTGTTCCAGATAATATCTTTCAGATACCTTGTTCATTAACATTTTCAACCATTTGGCCGCCATATTGGATTTTACAAAAAGGCTTCAAATCGATATTCAGCAACCATTTTCAATCCGATTTTCACAAACTGCTTTTATTTTGAAGCTCTTTGGAAACTGATTTTTGAATTTTAAAGCCTGTTACCAGGCGTGACTGTGTACTTCAATGACCTTTACACATATTTCAAATTTGTATATTTTGTTTTACTGTTTTATTTAGATCACCATCTGTTCGAATTATTATAAGTCTGCTGATAATGGTTGTATGTTTCATTACAACTGCAGTCCTGGCTATGATAGATACTTCTGGCTGTAAGTATTGTTTTTAAAGGAGCTAATTCTCTAACTCAATATTTTCTATAATATTTGAAATTAGAAACACAAATTAGAATTCGATAATGGTCCATTTCAGTCCATATTAATGTTGTGATGTTGCCATGAAAATGTGGGATCCTAATATCCAATAATAAAGAAACCATGAACGTTTTCAAATATGGTAATGAACAAAGAGAAACATATCCTAAATTACAATGCGGCAATAAATAGTAATGGATGATTCACAAATGATAAAATAACAATAAAAAACCGCGAAGAATGGGTTAATTAGGCGTAATCGATTGTCATTCAGTTTGTACGGTTCGCATATTTCACCAAACATAATTGATTAGAAATTACAATTTTTGTACGCCCACATATTCATGTGGACGTATATTGTCATCGCCCCTGTCCATCCGTCCACAGTTGTTTGTGAACGCTCTACGGGTCACAGTTTTATCCGATTTCAATGAAACTTGAGATATAGGTTTATGAACCTAAGATCTCGGTTCCTTTCGATATTGGCATGTATCGGACTGTAACTTCATGGATTATGGCCCCTGATTGTACGAAAACTCACGTTTTTAGCTTGTGAACACTGTCTGTAGAGGTCACAATTTTTATCCGATTTGGTTTAAACTTGAAATGTATGTTTATAACCCACAGATCTCAGTTCCTTTCGATATTGCACATATCGGACCATAACTTCCTGAATTATGGCCCCTGATTGTACGAAAAATCACGTTTTTAGCTTGTGAACCCTATAGAGGTTACAATTTTTATCCGATTTAAAAAACCATTTATATCACCGTTATATCCTAAAGATGGTTGAGTTCGAATTTCGTAAAAATCGGACCGAAACGGACATTCAAAATAGCCTCCCCTCGCTCGCAAATAGTGTCAAAATATTGTGCATCAGGGTTGTGGACCCTCTAGAGGTCACAATTTTCATCTGATTTTGATGAAACTTGAAATGCATGTTTATAACCCAAATATCTTGGTTCCTTTCCATTTTCATCTGATTTTGATGAAACTTGAAATGCGGATTTTCTAGAGGTCACAATTTTTTTCCAATTTAAAAAAACGTTTAAATACATAACCATTCCACCATAATGAAATGTTGAATTCAAATTTCGGGAAAATCGAAATGAAACTTCCCGACAAAATGGACGCTCTTTGTACGCAAATTGTATAGAAGTGTGTAATACGAAGGTTGTCAACCCTCTAGAGATCCATAACTTTCTGGATTATTGCCCCTGGTTGTACAAAAAATCGTGTTTGTTTTTAGCTTGTTCTCTATCCATCTCTTGCAAAATGTGAGTGTATCCTGTCTGGCAGCCGCTGGTTGAATATGTCACTTTATATACAATCATATTACATTAATATATCATTATATTTTTTCAGGGCAAGAAATATTCTTTATTGTGACAATGATTTCGGTTATTGTTCTCAATAGTAAGTACATGTTTGTTATCTTTCTGTTTAAAATAGTTTATAATGCCTAGGGTCACTGTTTTTAATAGGCTGTGTTCTGTCAGCTTTAGCCGATTGATGATTAATCTAGCTGATTGGTAAAACAATGAACTGGCCACTGTGGTATCATAAATCAATCTACTTTTCGCTAAATTAGAACAAGTTAATTATTACTTGTTAATTAAGAAGTGAATCAACTTGCTTGTCGTCTACAACAACAGTCTTTAGTGAGAATCAGCCATGTGGTTCATAATCCGAGTAATAGCATATGCAAAGGTAATTTTGATAATTACCATGGATGGTTGAGTTCGAATTTCGTAAAAATAAGACCTAAACTGACAGACAAAATGGCCGCCCCTTGTACTCAGATAGCGTAAAAATATGATATATCAAGGTTGTGGTCTCTCTAGAGGTCACAATTTTCTTCTGATTTTGATAAAACTTGAAATGTAAGTTTATAACCCAAAGATCTCGGTTCCTTTTGATATTCGCACATATCGGATAATAACTTCCTGAATTATGGCCCCTGATTGTACGAAAAATCGCGTTTTTAGCTGGTGGACCGTATAACAGTCATAATTTTTATGTGATTTAAAAAAACGTTTGAATATATCACTGATACACCCTAAAGATGGTTGAGTTCGAATTTCGTAAAAATTGGACCAAAACTGTTCTCTATCCATCTCTTGCAAAATGTGGGCGTTTCCTGCCTGGCAGCTGCTGGTTAGCCTGCGGATTCTCTAGAAGTCACAATTTTTTTTTCAAATTTTAAAAACCGTTCAAATATTTCACCATTCCACCATAATGAAGGTTGAATTCGAATTTCGGGAAAATCGAATGAAACTGTTTGACAAAATGGCTCTTTGTTCGCAAATTGTGTAAAAATATGCAATATGAAGATTGTGGAACCGCTAGAGGTCACTATTTTTGTCCAATTCTGATGAAACTTAAAACATATCTTTATATCCCAAAGATCTCAGTCCCTTCTGATATTTGCACATTTCAGTCCATAACTTTCTGGATTATTGCCCCTGATTGTACAAAAAATCGTTTTTGTTTTTAGCTTGTTCTCTATCAATCTCTTGCAAAATGTGGGCATATCCTGCCTGGCAGCCGCTGGTATCAATTGGAAGCAAAATGAATACTTCTCTAAATTCTCAAAATATACTTAAAATCATTGATTTATGACTAAAATGTCAGCTGACTAGCTAAGTGTCTGTTCTCAAACGGAGATAATTGTAGACAGGCAGCATAAGATTAGTATGTATACAGGTCACAATTCTATGGAATACAATTACTGCTTATTACTGAGCAATGTTTCAACTAGGCTTCTCTAGTCATTATCAAGCAATGATGAAATTGAGTTTGACTGCCACATCTCCATTGCTTGATAATGACTAGAGAAGCCTGGTCGAAACGTCGCTCAGTAAAATAAGCAGTAATTGTATTCCATAGAATTGTGACCTGTATACTCCAGTTCAATTACTAAATGCCATTGAAACAAGATTAGTATGGTTTTATATCTTGCTACAATATTAACTATAGATATATTATCATCTGCAGTTGTGTTAACATGTGTTCCAGAAAAATTATTTAGTTCCACAACGTCGATAAACCCACCCTGGTTTCAAATTAAGAGGTGTGTTTTTGTGCAATAGACATGTCCGAAAACTAGTATATTTTTTTTTAGTTGTCCTAATCCTGAATATATGTATCTAATTTTTGTATTTGTAGTGGCAGCTGGCATTTATCAAAATAGTATGTATGGACTAGCTGCTATTCTTCCAATGAAATACACTAATGCTATTGTATTTGGAAATGTAAGTCATTCCACTTATATGGATCAGAGCATCAGATATAAGATTGGGTAGGACAAAACCATATTCTTAGTTCTGTTAGGATGGCTGTTTATACATAACTGAATAGTTCATTTTGTGACAAAATTTTTGATAAGTGAGGATATCATTAACAACAGTGATTTTATAAATCTGTTATAATGGCTTATTGCTTGCTGAAAATGCACATAATTATTTTTGCTTTCTTTTCAGAATTTCTCTGGAACACTGATAGCTGTCATAAACATTATTACTATCATCGGTATGTATTTTTGTCAGCAATATAGATATTTATTTGATATTCGTTAAATATATGTCTTTGCAAAATGGTGTATTACGTTTGGCGTGTTCATTTCGGCAAAGAGTAAGGTGTATATCAAAAATTTAATATTATAGATCTTGTCACAGCATTATTCAAAATAACACAACAGATTCACAGAATTCGACTTTGAAGTTTGACCTAAATCAATGAGGTTGGAAACCTTCGAGGTCATGAATCTTCATTTAACTTTTTGTCCAATCATTTTGTACAGTACTTACAAGTAGTCAATTAAATGTGTTAAAACTTATTGGGCATTTTCAAACCATTGTACATAATTTCTTTGTTGCAGTTTCACCAAACACAAGAACAGCAGCCATTTACTACTTTGTGGCTGCCATTGTAGTTCTTCTCTTGGCTTTTGATGCTTACTTTGTTCTACCACTTACTGTAAGTTTCTCTACATTTCAATATATATTATAGGGGTGATACTATTGTGGAATTCGGCATTCAAAAAGACGGAAAAGCTGATATTTTCTGATATTAAACAAAAACTCCAAAGTACCGTATTTCATCTTTTTTTCATTAAATTCGAAAATATTGAACGATATCGCGTGGTTTTATTACTATTTTTATACATATATTGTCGTCACCCCTGTTCGTTCACAATTTGTTTGTGGACAATCTACAGGTCACAATTTTTACTTGATTTTGACGAAACTTGAAATATAGGTTAATCTCCAAAAGATCTCGGTTGCTTTCGATATTGGCATGTATCGGACCATAACTTCATGGATTATGGCCCCTGATTGTACGATAAATCATGTGATTTTGTTGAAACTTGAAATTCATGTGTATAACCCAAAGATCTTGGTTCCTGTTGATATTCGCACATATTGGATCGTAACTTCCTGAATTATGGCCCCTGATTTTACGAAAAATCATGTTTTTAGTGTTAATTAGATTTATACTATTCTTTATTCAATCATCGGTATCAACTTTAGTCCACCTTCATATCACCTTCACTCCTATACACACACTGCTCATCATGCTTCACTCCTCACCTGACCTGTGTATTCACAGCACACACCTGGATTGACATGCACTCACTCTCACTATACACCTCACTCACACACCACTAGCAGACGACATAGTTAACATTTATCCGATTTAAAAAAACGTTTTAGTATATCACCGTTACACCCTAATGATGGTTGAGTTCAAATTTCGTGAAAATTGGACCAAAACTGCCAGATAAAATGGACACCCCTTGTACGCAAATAGTGTAAAAATATGGTATATCAAGGTTGTGGACTCTCTAGAGATCACAATTTTTATCTGATTTTGATGAAACTTGGAATGCGTGTTTATGTCCCAAAGATTTTGGTTCCTTTCAATATTCGCGCATATCGGATCGTACCTTTCTGAATTATGGCCCTTGATTGTACAAAAAATCGCATTTTTAACTTGTGGTCCCTCTAGAGGTCACAATTATTATCCAATTTAAATAAAACATTCGAATATATCATTATTACACCTCAATGTTTGTTGAGTTCTAATTTCGTGAAAATCGGGCCAAAACTGACGAACAAAATGGCCGCCCCTTGTACACAAATAGTGTAGAAGTGTGTAATACGAAGGTTGTGGGCTTAATATCTTCAAATCAACACAGTCTCGATTATCCATTACTTGATTTAATCATTTATTTTACTGCTTAGGCATCCATCTTATAATTAAATTTAAAAAAAGTGGACTATATATATAAAGATACAAAATTTTTAAGAAAAAATAATAATTTTATGTGAATAACATAACACATTCTGTCTCGTTATTCAAAATTTTAATCCCGAATAACAAAACACTTTCTGTTTCATGATTTGTTATCCGCCAATAAAGAATAACGAAACACGATTTAAATTCACACTGTCTTATTATTAGTCGAAAAATTAAAATTAAAGAACTATTATTGTTGATTTTAGAAATTTTATCGACATTTCCTTAAAATTGTTGAATTGAAACAACTGGCTGTAAAGAACCAAGGAAATAAAACTTGCTTAACAGGATTGAAGCGGTATTGGTTTGTTTTTAAACAGGTAGGTTGGAACAGATGACATTCTTTTTAAACGCCCACATGGAAATGTGGACGTATATTGCCGTTGCCCCCTTCCATTCGTCCATCATCCACAATTTCTTGTGAACGCCATAAGAAGCCTATTTAATTTCAATAATTTCTGTTTATTAGGTCTAGAGTTATGACCCTTGTTTCACTTTGTTGGACCTTGTGAACGCTCTAACGCCAAAAGTTATCATCCGATCTTTGTGAAATTTATATGCATTATTTGAATTAGTGAAACGAAGAAGCCTTTTGAAGTTCAGCAATTTCCCTTAATTACTTCTAAGAGTTATGGCCCTTGTTTCACTTTGTTGCACCGTGTGAACGCTCTAACATCTAAAGATATCTGCCGATCTATATGAAAATTACATGCATTATTTAAAGTAGCTAAGTCTCTAACTCAATATCATCCCAAATCTTACATGTTGAAAATACGAATTATTTGTCAATTCAAATCAACATTGATGTTGTGATCTTACCAGGAAAAGGTAGGCTTCTGATATCCAATATTTAAGACAAAATAAACATTTTACCATTGGTACACGAATCGTGTACCATAGTGCGTTTTAGCGTCATTTGCAACAAGTGACCAGAAAGAACGAGCCTGCTTAATAGACTGGAATAACCAGACGCTAGAAATTGCTATAGGATAGGGTTGAGACACATGCTGTATTTCGCTGGACATAACTGATTTAAAATTAGAGTCAAAAAGGAAACAATTGAATGCAAATCAGTTTATTTATATACAATCAGATTACATTATTATATGCGTTTCGACCAATTTGGGTCAATTTCTAGGTCCAAAATATTAGCGATTTAGCTCCTTTAAATAAGTAAAACGAAAAAGCCTGTTAAATTTCAAAATTTTCTGTAAATTACTTCCAGAGTTAAGGCCCTTGTTTCAGTTTGTAGAACCTTGTGAACTCTCAAACGACAATAATTGTAATCTGATCTGTATGAAATTGTCTTGTAAATGCCCCCAATTACCTACAAAAGAATAAATATGCCTCAACCCTTGTCAATCCGCTCGGACGATTTAGCTGCTGTGGGCGTATGTTTCGTTGCCTGGCTAGCTATCTTTTATTTTAATTTTACGGGCCTAATTTAATGAGTGAGTCCAGCATAATTTCTTGTGATGACTCGTTGGGATTGTTCAATAAACTCATACAGAATATTAATTGAAGTAATTTAAATATATAATTTGGAGTATTTATACTTGGATTAAGTGTTCAAGAATGAAATAACTTTCCACTTGATCTTTGTCGGCCCTGTTTGGGTATATAGAGTACTGTCGAAAAAGCTTAGGATAGTTCATAGTGTCTACTTAATTAATGAACATTTCTGTTGTGTCCTTGATGATTTTCATTGCACGACTATTAAAACTACTGCCATTCCTGTATTTTGTACATCTATATTGAATTAAAAAAAATTTTTTATAGATTTGGGTTATGGTGTTTTGTGTATGGTTTGTGTTTTTCATAACACTCTCTCTGTTCCCAGCAGTACAGAGTGATATCAAGAGAATTAACTTCCCTATCAGTGGTATGCCTAATTTTATATATAAAACAAATGTCTACATATGTACATCAATATGGTATTAATTATTGATTTATTTGCATACATTGTAATTATGGGTACTTATCACTGAAAATGAATTTCAATGCAAAATTGAGGAATTAGTGCTAGGTTCTGAATGTAATACTCATAATAATTAATAACTACTATTTAAAAATTGTAAACCATTCAACTATTTTAAAGATTCCTATTTAAATTAAATGAGGAGCAATTGGTTTACAAACCATTTGTTTTTAGTAACCATTAATTAAGCAGATTTATAAAGTTCAGTATCTATTGAATAAACAGATTGACCAGCAGTAAATAAATGCTTAGTCGCTACTATCACTAAGAGGGATGTTTTCAGGGCAAGTTAATTACCTCCTGATATTAACTTTTTTTGCAAATTAAATTCTTAAACTATTTTTGAAATTATGAAGAAAAAAAATAAAATTGTTGGAATAAAAAATACTTCCCTTTTTAATGAAAATGGGCATGTAAAATAGTATGTGAAGGCGTAAAGTGAGTAAAAGGCACCAATTCTGCCCGGACCAGTGAGTGTTACTATGTATGATGTAAACAATGGACATGTTATAGATGCCGTAACATCACATGTAGACCTATACTGAACTTGAACTTAAAGGTCAGTAATCTTGCACAGAGTTAAAAGAAGGCCTTCACATAACTACCGTTCAGAGATGGGAACAAGTAGCAGGACCTTAAGTTGCAGTCAAATCGCCAGGTCATTATGAGTCATCAATTCATGGTGTATAAGTGAGAGTTATGCCCCCTTGCAACGACTCGAGTCATAGAGGGTGCTCGATTGTCAGTCTAAAACGTCCTGAATTGACTGAATTGCAATCAAGGGATATGGAATTCAGCCCTGCCCCTGTCACAGTTCTGCCAGTCACGACATCTTAGGTGGTGTGAGTAGAATAGTGACATATTTTAGGTAACAAATATTTTTCAGCTTTAATGAATGGTTGAGATATTTTGTTATGCAGTCGGCACATGCGTTGTACTCCGAAATTCTCCTTTTCACTCGATTGACACAATTTTTGGAATTGAGAGAATTTAATTCTGGAACGTTCAATCGAGTATTCCCTTAAGCTTTTTCAAGTGCAGTCTCAAGTCGCAATAAATATTTCAAGCCAAGTCATAAGACGGGTCACTGATGCAACTTAAGTCAGACTCGAGATCCCACCTCTGCTACTGTGAAACAAATTTTTAAATAAAAACTATGATCTGTTTCAACTTTCATAGTCTTATTTTGAAAAAATTCCATCTACAAGATTTTATTAAATTTTCAGATGTGTATTGGGCTCCTATCTTCTGTTTTCTCAACTTTAATTTCTTTGCCATGATGGGTAATCTGGCTACTGAATGTGTTCGAGTTGTAAGTAATTTTTCTATGCCCACATTTTCATGTGCACGTATATTGTCGTCGCCCCTGTCTATCCACAATTTGTTTGTGGACACTCTACAGGTCACAATTTTTATCTGCTTTTTGACGAAACTTGAAGTATAGGTTTATCTCTCAAAGATCTTGGTTCCTTTTGATATTGGCATGTATCGGATCGTAACTTCATGGATTTTAGCTTTAATTTCTTTGCCGTGATGAGTAATCTGGCTACTGAAAGGTCACAATTTTTATCCGATTTTGATTAAACTTGCAATATAAGTTTATCTCCCAAAGATATTGGTTCCTTTCGATATGGATTATGGTCCCTGATTGTACGAAACATCATGTTTTTAGCTTGTGGACACTATAGAGGTCACAATTTTCATCGGATTTTGATGAAATTAGATCTTGGTTCCTTTCGATATATAAGCGCATATCGGATCATTGCTTGTGATCCCTCTAGAGGTCACAATTTTTATCCGATGTTAAAAAACGTTTAAATATATCACTATTCCACCATAATGTAGGTTGAATTTGAATTTCGGGAAAATCGAAACAAGACTGCCTGGCAAAATGGCTGCTCTTAGTACACAAATTGTGTAAAAGTATTAATATAAAGGTTGTGGACACTCTAGAGGTCACAACTTTTATCCAATTTTGAAGAAACTTAAAATATATATTTATATTCCAGAGATTTCATTTTCAATTCCTTTTGATATTTGCGCTTACACGCCTTGGGATGTTATTTCATTTGATCTCCCATGCATGTTATGAAACGTATCCACCTGTTGTGACGTCATCAAAGGGTGATATCTGATATCGACCCTAGGGACAATATCAGATATTACCCTCTGATGACGTCACAACAGCTTTACGGACTCTGCAATGAAAAAGGACCCAAATTCTTTCTTTTAACATTTTATTAACGTGTTTGTACATTGTTGTCAAACGATTCAGACTACGAACTTTGCCTGATTGTCTGAAACTCAAATTCTGGATTGTGTAGTATATTCACATCAGTTTTATTCACAATCCGTAAATGTGAAACTTTTACCAAAACTAAATATGGAATTCAGTGGGTAATATTCATCATTTTATTTTGCTTACTTCCAAGACGAATCTAGACATCCCAAAAAAATAAGATCTTATATACTCAACTTCCAGCGCACACAGGATTTTTTGCTCACTATCATGTTTATTATTCCGCCACACTGACCAACTGTTAAAAAAATTCACAGCGACAGCCCACTGATTTATGGGCACGGCATTGTTGGCACATTCACTGATGTCTTGTCACTCGAAATTGAAAAGCGTTTATTTATCATTTGTATCTCACAATCCGAAATATCCGAGTACATTAAATCCTTGTTAAATATTTTCTGCATAAATTCTGCACTTGGACTAGCTTTAAATAATTCTTTGTCGGAATCTATGTTTTCCTTTTCAACCATATTTTCTACAAATTGACTTGCGCGGGTCAGTTTGTTGTCCGAATCGTTTGACAACATTTCATAAAATGAATTCTAGTTTGTGAAAAATGGGGTTGCTAAAATGTAATGCACATCCAACTTACGACTTGTTTTCTTAATTTTGTCATATCAGTCGCAGGACTGATATGGGCTAAACCATTGTGTTATAGGTAAAATCAATTTAGGATAGATTAGGGTAATATTTATCTCATATCGGACCATAACATCCTGGATTATGTTCCCTGATTGTACGAAAAATCGCTTTTGTTTTTAGCTTGTTCTCTATCCATCTTTTTCAAAATGTGGGCGTATCTTGCCTGGCAAGCGCTGGTTAGCTTGTGGATCTTCAAGAGGTCACAATTTTCATTCAATTTTAAAAAAAGTTTAAACATATCAGTGTTACAACCTAATGACAGTTGAGTTCAAATTTGGTGAAAATCAGACCGAAACTGCTGGACAAAATGTTTGCTCCTTGTACGCAAATAGTGTAAAAGTATGTAATATAGAGGTCAGAATTTTTATCTGATCTTGATGAGATTTGCAATATATCTTTATATCCCACAGATCTCAGTCCTTTTTGATATTTGTGCATTTCAGACCATAACTTTCTGGATTATGGTCTGTGATTCTACAAAAAATCGCATTTTTTTATTTTTAGATATTTCTTGCAAAATGTAGGCATATCTTGCATGGAAATTAAATGTTAAAACATGAATTGATTGTCCTTTGGTCACACTCTTTGAGCACAATAACTTTATTTCTAGTGAATGGGTTTTGATAAAACTTAGAACACACCTTCATTGTAACACTCACTCAACTAAGTTCCAATTTCCGAGCCATCCACACGTAAATGATTACCACCATGCCATCTGTTTATTTGCAGTTTCATAGTCCATTGTATAAGACATGATTTCTTGACCATGGATTAATATAAATTTTGATATATGTATATTATCACTGTCACTCACCTTAGTTTATATCTAATGTGCAAATATTCACAAAATTTGAGGTTTATTCTATAACAGTGTTTACGGTAATATTAATGCTATGTGCCTGTTGTATCAGCTTTCTTCAATCTGATCGGTTGATCATTGAACTGTACTTCTTATTCACTGAAGTTCAATGCCATTTGTGCATATATATTAAATTACTTATGTGGGACTGAGTAATGTTTTTGTAACTGTTAAATGCATACAATTTCTATTTTATGTATTTTTCAGCCGGGACCAAGATTTGTGTGGATTCCTGTACTGTTAAGGGGTTTAATACTTATTCCATTCTTTCTTCTGTGTAACTATCAGCCTGGTCAGAGGTTGTTACCAGTTTATATACCCAATGATTATGCGTATATTGTAGGAGCTGCTCTTATGGCTTTTACAAGTGGCTATTTCAGCAGCCTGGTCATGATGTATGCCCCAAAGTAAGTTTGAAACAAATTTATTTCTGTCTATAACAAAGTTATTTTGAAGAGGTGTTTTTTTCATGAAATTGTTTAAAATTGTGGCAGTCCATCAGTGCTTAAAGCAGATTTCCTATGGACTCAATGGGGGGATCTTCAATGGGAAACACCTTTTGTAAATAACCCTTGCTCATATCCCAGAGATTCTAGACTGTGGATATGTAGTAACTTAGTGAGGTGATATTACTCCATGACATAGTCAGAGATAACAAAAAAATAAATTGCATACAGACATTTCTTTTCCAAGTCATTATTTTTAGTCATCTTCAACAGAAGGCTTGATCTCGCTTTACTCCATATATTTTATTAAGGCCTTCACATAATGCCTTGCATATTTTGGCACTAATTTATATTGGGTATTCACCTAGCACGAGAGCCTATCATTCCTCGTACATCGCGAATACCAGGTCTCGCTCTTTCCAGCTAAAATGGCTACCTTTGATAATCGAGTTGCAAAGTTCAAGGTTCCATGAAGGTCACTGTATTTGATTTGAGTATGTTAGTATTACAACTTCTGATTGGACGCTACTGTTCACATGTCTGCAGATAACGTAGCTATAAGTTACAGAATTGCAAAGTAATCTAGCAACGTCCAGATGTTGTAAAACTCGCAGTCGCTGCTTCAGGAACATTTTATTTTGTAAGCTTGTCAATGTCATATTTTTCAACACTTTGGTCAAATTTTTTATGAAACTTAAAATATAACAATTTTTTTCGTAACTTCCTGAATTATGGCCCTCGATTTTTAGCTTGTGGTCCCTATAGAGCTAACAATTTTTATCCGATGTAATAAAAAACGTTTGAATATATCACCATTAAACTGTAATGATGGCTGAGTTCGAATTTCGTGAAAATCGGACCAAAACTGCCTTCCTTTTACTACGATTTTCGTCTTCAGCACCCCTAAAAATTATAGAAAGAAATATTAAACGACAAAATAGCAAATAAATGGCGTGGTTGCTATGCGATTTTGTTTTGGAACAAGGTGATACAATGGACTTATATTTGTCCGGAAAGCCATGGTTCGATGTGACTCCGATCGTTTTTACCTGAATAGATTGTTCCACAGAAAGCTTATACAATTTGCTACCAGATGGCACCATTAACTGGGGTTCGTTGAAAAAGTGTCTTAAATCGTTCTTCCTCGGGGCTCTTCAAATGTTTAAATAATATTTTATATTACATGTGAAGCCAAAAGAAAGACCAGCAATAGACAGATTTAGCTCTTTAAGCTGTGTTGATAAAACTGGGGTTCATTGAAAAAGTGTCTTAAATCGTTCTTCCTCGGGGCTCTTCAGATGTTTAAATAATATTTTATATTACATGTGAAGCCAAAAGAAAGACCAGCAATAGACAGATTTAGCTCTTTAAGCTGTGTTGATAAAACTGGGGTTCGTTGAAAAAGTGTCTTAAATCGTTCTTCCTCGGGGCTCTTCAGATGTTTAAATAATATTTTATATTACATGTGAAGCCAAAAGAAAGACCAGCAATAGACAGATTTAGCTCTTTAAGCTGTGTTGATAAAATATCTTGATTAAAGATACATTATGGGAGATTAGATAAAGAGTTGGCAGTTCTCACTATAATAGTTAAAAGCTAGACAATGTAAAGGGAATTTGATCCATTCTGAACCGAGAATTTAGCGATTGAAATTTTGGCCTAGCCTCTATCATCATTACTAAAGTTGGTACGATAAAAAACATAGTCTCGATTATCCATTTCATGATTAAATCATGAATGAAAGTTGAGCAGCAAATGGAATCCTAATCTAATAAATATCGCTCGCTAGCGATGTTTATTGGGAGTTGATTACGGTCTGGATAAGCTAATTAATGTCTAATTAATAATTTAGATAACATTTCAGGCCTAAAGAAAGAGCTGCAATAGGCAGATTTAGCTCTTATATAATGTATGTTTAAGTGCAAGTATTTATCTGATAACTATTTTAGGATTTTTACACAATTTTATTTTATTTCAGACAAGTATCTCCAGCATATGCTGGTACAGCTGGTATGATGATGGCATTGTTCCTAGTTTTAGGCATTGCATCAGGTGTCAATTTCTCCATTGTTCTTACTATAATTGTGGAAAAAGTACAGATATAGGTCACCTGTATATTCCTAAGAAAATATTGAAAAGTGTTTGTATATTATAGGGCTTCCACTTTAAAATTTTCAGACTTGGTAATATTTGATAACCCGCGAAACCTTTGCAAATTAAATTCATATTTCATGTGTTTTATTTATGGTAACATATCGTGAATTCATGTGTCTATACCATTTTGTCAGAATGGTGTACACAAAAATTTATGTATTTCACAATGAAATGAAATAATAGTAGAGCTTATAATAATTATTTTAATTATTCATGAATGAAATCGTATTTAAGTAGCTTTTTCTTACTTGGTTAAAGACAAATAAAGAGCTGAATTGGCCGTAGAAAAATCATTCCAGTAGCTCATACGTATTACCACATGCTCTATAGAAAACACGCTGACCTGGATAATTTTTAGTTGTAATCCAATAACTTCGAAATGAAGATAAATATATAATTATCCAAGGCATATTTCTCACATTTATCGATTTTAGACCATCTCTTACAGATGTTATGGCATTACAGGCCACATTATTGTGATGTAAAGCCTAATAATGAATAACTTAATACCTAATATCAGACTAATTTCACAGCTAGGGACACTAGTGCCCCCTAGAAGTAGAATATAGTCGTGCATAATAAGAATAAAAATATGCACAATATTTTAGTGACACATGAATTATCAATATTGCTATAAAATAGCACTGGAATACGGAATATTCTTAATTTTTTCGGTATACAAGTTTACTAATCTCTAGCTTTTATTTCTATGATCGTCACTAGATCGTAATACCGTGGTAAAAATAACTTTGAATGCATTTTCCTCACAACATGTTGAGGATTTACGTAATTTCTATGCTGCTTTTATTTAATACGACAGTTTGTTTGATTCGAAGAGCAGTACTTCATATCTGATTGCCTTTTTTTGAAGATCATAATTATCTTATTTACACCATGTGTGACCGTAATAGAGGTAAAGCGGCTTTGTTATAGGAAATTCTTAATGACACGTTGACAATAGGTGAGTGTTCAAAAACCTATTCATGTCATTGATAAGATTCCCATCTAACAATTAACTTTTATTGTTCTACTACCAGACATTCTAGATAAACACTCGGTATAATCTATTGACAACTATGTATACAACTCTTTAACACCAATCATGAGATTACGTTTCTTCAATACAGGTGCATTATTCTATAAACGCTGTAAATTTTATAGTTACATAGCGGAGGGCGATCATATCCATGTTTGAAAATTGTCTTTTTTCAAAAATACGCTATTTTTCCGGCGTGCAAAATAACCTATGGGTCAGAACTATTTTCGGTCATTTTCCATAGCCCTAGGTCTCGACCGGCATATACGGTCAACGTGGAACCCATTGTATATTGGCACTGTATATTGTTCAGTTATTTTAGGCTGCTATACAGGTATATCTTTTACCACCTTATTGCCCCAAATATTATTTTACTTTGGTTGGATTGCCAAACCTCCATTTATTTGGTAATAATATCTTACTTGGCACTATGTATTTTGCATTATAATGTTATCTGGTTGTAGTACCAAACAGATGCACCAGTTATATCCATCTACAGGTTATTCTTAATCCTGATAACCTACATTTATTCTGTCAAAATACATTAGTAATAATGATTTACTTGTTATTATATTATAATGTAGTCTGATCAGTTATTTTATTGTTTATCTATTTAATGTTTTTATACTCCCACATTTTCATGTGGACATATGTCATCACCCCTGCCCGTCCACAATTTGTTTGTAGACACTGTACAGGTCACAATTTTTATCTGATTTTGAAGAAACTTGAAATATAGGTTTATCTCCAAAAGATCTTGGTTCCTTTCGATATTGGCATGTATCGGACAGTAACTTCATGGATTAAGCCCCTGATTTTACGAAAAATCGTATTTTTAGCTTGTGGACCCTCTAGAAATCACAATTTTTATCTGATTTTAAAAATCGTTTAAATTTATTACCGTTACACCACACTGAAGTTTATACAATAATGAAGGATGAGTTCGAATTTCGAGAAAAATCGAAACCAAACTGCCAGACAACATGGCTGCTCCTTGTACTCATATAGTGTAAAAGTATGTAATACAAAGGTTGTGGACCCTCTAGATGTCACAATTTTTGTCAGATGTTGATGAAACTCAAATATATGTTTATATCCCAAAGATCTCAGTTCTTTTCAATAGTCTCGCATTTCAGACCATAAATTACTTGATTATGGCCCCTGATTGTACGAAAAATCTTCTTTTTTTTTTTAGCTTGTTCTCTTTCCATCTCTTGCAAAAAGTGGGTGTATCTTGCGTGGTAACTGCTGGTTATTGTTGAAAATTATATAGAGAGTAGTAATTTAATATTGACAGTTGTGTCTGATGTAATTAACAGCCTGGAATTTTAAGGTGTATATAATATCAGTAGTCAATATTATTCCATGATCTAAAGAGATGATCCATGATTTTATATATTTTACAGTAATATTGTAAGAAATTTTTGTGCCATTGGCCAACATTGTTTAATAGTAATAGGTCTCCTAGAAAGCAAATCTTGCCTGCATTGGATGATAATTTTTCTCTCCTTAATGTTAAATATAGGGCTTACATAAACATTTCCATACATTAATTGATGATATTATGAAGATCGTATACTCCCCACATTTACATGTATATTACAAGTTTAAATTTAAAAACTATTGTAGCAGTTTTATTTATATATTAAATTGTAATGTCTTTATTATTTGTGAAATTATTGAAGTGAACATGGATTGAGTATACACAAAATTAGTGATTTACTTTGTCACAAAATACACAAGGAAGCTTTTTGTTGTAGGATAGAATTCCTACAATCCTTCCTTCACCAAAATATGTACAGTGAAGACATACTTTAATTGTGTTCTCTCATTATTTTTGCCTTTTTGTATATTTGAAGGTAAATAAGTTCCTTTGTATTCAATTACGGCAGTATCTTTGTATTCGATTTCGGCAGTTGGAATAATTATTCGGTTCATGTGAAAATATTGTAACTTTAATGTATTATCTTTATTCATGACAATGAATATGATCTCATTACATGTACACATTAGAGTGCAAATTATGTCTGTGTGTTAGTGTTTGATTATAATTTTCTCTAATTATTGTAAAAACTGTTGTTGGTTTAAGAGATCACTTCCTAAATGTAACAGGGTTCCCGCGATCCTTGAAAATCCTTTAATATCCTTAAATTTAAAATTTCATTTCCAAGGTCTTGAATATCCTTGAATTTTGCGGAAATAGGAAAATATCCTTGAATTTCAGTTGAGATCCGTAATTTTGTTTCAAATGTCTTCAATTCCTTTTAAATATGAGATTATAACGATAGTTTTGGTTATTTTTAAGATGAAAAATTGTAACTTTAGGCTAAAAAATGTCCTTGAAAATCCTTGAATTTGACATATATTTATCCTTGAATATCCTTGAAAAAATGTTTGACGAAGCCGCGGGAACCCTGTGTGAAATCAACTATAATAACTGCTCTTCATTCCACAATACACTAAGGCAGACAATCATTTTATTCAGAGCTAATTTACAAATTTTTTGGGAAAGAAAGAGGGTATTTTATTGTGTATATACTTATCACTTTGTTTTAATATATACAGCTGTTGATTGATGTTTTCTTTTATTTTGATACCAGTTCACCAATCTACTTTCTTTTTTGATTTGTTCATTGATTGTGTTCATGTCTTTTGGTCATGATTATTATATCAAAACTCAGACGTAATTGTTATTATCCTACACCTCACCCATGTTTATAGTTGAAAAACAATCTTACCAATACAGTAGACTCCGCATATGACGGACGCGCATACAACAGACTATCGCTTATAACGGACACAACAGATTGGTCCCGATTTTTTTAATAGAAATTTCTTATTTTCAAAGTCTTTTATATAGCGGATACTGTATAACAGACGATTTTCATCGGTCCCTAATCAACAAATCAATGTAAAAGTCCATTATTATAACGGACTCTTGAATAAGAAGAACAAAATGATGATATTACTGATTTTATTATCAATGACTGGAATACATTTTCCAGAAAATATCCATACTGATTTTATGGGAAACATTTTTCTGGGAAAATTCAGCCCAGGCACAACAGCGATTCCACACACACGGAAATCCCGAATAACAACGGAAATTTTGAGATTTCAATTTGTTCAAAAGTAAATTTTTTAGTCTTCTTCTTCCTCAAGTAAATTTCAAAAGTCTTCTCAATATGTATATTCGTCCAGCTTTAGCTAACAAGTAGTGTGTTCATCTCTTTGCTTAAAATCCATAGAAAATTGGAAATAAACGTGTGGAAACCCTGCAGCACACTGAAGTGTGCCACGCTGAGAATAGGCATCTGACTGGTGATTGCGACCTCTTGTTCTTAGTGTAGCAATTATCTTCACTAGATTATTTTCCTTCATTTATACCTCAAAGATTAGGTATACCTCATTATGAACCAAAATGAACCAATTTTCAGTTTATGAATGTGATGCACAACATTATGGAAGAATAAGATTGCCAATATCATTTCAATGTTCACGGTGCAAAATGCACATGTCAGCAGTTCAAAATACTTAGACTTATTTTAGTTTTACAATTTGCAATTTCCATTGCACCACAATACCAATGTCACAGTGTTAAAATACAGAATACACTTTTTAATAATACTAAATACAGTATAATAGTTATTTTATACATTACACTTCTCCATTCTGCATTTTGCATAATAGACAAATGCATAATAGAACTTAGCATATTAGACATATACCTTATGTGCCATCTACGACTAGAGCGGAAATTAATAATTTACTCGATCAATCTACAAGGTCAAAGTCTGTAGAAGGAGGCGGAACTCATATTTACGGACCTTGGGAAAGCGATAAATGAAATGAAATGGGGTTTAACGTCCTACTGTTCTACTCTGACTGGGCTAATGAAGATGAGCATAGGCCATACAGTATGCTATGAGGGAAATTTTGCCCGAGCAGCAGCACTATGGCCTACTCTTACAGCGAATTCCAACTGTCAAGGGTCTTTTACATGCACGTTGATGTATACACAGGACCTTGGTGGGTTTTTTTTGGTCAGACCCTCCTTCCCGCACCATGTTGCAAAATCCTGATGAACTTTTTTGGCCAATCGACCTCCAGGTTAGCAAGCCAGTGTCTTACCCATTTAGCTGCCATGGCTCCCTACTTTGAAAAAAAAGATTAAAGTTGAAGTAAAAGGGATGGTGGTAGGTTATGAAGTAAAAATATGGGGCTTATTGAAGGCTCAGATTAGCCATACCGTGTGCATGATTTCACAGAAGTCATGGTCATCCAGCTAATTCCTTATTGCATGAAAGTCGATTTATTGTATGGTGACTTATTGTATGTCAGCTAGATCTCTGACCCTTCCATTTACCTAGACCTTGTAGATTGATCGCGTAAATTATTAATTTCCAGGGGAGTTGGATGGCCGTATAATTAGCACATTCGCGCTATATCATAAGGTCTGTCATTGAGTCAACTGGCGTGGTTTCGATTCCCTGGTTGTACGTGACAAGGAGTAGGGTCGCCTGTTCAGGCTCGTGGGTTTTCTCCGGGTCCTCTTCCCACTGCTAAAGAACCCTACGCGCAAGCGACTTATTGAAATAAAATTGAACCATGTGTTAGTCTGGAAATGACCTAGTTTTGTTAAGTGGACGTTAAACCCCATTCCTCTCTCTCTATATTTTTTAGGACTTCGAATTTTGTCTAATGGTTTGGATTGTTCGTACTTGGTTTTATTTTATTTTATTACCATCGTAGTCCAGCCTTTTTTCCATCGGCAAATGAGCTTCGTCGTAGATCCAATATAATAAGGTATATGTTCTATTATGCATTTGTCTATTATGCAAAATGCAGAATAGAGAAGTGTAATGTGCAAAATAACTATTATACTGTATTTAGTATTATTAAAAAGTGTATTCTGTATTTTAACACTGTGGCAATGATATTGTGGAGCAATGGAAATTGCAAATATGTGTAGTAAAAATAAAATCTGTGTTTTTGAACTGCTGATATATGCAGTTTGTACAGTGAACATTGAAATAATATAATAGACTTTGTGAGATTAAAGATGGGTTCCCGCATACAAACTGGGTGATTTAATGGTATATATGGACTAAAAACATATTCAAACCAATTAATTTGTCATAATTTTGCTTCAAATCCTTCTCAAACATTGTAATTGCAAAGGAATGTCCTGCTATAAAAATTTGATCAAACCAGGTCATGTTTACGTCACGTGACTTACCTCTCTTAGAACTCAGAGGAGAATTCATTGCATACATAAGACGATGTTGTCTTTAATCGCATACTATTTATTACAAATATCGAATCCTAATTAAATTCTCGGATTATCCACTACCCGCGTCTTTTTTCGTCATTTTTATCTCAGAAAGTGTTGTACGTCTAACTCTTCATAATGTTTATCAACTTGTACATCAATCGCTCAATGTTCGTGTGTGATCTTTGACATCACGCGTGCAGAAATTCCTAATCATCGGGCTGTTGATTAGGGGAACCCTTACATTTTTGTCCTGTATACAGTCCATGAGTGTTTTTCGGGGAATCCAGTATTTTTCTAGTAAGGTTGGATATCCCTACTTTCCATATATACCAAAATTACCATACTTTTATAGGAAATGACCACCCGATAAATACTTTTCTGGGAACCCATCTTTAAGCTGCTGGTAGAAGTATAGGGAGCCTAATAAGCCTCAATCTGTGTTTAATTCCATTAATGGACAAGGTTCAACTATATATTATCATTTAGATATGGGCATTAGTGTGTGCATTTATTTATGTATGTAATATAAGCTTTGTAAAATTTATGGATATGTGCTATATATATAATTTGCTAGTACATATATGTGTTCTGTATTTGGTTAGACTTTAGTTGTTATGCTGTTAAGCCAGCTGATTCCATTGACATGGAAAAGGATGTTGATATATTTCTGATACTTTCTTTATGATGTCTTGTGTTCTCAAGGCGTTCAACAAAATGACAGTTTACATTACAATATTTTGTTACATCATGACACAAACTACATAATAGTCTGTACTATATGTAGCTAACCAGTTTTTTTTTAAAATTATTCTTTTTTGGCAATAGTTGATTGAATCAGGGTTTTTTTATAAGTCAGTTTAATAATGGTGAATTTGACACAGTTATAATGTTAACAACCAACAGTGAGGCTGATGTCCCCCACCGAAATCCCAAAATAAATAGATGACACATATGAATTAATTGCACATTTATATTTTCAAAAGTATCAAGCAATTAAAATGATTATTTATAGATGCTATATTTATTCTAATCATAAAATGTTCACAATCAAACTCAGCAAACGTTTTGAAGTACTTGGTAGTGAAACTTTACACTAAGTTTCATCACTAGCCATCAGTTAGAATCCAAGTTATCTTGTCCCAAAGCATTGACCAATGAAATTGCTTAGCTCTGCTTAGCTTCAGTGGGATATATTAATCACTGAACTCAGTCAAGACATTCGCATAATGATAATCTATACGTCATTTAAAAGCAGAGTTGTAACGCTACTTAGTCTAAGCAGAAAATTCTCATCATCGAACTTAGTCAATGTATTGATATAATACATCGCTCTCACCCAATTAGAACCAAAGTTATCGTATTCCAAAGTCTCAACCAGTCAAATTGCTTATCTCTGCTTAGCCTTAGTGGAAAATGAGCATGATCGAACACTGTCGAGGCATTCACCTAATAGACACCTAAACCAAGTTTGAACATTCTACCTCAATTAGAAGGCAAGTAATTGTGTTGCAAAGTCTTGACCAATCACATTTGGAAAATTGAATATTATTCAACATATCTTGATGTCCGATTGGGCATATTCATGGGCAAAATAGCATCCCTGATTCATTCACCTAATAAACACCTACAACCAAAAAGTGTGACAGACAGACCCACTTTATTAGTCCCCTGCTTTCTTCGAAAGGTGGAGGACAAAATATTATTTATGCATGATACATGTTTATTATATATTAAAATTCTATTTTTGATTAGTTTGAAATAATTATAAACCTGATGTTAAAATTATACATGATGTATGTTTATTATAATATTAAAATTCTATTTTTGATCTAAAAGTTAAAAAAAAAAGACTGAGGATATTTATTGCTATATATTGTTTGACTTTCCGTTTATAAAATTGTTGAATTAAAAATCTTTCCAACATCCCCCCCCCCCACACACACACACAGAGGAGCCCCTACCTCTGTGTCAAAAAACACAAAACATTGTTACTATTTTTATTTTAGTTACTATGGAAATTGGTCAACAAATTCAGATTGTTCAAGAAGTATTACAGCTGGCTGTATGAGTTAGCAATTAAGTAGAACAAATTTACCTAGAACTGTTTTTTATTGATATATCTACACATGTATATCAATATTGTATTAAATCTTTTATGCTTTAAATTTTATTATATACATATACAATCGCTTTGTTTCTATAATGGTGCATTCACAACTTTACCTATTATTATTATTATTATAATCATCACTTTATAAGACTGATTGTGTTCATTCCATCTGGAAATCTGCATTTGTATTCCACAATCTCTTTTCTGAATTAACCAATTGATATTGATCATCAGTGATATTTATACTGTAAATTTATCAAATGCAAATTGATAATTATTTTGTTATTTCACCTACAATCTTTTCCAGATTTACTCTTATGTGGTTTGTTCTAGTTCAATAATTGAATTCAGTCTAAATGCCTAGCAGATAAGACTTGCAGGCTAATTTGTATTAGTTTTAAACAATAGGTCGGAATAATTAGGGTGTTTTTTTTACTAATATACTGTCTATTAAAGCTGTTCGTGGAGTTGTGTTGTGTGATTGGAATTAAAGTTATTTATCCTTTCAATAAGTATTTGTTGTAATAGATCCATAAATAACCTTTCTACTGATCGATTGATATACCGAGCAGATGACCCATAGTAAAATTTTATAATTTATAATTAGGATTGGGCTGTCCTGTATATTGTATACCATTTTTCTACTTTAATATGATGTTTTGAGACTTGAATTATATTATAATAAGAATCATTAACTGTGGTCTGAACCTGGTCCGCCAAATAGGTTTTATCTCCCCTTATTTTTAAGTGCACTTAAATTATAGGCGTGGCTATTTGCCACATGTAAGCAATACGACTACAGACCGCAATTGTTACCCGATTTTAATGAGACTTACAGATTATGATAACATTGATAATATCTCAGAGTAAGCAAATTTTCGACCACTTCCGGGTAGCAGTTTCCGAGATATGGGGTTACCACACATTTAACGTGACACGGCTACAGACCGCAATTACCAACCGATTTGAATGAAACTTGCAGATTATAATTACATTAAAAATATCCCTGAGTAGGCAAAGTTTCGGCCACTTCCGGTTAGCAGTTTCCGAGATATCAGGTTACCACACATTTTGTGTGGCACGACTGCAGACCACAATAACCGATATCCACGAAACTTACAGAATATGATAACATTAAACATGCATTATGCAAGAGCAAAATCTGCTTATTACAAGTCTTTCTTTAGGCCTGAAATGTTATCTAAATTATCAATTAGACATTAATTAACCTATTTAGACCATAATAAACTCTCGGTGTCAAGGCTAGCCTTCGATGTTGGCTGGATTAGATTCCTATATGCCGCTAACGGCCGTTGATAATTAAATCAGAAAAAGTGGATAATCGAGACTATGCTGTTTATATTAATGATTTTAGTAATGATGACCGAGACTATGCAAAAATTTCACCCGCTTCGTTCTCGGCTCATAGTGGATCAATTTGACTGAAATTTACAGCAAATTACCTTTACACTATTATAGCGAGAACTGCCATCTCTTTATCTTATCTCCCATAATGTATCTTTAATTACATCTCAGAGTAGCCAAAATTTAGACCACTTCCGGTTAGCGGTTTCCGAGATACAGGTTACTACACATTTCATGTGGCACGACGGCATACCACAATTATCAACCGATTTCAATGAAACTTGCAGGTTATAATAACATTAATAATGTCTCAGAGTAGGCGAAATTTCGACCTCCATGATATCCATGAAACTTACAGAATATGATAACATTAATAATATCTCAGAGTAACCACTCCCGGTTAGCAGTTTCCGAGATATCAGGTTAACACACATTTCATGTGACATGGCTACAGACGGCAATTAGTAACCGATTTCAATAAAATAAAACCAAGTACGAACAATCCAAACCATAAGACAGAATTCGAAGTCCTAAAAAACGTTATAGGCAAAATAGTGTATTCAAGCAAAATAGTGTAATCAGGAAATGGACTGCTCCTCGTGTACAAAATACACGACAAACAGTGGTAACAGGTGTCCGGAAGAGTAAGCTTACCCTGCCTGGCGCCACAGCCGCCATAGCTGCATCCAAACTATTAGGCGAAATGTCGGTAAAATAGCGTGATTGGCCAATGAACTATCGGTATGCAAAATGCACGCGATGAACTGTGTTAACGATGTAGTAGACATTATCAGGGAGATAGTAATAGTATACGTGTCAATTAAATATATCTAGAATAATAGCCGAGAGAGACACGTTATATTTACCAATCAAATCAATATGACGGCCATAAAACTTTTTAAAGGTTTTAATAAGTTTAGTGCGCAAGTATCCTTGTAGTTGAAGCTTAGATGACAAATGCCTCGATCTATTTAAACAATCTGAATAAAAGGAACAAGCTCTCGCGTAACGAATTAGCTGAGACACAAACACTCCATAAGCTGGTGATATTGGAATGTTACTACTAATAAATGGAAAGTTGACAATCGGAAAGTCAAAGTCATCACGTTTATCGTAAAATTTAACACTCAGTTTATGGCAATTGTCAAAATCGAGACGCAGATCCGGTATTTTTAATTTCAAGCTCATCAGGATATATGAATTCTACATAATCACTAAATTTAGGATTATTAAGTGATAAAACGTCATCGATATATCGATAAGTGAAATTAAAAAGTCTGACGGATCGTTATTAGTTTTTACGAGCGTCTGTATGTAATCGGCTTCGTACGAATAGAGAAACAGATCTTGCAGATTATAATTACACCAATAATATCTCAGAGTAGGCAAAGTTTGTGGTAACCTGATATCTCGGAAACTGCTAACTGGAAGTCGCTGAAACCTTGCCTACTCTGAGATATTATTAATTAATTATAATCTGCAAGTGGTAACTTGATATCTCGGAAACTGCTAATCGGAAATGTGTGGTAAACTGTTATCTCGGAAACTGCTAACCGGGAGTGGTCGAAACTTTGCCTACTCTGAGATATTATTAATGTAATTATAATCTGCAAGTTTCCTTGAAATCGATTGGTAATTGCGGTCTGTAGCCGTGCCACATGAAATGTGTGGTAACCTGATATCTCGGAAACTGATAACCGGAAGCGGCCGAATCTTTGCCTACTCTGAGATATTATTAATTTAATTATAATCTGCAAGTTTCATTGAAATCGATTGGTAATTGCTGTATGTAGCCGTGCCACATGAAATGTGTAGTAACCTGATATCTCGGAAACTGCTAACCGGAAGAGGTCGAAATTTTGGCTACTCTGAGATAGTATTAATATTATCATATTCTGTAAGTTTCATGGATATCTGTTCATAATTTTGGTCTGCAGTCGTGCCACATGAAATGTGTGGTAACTTGATATCTCGGAAATTGCTTACCGGAAGTGGTCGAAATTTTGGCTGCTCTGAGATATTATTAATGTTTCATAGAAATCGGTTGATAATTGCGGTGCGGAGACTTACAAGTGGCAAATAGCCTCCTAGTTTTCTTGCCATATGTGGCAAATAGCCCCAGCCATTATATTGCTATAAATTAATGATTATAATATTATTATGATTATCTCAAGAAATTTTACTTCTTAGGGTGTGTTGTAGTAATCAGCAATCCATGTTCTATGTACTTCCCAAAGCAGAACAGCTTGCATCTCGATTATTTACGGCTGAGATCTTAAGCGGCACTACCATCATGCGCATCCATTCCATGCCAGCTTGTAATGTAGTCTTAAGTATGGATAACCCTAGCTAAGAAAGCGTAGCTAAAAACGTTGAGATACGGAGGTTTGAGAGTTGAGGTTTCTTATCTAGGATAACCCCATTCACTAAGAATGAAATGTTAACGTCTTATTTTGATTTTAAACGAATTTAGTGCCAAATCAAAAATATAAAACTTATTCCATATTTTGGGATGACTTGCCATGTACCAACCAATAGGTTACTCAAACTAGGTTTACGCAAGTTTGAGATAAAACTTGACCCAGCATGTGAACGTATTATGCCGTCACCCTTGGGTTGAAGCACTGGGATCCTAAGAGGACTAACCCTATCAATAATCACCATTGCATGAGGCTCAGGCTAGTAATTATTTGCCCATTGACTTCAATGTTAAATGGTTGTAACATCATAGGCTGTAGCTTTTCGCTCAACATTCTGTTGGTTCCAATCTTTATAGGCACAATGGGAACCACATTTGGCAATATCCTTATCATAATTTTGTAGAGGGATGACCGTTTAGATTTTTTGCTACGGGGATTTGATGTTGACTGGGGTGAAAATCTCACTTCCGCTGTAATATCATCAGTATTACCCAAAACTGCTATGAAATTGCAAATTTTATCTCTTTTCTCCATTTCTAGACCAAAAAGTCAACCCAAAAAAGCAGGAAGAGGGGAGACAAAAATTAAGGAAAAATTGTCTATTTATAACTCGAACTATCCATCATGAAATAAGGGGAAATAATTACTAGTCTGAGTCCATGAGCGTTCGTTCAAGAATTATGCCCCTTGTGTGGGGGGGGGGTGAAATAGCTTTAATTAACGTCCGCTTCCACCGAAGTGATCCCATGTGATAGAGGTCAGTTTTTATACACCAACGCGTATTATATGTGAATGCGACATATATGGCCAAGAGGGAACCACATTGCAGATTAACCAATATACATGCCGGTTTCACAAAAAGTAAAATGTTGGATGCGTTAAAAAGTTTTGTGTGAATGAGGCACAGGCAGATGGTGACAGGGGAACCGAATTTATCGAGGATTGCAGATTAACTAATATGCCGGTTTCACAAAAAGTAAAATGTTGGATTTACGTATGCGTTGTAAAACGGAACCGTGCACCATGCACCCAATATTGACATAACATAAATAAATATTTGCCCCTGACCTTAGAAATCCGGGGAATAGTAAAATGGGTTTTATCAGTTATTGAGCTAGAACTGTTTAATACTATCTACAGCCGTTCGAGTTATGGAAATCGCTGAAAATCAAAAGATATCTCTCCTGAATATAAATACAATAAATTTCTAATCAATCGGATAATAACTAAGATCATTAAAGGTCAACAATATAATAAATGAATTAAATGGGCTTTAACATCCTACATTTCTGCATCTATCGGTCTAATAAAGACAGACATACACCCTACAGTGTTCTATGAGTGGATTTTCCCCAGACCTGCCCAGACGTCAACTGAATTCTGTCTAGGTGTCTTTTACATACACACCAACGTGTGGGCCTACACTGGACTCAGTTTTTCGTTTCATTCGAAAGACTATAGGTGCGGTCCTTGCCAGACCCTTGATCGTTAACAAGGCGAACTAATGTAGTACTTTGGTCCTTAAGACCACATTGTATCTTTGACTAATTGTTGGTTCACACTTACTATAGAGTCAAATCCCACGTATATTAATAAAAGTAAATGACATGTGTATATATGTAACAAACAGTGATATTTTGGTAAAATCCTTACCATTGTTAAAATATCCATCAAATAAATTCTCAATCTGTTTCACAGAGAATTACGAGTCTAGTGATATATCTCTGTCAAAGATGACTGTCTTAACACGTGCTGTCACAGCACGCGGCGTCAATCATTGGCTGAATGGCGCGTGCATTGTTTACTGCTTCGGAGAAAATGCTGCATTTTAGTCATTTTAATACCCATTTACACTAAATAGGAAATAATTTTTACCTACAAATACGTCAAACGCCTTTATTTATTTTTCCAATACATAAAAAAATGTTTTAGAATTTAATTTGTCGCAGGAAAAAAGTTAATATTTCTGGCTCATTACGCCGCATCGATGTCATCCTTATCAGTGATTGTAGCGGCCTAGCAAATATTCACTGCGGATCAGTGTGATAAATTCTATCTGATTATGACGTGTGGTTGATAGACCAAATAAGGTAATCCCCCCCCCCCCGCACCGGTTCTGGGAGAATGGGGGTGTTTATTCCATATTTGGGAAAGAAATTAACGCCAAGATTAGTCTATAAGGTGCAGAAATAAGGGGCTTATAAAAGAGGGTGCATGTTGAGCGAAATTGATCAGAGCTCATCCAGATATTCCGAAAAGCTATCATCTATGCTTTATTGAACCGAGGGACCTGCGCAAAGCCAACCAGTTTCACAATAAAGTTGTAAGAACAACCTGTTGTTTTATTTACGATCACAAGGAACACAACCAGGAAGTCCGATGTTTCTACACCAAATTTATTAAAGTGATCGAGGGCAATAACTTCCAAGTAATTATGGTTTTCATTACATGAAAATAATCACTGTATAAATTTTTATACGCCCACATTTTCATGAGAACGTATGTTGTCGTCGCCCCTGTCCGGATGTCCGTCCACAATTTGTTTGTGGACACTCTACAGGTCACAATTCGTATCCGATTTTGACGAAACTTGAACTATATAGGTTTAGTTCCAAAAGATCTCGGTTCCTTTTGGTATTGGCATGTACCGGATCGAAACTTCATGGATTACGACCCCTGATTGTACGAAAAATCACGTTTTTAGCTTGTGGACACTCTAGAGGTCACAATTTTTATTCGATTTAGATTAAACTTGAAATGTATGTTAGTAACCCAAAGATCTCGGGTCCTTTAGATATTCGTGCATACCGGACCAAAACTTCCTGGATTATGGCCCCTGAATGTACGAAAAATCGCGCCTCTAGCTTGTGCTCCCTCTAGAGATCACAATTTTTATCCGATTTTAAAAAAAAAAAAAAAACGTTTTAATCACCGTTACGCCATAATGATGATAAAGTTCGAATTTCGTGAAAATCGGACCGAAACTTCCGGACAAAATGGCCGCTCCCTGTACGCAAATAGTGTTAAGTATGTAATATCAAGGTTGTGGACCCTCTAGAGTCACAATTTTGATGAAACTTAAAATATATGTTTATATCCTACAAATCTTTGTTCCTTTCGATATTCGCGCATATCGGATCGTAACTTCCTGAATTACGGCCCCTGATTGTACGAAAAATCACGTTTAAAATTTGTGGATCCTTTAGAGGTCACAATTTTTATCCGATTTTAAAAAACGTTTATATATATATATCACCGTTACCACACCCTCACAAAATGGCCGCTCCTTGTACGCAAATAGTGTAAAAGTATGTAATACCAAGGTTGTGGACCCTCTAGACAGTATGCTCATGGCGCAGGTTTGTTGAGCTCTTCAGTTTTATAGTTCACACTCTTTATAATAGGATTCAAACATATGAGATTTTAGTTTTGGTTTGAAAATTTCCAAACATTGCGAAGTTTTGAGATTTACGGGTAAAGAGTTCCATAGTTAGGGCACACTGTGGGAAAATCGTCGAAACCCAAAGGATTTAAGTCAATAACTTGGCACTGTTAGAAGGTGATCATTTTGTGACCTTAGGGCGCGTTTGAGGATCTATTCAGATAGCATTGAACTAAAATATTCTGGGTCTGTTCCATTTAACCATTTATGGGAAATACACAGGAGTTTGAAATGGATTCTGTGGGTGATTTGTATCCAGTGCAGTTCCTTTAAACCAGGTGTAATGTGGCAGTTTCTGTCAGATCTGCAGACGATTTATACCATAGAGTAAACTTTTACAGTAGTCGAGTCGTTAGGTAACTAATGATCTAACTAAAGTATGCGCAGCATTCTTTGTCAATCTGATTAAAATACAGATCTATATTTAGTTTCGTTTTTTTTTTTTTTTTTTGCTTTTTTTTTGTCCCCCCGCCTTTCTTATTGAGCTATAATGTTCAAACTTGGTATAGGTGCTTATTAGGTCAATACCTTGATGGAGTTCGAAGAGGAGCATTTTCCACTTAGGGTAAGCGGAGAAAAGCAATTTGATTGGTTGATGCTTTGGGACACGATAACTTTAGTTCTAATTAAGTGAGAGTGATGAAACTTGGTGTATAGTTTCATTACATTAATACCTTGACTAAGTTCGACATTGAGCATTTTGTGCTCAGGGTAAGCAGAGCGATAAGCAATTTGATTGGCCAAGATTTTGGAACACAATAACTCTAATTGAGCTAGAATGTTCAAACTTGGTGTAGGTGTTTATTGGGTCAATGCCTTGATGTAGTTCGAAGATGAGCATTTTCTGCTTAGGGTAAGCAGAGATAAGCAGTTTGATTGGTTGATGCTTTGGGACACATAACTTTAGTTCTAATTAAGTGAGAGTGAGGACACTTGGTGTATATCTTTATTACATCAATACCTTGACTAAGTTCGATAATGAGGGTAAGCAGAGCGATAAGCAATTTGATTGGTCGAGACTTTGGAACACAATAACTCCCCTTCTAATTGTAGTAGAATGTTCAAACTTGGTGTAGGCATTCATTCGGTGAATCGAATCCCTTGATGTAGTTCGATGATGAACATTGTCTGCTTAAGGTAGGCAGAGATAAGCAATCTGATTGGTTGATGTTGTAGGGGCACGATAACTTTGGTTATAATGAAATGCGAGCGATGAAACTCTGAATATAGATTCATTACATCATTATCTTGACTTAAGTTCGATCGTGCGAATTTTCTGCCTGGGCTAAGGAGCGATAAGCAATTTGATTGGTTAAGACTTTGGAACATAAAAACTCTGCTTTTAATTGAGGTGGAATGTTTAAACCTGATGTAGATGTTCATTGGGTGAATGTCTTGACTGATTTCAATAATTAACATTTCAAGCTAAAGCTTAGCAGAGCTAAATCAATTTCATTGGTTTGGGACAAGATAATCTTGATTCTATCTGACTGAGAGTGATGAAACTTAGTGTGTAGTTTGATAGCTCGATACTTTTGAAAAAAATAAATATGCGATTAATTAATATGTGTCATCTATTTATTTTGTGATTTCGACGGGGGCTTGTTTTTTATACTTTTGATAGCCTACACTACATGAAGATCACTCGGCAAACCTCAGCAGATTCCAATATCTTACATCTAGAATCTAGCCTCGGCTGTATGGACACAGATCACTAAAGATTCCCCATTGACTCCAATGTTAATTCTCGTAAATTAGACCGGCTCTAACTTTTTCCCAAATTTTCGTTGGGTAGAACGCTTTCTACCACAGATGGAGCAACATGTGGCAACCACTTGCCCAAAAGCACGTATGAGGTTCTTCATGAAAAACTTGAGATACACAAGCTGGAAGTAGAGACAAGTAAACATGCAATTTCAGGCCCTACATTTCAACGTAACCAACCTCTCAACTCTTGTATCCTTCCGCATCAAAATTATGAATATTCACCAAAACCTGGCAGAAAATGTATTTTCAAACCCTTTTCCTCAATTCTACACCAAAAAGTCAACAAAAATCGCCATGCAAAAGGGGGAAAAAGGAAAAGGGAGAGGAAGACTAAAAATAGCTTTGGCCCTTGTTTCGTGGGTGACGGCGTAGGTGACGGCGTAGGAATATTTGGTGATCTGTGTCCGTATGACGAAGTCCGCCATTGGAACTACTTTCAAGTTCCCGGATTACCAACGGCGTTGCCCATTTGAAGAATGTTTTATCTTACAAATATTTCAAAGTCTGGAGCTGTTTTTCTTTCAAGTTTATCCGATTTTCTTTAAATAAGGACAACTTTGCACTGAAGATTCTACATACGCATCGAACGACGCAATTTTGATAACTTCTTTTTAAATTAAAAGCGGCAAGTTTTCCTAATAAGTAAATCGGTGTCGCATCGCAATTAGAGTTATTTCACATGACGTCACACACATTGGCCGCCGCCATCTAATTGGTGGACAACCAGACTACACGTGGTCCGATAGTTACAATGTGATTGCAGTTGGAATTATGATTGTAGCGCTTTTGTCATTATGTGATTTTTATGTTGAAAAAGATTTTGTCTATGTATTTTAAATTTTTCATTTAATTTCTACTAAAATCCGAATTTGACCGTGACATAACGCGTTTATAGCGACAAAACGATGTTTGTTTATATAGGATATACCCGGTATAAAATAATTTGTTTATTTAAAATCCGAATTCGATCGTGGCATATAACGTGTTTATAGCGACAGAACGTGTTTGTTTATATGAAATATAAAATTCTGTTTCTACGGCGTTAAGTATTTTAAAAAAAATTACCATTATATTTATTTATATAGGGGAACTAGCTGCATCGTGTTTGTGTACCTACATGGTAGGGTGACCCACCATAAATATCTCCATATCTCGACAATTACGCCACAGTATTTATATATATGCCAAGCCTCAAATCAGTTTCACACAATTATAGTCACTAAATAAACGATCATGTTGTACTTAATAAGCTATGACCATTAATCATGTATAAAGAGTGGGTTCCAAGAGTCGTCCATAACATCCAGACACTTTTGAGTAAAAGATAGGTTACGTGCCCTTGTTTTGAAATTAGTCTCGCTTAACCAGTCTATCGACCATTCTACGTCTGACAGGTCGGGATAATCAAGACTACTTTTTACGAAACATAACAGAAAGCTAGAACAAGAAATTGAATTTAGAAATAAGCACGTTAGGTAGCTCAACAATCGTTTTAAGAAGCTTGTAAAAGTAAAATGAAACTATTGCTAGTATCATGTTCCTGTCTAACCCGAGTGATTCAGAGATATTATTTGTACTAAACCAAAAGATGCCGCTCTTAACGGTACAGTTAATGATAAAGCGATTTAAAAAATGAAACGAACGTAATTTCTAAATCTGCTGTAATAACCAAGAAGCTTAATTTTACTGCTATTCAAAATCGTCAACAATAAATTTTTTACGGCTGTAATAGTTGATAGATTTGTAGAGAATTGCACGTGCCATGGCTATTTATAGTATCATACTGTCAGAAAGTTGGTCTCGGCACGGCGAATGTGCACGCTTCAGTGGTAGTCTCGAACTATCAGCTGTGGACTGTATTTCTGTGAGTACATGGGTCACCCTATACATGGATAATGTTTGATGTGGAAAATCATAAGTTATATAGGTTAGTTGCTGACGCGACATTTCGAGACCTACGTAAATTCAGTTTTTATTTTTATTTATTTATTTGGTTTTTTTAACAAACCCATTAATTAAATACACACACTCACTGGATATATTTTTTTTTTTTTTTTTTTTTTTTTTTGTAAATTTTACTTTTGGGTTTAATAATTATTCACTGATTCGATATAATCATTTGATTATTTCTGTTATTTATCTTTAATCAAGAGAAAATATCGTAAAAATACAGGCTGTCCGATAAGTCGCCAACTATTTTATCTTGGTTATAATTAGAGTCGTCTAAACGCGGGAAAATTTCCAGTAACTATTAGCTAACAGCATGTAAGCACGGAGGCCAACAATCTTATTTGCATATTGCATACTTTATAGTATTATTGGCTGGAATTAATTTTAGATCGATAACCTCAGTGACCACTATGTAGTACCGTAGGTCTATATTGTGTGTAGTTGCTATATAATTTGCCATTAGGCCTATACAAAAAAATAAGTAAGGAATAGAATAATTTCACGTCAACAAAAATATTTCAAGCACATATTTACTTTAAGGCCCGGTTTGTAATAAACTAGGACTTTAACAAGAGTTTCCTCCCTTATACTATACTATGGGCTGTACATTGATAAATATAATAAACAGAGGGCTTGGTGTTCGCTTCGCCATTGACATGACTTTCTTGATTGAGGCCTTATAACTTCTTAAAATGTCAGTCACCACTCGACTACCCGACATAAATTGGCGACGATTAAACTAATGGAGGGGAGAACAGGCCAAATGAGAAGAGATTAACGCAGAATAAGTATCAGAATAATGGAAAATTTGAGGTGAGAAGTTCGCTGTCAGACGTCAAGGAAATTTGTCACGTGGTGGAATGTATCATTTTTGATGAAAACCAGCGTGTATTGACGACAGTTTGATGATTCTTATTCAAGTTGGTTCCTGTAACAACTGTAATTGATGTTCCAATCGATTTTATGGCTGATTTTGCCATTACTATGTGTGGTAAGGCTAGAATTGTTTAATTCTACGGAAGCACAGTTTAACTTTTTCGAGCCGGGTCACGTTTCATCTGATTCAGTAATGGCTGCAATCGGGAAAATCGAAAGTTTTGATGCTGATTTGCAGAGCTGGGATGAATATTGTGAAGTAATAGAACAGTATTTCGTGGCGAACGATATTGGTACTGCGGAAAAGAAAAGAGCTGTTTTACTGAGTTGTGTGGGGACAAAGACTTATTCTTTGATCAGAAGTTTATGCCTGCCAGATTCAACAACAGACAAATCATATGATGATGAGATAAAAACTTGAGTTAAAAATCATTTGTCTCCTAGGCCAAGTGAAATTGTTGAACGCTTTAAGTTTTATTCTCGTATGAGAAAACATGGTGAATCTGTTCAGAACTATGTTGCCGAATTACAGAAAATTTCTGAAAATTGTAATTTTGGAGATTATTTGAAGTCAATGTTGCGTGATAGATTGGTAGCTGGCGTGGGAAACGAGGCTATTCAGAGGAAGTTGTTAGCAGAAACTCAACTTACATTTGATAATGCTTTGAAGATAGCTGTTGCTATGGAAACCGCCTCCAGTAATCTTAATGATATGCATAATGGTAGTTCATTAAACAAGTCTGAGGTTAATGCTGTTTATGGAGGTAGAAATAAACCCAGGTCAACACAAAGTAAAGGCTACAATTCTAGCGCTAGTGGATTGAGAAATTTTAAACCAAGATCATCAGTTGGCCATACAGAACAGAAACAATGTTTTAGATGTGGTTCAAATCATGATCCATCATCATGCCGATATAAGCGGACTAAATATTCTGAAAAGGGTCATTTGAAGAGTATGTGCACCAAGGGATCCAGTCATGGTTCAAGGAGAGAGAGTACGTCTAGAGCACATCGCGTGGAAGAAATTCCAGAGGAAGAGGAATGTCTTACTCTTTATCATGTGTCAGAATCCAGGTCCTCTAAAGTAGATGTTCCGATCATGATGACTGTTCGGATAAATGGGAATTCTGTGTCCATGGAAGTTGATACTGGTTGCTCTGTTACCTTAATGAGTGAACAGAAAGTATCAGAACTACTGGTTGGAGTGGATTTGAAACCAAGTAAAGTTAAGCTCAAGTCGTATACAGGTGATTTAATTCCAGTCTTAGGGGAATGTGAAGTACGCGTCAGCGTGTTAGATCGTCAGAAACTACTACGCCTTATAATTGTAAAAGGTAATGGACACTCCTTATTAGGAAGAGAGTGGATCAGGGACTTGCCTTTAGATCTAGGAGACATCGCTGGCAGTAGTACCGATTCTGTTGCGAGTAACAAAGTTAAGTTAACCCTTGAAGATGTTTTGGAACGTCACAAAGAAGTATTTTCTGGAGGCTTAGGCAAGCTTAAAGGTGTTGCAGCTCATATTCATGTTGATAAAACTCAAGGTCCAAAGTTTTATAAACCAAGGTCAGTACCCTACGCCATGAAACAGAAGATTGAAGACGAACTGGACCGGTTACTTCAGGATGGAGTGATAGAACCTGTTACATTCTCCAAATGGGCAGCCCCCATAGTTCCGGTATTGAAAGGTGACCATAATATTAGAATTTGTGGTGACTACAAGTTGACAGTTAATCAGGTTGCTTCTGTTGAACAGTACCCAATTCCGAGGTTTGAAGATTTGTGGGAAAAGTTATCTGGTGGGGTAACTTTCACAAAGTTAGACTTAAGTCATGCTTATCAACAGTTGGTATTGGATGAAGAGTCGAGGGAATACGTAACAATAAACACTCATAAAGGACTGTTCCGATATACTAGGTTACCTTATGGCGTCTCCTCAGCACCTGCTATATTCCAGCGGACGATGGAAAACTTGTTAAGTGATATACCTCATACTGCGGTTTACCTGGATGATATACTTATTACAGGAGAGACCGAGGAAGATCAACTCGCTAATGTTGATGCAGTGCTCACAAGGTTCAAGGAAGCCAATCTGCGTCTTAAGAAAGAAAAATGTAGTTTCCAGTTGTCACGAGTTAGCTATCTGGGACATTGTATCGATTCATCTGGTATTCATCCTATGGAACAGAAGGTTAAAGAGATACAGGATGCCCCTAGGCCTACTTCAAAGACAGAATTACAAGCTTATTTAGGGCTTCTTAATTTCTATCATCGTTTCCTTCCAAATGCTTCAACAGTCCTGAGACCACTTCATGAATTATTGATGAAGGATGTAAGATGGAAATGGAATAAAAGTCAACAGGTGGCATTTGAACGGTCAAAAGAAATGTTGTTGAGTTCTAATTTCCTAATTTACTATGATCCAAGCAAACCCTTGACACTTAATGTACGTGTGATGCTTCACCATATGGACTTGGTTCGGTATTAGCTCATGTCATGCCTGATGGTAGTGAACAACCTATTATGTTTGCTACAAGAACTCTAACTTCTGATGAAAAAAACTATTCGCAGTTAGATAAAGAAGGTTGTGGGTTGATATTTGGTATGAAGAAATTTCACAAGTATATTTATGGTAGAAGTGTAACAGTAATTACAGATCACAAACCGTTGGTATCCTTATTCAATGAGAAGAAGGCGGTTCCTCAGATGGTATCTCCGCGAGTTCAACGTTGGGCAGTTTGGCTACGTGCTTATAACTATAATATTATTTATAAGCCAAGAAGTGCAATCGCAAACGCTGATGGATTAAGTCGGGTACCGTTACCTATACAAACTCCAAACGAAGATGATGAAACTGATTTTGTATTGTTAATCGAGTCTGTAGAAAACCCCCCTGTTAATGCTAAACAGATTGCTACATGGACATCACATAATCCAGTTTTGTCACGGGTTAATCAGTTTGTTCTAAAAGGATGGCCTAATAACGTGGATGATTCTTTTAAACCTTATGAAAATATAAAAACTGGTTTAAGTGTTGAGTCTGGTTGTCTTTTGTGGGGCGCAAGAGTAGTAATACCGCCAAATGGACGTAAACTAATTCTAGACGAACTTCATAGAACACACCCTGGTGTCAATAAGATGAAAGGTTTAGCACGTACTTATGTATGGTGGCCTGGTCTAGACTTGGATGTAGAAAATTGTGCAAGGAGTTGTGTGACGTGTCAAGCTCACAGGAACAATCCTGCAACTGCACTCATGGGAGTGGCCTTCTGACCCCTGGAGTCGTCTTCATATTGATTACGCGGGACCAGTGGAGGGGAAGATGATATTAGTGGTAGTTGACGCACATTCGAAGTGGATAGAAGTGTTAGTTTGCAGTACAAATTCATCAAAAGTAACAATTACTAAGTTGCGTAGTATCTTTGCAACGCATGGTTTACCAAAAACAGTTGTTGTCTCTGACAATGGTTCGTGTTTTACTAGTGAAGAGTTTAAGACTTTCCTTTGTAAAAATGGGGTTCAACAGTTATTCAGTTCACCGGTGCCACGTTACCCTAAACATATGTCACTTCCGGTACCAATGAAACCATTAAACAGGTTTCCACCTCATCATTGCACACATCAAATAAAATGGACGCCGAATCAACCAAATCCAGCAATATCAATTCATTTTATATATTTGTTACATGTTAGTGTACAGTACTTCCGGTGATAATGAAAATATTCAATTAGTTTTATGAAATCAGAAATGGCATAAGGCATCACATGGTGAAAATTTTATGTAAATCGAATAATAATTGCCACTTTTATAGACCAAAAACCTTAAAAAGTGACTTGTAGAAAACCGTCAATTCCTCTGCAACCATACAAGTTAGAAACCATTTTCTGGAATCTGTATGATCGTATGGGTTTATTCTATTTGTTGATTGGAATCAAATATCATAATTTTAAAAACATAACAACTCAGACTCGTTTGAATAAAATATCTGTTTTGAAAGCTAAAAATACAGTTTTTGCCAAAATGACGTTACTTCCGGTGATAATGAAAATCTTAAATTACTTGTATGAAATCGTAAATGGCATTAGGTATCACATAGTGAAAATTTCATGAAAATCGAATAATAATTGACACTTTTATGGACAAAAAACCTTGAAAAGTGACCTGTTGAAAATTACCTATTTCTCTACAACTGAACAAGTTAGAAACCATTTTGTGATACCTATATGATCGTATGGGTTCATTCTATTAGTTGATTAGAATCAAATATCAAAATATTAAACAAACAACAAATACGACTCATTCAATAAATTATTTGTTTCTAAGGCTTTAAATACAGTTTTTACCCAAATTTTGTCATTTCCGGTGACATGGAAAATGTTAAATTGAGTTGAACTAGTCACAATTGACATTATGCATCAAATGGTGTCACTTTTATGAAAATCCAATAATAATTGACTCTTTTACAGACACAATAGCGTAAAGAGTGACTCATGCAAAATTGACCATTTCTCGGCAACTGCTCTTATTACAAACTAATTTTGAGATAGATTCTCTTCGTATGGATTAAGGCTACAAGTTTATGAAAGTTGCGAAGAAATATTTTAAAATATGAAAAGCCTGAATGGGTTGTAAATAGCTCATTTTTTCACCTTTTTTCACCTTTAAATCAAAATGACCCGAAAACGAAATCAAAATTAAAAAAACTGAGCCCGATGTTTTCTGCGCCTTTACAGGGCACACACTTTCAGTCATACCAGATTTGAAAAAAATAATATTTGCTTTCAAAAAGTGGTACCGAACTGTCAAAATTGTAGTTTTTGCTAAATTTACGTCACTTCCGTTGCCGAAAGGTAACTTTACATTTTGGATTACGGAGCATATGAACTTTGTTTTATACAAATCGAGCAATAAATAATTAATCCAGGACTGAAAAACTGAATTAGCCAATGGGGGTCAAGGAAATTTACAATGACAAAAAATGGTGCCATTTTTGGTCAAATCAGATGACTCTTTAACCCTGGATAAAATACCACATTAAAATATTCATGAATAAAAAAGTTTTTTGTAAAAATTTAAATTTTCAAAATTTGGCGCCTAATATCTCCGACGATTCGTGGAAAATCAAAAATCTAAAGAACCGTGGCTATGTGCCTTGTCTCTGGCTATGTCAAAATGTATCCAATGTTAAAATCCGACGATTATTGTTAATATTACGGCAATATTTCAAAAATCGACGATTTCGGACATTTCGCATTGTCGCAGAACGTTCGAAATAGCTTTAATCTCTAAGTCACACCCACTTTTCCAGTAGTAAAACCGAAGACATCGAATCAATCGGACAAGTAGTTTCTGAGATACAATCAAATTGGAAAAAAAAAAATAATAAGAATAATAAGAATAATTTTAACAAAAACAATAGTGTTTCACACAAGCTACGCAGTGTGAAACCCTAATAAACAAGGTACACTAGATGACAGATTAAATAGACTTTTATTTACATATCACATATCTGTACACGCTACTACAGGAAGGTCTCCTGCAGAGTAACTTATGAAACGTCAGTTGAGATCTCGTCTTGATTGTGTGTTTCCAGATAGTCAACTGAAAATTCAACAAGAACAAGAGAGTCAAATTAAGTCACATGATAAGAAGGTTAAGCTTCGAAACTTTCAAGTCGATGATCGCGTTAGTGTGAAAAATTATGGTTATGGACCTAAATGGATATCTGCATGAATTGTTAAAGTTACAGGTCCATTATCGTATCAGATTCAGACATCAGATGGAAGAGTCATGAGACGTCATATAGATCAGATATTATTACGTCATGCATCTGATGATGAAGTTGTTGAGCCAGTGGTGGATCCAGTCCCTGACATTAATATTCCAATGGATATTCCGGTGCTAAATGAAAATCATTTGCCTGTAGATCATCATGGTGTTATTCCAGACAATGTGTCACGTTTTCCTGCTCGTGTTAGGAAACCACCTGCTTACTTAAAGGACTATGTTGTTGAAAAATAATAGTTCCATTAACCTTACGTAAAGTTTAGTGACTATGTTCTTCTGTGTTAATAACCCTTTTTATGGTTTCTAGGTGAAATTGAACTGTTTAGTTTTTTTTAAGATTATGTTTAATCTTAGGATGAGGAAATGTAATAAACTAGGACTTTAACAAGAGTTTCCTCCCTTATACTATACTATGGGCTGTACATTGATAAATATAATAAACAGAGGGCGCTTGGTGTTCGCTTCGCCATTGACATGACTTTCTTGTTTGAGGCCTTATAACTTCTTAAAATGTCAGTCACCACTCGACTACCCGACACGGTCCCACTGCACTTACGGATGCAAAGAGGATGTTAAACTGGGGAAAAAACGTGCCCTCCGTTTGAAAACGCCATGCATCCGTTGTGTACTCATTGCATACGTGTTTCATACGCTCTATCCATCGAGCATCCGTTCACTTTGATTTCATCCGCGCAAAAAGTTTTGAGCTGCACAAAACTTTTATAACAGATGAACTTTCTGCCGTGTACGATGTAAATGCGCGACATATACGAGCACCAAACGTTCCATGTCTGTTATCATCCGTTAAACGTCCACTGTATCCTCTCTGCATCCTTTGGGCATCCTCGCAACTCACATCCGCTCCAGCTGAAAACGGAAAGAGGGAGGAAAGATAAGGTACATGTAGTCCAGCTCTGAACATAGGTCAATGAGACCTACGTTCAGAGCTGGACTAAGGTACATGGAACGTCTATACATCGTTAGTAGCACGGAAATAGAAAGGATGTAAACGTATGCATCTCGTATGTAAAGTTTTCAAAATGGAAAGAGCGTTTGTATCTGGTATATTGAAGGATGTCGGAGCTGTCATCCACTTCCATTCGCTAGGCTTCCGATGAACATCCATTTAACATCCCCGCTACATACTTCCCACGTTCGTTCTTTTTTCGCAAAATTTCGTCAATTTTGTCCATTTCTGGAGCGGATGAAAACGGATGGAGCCACCCCCGAAAGTTTTCTCGTCCACCATGTCCTTTTTGCATATGTTTTGTGTCCATCGGCCACTGGGACCGGGTCTATAGGCATCGTGATTCCAGAACCGAGTATCAAATTCAGCGATAGGCTACTTATTTTTGGTGCCAAAAATAAAATTTTCATTGGACGATATTCGAGGATTCGTTTACTTGGGCTTTATTTGCAGTCTGGGTGTTCGAAATGTGTAAGAAATGACGAGCGCTATTTTATCTACGGAAGAGCGATGAAAACCCCGTCTAAAATGACGCTTGAGGGACGGCGATCGCTCGCCTCAAACGTGAAGCACTGTTAAATTGCTCGATTTGATATAGATCGAATACGAAATTACATAATATATCATGCTACCCATCACTGAAAAGCATGTTTATTGCCCCTTTCAAATATATAAATAATTTTCCAGGACAGTCATATTTACATGCCTTGAAAAGAGATAAAAGTCCAGTGTGAAACTCGGTTTATTTGACGGGAATAGGGGTATTTAAATTAAAAATACGGGTCTTAATACAAAATTCCAGATATTATATTAGGTATCACTGAAAAGCACGTTTATTGCTCTTTTCAAATATGTAAATTATTTTCTGGCGTATTTATATTTATTTACTCTGAAAAACAATCAATGTTGGATGGTACTAAAATCTATAACCATGATTACGAAGAGGCGGCGTGTTGTTGTGCACCAATATGCCGGAGGCCTGTATATAGGTCATTAACATAACACTGTGTATAAATTTCAAGTCAATCGTGTGATCCAAGTTAGCCTCTAAAACAGCAATAATGGAAACTGGAAGGACAGATAAAGGTAATAAATATCTGACAAAGGGCCATAACTCCAGAAGAAATTAATGGAAATTATTGAAAATCAATAGGCCTCTTCATCTCACTAATTTTAGCAACATATGAATTTCAAAACAATCAGATGATAAATGTAGAGTGTTTACAAGAAAGGACAGATAAAGGTAATAAATATCTGACAACGGGCCATAACTCCAGAAGAAATTAATGGAAATTATTGAAAATCAATAGGCCTCTTCATCTCACTAATTTTAGCAACATATGAATTTCAAAACAATCAGATGATAAATGTAGTCTGTAGAGTGTTTACAAGAAATTGTGGACGACAGGAATATATGACCACATTTCCATGTATGCCCATAAAAAGTATTTTGCATGCATGTTTGTTTGTACAAGATATTGAATTGTTACTTCAGTAATTTGTTCACAAATTTTATATACAATCTAATATGACCAGCCACCTGGGCCTATAGTCAAATCAAGATTTTTTCCAACCAACCAGTACATGAAGATATCTTCAAAGTGCTAATGCAGCATAACAGGTTCAGTTGTATATCATACATTAAAATTATTGGGATAAGAAACAATTAACAATAACATATTTATTGTACATTTTTTTAATTTCTTGTTTAAGAAGTTTCCATGATAGATTCTTCTGTATGTTTTCCTTTGTCGGCCAAACCTTTACGAGAGGCAGCCTTACGTTCCAAGATCTTCTTTCTGTCTTTATCCATTTTTAATTTAACAACTACTACCTGTCAACAGAAAAAGATAAAAAATATTCCTAAAGCAATGATAACAAGCCAAGAGTGAGGCCTATGTCCCTACCGCAAACCCAAAATAAATAGATGACACATTATTTAATTGCACATATATCTTTTTGAAAATTATCAAGCAATCAAACTTATTACATGTATCTAAACTTAGTCTAAGCATAAAATGTTCACTATCAAACTCCGTCAAGGCTTTGAAGTACTTTATAGTGAAACTACATGTATTCACCAAGTTTCATCACTTTTTGAATGAATGCATAGCGCGTGTGAGAACAGTGACAGACTTCAAAGTACTGCAGACTTTTCAATAAAACAGCGGAAAAAGAAGTTTGCAAGGGACAATCCAAGAATTTAATTAAGCTTCAATATTTATGGTTAATGGACCAATTGAATTTGTACAAGCTGAAAATGGACCCTCCCCTTAATCAGATCATGTGACAAAGAAGGCTGCGTAATATCAATTTATACAGCTTGGGGTGGTTTTCTTCCGATTCCGGTGGTAATTTTCAGAAAATGTTGAAAATCAATAGGTTCCTTCGCATGGAAATTAAACCATGAATAAATTTCAAGTCAATCGGATGCTAATTTTAGTCTCAAGTTTGTGGACAACAACAATATTGGACAACATTTCAACAGTTAGCTTTTTACATACATTCCTACTCGAGGCCTGCAGGTACCAAAAAGACTAGTCAGCGAATAAAGAGTCTTGGGTGGTGAATGGCTTAATCATATAACATGGGGACCTAGACAGGGGAGCATCCCACACTACATAAACTTGCCTGGGAACCAAGTTAACAGAATAGTCTAGAATAGAAATAGAACAGGAGGCTGGTGTCCAGTGCCGATAGGGTTAAATTAAACTTTACTATACCTTTGAAGGATGAATACCAACATGAACTGTGGCACCATTTGCTTTTTCGCGTTGAATTCTTTCAATATAGATAACATATTTTTTCCTGTAGACCTGTACAACTTTTCCAACTTGTTGTCCTTTATAATGTCCACGTACAACCTATAAGATCAAAGATCACGGTATGATTAAAAGATAGGTTACCAGGCAAGGAAACATACGCCCACAATAGCTAAATCGTGTGAGCTGTCAACAAGGGTTGCCGGCAGTTGCCGCATATTTATTCTTTTGTAGGTAATTGGGGGCATTTACAAGACAATTTCATACAGATCAGATTATAATTTTTGTTCTTTGAGGGTTCACAAGGTTCTATAAACTGAAACAAGGGCCTTAACTCTGGAAGTAATATACAAAAAAAATTTGACAGGCTTTTTGGTTTTACCTAAATAATGCATATAAGTTTCATACAGATCGGATGACAACTTTTGTCATTCGAACATTCACGGGGTTCATAAACTAAAACAGGGGCCATAACTCTAGACAACAATCTTTTAAAGCTATCAACTGAGATGGAATAAGTAGGCAATTTCATTGAAAAGAGCATGACAAAATGCAATTTAAGGGCTTTGAGCTGTCTAAAATGCACTTTTAAAAGCTACTGTCTGAACCGTCGTAAATTTTAAACAGATTTCTTCAATAATAAACAAACTATTTAACTTTGGTTATTATAAACTTACCTTTGTTTTTGAAATCAACTCCTGTTAAAAAAATATCCATTGCCCAATTAAATATCCAAACGAATAAAAATGTTCTCTTGAAGAATTGAATTCCAACAAACTTTTGAAATGGAGCAATACCAAAATGGAAGCTGATTATGTCACTCTTCGTGGTAGATCATTTCGTATAAAGGGGTGAAAGTTTTAAGTACTTTTACAACAATTCAAGTTTTGTATAAGAATAAGCAACAAGTCTCCGCTCGGTATTGAGTTTGGGCGTTCACCCGCATAACTGTCCGTCAGAGATCGCAGTGGATCAATTTCGAGTTGCGTAAAAATACGCAGACATTACCAAATTTTGCGTTTTTGCCCTCTACATCTGCAAGACTCGGAAAAAACAAATACGTCAAATTCTTCAAGAGAGAACATTATTCGTTGGAATATCTTATTGTACAAAGGATTTTATTTAACTGTTGATTTCAAACACACAGGTAAGTTTATAATTCCCAAAGTTAAGTACCAGTAGTGTGTTCATAATCTAATAAATTCATTTAAAATTTACAACGGTTCAGACAGTATTTTTGTTAAAATATGTCATTTTTTGTTATTTGGGGTGATAAACTACATATTAATCACCAACAAATTCCAACTTTATTTACCAACTATGTTCCAAACTTGGTCCTAAAGCATGATAAAGGGTGCTGATGACAACATAAGTCGAATATCTCAGTTATGCCTACATGTAGGGGTTTCAAGTCAAAGTTTCATATGACAAAAAAAAGTTTTTTAAAAAATATTTTGAGAAAATATACATAAAATGCTACCCAAATTTTTTTTATTTCATCAAAATATTCTGATCAGATCCAAAGTTATGGAATTTAAAAATCCGAGATCGACGTCAATAATGTAATCAAAATGCTCTATACCAGTCAATCATACATGCCAACCTGAGGAGATTGAAAATCAGAATGCCTTGTATTGGGGGTAGAGCGAGGACCGCAGGTCCAAGTTCGATCGGTGCAAAGCACCATGAGTGCCGGAGGTATGAAGGGTGTGGGGTTTGGGGCCCGCCTAAGGGCCCCAAGAAAATTTTGAGAAATTAGCACCTTTTTAAAGCAGTACCTTGTATTATTGGATAAAAACAGCTGGTGATTTAGGTCCATGCATCTGAGTTTTTTTTACCTATTTATATACGAAAGACTAAACAAAATGAGAATTCGTCGCCTCTACGCGAGGACGTAATGGTTCCTGGAAATTCTTTGCCGTAAGTTTCCCGGTATTTTTGTCTGACATTTGTTTTGGAAGCCATTTTGTTTGTCTTGACGACCAACACGGAAGTAGAAGTTGTAAATTATTTATACTGGGTTTTATTTATAATTGTAATTTGGTTTTTTTTCACACATGGAAAACAGCTTGAAAACATTTTTTATCAAGTCAGAAGGAAATATGGCTAAGGAAGAAGCAACAACGTAACTGGCAACTAACAGTAACGGTAAACCTACCGTGTACTGTCCGAGAGTGTGTATGCGAGAATGGCTCAGCGTAGCAAATAATATCCGCGAAGCAAATTAGGCACGGCCTATGACGAAATAACCACATGACATTTTGATCTCGATTTGTCCAGACATATTAGCTTATTCCATTTTATATTAATAATAATCAAGAAAACTGGAGACATGTTTTCGGCTATTTCCGTCGTTTTACCGCGAATTATGCAAATTAGACACGGCAAATGACAGAAATAACCACATGACATTTTGAATTTGATTAGTCCAGACATAATAGCTTATTCCATTTTATATTAATAATAATAAGGAAAACATGACACATGTTCTCGACTATTTTCGTTGTTTTACCGACTCATACTACGACAAACAGTATCGCCATCAGATTCACAACAAACAGCGAGAATGCCGAGACAGTCGTCAATGTAAAAATAAAACGAGAGGGATTTGATCAATCATGCCGAGACAGTCGTCAATGTAAAAATAAAACGAGAGGGATTTTATCAATCAAAAAGGTCAGGCATGAAATATAATAAATTTCTTCCAATAAATTTTAAAAAACGGAATTATAAAGAGTAAAATAGGAATTCAGAATTAGACTCAGAAAATCGGAATGATTCCGACAAAATCGGAATGATTCCGACAAAATCGGAATAGTTGGCATGTATGGTCAATGCGTGGCATGGCACCAAAGTAAGTGCTTTTCAGTCATATTTGAGTGACGTCATAAGCGGTATTTTCCCTTCAGAGCGTTAGTACCAATTTTAAAACTGAAATTCGCACGTTATTGTCAGCTAAAATTTATTAAAATCGTAATAATTTGAATGATAATATGTCAATGATAAGCATTTTATATTTTGTCGAAATTTAGCAAATTTCAGTTATCAAAACAGATAAAGCCCGTTTTCTACGGCTGTAATTGTCCGATCTCGAGGTATCAAAGACCATAATAAGCAAAACCAGCGGCTGCCAGGCAGGATACGAAAACATTTTCGAGAGATGGTTAGAGAACAAGCTAAAAAGAAAGTGATTTTTACTACAATAAAGGGCCATAATTCAGGAAATTACAATTCGATATGCGCAAATATCGAAAGAAACCGAGATCTTTGTGTTATAAACTTACATTTCAAGTTTCAACAAAATCGGATAAAAATTGTGACCTCTATAGGGTCCACAACCTTGATATACCATAATTTTACGCTATTTGAGAACGAACAGCGGCCATTTTGTCTGTCAATTTTGGGCCGAAATTCGAACTCGGCCATCCTTAGGGTATAACGGTGATATAATAATACGGTTTTTTAAATCAGATAAAAATTATGACTTCTATAGGAGATAAACCTATATTTCAAGTTTCGTCAAAATCGGATAAGAATTTTGACCTGTAGAGTGTCCACAAACAAATTGTGGACGGACGGACAGGGGCGACGACAATATACGTCCACATGAAAATGTGGGTGCATAAAAATGCTATCTATCGTTTGATTGGCTCTATATCAAATTCCACCGGAAACTAAGGTGCGGATTCACCAATGAAGTGAGTAGCAATGGAAAATCTCCGGCGGCCCGACGTCAGAGTGGTATTTTCCCACGAGCGTCTCATGAAAACAAACGGTAATTTCGCTTACATTTCGATAATTTTTACGCCTGAATCTTTGAAGATATTGAGACTGATATTCAACTATTACAATACAATTGCTGAAATGAAATGAAATGAAATGGAGTTTAACGTCCTACTGTTCTGCTCAAATACAATTACATAAGATAGGTTGCCAGGCAACGAAACATACGCCCACAGTAGCTAAATCGTCCGGACAGTCATCAAGAGTTGTCGCATATTCTTACTTTTTTCGGTAATGAAACATTTATAATACACTAAAATCTGATTAAGATTTGGTTTTTATAAAGTTCTGCCGCATGCTAACGTTTTGTATACAAAACTTTTAATATCATGGATTTGTTCAAGTCATAAAAATTCATTGAAAATCAATATACTTGTTCGTCTCAAGATCTTAAACTCTGTGTATCAATCTGAAGTCAATCAGATGATAACTTGAGCCTTTAAAGCGGAAATCGTTGAAAATCAAGGGCCATAACTCTGGCCAGTCCATGCGAAAGCCCTCGGACCGTCGGTCATTACCGATAAAATAGCTCTCGGTCAGGTATTTTCATCATGAATACCGGCCCAGTTGTCCGGAAAGATTCTGGACCCGGTTTACTGACTGCTGGTTGTATTAAATCATCGCCGTATTAACACTGACTGACGACACTTTGTGCACGGACTGTTGAATTCTCGTTTAATTTATTGTGTTAATTTCACTATTGTTTAAAATGTAAACAAAATCTTATCTCGAGTACGTACAGTGTAGCAGTCGCTATCATGTGCCACGATAGTCGCGGGACACGATAGGCCTCAGTGTAATTTTACATGCAAAATTAACGGTTATATTTGTCATAAACAATCGATGTCAAAACGATATACTGCCACGATGTTATGAATGTTGAATATTTTCGTTAATAATACGGACGCGATAGGTAAAGTTGTATAGTAAGAACACGCGTGTTCACATATTCTGCACGATATATGCGGTTACATTTCCAACCAGTCATGTAAAGCTGCATGTCTACTACATTTTGAAGGACACGTATGCATAAGACTATACATGTTTAGAGTGCATAGTTAAGAATTACTCTCGAATCACAGCAAAGATAGACTTTAAAATTGCAAACTATAACGGTATTTAGGTTACCGGTCTTACAAATAGAAACAAGCCAACAGTGAGGCTGATGTCCCCCGCCGAAATAGGAAAATAATTAGAGGACACATATAAATTTATCACAAATTATCTTTTACAAAGTATTGAACAATCAAACAGTATATCTTTACTTATAGTCTAACAATCAAAGTAGGAGAGTTATTGTTTTCCAAAGTCTCGACCAATCAAATTGCGTATCGCTCTGCTTACCCTGAGCAGAAAATGCTCATTATCAAACTTAGTCAAGGTATTACTGTAATGAAACTATACACCAAGTTTCATCAATCTCACTTAATTAGAACTAAAGTTATCGTGTCCCAAAGCATCAACCAATCAAATTGCTTATCTCTGCTTACCCTAAGCGGAAAATGCTCATCTTCGAACTCCATCAAGGCATTGACCTAATCAACACATACACCAAGTTTGAACATTCTAGCTCAATTAGGAAGAGAGTTATCGTGCCCCAAAGTATCAACCAATCAAATTGCTTATCTCTGCTTACCCTAAGCGGAAAATGCTCATCTTCGAACTCCATCAAGGCATTGACCTAATAAACACATACACCAAGTTTGAACATTCTAGCTCAATTAAAAGTTATCGTGTCCCAAAGCATCAACCAATCAAATTGCTTATCTCTGCTTACCCTAAGCGGAAAATGCTCATCTTCGAACTCCATCAAGGCATTGACCTAATCAACACATACACCAAGTTTGAACATTCTAGCCCAATTAGGAAGAGAGTTATCATGTCCCAAAGCATCAACCAATCAAATTGCTTATCTCTGCTTACCCTAAGCGGAAAATGCTCATCTTCGAACTCCATCAAGGCATTGACCTAATAAACACATACACCAAGTTTGAACATTCTAGCTCAATTAGGAAGAGAGTTATTGTGTCCCAAAAAGTGTGACGGACAGACAGACGGACGGACAGACAGACGGACGAACCCATTTTAATAGTCCCCTGCTTTCTTCGAAAGGCGGGGGACAATAAGACAAATAGAACTTGCAACGGGAGTCGAAAGCGCTTTCAAATCAGACATAAGAAGCTCGTACTTACCGCAAAAATGAAATGAACGCGACAAGTCTCTGATGTCAGAGAATATTAGTAAAGTATACCCGCTATCAAATCCACGCAAAAATCCAAGGCACTCATTTTATTTTAGAAAAGAATAACTGAAGGCTCGATAGAAGAGCCTATTCACTGTCAACTTGTATGTTGTCATTCTCGTGCAGATTTGTTTAAATAACAGAAATGTCCCGTGTATCAAAGATCAAAGAATAAAATCGCACGTAGCCACTCTTTGTTGTTTTTATGCGAATTCAATTTATCTAAAAGGGGCTCCTGCGCAATTTAAGGAATTATTTTTGACCCAATATTAACCATCGCCGATTTTTTAAATCATGGGATAAAGTCAATTAACAAACAATACGGGTCTACTTCATTGGTGAACTTACCATTTTGTCTAAAATCATAACGCTAATCAACAAACAATACTATTGTTCTTTATTACAAAAACATCGGTGAACTATATTGTTTTTGTACATATTGTATTTATTTGTTTGTACTATATGTTATACCTGATGAGTCTTTGGCTTAAAGGAATAAAGAATTTGAACTCGAACTAATCGCTGTCGGGATGGCGATCCAAGCTAGTTGATTATTAGGTATATAAAACAATATATATAAACAACCAATGAGTAAAACTGATCTATTCTAATCAATTAAATAATATACAAGTCAAGTACCGGTATTACCTTAACCGTGGACGGGTTAACGGACACTCAACTTACAAATATTAAATCATCGCCGTATTGGCACTGACTGACGGCACTTCGTGAACGGACTGTTGAATTCTCATTTAATTTATTGTGTTAATTTCACTATTGTTTAAAATGTAAACAAAATCTTATCTCGAGTACGTAGTACCGTATATCGAGCTAGTCTAGTAAGTAGTAGGCTAGGTTAATCCAGACTAAAACGAAAGTCCTTTTATTGTATTAATAACATTGGCTTCTGGTAGACTCGATTGTCATCTAAGGGATTATATTTTCTTTGCGCGGTCTATTTATGGTTATCATTAACACAAAATGACAATTAAGGAAGTGTGCGAAAAAGTCTTTATACTAGGGCTGGGTAAAATATCGATATAAATCGATAGTATCGATTGGATGGCCCAGAAAAGCACTATCGATAGCGGTGGGTTACTATCGATTATCGCTCTTCGTCTATTTTTCTTGCGCCTGATGAAATGTCAATGTTTTCTTTCAGTTAATCATAATACACCGCTCACTTTAATTACTATCAAGTATCAATGTAACACATAACAAAATTGTGACTGCTTATTGAACAGCCGTTTTCATAAATTCACTCTCATTGAAACGTTACTTTAGTTTTGAAGAAATTATTGTTGAATATCGCTAAATCGGAGATACCCAGATGTGTAAATAAAGTTAGAGTTATTTCCCTTTGCAAGCTTCAGAGTGTTCAGAATTCGTCTGCCATATTGATATTTTCGCGCGCACGTACGCAATGTTTTGAATCGGAACAAGTTCATTTTGGTCCTTTAATTATTTACGATATTTCTTCATTCGGAACCACGGCTGCATTATTTTAATAATAAACAACATCAATTTACGTATATATATACGTGATATAACAAGTTTTATTAATGTTTTCCAAATAAATCTCCTTAGACAGGAGCAAACGATCTTTCGCAACTTCGTATGGTTTTGAACTTTGAACTTACACTGTATCCAGTCTTGATGACGACCGTGAAAATAAGTTTGTTTTCGATACTATCGATTATCGACCGACATTTCATTGCCGATTATTGATAGTAAAAATCACTATCGATACCCAGCCCTACTTTATACAATAGATAATCTTTGTAATAAAGTAAAGTATTTTCCCCCTTATATATACGGTTTGTTGTTTTTCGAGTTTTAGGCCATTATTACTTATTTTATGCATATTTTTGGTATGAACTTTTTTGGACCAGTAAAATCTCATTCGGTCCAGTAATAGTTGGAATAATACCTGCTCAAATGTCCAGTAAAAAAAATATCATTTCGAATGGACTGACTCTGGCAGTAATTATCGGAAATCACTGAAAACCAATAGGCTTCTTCGTCTCATGACCTTAAACACTGTGTATAAATTTAAAGTAAATCAAATATTAACTTTGGCTTCTAGAGCTTCCACAAGATTTTTTGAAGTGATCAAGGGCCAAAACTCTGTCAGTAATTATCAGAAATCGCTGAAAATCAATAGGATTCTTCGTCTCATAACCTCAAACACTGTGTATAAATTTAAAGTCAATTGGATATTAACTTTAGCCTCTAGAGCACCCACAAGATTTTTTGAAGTGATCAAGGGCCATAACTTTGGCAGTAATTATCGGAAATCGCTGAAAATCAATAGGCTTCTTCGTCTCATGACCTTAAACACTGTGTATAAATTTAAAGTCAATCGGATATTAACTTTAGCAACTAGAGCGTCCACAAGATTTTTCAAAGTGATCAAGGGCCATAACTCTGGCAGTAATTATCGGAAATCGCTGAAAATCAATAGGCTTCTTCGTCTCATGACCTTAAACACTGTGTATAAATTTAAAGTCAATCAAATATTAACTTTAGCCTCTAGAGTGTCCACAAGATTTTTCAAAGTGATCAAGGGCCATAACTCTGGCAGTAATTATAGAAAATCGCTAAATATCAATAGGCTTGTTTGTCTCATAACCTTGAACACTGTGTATAAATTTAAAGTCAATCGGATATTAACTTTGACCTCTAGAGCGTCCACAAGATTTTTCAAAGTGATCAAGGGCTATAACTCTGGCAGTAATTATCGGAAATCGCTGAAAATCAAAAGGCTTCTTCGTCTCATGACCTTAAACACTGTGTATAAATTTAAGGTCAATCGGATATTAACTTTGTCTCCTAGAGCTTCCACAAGATTTTTTGAAGAGATCAAGGGCCATTACTCTGGCAGTAATTATCGGAAATCGCTAAAAATCAAAAGGCTTCTTCATCTCAAGACCTTAAGGCTCCTAGGACACTACCTAAGAATTTTACATTGATAACAGAAACTTGCCATTTAGTGTAATATTAGTATATGATGTCCCAAATCAGATTTGATAATTTGAGCGCAAAATGTGTATTTGTTGCCATGGAAATAGTGGCCATATTGGATTTTTTATATATTCACAGTGGCTATGTTAGGAAATCAAAATCTTCAACAATTTTATTGAAACAAACTATTTGTGATTTGGAATAACATATATAGGCATTAAAGAGTGCAATAAGGCATAAATTTTACTATTTGAATGTTAATAAAGAACATTTTGCATCCCACATAAAACAAGTGGGTGTGGCTGAACACACCACTAAAAAGATTTTGTACAATAAAATGTTCAAATGTATGACAAACACTTTGAAAATCACCTTATTGCACACAGTAGCTATAGCACTAATCGTATTCCAAAGAAGAGACCATTATCTCTCATAGATTTTGAGAATTTGATTTTCTAAGACCTGATATGGGTGAAAAATTGAGTACGGAAAAAGCAAGTTAAAAGTTAAAAGTTTGATTTACCTATATAAATGACTAAATATTTAACACTATATAATATAAAGGCTGGACACGACTTGAAAAATCAACAAATTTTAACTATTTATATCAAAATTTGACAGATCAATCTATACAGTCTTTTATAAGGTAGTGTCCTGCCTTAAACACTGTATATAAATTTAAGGTCAATCGGATATTAACTTTGGCTTCTAGAGCATCCACAAGATTTTTTTAAGTGATCACGGGTCATAACTCTGGCAGTAATTATCGGAAATCACTGAAAATCAATAGGCTTCTTCGTCTCAAGACCTTAAACAATGTGTATAAATTTAAGATCAATCGGATATTAACTTTGGCCTCTAGAGCGTCCACAAGCAATTGTGGACACCGGACCGCCTGCGGCGACGACAATATACAACCACATTTCAATGTGGGCGTATAAAAATAGTAATTCAAAATCGTAGATTGAAGTGGGCTATATTTCAGCCGCTGGCTGTCCGATTTCACACTAAAGTCACATGACCTGAAACCCCTACTACATGGATTTTCAATTTTCAACAAATTTGGCATGAACAATGCAAATTGAAGTTCCCAAAAATGCCACAGGGCAATTTTTGGTTATAGCCTGTGGTTTGTCTGGTATTCATGGAAATGTAAACAATATCGAATTTTTTTGGAAATTCTATTAGTACTTGCTAAAAAGAGATATTACCTGAACTTCATCATCTTTGCGAATAGGTACACTTCTCACATTATGTTTAGTTCTAAGTTCTTTTGATACTGGAGAACTCATAATTTTCCTTCTAATATTTGAAGGAGCTGTAAAGTGTCGTTTCCTATTCTTTCTCCTCGAGGAGGATACAAGTTTGTTGAACTTCATGGTTCTGGCCTAAAAGAAAAAGATACAGACATTAGATCTACATCCACAATAATAAACTAAACTCTACATTTTATGGTAGAATATGCCATCATTTCACAAGGAGAGTAGAATCAACATCTGACCAGAGGTCGCAGTCACGCAAAAAAATAAACGCAAATATTGATGGACGCTGTGTAATTTACATGCAGAAAATTTCCCCAAGATTTCGTAGGTTGTATATGCCAAAAAAGTGACCGAAGACCATTTCTCAGCAACTATTGAAGATATTGGCATCAGATTTTCAGGAAATATCCTTCCGACCATTAACTATCTATTGGAATTTTTAAATTTGGGCTATATAATTTATTTGTTTTGATATGGGGTCTGCAACATGGATAAACAACCCGAATTTGGTTAATTTGCGTTGAAGACTTTTTAAAGATAGAATTCACATATGATGGACCTCAAATTTCGGGTATTGCTTTATGCCGGCAGAATTAATCCAACTTCCTAGACGGCTCCTCGATTTGTAGGTATCTAGGGATCTTTAATGTTCGCCGCTAATCCATCCGTACGACCTTGTTTTTCATTCAACTTATCATTGTCAGGTTCCCTGATCCGCAAAACAAAGTGAATTCTGGGGATGGAGCACTGGACATCCCATACTCATCTAGCCCATTCTCTTTTCTGGCAACAGGCAGCCACGGTAGCTCAGTGGGTAGGACATTGGCTCACTCAACTTGATGTGCCGTGTTCAATTTCTGCATTAGCTGAGCAAGTTCATTGTGTTATACACACCAGCCTCCCCCCATGTGCGCATAAAAGAAACCTCGACAGTTGGAATTCGAAATAAGAGTAGGCTGTTGCGCCGCTGTTTTGGCAAAGTTTCCCCTCATAGCACACTATAATGGTGTGTTCCCACCACCACGCCCCCGCCCCCGCCCTCTTCATTAGCCCAGTAGGAGTAGAACATTAAACCCCATTTCATTTTCTTGTATCAGATTCCATGTGGCTGTCATTTGATCACCAATAAAAGAGAAAGTAATCCAAGAGATAATTTTTTTAAAAAATTTAATTTTAGGGAAGTGTTATTGGAATCAATAAAATATTGTAACAATACAAGAGAAAGAATTCAAACCGTGCAAAAGACTTTATACCCCTAAAAAGTGCACGTGAAAATCGTGCCTCAGAATCAGCCCACTGTTAGCAAAAGGGAAACTTGGTTTGACACATTCACAATAACAAGAAAGCTGCCGTGGTCTGCACCCACATCGGGTGGAGTTATCTTTTCTTTTCTTCCACATGATTTGTTTTCCCGAGCTCTGGCACTAGTTCCAACAGTTGGTGAATGAAATACCGTCAATATAACTAGAAAAGGGGTCATTTTATGAGAAAATACGTTTACTTCCAGTGACGTGCGTCGTTTTTGCCTTTGTCTGATAATTTTATTTTTTCAAAATATAAAAAATCAGTCGTAAATACGTTTCTGAATGTCCAAACCACGCTCAACACAAACTCTGTTTTCTCCACTTCACGAAAAGTAAAAAGTCATCGGTGTTGGTGGTCATACACCTTCCCGAAGTCGCGGAACAAAAACGGCAGATTTTACGGTCAGATTTTTTGACAGTGATAAAAATAGTATCAGTGGCGCCCCTAGCGAGCTTTTGCATTGCTACTATGACTTGTGGAATATGTCTAGCCTAGTTCTTCGAGTCCCTTATTACAGATGGCACTGAAACCATAGGTGTACGAGCTGGGGGGGGGGGGGGGGCCACCCCCCCATTTTGGGCACCAAATGCTGGGAAAATTTGGGCACACAATTGTACTTTATAAAAGTTGTATAAAAAAAATATTGTGTTCTTGAATGAGTCCAATTTAACGGCGAATTTATTATTATTATGTAACATACTAAGAGTAAGAACCTAACTACATTTTTTGGGCACCAACCACCACCGTCCCCCAGTCAAAAATTTCCCTGTACGCCTATATATTATTAAGTCTGAAACGCATTATGACCAATGGTAAAATGTTTATTTTGTCTTAAATATTGGATGTCAGAAGCCCATCTTTTCTCGGTAAGATCACGACATCAATCCAGTGTTGATTTAAACTGACAAATAATTTGTGTTTTCAAAGTCCAGGGCTTTTGATGATACTGAGTTAGAGACTTAGCTACTTTAAAGTCTTGAGCCGGCTTTACCTTCCTTGTAAATCAGATTGATTTTGTAAGATATAGCATTTAGTAACAAATATAACAATATAAAATCTTCAAAAAAATGAAACACCAATATTACATCGGGCATAATTTATCATGCCTGGTCCAAAAATCATGTGACCGTTTGAAACGCTCGAATCATTACTTTAATATAACAAAATGAGAAAATAAGTCTATATCGATATTTATAGGGATATGGCATGTTTAATTTCATTAATTGGGGTATATAATTGCGATTGATAAAGTGGATGTTTGTCGATTTTGTATCGGGGAATCTTCATCCATACCTAATGTTGTTGTAGCAGGCCGAAAAGAGAACTTCCGGCGGGGACGGCAAGGGCACGTAACTCTCGTTGCAAGTGCTTGATTTCGGTGCTACGTCGATGGAAGTGTTTTGTTTTTGGTACGGTATTTGTGTCATTTAAGAATATAAATTATTAATATGATTATAACATTGTTTAAATTTCTGTAGTAACCGTTAACTCTTAATTTTATAAATGATGCCATTGTCTTGTTGGCACTGAATAAACCCATGGTTTGCGGCAAAAAAAGTCCATTGCCATGAAGTAGCCTACACTACAAGTACAACTACAACTGGGCTAGTACAGTCAGATGTAATAATATGTATTATTGCTGAGCGTGCTCTTTCTTTTTATATCAGAATCTGACTGTCATTTATTAGGGTTTCACACTGCGTAGCTTGTGTGAAACACTATTGTTTTTGTTAAAGGAGCTAAATCGCTAATATTTTGGATCTAGAAATTGACACAAATGCTGAAATGGGTCGCAATGCATATAATAATGTAATGTGAATGTATATAAACTGATTTACATTCAATCGTGTCTGTTTTTATTGCAATTTCTAATCAGTTATGTTCGTCGAAATACACCAGAAGTCTCAATCGAATGGCAATCTCTAGCGTCTAGTTATTCCACTCTATACCGATAGAATTTATTGCGCATGCTCTCCAGATAAGAATATGGTGTCACCGATTGACATGACTTATCTAGCCTCTGTCTACGAGTCCCTTGTTAAAATTGTGCTGAAATGCACCATGGGACACGATTTGTGTACCAACGGTAAAATGTTTATTTTGTCTTAATTATTGGATACCAGAAACCCATCTTTTCTCCGTAAGGTTACAACACCAATGTTGATTTAAATCGACAAATAATTTGTGTTTTCAATGTCGAAGATTTTGGATGATATCGAGTTAGAAACTTAGCTACTTTAAGATTATTCTTATTATTATTATTTATTTTTTTCCAATTTGATTGTATCTCAGAAACTACATGTCGGATACGATTTCTTCGGTGTTATAGGGAAAGTGGGTGTGACATAGAGATTAAAGCTATTTCTGGAGTTCTGTGACAATGCGAAATGTCCGAAATCCCGAAGTTGTCGTTTTTTTAAAAAGATGCCGTAGTATTAACAGTAATCATCGGATTTTAACATATGATGCATTTTGACATAGCCGGAGACAAGGCACATAGTGCTACTTTTGATTTTTGATTGTCGCTGAATCTTCAAAGATATTAAGTGCCAAATTTCGAAAATTTAAAATTTTACAGAATACTTTTTTATTTATGAATATTTTTATATGGCATTTTACCCAGGGTTAAAGAGTTATCTGATTTGAGCAAAAATGTCAACATTTTTTGTTTCTGTAATTTTCCTTGGCCGCCATTGGCTAATTCAGTTTTTTAGACCTAGATTAATTATTTATTGTTCGATTTGTATAAAACAAAGTTCATATGCTGCGTTGTTCAAGATGTCAATTTTTTTGTTACCAGTACAGGTTCCTGTCAGCACCGGAAGTGAAATAAATTTAACAAAAACTACAATTTTGGCAGTTTGGTACCACTTTTTGAAAGCAAATATCATCTTTTTTTCAAATCTGTTATTACCAAAAAGATGCATTTTCGGGCCTTTTCATTAAAAGGTGTAAAATAAGCTATTTACAACCCATCCAGCGTCTTCATATTTTGATATATTTCTTTGTAACTTTCATAAACTCGTAGCAATAACCCATACAAAGAAAATGTATGTTAGAATTAGTTTCAAATATCGGTAGTTGCCGAGAAATAGGCAATTTTGCATGAGTCACTTTTCACGTTAAGTGGCCTGTAAAAGCATCAAGTAGTATTCGATTGCCTAATGACACTTTTGACTAGACATGGCAAGGTTTGGGGGCGTTTGGAAAAGTTTCTAAGTTCAATGTCTTGTGGAATTCTTGTGGTGAAAAACACCACAGACCAAAACACTGTATCAAAATTATTCGAGAATTTTGTGGAATGTGATACCGCATTGGCATATAGGGAGGTCTGAGAAGAAATTTTTTGGTAAAAAAATGATTTTTTTCAAAGTCCAATTTCTTGTGGAACTCTTGTGGAATGTGGTACCACACAGGCACATAGGGGATATGAGAAGATTTTTTTGGAAAAAAAAAAGATTTTTTTCAAAGTCCAATATCTTGTGGAACCCTTGTGGTGAAAAACACCACAGACCAAAACACTGTATCAAAATTATTCTCAGTCGAAAATTTTGTGGAATGTGGTAACACAAAGGCACATAGGGGGTATAAGAAGAATTTTTTGAAAAAAAAAATAATTTTGTGGAACTCTTGTGGTGAAAAACACCACAGACCCAAAACACTCTATAAATATTATTTTAAGTCGAACGTCTTGTGGAATGTATTTATTTTCAGAAACCCAATATCTTGTGGAACTGTTGTGGTGAAAAGTTCCACACAAATGCCCCCAAACCTTGCCATAGATGCTTTTGACTGGGCGGAACCAATTTCACATTTGCAATATAACCAAAAATGGCGTCATTTCGAAATACACTCTATGTTTAGCCTTCAAAACAAATATTTTATTCATCTGAGTCACATTTGTAATTTTTTATACACCCACATAGAAATGTGGATGTATATTGTTGTCACTCCGTCTGTCGGTCGATCCGTCCGTCGTCCACAATTTCTTGTGAACGCTCTAACACCAAAAGTTATCATCCAGTTGTTTTAAAATTGATATATGTTGTTTGCATTAGTGAAATGAAAGAGCCTATTTAATTTCAATAATTTCCGTTTATTACGTCTAGAGTTATGGCCCTTGTTTCACTTTGTTGAACCTTGTGAACGCTCTAATGCCAAAAGTTAACATCTGATCTTTGTGAAATTTATCTGCAATATTTAAATTAGGGAAACGAAGAAGCCTATTGAATTTGAGCAATTTTTGTTTATTACTTCTAGAGTTATGGCCCTTGTTTCACTTTGTTTAACCTTGTGAACGCTCTAACATCAAAAGTTATCTGCTGATCTGTATGAAATTTACATGTGTCATTTAAATTAGTAAAGAGAAGAATCCTATCGAATTTCAGCAATTTCTGTTTATTACTTCTAAAGTTGTGGCCCTTGTTTCACTTTGTTCAATCTTGTGAACAATCTCACGCCAAAAGTTATCTTTGTGAAATTTATATGCATGATTTAAATTAGTGAAACGAAGAAGCCTATTTAATTTCAATAATTTCTGTTCATTACTTCTAGAGTTATGGCCCTTCCAGGTTCACTTTATTGAACCTTGTGAACGCTCTAACACCAAAAGTTATCATCCGATCTTTCTGAAATTTATATGCATTATTTAAATAAGTGAAACGAAGAAGCTTATTGAATTTCAGCAATTTCTGTTTATTACGTCTAGAGTTATGGCCCTTGTTTCACTTTATTGAACTTTGTGAATGCTCTAACATCAAAAGTTATCTGCCGATCTGTATGAAATTTACATGTGTCATTTAAATTAGTAAAGAGAAGAATCCTATCGAATTTCAACAATTTCCGTTTATTACTTCTAGAGTTGTGGCCCTTGTTTCATTTTGTTCAACCATGTTAATGCTCGATCGATGAAAGTTATCATCCGATATGTATGAAAAAGCCTGTCAAATTTCAACAATTTCTGTAGATTACTTCCAGAGTTGAGACCCTTGTTTCAATTTGTAGAACCTTGTGAACCCTCAAACGGCACAAATTATAATCTGATCTGTATGGAACTGTCTTGTAAAGGCCCCCCAATTACCTACAAAGGAATAAATATGGAACAACCCTTATCGACTGCTCGGACGATTTAGCCGCTGTGGGCGTATGTTTCGTTGCCTGGCAACCTTTCTTATTCCTAAACATCATATGATACATAAATATTTTATTACATAAAATACCCTTTTCGTGCAGGATGTAAATTATGCAGTGTGACATTATGTGACGTTGTACACAAAGTCCCACAGTAAGGGAGAGAGAGAGAGAGAAATGGGGTTTAACGTCCACTCGACACAAACTAGGTAATTTCGGGACTAACATATGGTTTAATTTTATTTACATAATTTTCTTGCGCGTAGGGGTCTTTAGCAGTGGGAGGAAACCGGAGGACCCGGAGAAAACCCACGAGGTTGGACAGGCGACCCTACTCCTTGCCACGTACAACCGGGGATTCGAAACCACGCCAGTCGACTCAATGACAGACTTTATGATACAGCGCGCGCACGCTAACCATTCAGCCATCCAAACACCCCCCCCCCCCCACAGTAAGGGAGTTTTACAGGACTTCAGCATAAGTTTAGATTCATGTCCTGCGCCTTGCTTACAACGACATTGTAAATAACATTGGGAAACACTCATAATTACTTGAGTTAAAGTAATACAGAAAGTCCTATATGAAACAAAAAAAAAAGTATGTCGCTATATTGTAAGATTGATGATTTTTTTATTTTGATATTTTTCAGTCTGTAGGCCTATAGCATAAAAGACAAGATGAGTGCCAAAAGTACAACTGCTATATTGTCAAAACTGAGAGCTTTAATGAAGAATACAAAGTATGTTTGTGAACCCCTTCAGGCTTACATTGTACCCACAGGAGATGCGCACCAGGTAAACAAAGTTAATCAGAAGCTAATAATATTATTGAAATTGCAATCTGTTCAGCATAATTATTTTACCATGCAATTTATTTATCTGGTATAATTATATATGAATTGATTACAGTATGTGCAAAAGTTGAAATCGAATAGTCTCCAAATCCTTTAGCAGGATACAGTTACATTATCTTTTAAAATCCATTTACCTTTTTTTTTAACTTCAGAGTGAATATGTGGCTGACAGTGATAAAAGAAGAGATTATATATCAGGTTTTACAGGCTCGGGTGGTTAGTTCTTAACATTTTCTTTACAGATATATAGTGCAAACCAGTGATTGTTTTCTATAATAATTGTGTCTATTATTATACTTAATCGGCAATAATCGCTAAATGCCACTCAAGGATTAGTATGCCTTCCCGTATACAAACTGCTGGATGATTTGATGATATACATGGACTAAAAACATATTCAAACTAATTAATCCATCAAAAATTGGCTTCAAATCCCTCTCGAAAAATTGTATTCGAGAGGAAATACCACAAGATATAAAAAAATCTATCTTTAGAAGCCATGTTTGTCACATAACTTGTTAGAGGGAGGGCCCATTTTCAGAATGTATTTGTCATTACTTACTGTCCATTTACCATACATATTGAAGCCAAAGTAAATTCTTGGATTATATTCTGCCAATTTCTCTTCCGCTGTTTAATTACAAAGACTGTTTAAACCCTCAATGTTACTTAAACTGCCTAACCTTTCGACCAAGAAATTAAAAAACGCTCCATAAGTCAAGCTGGGAGACAATAAGCTGTTATGCTGACAGTTAGTGATACCCTGACATTTTTGCCCAGTGCTTGCCCCATGGGTGTTTTTCAGAGAATCCATTATGTTTCTAGTAAGATTGACGTCTCTACTTTACATATATATATATATATACCAAATTTCCATAAAGTAACATACCAGCTGTGATATGATGTTGACTCAGTCTATCACCAACTGTAAACAAATAACACAGTGCACATGCGTTTATATAGAAGATACTAGAATAGTTTTTGATCCAATATATGAAGAGTATGGTAGCTATTATAGCACAAGCACTTAATTTGTTTATGGACAGTGACTGACAGTTGCCCTCTTACCGGTACTTTTAATTTGTTAATTAAGGGCGTTGAGCCATCTAAAATGCACACTTTAAAGCTAGCATTGTAATTTTGTTGATAAGAGCCGTCTAAAATGCACACTTTAAAGCTAGCACTGTAATTTTTGTTTATAAGATACAACATTTTTATACGCCCACATTTTCATGTGGACGTATATTGTCGTCGCCCCTGTCCGTCCGGACATCCGTCCGTCCGTCTGGACGTCTGTCCGTCCACAATTTGTTTGTGGACTCTCTACAGATCACAATTCTTGTCCAATTTTGACGAAACTTGAAATATAGGTTTATCCCCACAAGATCTCGGCTGCTTTCGATATTGGCATGTATCGGATCAAAACTTCATGGATTATGGCCCCTGTTTGTACCAAAAATCATGATTTTAGCTTGTTGACCCTATAGATGTCACAATTTTTATCCAATTTTGTTGAAACTTGAAATGTAAGTTTATAACCCAAAGATCTCAGTTCCTTTCGATATTTGTGTATATCGGACCTTAACTTCCTGAATTATGGCCCCTGATTGTACGAAAAATCACTTTTTTAGCTTGTGGACCCTATAAAGGTCATAATTTTTATCCGATTTAAAAAAACGTTTTATTACATCACCGTTACAGCCTAAGGAAGGTTGAGTTCGAATTTTGTGAAAATCGGACCAAAATTGCCGGACAAAATGGCCGCTGTTTGTACGCGAATAGTGTAAAAATATGGTAAATCAAGGTGGTGGACCCAGTATAGGTCACAATTTTAATTCGATTTTGATGGAACTTGAAATGTATATTTATAACCTAAAGATCATGGTTCCTTTCGATATTTGTGCATATCGGATAGTAATTTCCTGAATTATGGCCCCTGATTGTACGCAAAATCGCCTTTTTTGGCTTGTGGTCCCTCTGGAGGTCATAATTATTATCCGATTTAAAAAAAACGTTTGATTATATCACCATTACACTTGAAATGCATGTTTATAACCTAAAGATCTTGGTTCCTTTCGATATTGTCTCATATCGGATCTTAACGAAATTGTCATTGCCCCTGTCCGTCCGGCCGGCCGGCCGTCCGTCCGTCCACAATTCTTTGGGACGCTCTACAGGTCAAAATTTTTATCCGATTTCAAAGAAACTTGAAATATAGCTTTATCCTCCTAAGATCTTGGTTCCTTTCGATATTGGCATGTATCATACTGTAACTTCTTGGATTATGGCCCCTGATTGTACTAAAAATCACGTTTTTAGCTTGTGGACCCTATAGAGGTCACAATTTTTATCCGATTTTGTTGAAACTTGAAATGTAAGTTTATATTTCGATACTTGCGCATATCGAATTTTAATTTCCTGAATTATGGCCCTTGATTGTAGGAAAAATCACTTTTGTTTTAGCTTGTTTTCTATCCATCTGTCGAAAATGTGGGCGTATCCTGCCTGGCAGCCGCTGGTTTGTTATTTGGGGTGATAAACTGCATATTAATCACCAAAAAAATACCAATTTTATTTACCATCTATGTTCCAAACTTGGCCCAAAAGCATGATAATAAGCGGTTTTAGCTTTTGGACCCTATAAAGGTCATAATTTTTATTCGATATAAAAATCTGTAAAAATATGGTATATCAAGGTTGTGGACCCGCTAGAGGTCACAATTTTCTTCTGATTTTGATGAAACTTGAAATGTAAGTTTATATATAACCCAAAGATCTTGGTTCCTTTCGATATTAGTGTGTATCGGATCATAACTTCCTGAATTATGGCCCCTGATTGTACGAAAAATCGCGTTTTTAGCTTGTGATCCCTCTAGAGGTCACAATTATTATCTGATTTATAAAAACGTTTGAATATATCACCTTTACACCCTAAGAATAGTTGAGTTCAAATTTCGTAAAAATCGGACCAAAACTGACAGACAAAATGGCCGCCCCTGGTACTCAAATAGCGTAAAAATATGGTATATGAAGGTTGTGGACCCTTTAGAGGTGACAATTTTGTTCTGATTTTGATGAAACTTGAAATGTAAGTTTATAACCCAAAGATCTTGGTTCCTTTCGATATTCGCGCATATCGGACCATAACTTCCTGAATTATGGCCCCTGATTGTACGGAAAATCACGTCTTTAGCTTGTGGACCCTATAGAGGTCACAATTTTTATCCGATTTTTTTGAAACTTGAAATATAAGTTTATAACCCAAAGATCTCCGTTCCGTTCGATATTCGCGCATATCGGACCATAACTTCCTGAATTATGCCCCCTGATTGTACGAACAATCGCGGTTTTAGCTTGTGGACCCTAAAGATCTCGGTTCCTTTCCATATTCGCGCATATCGGACCATAAGTTTCTGAATTATGGCCCCTGATTGTACGAAAAATTGCGGTTTTAGCGTATGGACCCTATAGAGGTCATAATTTTTATCCGATTTAAAAAAAAACATTTGAATATATCACAGTTACACCCTAAGGATGGTTGAGTTCGTATTTTCGTAAAAATCAGAACAAAAATGAGAGACAAAATGGCCGCCCTTCGTACTCAAATAGCGTAAAAGTATGATATATCAAGGTTATGGACTCTATATGTCTTATGTCTGATTAGTAATTCTTTAAGAGAATGAGACTACTGTTAGTATAATGTTTTATTATATTTAAATATAGGTACCGCGATAGTAACCGATTCTAAAGCTGCCTTGTGGACTGATGGTAGATATTTCTTACAAGCAGAGAAGCAACTGGATAGTAACTGGATATTAATGAAACATGGTAAGGTTTAATTTTTGATTTTGTCTAATTTGGATTACCATAATCTTTTTGTATCGTATGTATTTTAACTGATTGGACCAACAGCCACAGGGCTTACACTGTCACTTCTGTCCATCATAAAGCAGTCGGGTAAACAATAATATTACTTTGACTTCTTTTTCAAATGAAGAATTTCTTTTCGCGAGGTTAAATTGGAATGATTAAAAAGAATTTAATTAACATTGAAGCTGGGTGATCAAGACATGTTTAAATTCAGACTTCAGAGACCGCAAACTGTATTTGTCCTAAAACTAAAATTTATTTTCACCATTTTCTGTAGTTCTACACTGATTCACAATAAACTGTTTTCTTTCTCTTCTTTTTTTCACAGGTTTACCAGATACCCCAACACAAGCAGAATGGCTGACAAAGGTATGTAGGCCTACACTAGTTTTGGTAGCTATATTTCAAATTATTTTATAAGAGTACGTTGTTTGACTTATATATTCTGGTGCCTGTCCATTTCAGAATTTACCTGTAGGAGGACGTGTTGGTGTAGACCCTTTCATGTTATCTGTGGGTGAGAAATATTCCATATTTGTAAACTAATTAAGCATACACATGTAAGTCAATGATAAAAAATAATAGATACCAGTATATTGTAAATTATGAGAAATTTCCTGAAGGCATCCTATTGCTTTCTTATAATATTTATCTTGAAACACTATGGTCCATTCCGTTATATACACGGAACCAGTTGTGCTAAATAGCTATTAGCAACTATGTTTTTATACGCCCACATTTTCATGTGGACGTATATTATTGTCGTCCCTGTCTGTCAGGATGTCCGGCCGTCCGGCCACAATTTGTTTGTGGACACTCTACAGGTCACAATTCTTATCCGATTTTGACAAAACTTGAAATATAGGTTTATCTCCAAAAGATCTTGGCTGCTTTCGATATTGGCATGTATCAGATCGAAACTTCATGGATTATGGCCCCTGTTTGTACGAAAAATCACGGTTTTAGCTTGTGGACTCTATAGAGGTCACAATTTTTATCCGATTTTGTTGAAACTTGAAATGTAAGTTTATAACCCAAAGATCTCGGTTCCTCTCGATATTCGCGCATATCGGACCGTAACTTCCTGAATTATGGCCCCTGATTGTACGAAAAATCGCGTTTTTAGCTTGTGGACCCTATAGAGGTCATAATTTTTATCAGATTTAAAAACCCGTATTATTTTATCACCGTTACACCCTAAGGACTGCTGAGTTCGAATTTCGTGAAAATCGACCCAAAACTGACAGACAAAATGGCCGCCCTTCGTTCTCAAATAGCGTAAAAATATGGTATATCAAGGTGGTGGACCCTATAGAGGTCACAATTTTTATCCGATTTTGTTGAAACTTGAAATGTAAGTTTATAACACAAAGATCTCGGTTCCTTTCGATATTTGCGCATATTGAATTGTAATTTCCTGAATTATGGCCCTTGATTGTAGGAAAAATCGCATTTTTAGCTTGTGGACCCTATAGCGGTCATAATTTTTATCGGATTTAAAAGAACATTTTAGTATATCACCGTTACACCCTAAGGACGACTGAGTTCAAATTTCGTGAAAATCGCCCCAAAACTGACAGACAAAATGTCCGCCCCTCATTCTCAAATAGCGTAAAAATATGGTATATCAAGGTTGTGGACCCTATAGAGGTCACAATTTTTATCCGATTTTCTTGAAACTTGAAATGTAAGTATATAACCAAAAGATCTTCGCGAATATTAAATTGTAATTTCCTGAATTATGGCCCTTGATTGTAGGAAAAATCACTTTCTTTTTAGCTTGTTCTCTATCCATCTCTCGAAAATGTGGGCGTATCCTGCCTGGCAGCCGCTGGTTTAATCTCAGATTATATGCATTATCTAGAAACAGAAAAAAAATAAACTTAATGGGCTAAGGTTCAAACAGAAAAATTTAAAATACCATCACTGTTTAATATTTTAGAAAAATGGAAACCACTACATAAATCTCTGAAAGCTAATGGCTGCATTTTAGTACCTGTTGATCAAAACTTAGTTGATGTTATTTGGAATGATCAACCTGAACCTCCAAACAATCCTCTGATTATTTTGCCAGTTGAATATACAGGTATGTAATAATTTATATACAACTGGCAGTAGTTTTTTCTTTGATGTGCATAGCAGTTATATCTCATATCAACCTGTCATGACGTCATCATAGGTTGATATATTTGGTTCATATCAACCTCTGATGACGTCATGACAGGTTGATATGAACTCAGGTTGATATATTCGGTTCATATCAACCGCTGATGACGTTGATGATGGAAATAATACAAAGAGCACAGAAATAAATTTTTATTCTTTTGACAAGTTTGTAGCATTCAGCACCAAAATAGACGGTGTACTTATTGGCATTATTAGATCGATTATCCATGTCGAAGATATCTTTCTTTTCGTCCACATTTTGATTATTTCTCCACACACTCTAAGACTTCAAAGTAATTATAGCCCAAGATTTCCTTTGTAAAGTATTTTTGGATACAGTCCACTTAACACAGTCTGTCAAATCCATCTCAAAACATACCGAAAACTTTCACGGTTCACTGTCAGAATTATCGGAAAAGACTGCCTTTTGATCAAAATTTTCTTCTGCCTTTGGCTATTGAAATTTAAATTATATAGTAATTTGGAAGATAAAACCTTTTTGTCTTCTAGCTGGCAAAATAAATGCCTGAAATTCCATTATTTTTTGGTCTGGAGCTATTCCGGATTGGGTCACCAATCATTAATTGTATCATCAATTTTTCGAAAATAGAAATTTCTTTAAATTGACTAGATAAAACATTTAAAATCAGTGTAAATTAAAATCAGTGTAATTTAAAGGAGCTAAATCGCTAATATTTGGAACCTAGAAATTGACATAAATGGGTTGCAATGTGTATAATAATGTAATATGAATGTATATAAATTGATTTTCGTTCAATCGTTTCCGTTTTTACTCTAATTTCAAGTCAGTTATGTTCGGCGAAATAATTCAGAGGTCTCAATCGAATGGCAGTCACTAGCATCTGGTTATTCCAGTCTACACCGATTGTATTTATTGCGTATGCTCTTCAGATAAGAATATGGCATCACCGTTTGACAAGACTTGTGGAATATGTCTAACCTCGTTTTTCGAGTCCGTTGTTACAAAGGTAAAATGTTAATTTTGTCTTAAATATTGGATAACGGAAGCCCATCTTTTCGACAATGAAAACACTAATTATTTGTCAATTTTAATCAACATTGGTGTTGTGATCTTACCGGAAAAAGATGGGCTTCTGATATCCAATAATGCATTTCAGCGCAAATTGTAGCAACTGAATTGAAGAACGAGGTTAGACATATTCCACAAGTCTTGTCAAACGGTGACCCCAAATTCTTATCTGGAGAGCATGCGCAATAAATACTATCTGTGTAGACTGGGATAACCAGACGTAAGAGATTGTCATTGGATTGAGACTTCTGGCGTATTTCGCCGAACATAACTGCTTTGAAATTAGAGTAAAAACGGAAACGATTGAATGTAAATCAGTTTATTTACATTCATATTACATTATTATATACGTTGCTACCCATTTGTGTCAATTTGTAAGTTCCAAATATTAGCGATTTAGCTCCTTTAAATAAAAGGTGTCTAGCGTAACATGTGTTTCGGGCATATGTTTCATCACTGACATGTGAGACGAGATATCGCTCTACGAAACTTGCTGGTGTCTTTTGCAATTTGTTTGGGGTAAGACGTTATCTCTCACCGCCCATAAGTAAATAATAATATTAATCAAATATTTAAACCTCACAAATTTAACAGATACAAATAATGTACATGTTATTCCACAGGTAGACATACATTGAAGGGGTCCAGTGAAGGAGACACAGTTGCTTTAGAGTTTGTCCGACACCTTTGGGTATTTGCGTCCCTCGTGTATGGCGCTATTGCGTGTCGCATGTGCCGCTCAGTGGTTCTGTTGGGGCGATAAGTTCTTCATCTGTGGACATACTCTCAAAGCATGTCTAGTATTCATGACTATTTATCATATTACAACCTGCATATGTATTTGCATTTTAATATCCCCTACTTTTTTTTAAGAGTATATCGTGCCTGAGATTTGTTACAAATCCCCTCAAGCATGTTCCACACATCTCAACATTTATCAGCTTTTTGTTTAATCTATAAAAGCCTACATTCCTACACAATGTTTTGTTAATCAAGTGAAACAAGAAAATGTATAGGCTAAATGGAACTATAGAACACATACACCTTAATGTCGAAAAATACGTAAAACTATGCAAATATTAATAAGATATTCCTATGATATGATTCAACTGAGAGGTCCTATATATGCATGATATAATATCTACATTCAAGTTAAACGAACCGCATCTATTCATTTTAAATCTTGCGTCGAGCTGAATAAATTATGTGATTTATAACATCTACGGGTGGTTAACAGTGTATAACTAAAAACTATGATTAGATCTTTAATGCCAACATTTCAATGTAGCTTGAATTTTTTACACCTTGTCTATAGCATCTAGATGTTTAAAGCGTTTTAACAATATATTCATTTAAGAGCAACTATGTCATTTCGGGATTAATATACCACCTATTACAAGTCATACCCAACGGAAAGAAATGACAATTAATGAAAATTCCACCATTTAAATTTCTACCATCAAGAATTCTCGAAATTAAATTTTTGAGATTATCGCTGCCCTTTTATTACCAAATTAATGGGGGGTTTTCATTTTTTTAAAATTTGGCAGTCATTTTAAAAGAAATGCCCTCCATCAAAGGAAAAATACATTTTTAAATTGATGGTTGTCAAAATCGATTTTTCGACACACTTCGCTTGCATAACCACTCTGTGTTTGAGGAATTTAAAAATAAATTATTTATCCTACCACCACTGAAAGACACTGATTACGATATAGCGCTCTCAATAATTCCTGAAGAACGCCAAATTGAATTATGTTAATCATGTAATTTTGCCATGGCCAATTTTGAGTATGATTTTGTCTGACATATTATTATTGAACCAAACTGCATTGGTTTCTTTTGCAATTTTTTTAGGATAAATTATAGCCCGTAAATCGTTATACTAAGAAAAAAAAAAAACCATTTTGTTACGTAAAGCTATATTACGCCATGACATCATAGTTTTTGTGGCGCCTGTAAATGAGTTGTCGTAACTTTCCCTATACAGGGCTTTGATTCATAGTAACCAGTGATGTCATAATGTTAATATGGCGTCATAACTTTGATGACATAATATAAAGACTAATATAGTAACAATCTGAACGACAGACTCACCCTACCTGCAGAGAAGTGACTCTGACACAGTGAATAGCCATGATATCCATATGACGTTATCTAAACGTCACAGGTCATGAGGTCACATCAACAAACAAAAGTAAACACCATCGTTATGATCATTATCAATATTACAAGACACAATGTAACATTGTAAACAATAGTCTTCTCGCAGCCTTTAGGACTGTATAATCCGTACAGAACGTCTTATCGCTTCTTCCAATGATTTTTCACAAAAATAACATTATCTACAACTCATATTGGCACTATTTTGTGCTTCGGTCGTGTCTATTTCAGATATACACAATCAATTCTGTTAATGTTTTAAGCGTGGGGATTGACTAAAAGTTAATTTATTTAAGTTCTAAACAAAAATTTAAAACTTTAACGCAATTTAAAAAAAATAGCCAATTTCTGGCTGGGATTACTGAGCAAAATGGCCATTCACTGTATACGTGCGAAAAAAAAGCCAGCTACCATTTTATTTTCGTACGTTAGTTACGTATGATATAGTAAAGTTAAAAAAGGTATAGAATTAATTTACAGGCATTTCATTTAAACCACTAGGCCATACAGTGTTTATTTAATCTGTGGATCCAAAGTGGTTCAGAAATATTGAGTTTGGCTTTATCTTCTGAGGGATTTTATCCATCACAGTGCAGACATAAGATTCATGACCAGGTGTATTAAAGTGTGGGGCTATGTGAGGTGATTTTCCAATCTTTTTTAATTTAATATTACTTCTATGACTATTAAGTCTGGTACTAAAGGGGGTGATCGTTTGGCCAACATACTGTTTCTTACAAAATTCATAAGTTATACAATATATAACATTAGAACTATGGCAATTTAAACAATTAGCCTTAATATAAAAAAAATTAAGTCTATACTGGTAATGTGACTGATGTTTTCAATGAAATGAAATGAAAGTAGAAATCTCGCGAGACACGTGAAATTAAGAGATGTAAACGTGCCAACTATAACACGTCTAAAGATTCTATTTTAATGGCATATTCTCGGATTTATGATCATATTTTGAATTGGGTTTATATTTCTAAATAAATAAATAAACACTCTAAGAAATGTTGACGAATATTTCGATTGGAATAATGTAATCCTTATAAGACATATAGAGGTAGATTTCACAAATTAAAAACACTTATATGGATATACTACTTCTGAATTTATTAACACAAATTAAAAACACTTATATGGATAAACTACTTCTGAATTTATTAACATGCTACGTTTCGATACACATACAGATATCGTTATCAAGCAAATAATGATTTATAACAAAAATGTGGTGCAATATATAATTAACAATTGGAAACCATGTAACAGATTAATCATTAATTCAGAATTAACAAGATGAGAGAAGTAATAATATGGATAAACAATTACAAAGGATTAACAAATTGAAAGATTGTAATGTATTGATAACAATTATAAATTATTTGAATTTAGCAGATCAAACTAATAATAATAAGAGATTAACGAGATGAGAGATAGCAATATATAGATAACAATTAAACAATCGAAAACTAGGCGAAGGAAAACATACAAAAAACACACATTAATCGGGATTAAATAAATCCACCCAAAGATTTGGGAGAAAATGTCCCGAGTCCCTATTTAATTTTGGGTTATGTTTTTGAATTTCTAGCGCTTCTCATATGTTTCCTTCGCCTAGTTTTCGATTTCTTGCCTGTGCGGTTAACTCTTTTCATCTTGTAGTTATGGTTTCACCTGCTAATTAGAGTTTAATTGTTATCTATATATTGCTATCTCTCATCTCGTTAATCTCTTATAATTATTAGTTTGATCGGCTAAATTCAAATAATTTCTAATTGTTATCAATACATTACAATCTTTCAATTTGTTAATCCTTTGTAATTGTTTATCCATATTATTACTTCTCTCATCTTGTTAATTCTTAATTAATGATTAATCTGTTACATGGTTTCCAATTGTTAACTATATATTGCAACACATTTTTGTTATAAATCATTATTTGCTTGATAACGATATCTGTATGTGTATCGAAACGTAGCATGTTAATAAATTCAGAAGTAGTTTATCCATATAAGTGTTTTTAATTTGGAATAATGTAAGTAGTTAACTGTTTTAGATGATAGCACCTGCTAGGGTCGATTGCGACGGTTACTGCCAAATAAATTTGGGATGTCATTTTTTTAAACTTCTGTATGTAAGTCGAAACTGAGTACAAGACGAATGCCGGATTTCCGCTGGAAAATGTATTGACTTATACCCCGAAAAATATGGTAATTTTCGAGGAATTTGGAACAGGTACGGGTCAGCACGCTTTCATTCTGTCGTATTACGACAACACCTAATTTTTAGCAATATTACTGACATAAATTTGAATATCGTACTGGAATTAAATTTGAAAAATAACCAGGTGCATCTATTTTTTATTACATATGAATTTGAATGTTGACATGTGATTTTTAATTGTGGTCTGAAAACGCCTGCTTGAATAACGATAAGTGAGAGTTATGCCCCTTATGCGATAGAGCCAGACTCACTATTGCTAAATAAATTTGGATCAACAGATTAAACACTGTATGGCCTAGTGGTTTAAATGAAATGCCTGTAAATTAATTCTACACCTTTTTGATACGCCCACATGGAAATGTGGTCGTATATTGCCGTCGCCCCTGTCCGTTCGTCTGCCGTCCACATTTTCTTGTGAACACTCTACAGACTACATTTATCATCTGATGGTTTTGAAATGGATATATGTTGTTTGCATTAGTGAAATGAAGAAGCCTATTTAATTTCAATAACTTCCGTTAATTTCTTGTGGAGTTATGGCCCTTGTTTCACTTTGTTGCACCTTGTAAACGCTTTAACGACAAAAGTTATCATCTGATCTGTATGAGATTTATATATATTGTTTAAATTAGTAAAATGAAGAAGCCTATTGAATTTCAGCTATTTCCGTTAATTACATCTAGTGTTATGGCCCTTGTTTTACTTTGTTGCAACTTGTGAAAGCTCTAATGACAACAGTTATTATCCGATCTGTATGACATTTATATGCATCATATAAATTAGTGAAATGAAGAAGCCTATTGAATTTCAGCAATTTCCGTCAATTATTTCTAGAGTTATGGCCCTTGTTTTACTTTGTTGAACCTTGTGAACGTCGAACAACAAAAGTCATCATCCGATCTGTATGAAATTTATATGCACTATTTTAATTAGTAAAACAAAAAATTTTGTCGAATTTCAACAATTTCTGTGGATTACTTCCAGAGTTAAGGCCCTTGTTTTAGTTTTTAGAATCTTGTGGACCCTCAAACAACGAAAATTATAATGTCATTTGTATGAAATTGTCTATTAAATACTCCTAATTACCTACAAAAGAAGAAATATGCAAGAACCCTTAACGACCTCTTGGACGATTAAGCTGCTGTGGGCGTATGTTTCGTTGCCTGGCAACCTATCTTTTAACTATACATCATTTATCTATATTTAGCTTATTCTTTATATTATGTCATCAAAGCTATGACATCATATTAACATTATGACATCACTGGTTACTATGACTAACCTTGTACTTCAATAATGTATCATTGTAGTTGTATTCTCTGAGGAAGTAAGTTTTTACACTTACGAAACGTTTGATGCTATAAAAGATGTTTTTTTGATACCCATGACTACTACTGGTGTCACCGTATCAAGTTTATTATGACTTGGATCCCATCTAAGTTTATGTTATTCAAATGGTTTTGGATTCCTCTCTCTTTATATTTATTTGGATTCACATTTTCATGTGGACATATTTTGTCGTCGCCCATGTCCGTCCGTCCACAATTTGTTTGGGAACACTTTACAAGTCACAATTTTTATCGGATTTTGACGAAACTTGAAATATAGGTCTATCTTCCAAAGATCTCGGTTCCTTGCGATATTGGCATGTATCGGACCATAACTTCATGGATTATGGCCCCTGATTGTACGAAAAATCATGTTTTTATCTTGTGGACACTCTGAAGGTCACAATTTTTATCTGATTTTGATGAAACTTGAAATGCATGTTTATAACCCTAAGATCTTGGTTCCTTTTGATATTCGCGCATATCGGATTGTAACTTCCAGAAATATGGCCCCTGATTGTACGAAAAATCACGTTTTTGGCTTGTGGTCCCTCCGGAGGATCGTGTAAAAATATGATATATCACGGTTTGTTGAAACTTGAAATGCATGTTTATAACCCTAAGATCTTGGTTCCTTTCGATATTCGCGTATATCGGATTGTAACTTCCAGAAATATGGCCCCTGATTGTACGAAAAATAACGTTTTTGGCTTGTGGTCCCTCCAGAGGTCACAATTTTTATCCAATTTAAAAAAACGTTTTAGTATATCACCATACCACCGTATTGAAGGTTGATGACAAAATGGCCGCCGCTTGTACGAGAATCGTGTAAAAATATGGTATATCACGGTTTGTTGAAACTTGAAATGCATGTTTATAACCAAAAAATCTTGGTTGCTTTCGATATTTGCGCATATTGGATCGTAACTTCCTGAATTATGGCCCCTGATTGTACAAAAAATCGCCTTTTTTCACTTGTGTCCCTCTGAAGGTAAAATATTTGATCCGATTTTGATGAAACTTGAAATGCACGTTTATAATAACCCAAAGATCTTGGTTCCTTTCGATATTCGCACATATCGGATCGTAACTTCCTGGATTATGGCCCCTGATTGGTTGAAAAAAAATGTTGATTGCAAAAACAGTTTAGATCACTATACCACCATAATGAAGGTTGAATTGGAATTTTGGGAAAATCGAAATGAAACTGCCGACAAAATGGCCGCTCTTTGTATGCAAATTGTATATAAGTATGTTATTCAAATGTTATGGACCCTCTAGTAGAGGTCAAAATTTTTATCCAATTTTGATGAAACTTAAAACATATCATTATATTCCAAAAATCTCAGTCCCTTTTGATATTCGCGCATTTCAGACCATAACTTTCTGGATTATGGCCCCTATTATACAAAAAATCGTTTTTCTTTTTAGCTTGTTCTCTATCCATCTCTTGCAAAATGTGGGTGTATCCTGCATGGCAGCCGCTTGTAAAGATCTTGTTTCCTTTTGATAATCACACATAACTTCCTGGATATTATGGCCTCTGATTTTTCGAAAATTGCATTTTTAGCTTGTGGTTTCTTTAGAGGTCACAATTTTTTTTACGATTTTAAAAACGGGTTAGATATATCATCATTCCACCATAATGAAGGTTGAATTCGAATTTGGGCAAAATCGAAAGGAAACTGCCCAACAAATTGGCCGCTCTTTGTACGCAAATTGGGTATAACTATGTAATACAAAGGTTATGGACCCTCTAGAGGTCACAATTTTTATCCGATTTTGATGAAACTTAAAACATATCTCTGTCCTTTTTGATATTTGCGCATTTAAGACCATAACTTTCTGGATTATGGCCCGCCTGATTGTACAAAAAATCGTTTTTGTTTTTAGTTTGTTCTCTATCCATCTATTGCAAAATGTGGGCGTATCCTGCCTGGCAGCCGCTGGTTATTTTACCATTCTTGAATATTTAATGCTATTATCACTAAAAAAAAAGGATTGCCATAAGGAATTATTTGTCAGAAGAGATATTCCTGTAAACTTTGTTTAACTTTTCATAAGTATTTGGATTGGAGCTATTAAATCACTCAAACAACGCTACAAGACTTGTCAAAGGAATCTCAATATATGATAGCATCACATTACACGCTGAGTACTGGGAAGGGCAAGAATAGAATAATAACAAGACAGCTCCCTGCTTTCAACCCCAGATGGACAACATGTCATTTGCTGGGGAATGAATTACCCAGAGACATTAGAGAGTGTATCCAACTATCTCCATTTATTATCACTAATAAAAAAGGATTGCCATAAGGAATTATTTGTCAGAAGAGATATTCCTGTAAACTTTGTTTAACTTTTCATAAGTATTTGGATTGGAGCTATTAAATCACTCAAACAACGCTACAAGACTTGTCAAAGGAATCTCAATATATGATAGCATCACATTACACGCTGAGTACTGGGAAGGGCAAGAATAGAATAATAACAAGACAGCTCCCTGCTTTCAACCCCAGATGGACAACATGTCATTTGCTGGGGAATGAATTACCCAGAGACATTAGAGAGTGTATCCAACTATCTCCATTTAGATCTAAACTAAAGACTTATCTGTTTTAAGAATTATACAAATAGAGTCTTGCATGTATCATAGTGTAAATATGCTTGTACAGCGCTGCGAAACAACTGTTGTTATAATGTAGCACTTTAAAAATGAAATTATAATAATGAAAATAATGATTTATTATAATAACATTATACATATTTTCCAGGATTAAGTTGGCAAGAAAAAGTGAAGAAAGTTCAAGACAAATTACTAGAAAAGAACTGTTATGCTTTTGTATTAACAGCTTTAGATGAAATAGCATGTAGGTACAAGTCTGGCCTTATTATTATTGTCCCCCCCTTTTGAAGAAAGCAGGGGACTATTAAAATGGGTTCGTCCGTCTGTCTGTAAAAATTCTTTGACTAATTTAACCCAAAATTGTATGGACGTCAAATTCTACAATTTATAGTGACCCATATATTTGACTGTCTGTCACCAACATGTATATCACCTATTCTTATTAACTACACTGGCTTCCGATACACAAAATAATCATCCTTAAAATCTTGCTGTTAACCTCAGCCACCTGGCTCCTTCCTACAATTATTTTTCCCCGCCTTTCAAAGAAAGCAGTGGACTATTAAAATGGGTTCGTTCATCCATCTGTCTGTCTGTCTGTCACACTTTTGGGACAGAATAACTCTCCTTCTAATTGAGCTAGAATGTTCAAACTTGGTAAAGGTGGAGTTCGAAGATGAAAATTTTCTGCTTAGGTAAGCAAAGATAAGCAATTTGATTGATTGATGCTTTGGGACACGATAACTTTAGTTTCAATTAAGTGAGCGTGAGGACACTTGGTGTATAGTTTTATCTCATCACTACCTTGACTTAGTTCGATAATGAGCATTTTATGCTCTGGGTAAGCAGAGCAATAAGCAATTTGATTGGTCGAGACTTTGGAACACAATTACTCTACTTCTATTTGAGGTAGAATGTTCAAACTTGGTGTAGGCGTTAATTAGATCAATGCGGGGGACATCAGCCTCACTGTTGGCTTGTGTTATTAAAGTTCACAATATGCAATGATAAGGATACGTTGACTGACCTAATTGATCCCACATTTGACTGTGAACCCAAGTAGGACTAGGGTTGCCTTCAAAAATTGTTGGATTTACTACCTGCCTAATCTTGTGGCTTTTCTCAAAACTCTCTGTTTTTCCACTGCTAGGCCGTACTATATGCAAGAAAATTAATTTTCTTAAAAGTTATTGTTACCGGTAGTCATGGAATGACCAAGTTTTGTGGTTTGGCCATTATACGAGGATGTGCCTCATATCTGTTGTTTTAATCATTATAAAAATGATCAAAAATATTGAATACATGCTATTGATAATACTGATTTATGATTTCAGGGTTGTTTAATTTGAGAGGATCTGATATCGTCTATAATCCTGTGTTTTTCTCTTATACTGTAATAACGAGAGATAAAGTACAGTAAGTTAATGTATTTACTGTATACTGATATATATATAGAGAGAGAGAGAGAAGAGAGAGAGAAAGTTTAACGTCCACTCAACACAAACTAGGTCATTTTGGGACTAACATGGTTTAATTTTTTTTCTCAATAATTCACTTGCGCGGAGGGGTCTTTAGCAGTGGGAGGAAACTGAAGAATCCTGAGAAAACCCACGAGGTTGGACAGGCAACCCTACTTCTTGTCATGTACAACTGGGGAATCGAAACCACGCCAGTTGACTCCACGATATGTCTAGAGACAAAGTACAGTAAGTTTCTTCATTGGCCCCTGCCTTTCAAAGAAAGTAAGTGGCTATTAAAGTGGGCCTGTAAGTCTGTCTGTTCTTTAGGTGAATGCCTTAATGGGGCATAAAGATTAGATAAAGAGCTGACAGTTCTTGCTATAATAGTTTAAAAATAGATAAAGAAATCGGAATAGGCTTCACCTTGAACCCGAGATATTAGCGATTCAATTTTAGGCTAACATTGATCGTCATTTCTAATGATAAACAGGTACAATGATAAACAAAATCACGATTATCCATTTATACGTTAAATTATCCATCCCAAAATGTATTCAAATCCACTAAATATTGCCGGCTTATGATGGCATCGAGAGTTGATTATTGTCTGGATAAGTTAATTATCGTCTAATTAATAATTTAGATAACATTTCAAGCCTAAAGAAAGACCTGCAATAGGCAGATTTAACTCTTGCATAATGCATATTTAACTAAGTTCGATAATGAGCATTATCTGCTTAGGCTAAGTAGAGATTAGGAATTTGATTTGCCGATGCTTTGGGACATGATGTCTTTGAATCTAATTTAGTGCAAGTGGTGAAACTTGGTTTTATTACATCAATACCTTGATCTTGAATATTTTCTGCTGAGGGTACCTAGAGATAAGCAATCTGAGTGCTCAATGCTTTACTATAATGTTATATTTAGATATAAAGAAAGTACACTGTTATTTACTTGAGTTGTTACATTAAGTATCTTAAAACCGTCCTATTATTTCAGTATATTTATTGATGATTCTAAGCTACAGAATGGTGTCTCAGAGCACCTCAAGTTAAATGATAGCGCCCAAAAGAATGGTACTTCAATAGAAAAGCATGACTATAACACCATTAAAGATTTTCTTACAAATTTACAGACTACTACTGACAAAAAGATATGGGTAGGATATTGCATGATTTAAACAATTACACACAAATATTATGATTTGAATGCAAATAAAGTTCTTCTCTGGTTGAAGTATTTTAAAAGAAATGCATTATTGTATGAACTTTATTGTCCAGCCAATGTGATGTTCTTATTACAGAGATGAAAGAATAGAGTTTTGAAGACGTTCAACCATTGTCTTTTCATATATTTATACTCAATATTCTTTGCCTTCTCAGTTTTAATTCATAATAACGCTACATATATTTATTAATGAAAATATTTCTTTTTCAGATTAGTGAGAAATCTAGTTTTGCCTTACACAGTACTATACCAAAAGTAAGAGTCATTTTTTTTTTTAAATATGAGGCAGAGTATGCTTAATTTTCCAGGACACCTGATCCACTTCTTGTTTTAGAAGCTAAGAATATATTTTAATTCTACTTGGTACACATAATCTTTGATAAGCTTGAACTCCAAAGTTAAATCATATTTTATTACTTTTTAAAAATTCTGTTTTATTTCTTCTATAGGCAAAAAGAAATCATGATCCGTCCCCAGTTGCCTTATTTAAAGCAATCAAAAATGAAACTGAGATAGAAGGTATGAAGAATGCTCAGGTAAGTTATGGCTGAATAAAGAAATTATAAAAAAGATTTACTCTTTGAAGATTTTAACAGACAATACTTCACTCACTTACAATAAATTATTGCAGTCTTAAAATAAGATAAACTTTAGACTGTAGTAGGACAAGGTTCGGATACTGGATGCAGCGGCAGCTAATGTCATGAAACAAACAATAAACAAGATATAATTTGATACTTTTTATTATAAATTAAACAACAATGGATTATGGAAATGTGACGTGTGCCTTTAATGTTTCAAATGATTGATTTGCCCGAAATACTAAACAGAAATCATTTCTCAAACTACGGAATAAATTAACTCGCTGTGGTGAATCGATTCATCGATCTTGTACAGCCCGTTAACCCACTATTAAAAACAAAATCACCGAATTCTTCCTCACGAATCAAGTGAAAAGGCCGCAATGCCTATATCTCCAGTGTCTTACAGTAGAACGCAATGTCTAAACTACTAGAACACCATTAAAAACGAAATCACCGAATTCTTCCTCACGAATCAAGTGAAAAGGACGCAATGCCTATATCTCCAGTGTCTGGCAGTAGAACGCAATGTCTAAACTACTAGAACACCATTAAAAACGAAATCACCGAATTCTTCCTCACGAATCAAGTGAAAAGGCCACAATGCCTATATCTCCAGTGTCTGGCAGTAGAACGCTATGTCTAAACTACTAGAACACCATTAAAAACGAAATCACCAAATTCTTCACGAATCAAATGACCAAATTCCAATATGGTTTAGTATGTGGATCGATTCAGCAGTCCCCACAGCGAAGCGAGAAGTAGATACAAATTTACTATGTATCCCCAAATCAGAACTATTATCTAAGAGTAAGAAATGCGCTCAAACAATCTAGCCCAAATATAAAAGAAATGAAAATCAACACAATCTGGTTGATATGAGGCAATTATCGACTCTTGACAACCGGTCTGTGTCTTACATATGATAAAGTTACCTTTCCTCGGGAGTTACTAACTGAAACTCCCCTGATGAATGATACGCGCCCAGTTTTATAGTCGAAGCATGCACGTGCGCCAAGCAAGTAGACAAATTGATGAGTTTGGGCGACTGGTTTGAAATTATTTATGCACTTCGGGCGACACTACCACAAGACATTCCATAATTCACCACTTTTTCTTCAAATTTTTTCACTAGTAGTCATTGGAGATTATAGATAATGTATACTCAAAACAACAGGCCACAGCTGCGCTTGGGCAGTGACAAAAAAACAGGAAAAAAGCCACAGAATTTAGCTGTATATTCCATGTAATATGGGATGAATATGAATTTCAAGTCTGAATGTATAATGTATCCACAACGCAATGCTTTACACCATCGACCAATCTAACTCGCTGATAATGATAAAATATTAATTCCTTCAATAACATTTAAAGATTGGAAATCTTTATCTTACAGATAAAAGATGCTGTGGCTTTATGTGAATTTTTCTGCTGGTTAGAAAAACAGGTAAATGAGTTTTGAAATATTTGTAGACATACAATTGATCGAATCATAAAGATGACACAACATACGGTTGTTTTTGTCTACTTTTAAGCCAGTGAACAAAAATATCTATTTATGTCATGCATTTGATTCTTTTCCACCTTGTTGTAATATTACATATTTTCAGTTAAAGGGGCATTAGGTAAGATTAGAGAAAGAGCTGACAGTTCTTGCTATAATAGTTAAAAATAGATAATTAAAACAGAATATGCTGAAAATTTCAGTCAAATTGCTTCTCTCTGAACCAAAATATTAGTGATTCAATTTTAGACTAGCCTCAATCATCTTTACTAACATTGGTAGAATAATAAACAATGTCTCGATTATTGATTTTACGTTAAATTATCCATCACAAAATGTATTAAATTCACTAAATATCGTAGGCTAACGGTGGCATCAAGAATTGATTATGGTCTGGATAAGTTAATTAATGTCTAATTAATTATACTGATAACATTTCAGGCCTAAAGAAAGACTTGCAATAGTAGGTTGACCCATCATAAATAAATATCTCCAAATATCTCGACAATTACGCCACAATATTTATATATATACAAAGCCTTAAATCAGTTTCACACAATTATAGTCACTAAATAAACGATCATGTTGTACTTAATAAGCTATGACCATTTAATGATCTATAAATAATAGACTGAAACTGGTTCCAAGTTTCGTCCATAACATCCAGACACTTTTGAGTAAAAGATAGGTTACGTGCCCTTGTTTTGAAATTAGCCTCGATTAACCAGTCTATCGACCATTCTACCTCTGATTGACAGGTTGGGATAATCAAGACTACCTTTTTACGAAACATAACAGAAAGCTGGAACAAGAAATTGAATTTAGAAAAACGCACGTTAGCCAGATCAACAATTGTTTTAAGAAGCTTGTAAAAGTAAAATGAAACTACTGCTAGTATCATGTTCCTGCTAACGAAAGTGATTCAGAGATATTATTTGTACTAAACCAAAAGATGCCGCTCTTAACGGTACAATTAATGATAAAGCAATTTAAAAAATAAAACGAACGTAATTTCTAAAGCTGCTGTAATAACCAAGAAGCTATATTTTACTGCTATTCAAAATCGTCAACAATAGATTTTTTATGGCTGTAATAGTTGATAGATTTGTAGAGAATTGCACATGCCATGGTTATTTATAGTATCATACAGTCCACCGCTGGTAGTTCGAGACAACCACTGAAGCGTGCACATTAGCCATGTTGAGACCAACTTTCTGTAGAGTGCATGGGTCACCCTAGCAATAGGCAGATTTAGCTCTTGCATAATGCATGTTTAACATGCCCTTGCAGTCACATTTTTGAGACTTTTCACTCAAAGTTTCTTCACTGAAGTACATTTGTACAAATTTTAATTATTTACCTTTCTAAAGATACATTGCCAATCTATAGATGACTTACATGAGTATTATAAGCATATATGAAAAGTGCAATGGAGCAATAAAAGTATTTTATTTTGTATTTCAGGTACCATCTGGTGATGTTACAGAAATAACAGCAGCCAATAGACTAGAACAATTTAGAAGGTAAGTTTAACTTTACTTATAATTGACCACATAACACCTATACCAAGATAATGAAGACAGGCATACGCCATGTAGTGTGCTTTGAGGGGCTTTGCTTTTTCTTAACATTTGAAGGACAAGACATTGTTCCTAGCCAGACCCTTTGTCCTGCACCACCAATAAGGGAAACCACGCAGAAAAACTGTGAGGAACTTTCTCGACTAACACCAGGATCGAACATTGAAATTCTGATTAGTGACCGTCTGAGCCACCCAGTATTGGTAAAACTGTTCACAAGTAGTTTATAAGAATGAATAGAGCAAATTCCAGTCTTATTTACAAAACAATTTTCCAGTCATTAAAACCAAGTCTTCTAATTATAATAGGCAGTTCATCTATGATTCATTGGTAAAATCATAGTTACGCTATGCTTTATTATCACAAGAATATAAAGTTAATTTTTACTACCATTATATTATATTTTGCAGGGAACAAGATGATTTTGTTAGTTTAAGCTTTGATACTATTTCTAGTTCTGGTGCAAATGGTGCCATTATCCATTACAAGTAAGAAGTATTTTCATATACATATATTGACAGTACATCAATGGTAGGTGCATAGGCCTACAATTTGTTTATGGACACTCTACAGGTCACGTTTTTTAGCTTGTGGACACTCTAGACATCAGAATTGTTATCTGATTTTGATGAAACTTGAAATGTATGTTTATAAACCAAAGATCTTGGTTCCTTTTGATATTCGCACATATCGGATCGTAACTTCCTGGATTATGGCCCCTGATTGTACGCAAAATCGCGTTTTTAGCTTGTGGACCCTCTAGAAGTCATAATTTTTATTCAATTATAAAAAGCATTTAAATATATCACCATTACAACCCAAGGAAGGTTGAGTTTGAATTTTGCAAAAATCCAACCGAAACTGACGGACAAAATGGCCGCTAATAGTGTATAAGTATATGTAATACCAAGGTTGTGGACCCTCTAGAAGTCACAATTTTTCTCCGATTTTAATAAAACTTGAAATGTAGGTTTATAACCCAATTATAGCTTTACCTTTCGATATTTACTAATAGAGGACCGTAACTTCCTGGATTATGGCCCCTGATTGTCCAAAAAATCATGTTTTTTAGCTTGTGGACCTTCTTGTGGACAATTTTTATTTGATTTTAAAAAACGTTTAATCATATCACTGTTATACCATAATGATGTTTGAGTTCGAATTTCATGAAAAACAGATGGAATCTGCCCGATAAAATGGCTGCTACATGTACGCAAGTAGTGTAAAAATATATAAAACCAAGGTTGTGGACCCTCTAGAAGTCACAATTTTTATCTGATCTTGATGGAACTTAAAATATATGTTTATATTCAAAAGATCTGGGTTCCTTTAGATATTTGTGCATATTAGAACGTAACTTCCTGGATTATGGTCCCTGATTGTACAAAAAAATAGCATATTGTTTTTAGCTAGTTCTCTGCCCATCTCTTGCAAAATGTGGGCGTATCTTGCTTGGCAACCGCTGGTTGACTAAAGGCATACCGTCATTCATTTGAAGTTTATCAAATGCTAGAGGAAAAAATTCAAAATCCCCATGTTCCCTCAAGCATATTTAATTATTCATTCATCTGTTCAACCCTCTAAACTTATCTTCATCTGATGGTATGATACATATTTTTGTAATGACCAGGTAAAATCAATAATTTATACTCAAATTTTAGGCTAATATACATAAATAAGCCAATAATTAATTAAACAAGTTAATTATTATAGATCGTAAACCACTCAAGGTGACATTTCCATCTTGGCATGTGCGTCACTCACATATTAATGTCAGTGTTCATCCCTTTAATGTCTACAAAATGCCAGCTTTGTGGATTGTCAAAAAGGTTTCCCTTGTAACATCTCAAAACATATGTTTTTGGTAATTATCCAGTTTATAGTTATGTTTTTTGAATCACATCTGTCAAGGAAATATATACAGTAGAATCTGTATTAAGCAGCCACTCCAGGGAATTTGCATGACTAACCGCTTAACGGGAGTGACCTCTTAATAAAATCTCAGTGTTTGTTAGTGCTGACATCAATTAAATGTTAGGTTTGGATGCATTGGGAGCAAACACGAATACTTGCATCGGTAAATTTGGCTGTCGCTGAAAATTGCTTGGAACGAAAATCCTTTGACTCAAATGTCTGATATAACTTCTGTAAACATGTCATTTTGTACCAACATTGACACTACTGTCTACCATTGTGATGTATTCGATAATATTTATCCATTTTTGTAAAGAAAATACATGAATTAATTTTATTTTATCGAAAAAGCACATGTCCAAAAAAACATCGCTGAATTTGTCACCGATTTTCAGGGGGTGTAACTCTGTAAGTAATATAGGGGGCGCTAAAACTTCTGTGTAGCAACACAGTGGCAATGGAAAATAGATACTAGATGATCGTGACAAAACTCGGCTTTGACAGTACTTTTAGTTTATTCAATCTATGTGTGAAAACAATGATCAGCAGATCGGGTTTGTCATTTAATGAAATAAAAGATTAAATAACAGATAATCCCGGGTTTATTGTTATTTTCACAGTTCTTTTTAAGGGATCGGTGGCGAACCAGGTAATTAACTATTAATCACGGGATTAGCGGAGTGGCTACGAAGTTAATGAAGTTGAATTGGCGATGTTTTGTTAAATTTATTAGTAAAATAGTGATGATTAAAGAGATGAAACAATGGAATTTTTACAGGGGGAATTTATCGTGACCGCTTACAAGGAGATGTCGCTGAATAGGAGTGGCTGCTCCTAAAGATTCTACTGTACTTGATATATAATGATTGTTGAAATTGAAAAATTAATTGATATATAAATGTATATTGATGTGTAATTTATTTAGACCCACAGAAGAAAGTGATATAGTTATTACAACAGATCAGATGTATTTATGTGATTCTGGGGCTCAATACAAGTGAGTACATATAAATAGTATTTTTAAGGCTCAATAATTGTTTATATTTTATGCAAAATATTTATGTAAAATAAAAGATATTTATATACTTTTACATATATTTCACTTTAGGCATTACAAATTTTTACAGTTACATATATAAGTTTCACACAGTCTCAGATATTAGCAATCTACTGAAAATACACCAACAGGAGTTTAGTTTTAATACATAGAGGTTTGATGGTACAGCATATAAGATGTTGTGCATGCTTTTTGTATTTTCAAAACAATCCTGAATTGTCTGATTATCAGTGAAATATATCATTTACTGTTCCATTATTTACAGAAATGGTACTACAGATACTACTAGAACAATTCATTTAGGTGTTCCTACAAAATATCAACAGGTAATATTCATTTCTCTAGTATTATTGCACAGTAGATATAAAACTACTACATGTATTAAGTGATCACTTGTCAAGAAATGAATTGTGTATGTATAAACTTTTAAATTTACAGGAGTGTTTCACCAGAGTCTTAAAAGGTCATATCAGTTTAGCCACAGCAGTTTTTCCTAATGGAGTTAAAGGTATGAATAATTATATTCTAAAAACTATTAGAGATTCAATCTGATTAAAACACAGATCCTATTTCATTTCGTTTTTTATACTTCAAAATTTTCGTTCTTGCTGTATGGTGCTGGGAACTGTGGGTAGACATTCACAGCGAAGAAAAAGCAAAAGTTGTATTTCCAAATTCCCACTTGAAACATCAATGCTGATTGGTTAATCAAATGTCTGACACCATAGGGTCAATAGCTGCATGTATGGCCTCCCACTACAACCAGTCAGATCTTCATGTATTGAAGGCCAACAAAAGTATAAAAAAAACGAAACAAAATATAGATCTGTATTTTAATCAGATTGTAAGAGATCTGTTTTTTTATGATACTGTAACATATCTTTGTTTAGTTACGATATTGTAAAAACTATAACTGATCTTTGTTTAGTTACTGCATATTGTAAAAACTATAACATATCTTTGTTTAGTTACCGCATATTGCAAAAATTATAACAGATCTTTGTTAAATTACTGCATATTGTATAAACTATAACAGATCTTTGTTTAGTCACTATATTGTAAAAACTATAACAGATTTTTGTTTAGTTACCATGTAAATAAAAACTATAACAGATCTTTGTTTAAATATACTGCAAATTACATGTTTCTACATTTTAACCTGAGGATTGAATCCAAAGAAAGGTTATGGGGCACTAATTCAAAACATTGAACATATTTGGATTAGTTTTACATTTTCTTTGTGAATTACACCTGGCTTACTTACTTATTCAAGAAAACTGTATTAGAACATAAGAAAACATAGAACATACATTTATTCTGCTCAAGATAAGAATTAAACAGAACACGTTACATTTACTTCTTTTATTTGTACAAACAGGCCACATGTTGGACACATTAGCTAGAAGTTCTTTATGGAATGCTGGTTTAGATTATCTTCATGGTACCGGTCATGGTGTCGGACATTTTCTCAATGTTCATGAAGGTAATAATTTTAATGTTTTGCATGTATGTTTTATGGATAAGTTGATAAATGCAGTTTGCCACAAGGACTGTAAATAAAAGCTTCAACCTTGTTCATAGTGGTTTAGTGTGATAACTCAATGGTGGTTTCAGAGAAATGTGTATTTTTATATTTTAACAGGTCCCTGTGGTATATCACATATAGTTACATTAACTGATGTTGCATTACAAGAAGGCATGATTCTATCTGATGGTATGTATTTAAGATCACAATAAGATATTATTAATGTCTTCACCAATTTAAAGAATTGTTTTTTTATACACCCCTGTCTGTCCACATTTTGTTTGTGGACACTCTACAAGTAACAATGGTTATCCAATTTTGACGAAATTTGAAATATAGGTTTATCTCCAAAAGATCTTGGTTCCTTCCTGACAGGATGGCCACCCCTCGTATGCTAATAGTGTAAAAGTATGTAATACCTTTACACTAGAGGTCACAATTGTTAGCTGATTTTGATGAAACTTAAAATATATGGTTATATCCCAAAGATCTTGCCTTCTTTCGATATTGTCACATGTCTGACTCTAACATCCTAGATTATGACCCCTGATTGTACGAAAAAACCCGTTTTAGCTTGTTCTCTGTCCATCTCTTGCAAATTGTGGGCCGATCGTGCATGGCAACACCTTGTTGAAACATATATACAATATGTTCATGAAGTACATGACCTGCAGAGGTTTTAAGCACTAATAAGAAATATATTCTGCTTAATTTATGGCTGTACTTTTTCTAGAACCTGGTTTTTATCAAGATGGAGAATTTGGAGTTAGGATAGAAAGTTTGATATTGGTACAAAAAGCTGATACCAAGGTATGTTTTAGTTTTAGCAATTTTAACCTGCCTTCCTGCAGCCATTATAATATACTGAAAGATTTTCATACATTTGAATGCATATTAAAGATATATTTTTTAAACAGATAGGACACGAAATTAAAAATTCAGGTAAATAATTGTGAATAGCATGTGTCTCTTTATTTTACAGTATAATTTTAGGAAGAAGGGTTTTTTGACATTTGAGACAATAACCCCAGTTCCTATACAAACTAAGATGATAGATCCGTCTTTGCTTACAGAACAAGAGGTAAATTATCAAATTTAAGCTTATTAAAACATACAATAGTCTGCCTATTGCAAGTCTTTCATTAGGCCTGAAATGTTGTATAAACTATTAATTAGACATTTATTTGTTTATTATCGTAACAACGGCGTAATGACAATCGAGGCTAGCCTATACATGTAATTGTATCACTAATATCTAGGCTCAGATTGGCATAATTTGACTGAGATTTTCAACATATTCTGTTTTCATTATCTACTTTTTTAACTATTATAGCGAGAACTGTCAGTTCTTTTTCTAATCTTACCTAACACTGCTTTAATGTTAGGAAAAAGCCTGTTAAATTGTAACGGTTAAGAGAACATTAGTGACACCCAGTATAGTCTGTATCCAATGTGCAGGTGAATCAAATGTATTTTTGCTATTCAAGTATGCATAACATGAAGCAAACAATAATTTTTGTTGCTCAATTATAACTATCTTTTGAGAAAAAGACAAAATATCTGTTTTAAATATATATAGATGTTTAATAATTTACCATGGCTTTATTATATGTTTTAGTTTTTCTACTTTTCTAGATCAACTGGCTTAATGATTTTCATAGTTTTTGTCAACAAGTTGTTGGTGATGAAATGGAAAAACAAGGAAGAAAAGAGGTCAGAAAATGGTTAATTAATGCAACCAAACCTATAGGTTAAAATGGTTACAAAAGTATATGTTTCTTACATTGTATATTAAATTCATTCTGTATCCTCAACACAGTAGTAGAATTACTAGAAATTACTCTCTTTCATATTCACAAGTTGATCAGTACTCATAAGGTAGGTGTGATACTGATAGCAAATGGCGACACCCATAAACCTCAAAATTACAACATTCAATCCTTATATTTATATAGTAAATGACATGTCCTTATAGAGAATCTCCTACCAGTATTTTTTGATATCAAAAACGACGAGTAGGAGATTTTATTTATCACCCAATCCCTTCTTACATGCACAAATAGATAAATATAATTCTTTGCTGTAGATTTCACTTTTACTGAACATTACGGCGTAGTGATAAATCATTTTTTGACAGCAATTCAACCATTGCAAAGTCCTTTATATTGACCCAGTGTTTCCATCAAGGTCAATTGAATAAAAATAGTTCATTTTAAATAAAAAAAGTTACTTTTAACAAGAAATGAACTGTTCTTTGAAAATAAAAAAAAAGTAGTTCCTTTTCAACTGACCAATCAAATTAATGTAGATATCTCCTAAGGAGATATCGCAGTAGATTATGAAATATATCACACAAGCGATATCTACTGTAGAATGTATTATTGGGTGATAAGAAATATTAAACATACATTATGCAAGAGCTAAATCAGATTATTGCAAGTCTTTATTTAGGCTTCAGATGTCATAGAAATTATAAATTAGATCTTTATTTACACAACAAGCACAAAATCAACTCTGTAGACCCACGAATGGCTTGGATTCGGCTTGGATTTAAACAGGATTAACCGTTACGTTGACGTCATATTCCCGGAAATTTTAGATCGAGGCTAAATGATAGAGTGTACGAAGCGAGGCCGCTGTTGAGCTAGGCCGCATGTCAGTCAATTTGATTGAAAGATCGATATATACGGCCTTGATATTATGTTTAGTTGTGGTTAAAATGAGAGTTTGGATATCGGTATTATACGCTCTTTTGTCACTTGCGTTTACAGAAAAATTATGGAAATTGATAAACATCGCTAACATCACCCCAGTTGAATTGTAGCCCCATTGGATCACTCATTTCATTGTTTGTCTGCTACGGGAGTTACGTAGGCCTACCAGTTACCGTACAACAAGAGTACACGCAGGCTAACAAGAAGTCGGCTATAATTATGCCTCATTGATTTGGTCTATTCCTTTCAAACTTTCGCTTCTTATCTATATATTAAAAGTCTTATTTTTAATTTGTAGTAAAAATAAATGTGCTAGCAGTACAACAGCCATTGAAAACGTTACTTGATAATCGAGATTATGTAGGTGGTGTTAACGCCTGTCAATCAAACGAACTGCCATTCTCGGAGACGGTGAAGAGAGAGTTGACTCTTCTAGTCAAAAATTACAATGCTGATAACTTTGTTCAGAATAAAGTAATTTGACTGAAATTTTCAATATATTCTTCTTTGGTCATCTATTTTTGAACTGTTATAGCAAGAATGGCTAACTCTCTATTAAAATCTCCTATAATGTATCTTTAATCTATTTGAATTAACATTTTATGCCTATATATTTTTGTAAGTGTTGTTGATCGGACTTGAAAAATGTCAGGAATGAGCGGACATATGGTATTTGACTAAAAAACTTGAATTACAATGTCATTTTGTCATTGAGTTTATGTTAGACAGATCAGCCTTACTGAAAATATTTGCTTTCTGTGTGGAATTCCCAGTAGCTACTTAAATTCATGTTTACTATGAAATTTTTAAGGATATGCAGCTTGTAACTTTGTTGAAATCACAAAATCTATTTAATGTCCCTGTAATGCAGTATGAATTCTGTTTTTCTCTTTTGTTAATTGATAAAAACCTAAAGTATATATTTGGACGATTGTTAAAGTAGATGTAAAGTATATATTTGGACAATTGTTAAAGTAGATGTACCAGATATATTCTAGTAAATTAAATAACTCTGTGCTCTTAAAAGCCTTAATCCTAGTCTTGTGTAATGTCTGCAGTTAGCTAGTATATTTTCTAAAGTATTAGTTTTCATTTGTTGTTTACAACAGGTTTCTGACTGTAGGCCTACGTAAACCTGACAAAACACAGAACAAGAGTTTAAGATACATTTAAAGATACTGTTGAATGTATATTCTAGAATCTATTATTTTAAATGGAAAAGCTTTTGGATAATACAGTTAGATCACTAAATACTTATTTACAAAATGTTTCTTATTTCAAACATAAAGGAAATATATGAATGTTGCTTTGAATAGCAGTCAATAATATTGATATAATGATTTTGTGATATTAATTATCCAATTACTAAAATTGTCACTTCGAAATATTTTTGTAAAAATTAAACCTTTTTAGTAATTAAAATATTTAAAATACAGAGTTTTTATTTCAATGTACATGTAGTTCAATATATTGTTATTATAGTATGTCAGTCTAACCCTATCAAAATTTTAATAAGACTAAGAGCATTGATTTTACTTTGCGTAAATTTTGCATAAAGTAACCTACTCACTAAACAGACCAAAGGATTTTTCCCAATTCAATTGATTTTTTTTATACACCCACATTTTCATGTGGACATATTATTCCGTCACCCACAATTTGTCTGTGGACACTCTACAGGTCACAATTCTTATCCGATTTTGACAAAACTTGGAATATAGGTTCCTTTCGATATTGGCATGTATCAGACCGAAACGTCATGGATTATGGACCCTGATTGTACGGAAAATCATCTTTTTAGCTTGTGGACACTCTAGAGGTCACAATTTTCTTCCGATTTGGATGAAACTTGAAATGCATGTTTATAACCCAAAGATCTTGGTTCCTTTTGATATAAACGCATATCAGATTGTAACTTCAGAAATTATGGCCCCTGATTGTACGAAAAATTGCGTTTAAGATTGTGGTCCCTCTAAAGGTCACAATTATTATCCGATTTAAAAAAAAACCGTTCAAATATATCACTGTTGGTTAAATTCGAATTTTGGAAAATCGGACCAAAACTGCCGGACAACATGGCCACCACTCATGTAAAAACATCGTATATCAGGGTTGTGGACGCTGTGGAGGTCACAATGTTGATCCGATTTTGATGAAACTTGAAATACATGTTTATAGCTTGTGGTCTCTCTAGAGGTCACAGTTATTACCTGATTTAAAAAAACATTCAAATATATCACTGTTACATCTAAGGTTTGTTGAGTTCATACGAAATGGCCGCCCCTCGTACCCAAATAGTGTAAAAATATGGTATATCAAGGTTGTGGACCCTCTAGAGGCCCCAGTTTTTATCCTATTTTGATGAAACTTTATTTTTATCTGATTTTGATGAAAATTTATGTTTATGTCCCAAAGATCTTGGTTCCTTACACTATTTGCGCTTATCAGACTGTCACTTTCTGGATTATGGCCCCTGATTGTTCGAAAAATTGCGATTTTTAGCTTGTGGATTTTGTAAGCGGTCACAATTTTTTATCCGATTTTAAAAACCGTTTAAATATATCACCATTCTACCATAATGAAGATTGAATTCAAATTTTGGGAAAATTGAAACGAAACTGCCCGACAAAATGACCACTCTTTGTACGCAAGTTGTGTAAAAGAAGGTAATATGAAGGTTGTGGAACCTCTAGAGGTCACAATTTTTATCCGATTTTGATGAAACTTAAAATATATGTTTACGTCCCAAAGATCTCTGTCCCTTTTCATATTTACACATTTCAGACAATACCTTTCTGGATCATGGCCCCTGATTGTACGAAAAATTGCTTTTGTTTTTAGCTTGTTCTCTATCCATCTCTTGCAAAATGTGGACGTATCTTGCCTGGCAACAGCTGGGGTTTTTTTTAGCTTGTTCTCTATCCATCTCTTGTAAAATGTAGGCGTATCTTGCCTGGCAACCGCTGGTTCTCTATACGTGCACATTTAGTATGTTGGTCTTTCTTGCTTTCTGGTGACCATGTTTTATTACCGCATTAAAATGTTCGACCTTCGTTTTATAAATCTTTTGGCTAGGCTGAAGGGCACCTTTCTAATTCATGTACAGACTCATTAATTGCTAGCTACTACAAATATCCTTGGAATAAATCAATTTTCTTTTGATTAGAGGGAAGAGTTACAAATTACTACATTTACAAAAACAACAAATTTTAATACAAGAATGCAATTAAATACAAAAAGACAAATATTTAACTGATCTTATTTTTCAAGTCTTCAAAATCTGAATCTTCAACACTTTCATTTTCATCGTCTGTGTGTATTTCATTAATAGTCCTTAATCTATGAGCTATTTCTGAATCTGTATCGGCTGAAACTGTATCAGATCCTGTTTCTCCAACTAAAATGTACTCTAAACCCTGTAATGGAGATAAAATGTTTTGTATTTTTATATATATATTACAACCAAAAGATAGCATATCAAATGTAGTGAATCATACAATTGAATAAAATTACAAATTAAATAACATTTGTAGCTCCAAAGGTAGACCTATATATTTTATGCTAAGGCCTATTCCATTTAAAATTACCTGAGAGGGGGTAGGGGCATTTTTTCTACGCCACATCCGTTTGTCAAAAATCGGCTTTACAAATGCGGAAGAGACAGTAGTTTTAAACATTGTTGTTAATATTAGAGGACGAACCTTATCGATATTCAGCAATCTGCAACTTTATGTACCAGAGCTATACCCACTTTGCCAAGATATCCTTTCGGATAACCTGCTGTCAAGACATTGCTGCTGTGTGGGTGTATTCCCACGCTTTTGATTGCTATCTTTAACTTATCTGGGCTGAAGAGAGTCAAGAAAAAACAGATTCTATTCTGAGGGGGTCTTGATAGGCTATTAAAAAATATATTTTACAATGATACAGTGCCAGAAATCAAGTTTAATATGATAAGAAGCATATTCAAACAAACCTTCCAGTGAGCTGGCTTCACAACAATTTGATTATCTCGAAGATCAAACTTGGTTAAATTAGATAAGCTTAATAAAATGTCATCTGAAACTTGCTGAATATAATTTCCTTTCATATTTAAACTAATTAATTTAGGTAGTTCTCCAAGGCACTTTGGTATGTCTTCAAAACGGTTATGGTTCATATTGAGATAGCTTAGTGATATTAAATTTTCAAACTGTTCGGGAAGATCTTGAAAATAATTTTCGGCAAAGCACAACCATCGAAGTTTTGTCAGTTTGTAAAATTCTTTGGGAAAACAAGATATATTATTGCATCTCAAACTGAGTTTCTCTAAGTTCTGTAAATTTCCTAATTCTTCCGGAATATTCATTAACTGGCATTCTACCAGCCATAATTGTGATAAAGTTGTTACTTGTCCTATGTCTTTGGGTAGCATGCCTAATGGATTGTAACATACACTAAGGTAACTGAGATGCTGTAGTTTGCCAACACCAGGGGGGAACACAGTTAACTGATTATTATCTAATACAAGTTCTTCCAACTGAACCATGGCTCCAAGCTCTGTAGGTGGCATTAATAACTTGTTATCATTTAAACAAAGTGTCTTTGCATGTTTAAGTTTCTTCAAGCTGTCTGAGACTATTGTTAGTCCTCTGTGACTTAGATTCACAATTTCATCTCCCCTAATAGCAGCCTGAATAATAAGCTTCTCAATGGCCAATAAATCCATAATGTTAATAAATCACTATGCCTCATGGTCATTCATCAACTAAAATACAGAAAAACACAATTAGCAATACAAAGATCCCTGTACAGGGGAAATTGGCATAAATATATTACCATCAATCTGTACCTTGGGACTTGGAGTTAAACGTTTTCATATTTCTTTTCGATTTAATAACTATTCAGAATGGTTTATTAAATTTTTAAATGCATTTGATCTCCAAAACTTGGGCATTCCCTTGCTTTTATAGTGCACCTCACATTCAGTTATCGTGATATCTTCACCAAACAAGTCTTGAATCTAGGATTTCTGAAAGAGTTGATAGGGACATATTTAAAAGAGATTTAGTTGGGACATATTTAACTGAGAGATTTATTTTGAAGTCATCGACTATACCGTAATATAAACTATAGTATATTTGCCTACTATTCACATACCTGTAGCCTACATATCATTTGCTTGATAAAGATGAGGGTATCCTCGTGGAAACGTCAATTAGTATTAAACTCAGTAATTGTGTATCCATAAAATTGTACTTTGTGTTAATATGTACAATTACTAAATGCCAATCAAAGAAGAAAGAAGTCTTAATCTGAGAGAATGGCTAGTGTTTGAATTGAGAATCATATTCTATCTACCTGATTATTAGACGGAATGCCTACCCTTTCACAACCCCACTCAAAATCAGATTTCTTTCATCTATGACTTGATCTGGGTTATTTACATCCACCTTTAGACGAATTTATGGATATTACACTTTGCAGAGAGAGCTTTTTTATGGCTGAACTAGTAAGATCTTAGATACCCTAACAAACCTCATCTCTCAACCCTCCGTGTTTCAAGATAAGAGATGTATATAGTTCCACGTTGCAAAGTACAACGCAAATCACATCGGGCCCCAGTAAGCAAAATTGACAATATTTTTATTATTGTTATTTATAATAATCCTGCCACATCCAACTACAATTAAGCATATATCCTACCTGAAACGGGTATAAATGATCGTATTTAAAATCCGAGTTGTTTTAACCGTTGCTTGCTAGGAACGCCATTTTTAAACGGGAGATGATGACGGTGTATGTCGGATAAAAACAACGAGAATATTTGTAGTTAGGCGATAGCTGTGGCACTACATTGGCCTCTGTAAGTTTAATTAGTCCTAACAGTAATTTATAGATCTAGTATAAAATTATCTTATTTTTTTAAAGATTTTACGTCATGCATTAATAAAGAAACGGAGTTTGCCACTTGGAACCCAATCGTAGCTTTAAAAAAAAGCACATCAGTAGGCTTATATCTCAACGTTTTTTAGCTACGCTCTAGAGGTATCCTTTCGCGAGAGAAAGAAACGAGGAAATAAAGTAACATACCGTGTCAAAAAATTGTCTCCAAGTGGCAGCCATGATGTAAACAAATGGCTGTTTATGGTTTTATTCCCTGAAAACAGAATGGGGGGCATAACTCTAATTGCTCTTTATTTTACAATTTGGAATAAAACCAGTTATTTTTCCCGTTGATTTGGTACATCTGGGGTCTTCTGATTTATGCACGCTACTGTATTTCAATCTTTTTATACACAAATGACAGAATATGTTATAATAATGTAATAAAAATAAAAAACCCAACAAAATGTAAAGTTGTTAAAGGGACAATAACACTCTTGCTGGCTTGACAGCTCCAGAAAATAAAAAAATAGCCTTATTCTAAGTACTAGATGTGTTAGTGTCTTACATGTTGTATAAATTATCCATTAAATCCTATTTTACTTGTCCAGAGGGTTCAAAAATATTTTTAAATCCAAGTCACATTTGAAAAGCTTTACATCAGGCTTTTCATATCATTTAGTTGAATTTTTCCAATTTTTTAAATTAGGTGTGTTAAGATGAAATTTGTATGATCAATTAATTGGAATATTGTAAAATAGTACAATTTGTTGACCAGAATAAAGATTGGGACATATTCAGTTACAACAAGAGTGGTATTGAGCCTTTAATGGGGTTTGATAATCTTTATCTTATCAAGCAATGATAAAAATAAAAATGTGATGGGACACTAAATACGGTACAAAACAATAGGTTACTGTCGCTCAGTAATAAACATTTATGTATTTCTCGTTCAATTACTTAATGCCATTGAAACATGAGGCATGTGAAGACTGAACTTTTGTCTTTGAAACTTGCATACTCTAAATTTGCTGGATTAGGCCTACCTCTCCAGCAGAGCTACTGAACTTTTTTAAAGTGTAGGCCTACATTCAAAATGATGTGTGGAATGGTGCAGGGGTCTAAGGTATTGTACTGCTGATCATAAATCATCAACGGTGTATATTTCATACATTCCGTTTTAAGTCCAAGATGAACTATAGGTTAATTCACATTTTGTAAATGAAATGAAATGGGGTTTAACGTCCTACTGTTCTGCTCCAAATGGGCTAATGAATTTTGTGTAAACATATTAGACATATTGATAAATGCATCTCTTGTGTACACATGCAGTCAGCTCTATTATTTTGTAATATTTAGTTTAGGGGAGAGCGGGGCACAGTAAGCCATGGGGCACAGTAAGCCAGGCTTTGTAATTTTTAACTGTTTTGGGAAAATTCAATTGTGACATCACTGGGGAATTCCCCTATACGGCCCCCATTTGTCCTCCTAAATTCAATAAATTCACATAAGCTGACTGATATTTATCGGCCATTAACTGTTTTTCTGACGCAAAAGTGAATTTTTGGCGGACTGGTTAAACTGCTTGGCTACTCCAGATTTTGTAAGAGTCCACAAACTTGAAATCCCAGGTGAAGGAGATAGTATTTGACTCTCATTAGAAATATTTTGTTTCATAATACTATCACATGTCTTCCTGCCATTTTCGATTTTCTGACATGGTTGATGACGGGGCACAGAGGGGCACACTGAGCATAAGCATTTCGAGTTTAGCTAAATCTCATCTGTCCATTTTAAACAGAATCTGGATATTTGAGCTGTTTTTAAGGAAATATTGGTCCTAGGTTACGAATCCTTACTGACTTACAAGTCATAGGAGTTTTTCACATAAAAGTTTTTTTTTCTCCAGTTAAAGAATTTTTTATTCAATGTTAAGCTGTTTTTTTTTTAAATTTTCAGCAGCATATCTGTAAGTCTTAAAACAAATTCATATTTTGAACTAAAAGTTTACTTTTTACAGTTCTTATGAGTTTCGGTGTGTTTACTATACATTTTTTTAAAAGAAACATACTTGATGGCCAACTGTGTCCCATAGGGTGACCCAGTGTACACCACATACGGGGCACATTGGGTCAAAAAAAATTTCAGTTTTACAATTATCTACACAAAAATGGTTTTAATTTAACTTCTTAACAGCACTGTTAAATCGAACATATGACTGGCTTCAATTGAGTGCATAGTTTGATTCTCTGTAGGATTTCACATCTGGTCAATTCACTAAAAAAAGAAATCATGCCCACTGTGCCCCGCTCTCCCCTACTATCTTTTATTTGCTTTTTGGTTGTAATAATATAGTAATAGTGTATTAGATCATGTGTAGTTAACTAGAGGATAGATATGATTAAATAATAACATTCCATGATCATAAAGTAACAAATATCTGCCAGTTTTAGTTATTGTAGAAATGTGAGAATTTTCAGGCTGTTGATTATGTCCCCTTAGTCTTCATAATATTATTTCAAGGTTTGCAAGTTGTCTCTTCTACCTTTAAATACCCCTATGCATACAATGTGCTTACAAAAATCCACTAGTAGATTTGAATGACTATGAAAATGAATTAGTAGGGCCTATGTAGATGCCAGCGTGACTGCTAAATACAGATATACTAGTTTTCCATTCATTTCATCAAACTTTTCATGATTTGTCCGACAATAGGCCTCATTAAACAAGGATTATTCAGTACTTAAAGCCTGAGAGTATTTTTGGCATTAATTATCATATGAATCACTAATTACCATTAATTACCTTCTTTATTGTCCCTTAATAGAGGATTATGATAAACTGGTTTATTTAATAGCATTCAAATCAGATCTAAGGTGTAACAAGAGTCACCCTAAGAATGTGTTATAGGTCCACATTCCAGCTTTACTTTAATGACAACTTTTCTAAGTTATATTTATAGCACGGCTTTCATGAGTTAACAGGTTTAAACATCGAGACCGAATGAAGCGTGTTATAAATGACTTGTAACATGACACCTGCTCAACATGCTTGTTGTTATTGCACAAAAAACCCACCTGGCCACTTCTCTACTAAAACTAGTGTAAACCAGCAAAAGAGTGCAATAACATTAAACATGTCTAGTTATTGCACGGTTAAGCTCCACCCAATCTACTAGAGGGAAAACAATCTGCTTATTCAATGAAAAGAACAAAGGAAGATTTCCGGTCCATGTTACAATTCCTGTTTAACTCACATTGACAGATTTTCTACTGTGGACTGTGATGGCAGTCTAACAGTTATCCTTAGATTGGCATATGTAAGTGTCAGCATAGACTTAACTAAAGTTGGTCTACACAAAGAAAATGTACCTACAATTTGTATATGGTAGGCCTATATTTAAAATCAAAAATTTACTATAAAAGTGGGTGCGGCATCAATTCTGGATTAACCATAAGGCAAATAAGGCACGTGCCTTAGGGCCAGCCAAAAACCCAGGCCACAAAATAATAAAGTAAAACTTTTTTGATAATTATCAGGTGGTGACAAAAATGCTTGCCTTTATTTTTATGTAAATAAATTGCATCCTTCTTCATCTACGCGTTTGTCCTTAAAAGCTTTCCATACTCTGGCAAAGGGTTGACATGATATGATGTTTCGTCCACACACGTGAGGTTTGTTTACATTTGTTGTGGGAAAGAATCTCGTAAGTAATTTCATATTTTTTTTAAATTTTCATTGATTTCACAATTGACATTAGAATTAATAAATTTTCTGTTGCTAAATTTAACTTAATTCCTTTTGTCAATGAGCCCAACATATCTGTATTTTCAGGCCACCTATCAAAATGTGCCTAAGGGCCAGCAGAGCCTTAATTAATCCGGCACTGTCAATGTGGCATGAAAAGAGAGAGAAATAGGGACTAACATGGATTCAATATTATTTCAATAATTTGTCAGGGTCTGTAGCAGTGGGAGGAAACCGGAGGTCCCGGAGAAATCACACAAGGTTGGACAGGCAACCCTACTTTTTATCGTCATATAGGCTATGTGTGGTCCTCAATCCCTTCAATTTTTGAGGAGAAAAAATTGTTTAAAATCAATGCATATGCTGGGAATCAAAATCATGCCAGTTGACTCAGGACAAGCCTTATGATCTAAAGACTTTAGATAACGAGGTGCACTTATCTTTTATTACGTATGAATTTGAATATTTTGTTGATACATGATTCTTAATTGTGGTTTGAAAAAGGCTGCTTAAATAATGATAAGAGTTCTGCCCCTTTATTTTCGGGAAAAAATGTCTGACAAGTAAAAAATTTTGAGATCTCATCACTGTCTAAAGTGCATGCATTAGTTATCTCAACTACCACAACCCCACTGAATTTTGCTTGCAAGCTACAATAGTTAGTGTGGACATATAAAAAAAGAGGGCTGTAACTCCATTACTAATTAGGTCAGGTGAACCAAAATCAAAAGAGATAGGTAAAATATTGCAGCCTGTAAGTGATTCATAACATTTGTGAAGCAGGGGCTATAATAGCACACATAATTACACCACAAACAATAGGGATCATCATAATGATTACCAGTAAATATGCCGAGTTTCAAGCTGCATGATCTGTCAAAATTTCATGGGTCAATAATTGTGGGACTATAATTTCGAAACTAATTAAGTCACGCTGACCAAAAACATTAGGGATAATTATTTTGGTAAACGAAATAAGTATGCCAAGTTATAAGACAATCTGTTATGCATTGCAGGCTGTAGGTGACACACAGATACACACAAGGGGGAACAGCATATTACGTACACTGGGGTATAAAACTTATTAAAACTCTTTAGTAAGTAAATATATAGAATTTAATTTCTTTTTTCAAATTATCATTCAAAAAGAAAACATATAATATCACAGGCACTGTATAATACTTATAATAAACTTACATAAATATTAATAATAAAATATAATATTGATATGTATGTGAATTTGATATATTTGTCGAAATACTAATTTCATTATTTGTTTCTTGCTTCATCTTTTTATTCATAAGTTAGGTTAATTTCATATTATAGTTATACTATTTATTAATGTCATAGATATTACATAAATACAGCAAAGTATAAATCAATGATCTTAATACATATAACTGTATAAAACATGTATACATGTATATTTAACAAATAAATAAATGTGTGCTTTTTAATATATAGGGCCTATATATTTTACCTTTGTAAGGAAATCAAATGAGACAAATCCAACCTTTGAGGATTTAATTAGAATGTTTAGCAAATACATAATTTATCACAAAAATATTCCAGTTTGTATTTAGACACATTACTTTTAATACTAAATATCTCTTTGCATAATTACCAATCAGATTTGAGATTCAGAATTCTGGTTGGAGGACACATCAATATATGTCATCTGCATCTTAACATATAATTCAATGTCAAAAAAGCACTTTTATTTAATATATTTCTGTTTCGATTTTAGATTTAATTCCTGCTTCCTAACTTGTCTTTGACTTTCCTGAGAACCCCATGTAAACCACCTGACGATAGACGTCTAAAGTTTGTATCATTCTGAGATGCAATAGATTGTATATCTTGACTGGTGAATTCGTCAACCCTCTGGAAAATATTGTCCTGGATATCGTAATTTGGCTCAAATCCATACTCGTTGGAACGAAAAATTCTGATTTGATCTATTAGCTGTACAATAGTTCTGAAATAAAATAGAATATACACATTTAATTTGTCAAAATAGATGAAATGTCAATCAGTAGCTTCATGTTATGGGCATGGTATTCGAACATGTTATCCTACAATCAGTCCCACTGAGTGGGGCTTCAGCAAATGTAAGTTCCCATAAAATAATTAATCTAATAATAAAAAAAATGCTTTGTTTTTCCTGTTGTAACACAAAAAATCGATAACTAAACATTAAAGTGTGTAAGTTGATTCTAAAAATTACATAACATTTGACTTTTTTTAGCAATGTCAAATTACACTTAATAGATCTATTAAAATTTGGGGGTTTTCACAGAATAATTTTTAAAAATATGACTTTGATATTGTTTATTGTAGAAAGTCTATGTTCATGGAAAGACAGCCTTGCCTACAAACACTTGGTATAATAATCCAATCATGTTGTTTCAATTTCTATCAAACTGTAAAATTAAATTTTTCATCAAATCCACCAAAGTTAGAAAATTGCAATGACTAATTGTACTACTAACCTAATTTTAGTCCATTTCATCAAACCATTAGCTAAACGGAAATTCCCCATCTCCATTTGTTGTACATGCAGTAAGAAATACAGCACATCAGGTATAGTAGGATATTGATAAAAGTTCATATCTCTAATCAAATAAAACGGTTCACTCTTTAACTTCATCTGAAATATATTAATCATTCTACCATTAACATTTCAATTTAATCACATTTCAATTATAATACAAATCCATAAGATTGATTTTAGATCAATCAAAAAACTTTTTGAAATCCATTTTTCAAAAAAAAATTCCTATTGCATGTAGATATATTGTTGTTTTAATCTACTAGGGCTTGTATATATTTTGTGACAAGACATCTTCTAATCAATTTAGATCTTTTAGTTTGTATAGATGATGAAGCCTGTCTGCGAGTCTTTGAATAATTAACTTTATACCCAGCAAAAATAGAATAAACAGCAGGACAGATGGAAATATAGAGTTTAACGAATCATGAACACAATACTTCAGTTATTTTGAGAATAAAATCCATTATTTTTTCTATGGTCATGTATGCAATGAGTTCCCACCTATTCTTTATCGATTTCACATAAGGAAGAAAAGAAATGATAGCATGTTTTTGAAGAAGACTGAAGTAATGAGCTACCTATTACTTTAGTATCATAATACATTACCTTCATAGCTGACAAGTTCTCCATAATTGTTATATATTTAGATGAGATATTTCTCCATATAGGTAACTGACGAACTATCAGATTTTCTAAGCCTTCAATAACGGCAATACACATCAAGTAATTCCTTATTTCTTCACAAACTTGAGCCACATTTATAAATTTTGTTAGAATTTGTGTCTGGACCTTAACAATACAAGACAAAAGATAAATAATTATAAATAATATTCCATGTGTTTGATAGACCTTTATTCATTGATGTACAAAAATGAAGATAAACAAGTCCAGTATTAATTTTTTGGATATACCATACTCCTGTATAATTATCATAAATCAGACGTAAAATGAATTTTGGTTTAATGTCCTACTTTTCTGCTCCATCCAGGCTATGAGTAAAAGTTTGTCCGACAGCAGTGCAATGGCCTACTCTTCAAGGGTTCTTTTACATACACATCAGACCGATTAGACACGTTCAGCCCTCCATCCTGCACCACTGACAAGAGGAAACTATATTAGAAAATCCAGATGAACAGCAGGATCAAACTCGAGACATCCCGGTTAGCGAGCCAGGGTTTTAATAGCTGAGCTATCACTGCTCTGCTAAATACTTAATTCTAACATTTGGTTGATCTACATATAGCTAGCTACCCAAGCAAAGGACAAGAAAAAGTAAAGGAATTCATATACCGTAGACGGAAATGACAATAGCTGTGAATGATTTGGGGGTTTAATTAAATTAAATTAGTTTATACAATTTTCCAGATGAATAATGTACTGACCTTAGGATTACTACAACTAACTATTTCACCAGCTACCCACTGAGATATATTGTGTGATAAACTAATCAGTTGATCTAATATTTTACATGATTTCCATTCACCAACAAATAAGCTCTTAGTTTCTACATTATCCAATTTCCTTGAGAATAAAGAGCATAATTGATTTGAGTATGAGATGAATTTGGACAGGGAATTAATAGTAAAAAAAATATTGAACAGAGAAATTTCGACAAAAGCTATAAAGATAGGTTGGCAGGCAACAAAACATAAGGCCACAGCAGCTAAGTCGTCCGAGTAGTCAACAAGGGGTGTCGTATATATTTGTTCTTTTGTCGGTAATCAAACACACTCAAATCTGATTTAAAGTAACAACCCATTAAAAGTAATTATCAGAAATCATTAGAATTTGTTTGGCTTCTAGTTCGGCCACATGCTAACATTTAGTATACTAAACATTTAATAGCATGAATTTAGCTGTTCAAGTTATCCGAAATTGTTGAAAATAATTGATTTTGTCATCTCATGACCTTAAACAATGTGTATAAATTTAAAGTCAATCAGATAATTATTTTGGTCTTGAGAGCATCCACAACATGTTTCAAAGTCATCAAGGGCCATAACTCTAGCAATAATTATCAGAAATTGTTAAAAAAAATCAATAAGGTACATCGTTTCCGAACCATAAACACTATGTATAAATTTAAAGTCAATTGGATGATAACTTTGGTCTGTAGAGCATCAACAAGACTTCTCATGAGGCAAAGGGCCATAACTCAGGCAGTAATTATTGGAAATTATTGAAAATCAATAGATTTCTATGCTTCATGATCATAAATACTGAGTATAAATTTAAAGTCAATCGGATGTTAACTTCAGCCTCTATTATAAGTCCACAAGATTTTTCAAAGAGGTCAAGGGCCATAACTTCAGAAGTAACTAGGCTTCTTCGTCTCATGACCTTAAACACTGCATAAATTTTAAGCCAATCGGATTTTAACTTTAGCCTCTAGAGCGTCCACAAGGAATCGTGGAGGCCGCACCGATAAGTCCCAGATTATTTACCTTAACATAGATGGTGTTCTTAATCCTGGTAATGATAGTGCTACACATACTCCATCTGCTTTAGAATTTAAATACTGTATTGGGTGAGACAAATGGAATATATCCTGAAATTATGGATGATAAATTGTGAATAAATGATATATGATTTTACACTGTGAGCCTTTACTGTGAAATGTGCATTTACATTTGATAGACTGAATCCATGTGCAGAGATGTAATCTGTAGACTATATTATATAGTCAGACAAGACCTGTGCAGTTTTCACCAGCTTAAATTCCAGCAGGCAATTGCAAGCTGTGAAATTAGTCTTTATCTCCTCTTTCTGTGCCAGAAAGTCATCAATGCATGGATATTTGTGAGAGAGAAATGGGGTTTAATGTCCACTCAACACAAACTAGGTCATTTCGGGACTAACATATGGTTTAATTTTATTTCAATAATTCGCTTGCGCGTAGGGGTCTTTAGCAGTGGGAGGAAACCGGAGGACCCAGAGAAAACCAATGAGATTGGACAGGCGACCCTACTCCTTGCCACGTACAACCGGGGATTTGAAACCACGACAGTTGACTCAATGACAGGCCTTATGATAAAGCACGCACGTGCTAACCCCCCATGGATATTTGTAATTTTGTTTTGAAGTTTATTCCATACGATTGCTGCAAACACAGACATACATCTGTAACAACAATAAACAAGTTTAAATTCTGGAATTTGAAGTTGTAAATGGTTTAATGAAAGCATAATCCATTTAATTTTTTGTGATTAAATAATTGTAGGAAGGAGCCAGGTGGTTGAGGTTAACAGCAAGATTGTAAAGATGATTCATTTGTAATCAAAAGTCAGTGTAGGTTAATAAACAAAAGGTGATATACATGTTGGTGATAGACAGTCAAATATATGGGTCACTATAAATTGTAGAATTTGATGTCCATACAATTTTGGGTTAAATAAGTCAAAGAATTTTTACCTGAGCTATCAATGTAAGCTGTTCTACCAAACATTGTGGTGTATAATCTAATATCGTAAATGTGTCGTTTCTCTTACTAACACGTGGATAAAAGCCATCATCAATATCACTGGATGTTCCTTTAGTCAATGATGTCAGGTCTTTAAATGACTGTACTCTCTGTTTAGGTGGTGACTTCTTCGTTAAAGATTTAAAAGAATTCCACTGAAAATAGATGCAAAAAATAAGAATATAAACGGTTTTAATCACAGTACCTAATTTCAAAAACAAATAAAGCATATATTCTTTTTTACAATTTTCAAATTCATGTTAACCAACCTGGAAATGAAGTTCAGATTTATAATATCTATGAAGAAATTCTAGCAGACAATTGGTGCAGATATAAATGCATATATATATATAATATACGAGATAAGAAAGGCTATTATAACCACCTTCGGAAACGATGTTTAACTACACTGTAATACTTGTTCAAAAACCTTACTACATCCTTTAATCAATGACATATCTAAACTTGAGCACCCCAACCATTATTTACTTTGTTATACAACACATATAATATACAAACATTGAAATTTCCCCCAAACCAGTAAAGCATCTGTCACCCTAAAGCTGATATTGATGCTGGTGATTCTTAATTTAGGGAATTATTAATAAAAAGCTGTTATTCTGTACAAATCTCCAAAAAGGCAACGGTATCTGAAGCAATAATCCAGTTTAGTTTGATCAAGGAAATAATAGATAACATTTTGATTACCAAATCAGACAAATTCAAATCTAAATCATAAATGCTTTGAATCAAATTTCTTTTTTTTTTTAAATATATTATAAAGATAACAACAAATATCTCAAAAGTAAAAATAAAACCATGCTATTTTACTGTTAAAAAAAAAAAAACTTTTGTTATAATCTAATTAGGCCTATAATATTTCAAATAAAACTGTATATATGAAGTAAACAAAACAACAAAAAACATTAGAATTACATTAAAACTACTATCAACAAAAAGTAAAATAAAAATAATGGCTAAACAAAACTAGAATGTTGCTATAAACAAAAGCAAAAAATACAGAAATTATTCCTCCAATATATATTTTACCTCAATAATTGCATCTTTAAGCTATATAAATAAAAGAAATAAATGATTTAAATATTTTGATTAAAATGATAATAGGCCTACTAACTGTAGATGTCTACAACATATTTTTGATCCTCTTATAAGTGACCATTTAATCATGTGCTAGATCACTACTTGATTATATGTTGCACTGGAGTTCCTTATTGTACAAATTTCTAATCATCAGTTTTTTTGGGGGGGAGGGGGGGGGTTAAAGCAGTCTTAAATTAGGATAAAAATAATTGTGTCTTGTACAAACCTTTTTAGGTGAATCAAGTTTAAGATATAATGTTGGTTCATCTTCATCTTTCTCATCTATAGATGTAGCTGATTGGTTAAGCTGGATACCCTGGGTACACAAATTTAATAAATCTGTTATTTTATCCCGATTCTCATCACTCTTGGACATCTGAAATATTAATGAAAGATTTAATATGTTAGATCTACAGAATAATCAAAACTGGTCAATGAAAATGACTTTGTGAAAAAAGATTATGAGCTATCAAATCGAATGAGTGATCAAATTGGATATTATATACTACCTTAGGTATTAATTGTGAAAAACTATTAGAAAATACAAGAAACTTACCCAACAAAACAGACACAATTTACAGTACATCATGGAAATGAAATAAAATGGGATTTTACATCCTACTTTCTGAACCAACCAGAGTAATGAAGACAGGTATATAGACCATGCAATGTGCTATGAGGAAACTTTTTTTCAAATTCCAACTGTCTAGGTTTTTTTACATGCACACCAAAGTGTACAAGGGGCATCTGTTTTACGTCCCCATCTAAATGACAATTGGAATCCACACCGGAAAATTAAGAAGAACTTTCTCTGCAAACACCAGGAGCCACCATGTGGCTCCCTACAATACATCAATACCATAAAATACAATACAAGGCAACAAAATTTAATATCATGGACAGCTAATATTTTGACAATTACATAACAATAAACATTTAAAATATTTACCTGTGACATTAGAAACTGTTCCAGACAGAATAGCAGAGTTTTATTGGATTCAAAATCAACACTATAAAATCCTTCAACCCAAAAATGAAGAATGTCCAAAGCCCTTTGTCTAATTTTAAACAATTTTCTGTCTCCTGGCTTTGACCTGTAAGTTTGAAAAAGTGACTTATATAAAGAGGAGAAAACAAATGAATGTACACACCAATAATATCTTTAAGTTTTTTATGCCAATGTTTATTATCTGAGCTTTTAAGAGCTGTATCCCATGACAAACAGAAACTCAGTCCACAGAAATCCAAATAAACATTTTGAATAATTCTGCGAGTTCTATATCATAAATACTAATGCAGTATTCTACCTTAGAGCAGCTGTATATCTATGTAAGATAAAATCTAACAGATTCTCGGATGTTATAAAATAGCGGTAACAGTACAAAAATTGGTGAACAAATCCATCCTTTACAGCTGACCTGAAATAAAAAAAAACAATATTGTCAAATATGTACAAAGACAGATTAAGATGTTGAAAAAAAAACTCATAACATTTGTGAATGCAATATAGGACAAATTTGTTGATGGAATTTTATCAAATTTGATCAAATTTTGTATACCGGTAGTTGGGTTGTTTCTGAAAACTTGGTGCCACCCCTTACATTCTCAACAGCATGTTTCCAGACTTTATAATGTTGTTTATTAGACATCCCTACTAATCGAAATATATTCTTAATTTCCCAATCCTAATTCACAGAGTTACATTTTAAAGTTTGGTAGGAATGTTTTAATTTAAAACTCACTGGACAGGATTTGTTACCATGGGTATCAAAGTTAGCACTTCAGACCTTTACTGCTATTAAATGTTTTATTTACATGACCTGATAAGTTCTGATCTATGTTTATCTTAATGTATATAATTAAAGGAATTTGTACCCAGTAGAAGAATTTCAAACTAGAGTACTTACGATACGAATAAATAAGCTAGTAGAGCATGTGGTTCACCCGCCTGTAAGACCTGTATATTACAACCGGTATGTGGTTCAACCATACATTGAAACTGCAATAGTGGATTCTCTTCATATGGTTGTAATATTAATACATCATTAGATACATCTAATGCTAGACTATAGCAAAAACACTCATCTATACCATATAGTTCTACTAATAACATCTATAAATAAATAAAGTTCATTATACAATAACCACTATTAATACCTATTATACCAAACTAACATAATAATAATACAATACCAATTATACCCAGGAGGGTTGGATGGCCGAATGGTTAGCATGTGTGCGCTGTATCATAAGGTCTGTCATTTAATCAACTGGCATGGTTTTGATTCCCTGGTTGTAAGTGATAAGGAGTTCCAATCGTACATTATTTATACTAGATGAAATATTGGTCTGGGATAGTGTCTGTATTTTAAGTCGTTTTATGTTCTCTAGCAAGACACTGCATGATATATTGAGACAACACTCTGTCTAATGCAATCATGGAGTATCAATATATTACTTAATGTCTCACTCTCGACCATTAAACCACACTTAATTATGCAATAACCATTATATCCTACTAACATAATTCAAACATTGCAATATTACTTCTGAGTAAAGCATAAAATCAAAATCACTAGATGTTAAGAGAAAGAAACAGGGTTTAACGTCCACTCAACACAAATTAAGTCATTTCATGACTAACATATTGTACAATAGACTTCTTTTCAGTGGATGGAAACCAGATGACCGACCTGAAGAAAACCCATGGGATTAGGCTGGGGACCCTACTCCTTGTCAAGTACAGGTGTGGGGGGCAGGGCTAAATCACGCCACTTGACTCAGTGGCAAACCTTATGATCTAAAGTGCACACCCCAACCCCCACCCACCCTTCAACCTAAAAGCCTAGAAGAGTTATAATTGATACTAACCTGTAAATGTGTTTTAAACAATTGTAATATGTGAACCTTCTTAGTCATGTCTTCTAAATCTTTTAATACCTGACTGGCCACACCTTTTTGATCTCCTGTAAAAGCAATGTCTATAGTACTAATAATTCTCCATAACATTAACATTAATAAAGAAAATCCCTTACTACAATCCTATAGAGAATTCATCTAAAGGCTTCAAATGTCAAAACCTTAATCTCTCTATATTTAAGAGAAAGTTTTTATGTTTGTGTGTATATTCGCTATAAGAGGATCATTTAGTGGGATCTTTTGCTCAGATCTGACGACCAAAGCCAATGAATGGGGTTCTAGTTGTGGTGAATTTGCTTTCTTTCTTGGTTTTGTATAATTCCTATTTCAGTACCAATATGGACTTGGTCTTAAATAGTGAGTAGACGCGTCCATCTTGTATAAAGCGGTACAGGTAGCATCTCATCATTACTCACCTTTTCCATTCTTGACATCTGGATCTATCAATTTCTTGTAGAATTTCTGACTTTTTTTTCGCATTTTCTTTTCCATACCAAGTTGCTGCTCTACAGAACTGAGTTTTGTTTCAATGCCCGCTCTGTTTTTCTCGTCCTGTGAAATAATCAAACAACATTTATGTTTTACAAAACACTCTCCATTACAAAACAACAAAACAATCTAATTCCATTTTATCCATGAACTCCTTTAAATACAACGGAAAACCACAACTGAAGTCAAAAAAGATTGATATTTCCCTGAAAAGTGTAGAAACTGGCTCATTTAAGTTTTGGCAGGATTTAATTTGTCAATGCAGTATATGTCTATAAAACTCACTAAACATGAGGTAATAGACGAAAACTGAGAGAATATGAGAGAGGGAGAGAAATGGGGTTTAACGTCCACTCGACACAAACTAGGTCATTTCGGGACTAACATATGGTTCAATTTATTTCATTAATACGCTTGAGCGTAGTGGTCTTTAGCAATGGGAGGAAACCGGAAGACCTGTAGAAAACCCATGAGGTTGGACAGGCGACCCTACTCCTTATCACGTACAAGCAGGGAATCGAAACCACAATGACAGACCTTCTGATCCAACGCCCATATGTTAAGTTAACCATTCAGCAACACAACTAACCATGAGAGAATATGACACCCTGGATAGTTATATTTCTGTTGCGGGCAGAGCACTTTTCAACATTACAATAAACAATATTTTTATAAAACTTACCGTTTGATTGATGAAGGATTCTACTTCTGTGGTCATATTATGTTGTATAGCCGTCCAGTGATACATAATATGAACTTTGCCTTTTAATGGCACATTATTACCATTTTCAGACAGAACTATTAAAGATCTGCTGGTACTGGATCTAGTGACAATATCATGGCGTCCTTTTACAGGTAATGTATCACTACGACTTGAACTTCCCTCCGAATCACTGCTATTTTTAGATAGATATCTTCTATTTATCATTTCCTTGGTATTTGAACTTAATGGTCGAATGTTTGGCTTGGCTGGAGAGGTAAATGTTGAATGGTTCAAAGAAGCCATATTGGATTTAAAGTGCGGTTGCAACTCTACAGGAGGGGAGAGTTCATCTGCAGAATAATGTTTATCTGGACTCTTATAAAAGTTTTGATTGATACTATGCTGTTGTTGTAAATTAATATGATCAGAAATATAACTATCAGCTCTGCCAAAATCAGAATTATGATAATCACCATTTGAACGTCTCTGTAAACTATTAAAATGTTGATCAATTTCTTTTGGTTTCACATAAAATTGATTAAAGTCACTACTGCGCACTGAAGAATATTTGTTTGTAGGTGAAGAGATGTCTTTATTTGAGGAGATTTTTCTTGAAGAATCACTTTGATAATTTGACTGGTTTATTTTAGCTGCATTCCTACTATGTACACCATTAGAACTTCTATTATCATTAGATGAATCACAGTTTCTTATATCTATATTATGAGGTATATCACAGGAGTCTTGACCGTTCAAGGATAAATATTCTGGTTTTGTACCCACAATATTACTATTTACAGAAGCCGATTTTGATTTTTGTATTTTAAAACTGGCATGCACAGTTCTGGATAATCCAAACGTTGGCATATATTGATCTCTATGGTTACCAGAAGCAATGGTTTCAGAGCCCTTCTGATTCGCATGGCTATTTACGAAAAACTGAGGAGTTGTGTTATTGGCACCCAAATTGTTCATGGAAGAACTTTTACTTCTATCTAATTGATATCGTTTCTTAAATTTCCGTCTCTTCTCAATTCTCTCTGTATCTGTGGAATCAGATGTCTCACTGATACCACTTGTCTGATGATATGGAGATGACCGTGACCTCTGTGTAAGTGGCAATGCCAAAGATGGACTGCTCTTGTTAATATGTGAACTGTTTAGTCTGGAACTGATTTCTGAAGCAGTGGAACTATTATCAGGATCTGGAGATCTCTTTAAGTTCTGTACAAATATTGGAGCAGATTTTCTTCGTTGTTCGTTGTGGGCAGAATTATTTGTTTTCCTTGTCAGCCCATTCTTTGATTGCCTAAAATTAAACAAGCCAACAGTGAGGCTGATGTCCCCCAACGAAATCCCAAAATAAATAGATGACTCATATTAATTAATCGCACAATTATTTTTTTTAAAAGTATCAAGCAATCAAACTGATTATCAACTATACACTAAGTTTCATCACTCTCTATCAGATAGAATCAAAGTTATCTTGTCCCGAAGCATCGACCAGTGAAATTTCTTAGCTCTGCTTAGCTTTAGCTCGAAAAGTTAATAATTGAACTCAGTCATGACATTCACCTAATGGACATCTAGAACAAGTTTAAACATTCTACCTCAATTAAAAGCAGGGTTGTTATGTTAAAAGGTCCTGACCTTTTCAAATTGCTTGTCGCTCCTTAGCATAAGCAGCAAATTCTCATCATCAAACTTAGTCAAGGTAATGATATGATGAATCTATACTCAGAGTTTCATCACTCTCACTTAATTATAATCAAAGTTATCGTGCTCCAAAGCATCAACCAATCAGATTGCTTATCTCTGCTTACCGTAAACAGACAATGTTTATCACCAAACTCCATCAAGGCATTCACCTAATGAACGCCTACACCAAGTTTGAACATTTTACCTCAATTAGGAGAGTTACTGTGTTCCAGTCAAATTGCTTAATGCTCCGCTTGCCCTGAGCAGAAAAGGCGCATTATCGAACTTAGTCAAGGTATTGATGTGATAAAACTATACACCAAGTTTTCTCACTCTCACTTAATTTGAACTAAAGTTATTGCGTCCCAAAGCATCAACCAATCAAATTGCTTATCTCTGCTTACCCTAAGCAGAAAATTCTCATTATCGAACTCCATCATGGCATTCACCTAATAAACATCTACGCCAAATGTGAACATTCTAGCTCAGTTACAATGAGAGTTATTGTGTTCCAGTCTCGACCAATCAAATTGCTTATCGCTCTACTTACCCTGAGCAGAAAATGCTCATTATCGAACTTAGTCAAGGTATTGATGTAATGAAACCATACATCAAGTGTCCCCACTCTCACTTAATTAGAACTAAAGATATTGTGTCCCAAATCATCAACCAATCAAATTGTTTATCTCGGCTTACCCTAAGCAGAAAATGCTCATCTTTGAACTCCATCCAGGCATTGACCTAATAAACACCTACACCAAGTTTGAACATTCTAACTCAAATAGAAAGAGAGTTATTGAGTCCCAAAAAGTGTGACGGACGGACAGACAGAAGGACAGACGGACAAACACATATTTTAATAGTCCCCTGCTTTCTTCGAAAGGCGGGGGACAAAAATTGCATATTACCCAAATTCACACTTATTTCATTTTGTACCTACTGACCAGTACCTTGCGAATAATGATCGTTAACTATGCAATGTTACTTCGTCATGATACTGGGAATATTTGGATATAAATTTTAAAAGTCACTGGGCCATAGTTCATATAAGAATATTTACAATATGACTGTTCTTCCTGATGTAATATGATGTACTAGTTGGTACACTTGCATCTTTCATAGTCATGTAGATTCTGAAAAATGTAAAACTAGTAATTTATTAATACCTTTGATATCTGTTGTTGACTGCTTCATATAGAGTATACAGTAACTGTTGATTCCATTTCGCTTGGTGATATTTCTCACAAATAGCACTGGTAAATGTATCAATACGGAGATTACCCAGAGATGTAATGTACTCGGCTACAAATAAAAATATGTACTGTAATCAGTAAACAAAGCTATTGATTAAATACAAAAATATTAATTTCGATAAATATTTTAAGAAAAACGTTGTCACTGCGAGCATCAGTGACAGGAGTCAACATAGGCCTAGCCTGTTCCCCAATCCATTTTCAAATGAAATAAAATAATGTTTATAAAATAAAAATGCAATCGTCAAAAATAATACCCTAGGCTAAAATCATCATGGGTTCAACAGAATCTTAATCAGCAAGAAAAGACCGTAAATGGTTTAAGACCTACCAACAGCAAAGTCGTCTAGTCTCACTTCATCAAGAATATTATCTTCATGTAGTTTTTCAATAACTTGACTTAATATCTTTTGTTGTTGAGAGTTATCATTACTCAGCAGACGGTCCATCAAACTTGTATCACCATGATATGAATTGTTATGATTTAAGTGAATACCACTGACTCCACTATCTTTGGACAACGAGGGAGATGAGTTCACAGATCTGCTGCCTAAGTTTGGTAATGATTTATTTCCTGGTTGACCGAAATTCACATCATCTGACAAAAACGTTCCATCACCTTTATTCCGCCAATCACCTGACATTCGGCTGCTGAAACTTTGTTCCAGTTCATTTTGTAAACACTGTATCTGTTTTCTGGCATTGTTCGATGTTAGTCTGAAAGAATTGTCATCAGCACAATACTTCCCTGGTGATACATTTGAAGTAGATGAAAAACATCTTCTATCAGGAATTCCTGAATCGGACATATATTCTTGAGAGTTGTTTTTGGCACGACTCTGTGCAGTCTTTTTGATAAGATGCTTAGCACTTCGTGAATGTATCGGTGGTTTTCCCTGGACGTATTTTGAATTTTCAAAAGACTGATGTTCTGGTATTGTATCATCTTCAAATTTATTATTTTTAATGCCAACATCATTCAAATGCATTATTTTTCTATCAGCACTATTACTGGCATTTGTTTGTTGTGAAGGAAGGACTGCTCCATAGGGCATCATACTGATGGGGAAAAGCTGAACTACGCCTGTATTAGGATCTTGTTGTAACTGAAGTTGAACTGGGTAGGAGGCTAATTGACCTGATGCATATTGAAAGGGCATGTTAAATGTCTGCATGCTACTACTTGTGGTAACTGTAGATAATGAGGTATTCGATGCCTGATGTGAAAGAGGCTGAGATAAATTTGTTCTAGCAGTATTAACTACTGACATCTTGACTTCATCTGCTAATGATATTGTATCTTGTGTTCTAGAATTACTATTTTCAATAGGTGAAATTTCATGCATTGCGACGGCCGAGTTGACTGGTGTAGGTTCGACCTTTGAACCTATTTGAGTTTGTAAATATTGTGCAATAGCTGTAGCTAATGTATCTGTATCTGGTAGTTGACCATCAAATTTTTGTAACAATTGTCCCAGAGCATCATCAGTTTTGTGGTGGGTCATTTCCCCTTTTTTGACATCTAAAATTTCATTATTGTTCACTTCTGTAACCAGTTCGGATTCTACTTCCGGGCTTTTTGTTTCTTCAACCGAGCGATGACGTAACAAATGTTGTTCCAAATCTTTTAATTTCTTGAGGACTTTAGTTCCCTTTTCAGATTCATTAAAAATATCGCAACTTTTGGGAGTTGAGCTCTGACTGTTTTTGGCATCTTCTTCAATTTCTTGTTTTGATGGAGAAACCGTGCTGTAAACTGGTTTTGGTTTAAGAGGAAGAGTTTGAATTTTTCCGGGAACTGGTTTGAAAGCAGACGACTGGGAGCGAATAGCAACAGGTTTAACCATGGTTTCTGGGTGAATTGGTTTGAAGGCAGAAACGGGTGTAGGTGCAGTAGTCTTTGTTACAATAGATGTGATTGGTTCACTGCTTTGAGTACTGGTGCTCTCTATACTTGTATTTTGAACTTCTGACTAAAATAGAAAGAAACTGACATAATTTTTTTTATTTTGCCTGAGCAGCTGTATTTCTGCACAATCAAATACTAACTGCAAAGGGATTTATTATGTGCATGACTAAACCTTGGTGCCAAGCAACACTCTCTTTATATGCTTTGTAGGCGCTACCCTTACAAATGAGAACCAGGCTTGACAAATCTTCAGATGCTTCTTGGCCGACGCTGGGATTTAAACCCAGGATGTTCTAGACCCCTTAACTACCAAAATCTATCATCATCTATGCAAAATGTGCATAGAAAACACATTCATGAACAAAATAAGTGGTCTCATACCTCATTTAATGAAATCTCCACCTGATCAGTCATATTTTCTTCCTCTTCACTCTAAATGTCAATAAAATTGATGTTTCATTTATTTAAATATAAATAAGAATAATTTTTTAAGAATAGGATTTTTTTTTCAAAAATAACATTGTTAAAAATGTTTCTGCTAATAAGTCAAAGGAAATAAAATTCTATGTTACATTTTTTTGTCTTCAGCAGTTACAGACTTATAAATTATCTCAATATTCAAAGAAATTGCATATTATAATTATACATGATTAAGACAACTTACATAATAATTCCAGGCTCTTTGTAGTAACTGTTTACATCCATCTTTTGATGTTACTTCAAACAAAGATTGTAGTTCATTACATACCTAAGGAAATAAACAAATGCTTATTTCACTTCACACATACATGCTAATTTTAAGAAAGACCACAAAATGACATTGCAGCTGCTATCTTAGGTTTTTTTGTATATGTATATATTAGTCTATATGTGATTAAAAAAATAACATAATTTTTTTCCTTATTTATGTATGTTTGTTAAAAATTATAGATGTGAACACATTATGTCAAACTTAAATGGAGTAGAGCTCTATTCTTTGGAACCTTAAAGAGACAAAGATGGGTTGAAAGCAGATATGCCAGAGCTAAACATGCCAAATCTTTTAGGTTATTAAGCACCCAATCATGGAATCAATTTGGTGACATATCTACCTATGCATACATTGGAAATATCAATTCCAACAAAGCTGGTGATTTTTTTCCTATTTTACTATGAAATACCTAAGATAATTTTTATATAACCTACATGTAAAGTATCTGCTAATGTTGGTCTTTTATCAGAATTGGTATGTAACATAGATAATAACATATCTTGTATTTTTTCTTCCATATCATCATTACCACCAACAGTTTGTAAAGTCATAGCTAATCCATATAAACATGTCTACAAATATAAATAATATTATTCATTTGCTAAAAAATACTACTGTCCATTTCTGAAAATAATCTTTATTTGATGTTTACATGTTAGGCTAACTAGTACAAAAGCGTCAACAAATTGCTCTTTGACCCCCATCATGTGAATAGCTGTGGCACCCCGATGAACTAGTATACAGTCCTACAATACGGAGGGTTGTTCACATATCTCAGGGGTTTGAGCTTGAGGTGGGCTAAGGAACAGTAGTTTCGGATGGTTTTGATCAGTCCGGGGAAAATGAAATGGGGTTTAACATTCTACTTTTCTGCACTGACTGGGATAATGAAGACATGCATACACAATGCACTGTTCTATGAGAGATATTTTGCACAGAGAGCAATGCTATGGCCTACTATTATTTTGAATTCTTTTATGTGCACGCAAATGTGTACATGAAACCTCGATTTTCCATGCCATTCCAAACGACTAGACACTTTCCTTGCCAGACCCGAGACCTCTTGGTTAGCGAGCTAGCTTCTTACTCACTGAGCCACCACGACTGTGACAGCAGTATGAACTATATTATTTTTATCTAAGGAAATGGGGTAGTCAATATGTAAATGTACCAAATGCTAAATATTTATTCTAAATGGGAAAACATACATTGTTGCATTATCAAGTTTTTACCAATACCAAAAGTTTTTACCTTTTCGGAGAATATTCCTTTTTGTTGTAATTCTGGTGCCATATATTTAGTTTCTAACTGTTTACCTTCTGGTACAGCAGTAAATATAATACTTCCATTTTCTTTAATAACCGTTGTATCAGGAGATATATAAGCAGCTGGGATAAACAGTAAAAAAATTGAAATCATTTCAACATGAATATCAGATATTTTGTGTTCTAGAAAGTAAGATAGTCTTGGTCTAGATGTTTTTGGTCTATAGTTAGTGTGGGAGTATATATGAATGTACAATGCTAGGATGGGGTGGAGTAGAAGGGAATTTCTGTCTGCTCTTCAAATTGCATCTACCAAGGAACCTTCTTTATACACTATCAGTATGTACATAGTGTATCATTAAATCCAGACTTACTCATACAAACTTTCCTTGTCACCAATTGTAAAGTTTACCAGGGTCAATGGACTATGGTAGTTGAATTATTGGAAACAATTTCTATTTGTTAAATTATATTTCCGAACAGATTATGCTGTTTTCAATCTGTAGCATCTACTCACGTAAATGTCTTTTTTTCTTCTGTATAGCTTTTGTTCCTTCACTTATTAAAGCCCATAAATCTAGACTGTCTAGTTTCTCCCTTGTTATTTCTAGTATTGATGACAAGTCAAGACACTGAAAGTACAAATAATTCAAATTAAGTCATTTTTGTTTAAATAATGGTGAGAAAGCTTATACTAGCTAGAGAGTAAGAACAGAATGTGAAAATCAAAGAGCATTATGAAACAGATTATAAATGTATGGCAGATTGTGACAAACTAAGTGCATTATGAGTCAGACTATAAATGTGTGAAACAATCTATGTTAAGAGTAAAAGCATGGATAGGCAAATTCTAACTGGGTAAAAAACAGAGTAAGAACATGGTTAGACAGATTATATGAAATGAAATGGGGTTTAACGACCTACTGTTCTGCTTCGACAGGGCTAATGAAGACGGGCATGTAATACTATTTGATAATTTATGTTTTATGTGTATTCTCCATTGTCAGTATATTAGTTATGGTACATGTATGAGTTTATTTGAAATGCAAATTAAATTGGTTATGAAATATTGTGAGGAAAACAGAAGGGAAGTCTGTGCTGATATGGTACATGAATTGAAGTATAGGTTAATAAACACATTTGTTATATGCTAGCTTAATGGTGAAGAATGGAATGTGTCTGTTGACCAAATTTGGTAATGAGTCCATGTTGGTATGCCAGACATGAAGCATGACCGACCACATGATTAAAATTACGTCAAATTTGACCAATTAGGAAATGGGTAGCTAAAATCCAAGCGTAGAAAAATACTTGAGATGTGTGCGATTGTTAGACAGGCATGTATTTCTTGAAGGTAGAAGATGTAGCAATCTCTATCAGCAGACTCGCCGAGTCTGGCTGGTTGGGGTTTGAGAGAATGACTTTATTATAATGCTTGTAACCATGTAACCTATATGTAGCAGTGCTAAATATAAAATGTAGAACCGAAATATGTTATTTGTTGTTCCTGTTGATGATATTATTTAAGATGTAGTATATTCAATAACAACGTGAAGCTGTCATTATTGTGGAATATCGGAGTGGCATTAAAACATACATCTAAACCAGTTAAAGAATTACGACTGTATGTTGTCCCTTGCCAGGTCCCCGGTCCTGCACAACTGACAAGGGGGAACCACGCCGGAATATCCTGATGAACTTTCTCGGCCAACGAAGGGATCGAATATGGGACCTCCAGACTAGTGAGTCAACGTTTTACTCACTGAGCCACTGTGGCTCCCCTAGACAGATTATAACTTGGTGAGACAATATAAACCACAGTGGGATGTTCTATACTATAATAAGAACATGGTAAAACCAATTATAAGTTGTAGAGACATTATATACCAAACTAGAATAGGAAAATGGCAAGACAAATTACAACTGAGTGGTCAAATAATGTTCTTGTAGAATTTATATCAAAAGTGTTGAGTTAATTTGATTTGATGTGTAATTTTGATTAGTAATGTATAAAAATGTAATGTAAATATTGCGCACAGATCCATTAAAGTTAATGCTCAAGGTGCATTTAGCTCTCCGCTTGTAACAAGATAAAAACACAGAAAATGTTCATAAGCAGTTGAAAAAAGATGAGTGTTTCATTGCTTCTTAAAACAGCTATGCGATTGTGAATTCTTTAAGATCAAGGGTATTGAATTCCATAGGTTTCGTACAGTGTATGAGAAGCATCTATGACCGAATGTCTTAAGTCTATAGTTGGGTACCACCAGACGTAGTTCATGTTGGGACTGAAGATTTCTTTGGGGGACATAACAAACAAACATATATAAACATTGTTTACCTCCATTTCTGCACTATTTAAAATTAATGTTGATGTAATAATCTCTTCTGCTTCTGAGTTTATTGTTGTATTTATATCACTTGTAGCAGAAGCTGGGGTATAAATATCACTTTTTACTTTATCACAGTTTTCCTGAGTATTATCACAGAATTCTACATCCTTATAAGTGGTTGAGGAATCTTCACAGAGTTCAGAATATTCTAACCTTTGTCCTTCCAATTCTTCTAATTCCTTATCACTACCACCTAATATCTGATCCGATGCTGATAAAGACTTTTTGCTTTTGTTCGATTCTCCAAGTTTTGCTAATAAATATTCATCACTTTCATAGTTTGAATCATTTGAAGTGTCAACATGAGTCAAACTTGAAGACGTTTTTTTACCAGGATCTTGAGGTGTTGATTGTCGGGGTGTTGATGTGGACTGTGTATTAAGATACGATGATAATCCTGCTGTTAAATCTAATATCGTTGTTCCTATAAAAGATATTGGATTTTTTGTTTTAATTTAAATATACTACATGTGCAACTATAAGGCCTTTTGCTTTACAACAAGTTCCAGAACAAGGCAAAGTCTAATATATAGGATACTTGCTATAATGCAGGTTATATTAGAGGACCCCAACAAAAACGTAATAAGGAAGACCTTTTAATATATAGGGGATTTGACATAATGCAGATTATATCATTGGACGTCAACAAAAGCATTAAAGTGAAGATCTGATATTACCAGCTTCGAATTCAAAATAAATAGATGATGCTGGCACATTTACCTTTTCTTAAAGCATCAAGCAATCAAATAGCTTATCACCCAAGCAGAAAATACTCATTATTGAACTTAGTCTAATTATCACTTTCACTCAATAAGAATCTAAGTTACATGTATCAAGTTTGAAAGTATTAACAAATCAAACTGCTTATCTCTTTTAGACTCAGTGGAAAATACTGACAATCAAACTCAGTCAAGACATTCACCTAAAGATGTACACAAAGTCTGAACCCCAATCAGCAGAGTCATTGTGTTCCAAAAAGTGTGACAGAGTCAGATATGAGATTTACCAATGTATTAATCAGTTAAATTACCTTTTTCAACAGGGCTTCCTCTAATAAAGTTAGTTATCATACAACTACAAATATACTGTGATAGACGATCTTCAAGTATATCATCACATAATTTAATAACCTCTATTAATGATGGCCGCTGTGAATGGTCATCAGCACACAGATTGGTTAAAAGATCTGACAAAGTTGGACTTAAATCATGTTTAGGTTCTTCTGTCTGTATATTGTACTCTACGCCATACAGCATTGTCATACCCAGAGAAAATAAATGCGACTGAAAAAAAAAAAAGAATTTTAAAACCCTTTTTCAAATATTGCTATGTTATCAATTAGACAACAAAAGCTCTTACTTGTTATAACGTGGCATAGGGCAAGAAAAGTCTTCAGGATTTTTCACCCCCAGTTCTCACTTCGCAGATGTGCCTTGCGATTTGTATAGTGCAAAAAAACATGATCATGTGTACAAATTCGTAATGCACAACAGCCATAGGTCCCAATTCAATACTATTTATAAAACCGAATATATTTCTGGCAATTCAAAACTTAGAACTTATGGCACTGTAAAACCTACTATAGACTATCCAGCTAATTATTTGCTTCATGTACACAATAAAAACTTCAAGTCTGCTATGACTGCACTACGATAGAGTTCCCATAAACTAGAAATAGAGAGGGGCCGGTACAAGAACATCCCCCCTGATATGAGACTATGTGCACTCTGTTCCCTCTCTAAAGCAGAAACCGAATTTCACTTCTTAATTGAATGTCCACACTACCAATCTCTTAGGCTAAATATTCTTTCTGCTACATTCAGTAACAACAATTTAGCCATAACGTTTGAAAATCTATTTGACCCTCCCCCTTCAGTTTCTGTGAGTGTATGTCATTATACTTGTATATATAAAGCATTTCAACGTAGAAATCAAGCCTCGACCAAATAAGGTATTACAAGGCAAAATTTCAAATTTTATTTTTTATCTTTTTGACATCTATACATTTTTGAAATAATGTTTCTGATAGATATTTTCACTTTTAACATGAACCTATGTATTTTATGTTTCGTATTCTTTTTGACATCTATACATTTTTGAAATAATGTTTCTGATAGATATTTTCACTTTTAACATGAACCTATGTATTTTATGTTTCGTATTCTTATAAATATATATATGTATATTGCTATTTATTTTATATCATGTTCCTTATGTCATGTATATGAATTGTATGCGGCCTGAAATGGGTGTTATGATACAATAAAATCTTATCTTATCTTATCATAAAAGACATTTGGTATATGAAAAGTGTGCAGAAACCCTACTATCCAGACCCCCACCCACTCACACTGCATATGTAATCATAGACATAAAGAAATACTATATGTTAGTCTCAAAATGACCCATTAAAGTGTTTAACTTCATACAAATCTTACAAGTCATTATCTTGACAAATAACTCTGTAGTCTGCATGGTGATAAAAGTAAATGGACAAAACCACAATCAGTGTTTAATTTACATTTCAACATATAATCTGTCTTTACGATATTTTGTGGAGTCTAGTCTATTTAAGTTAATATAATGCTTTGTTAAATACAACCTAATTTAAATGTCAGTGAAGTTAATATTATGACATTCTTATCTAAACATTTCAATGTTGTTGTAAATTTATATTTGTTATGATTATGAATTATTTGAAAGATATCCATACATGTTAATGTAGGCCTACTTCATCATCATACCACATCACATGGTCTTCACCACTATTTTCTATCAATAATTGTTATTTCCAGGTTTTAAAGGGGAGTAGGAGCGTCAAAAGCAATAAAATTTTATGACCGTAGTAAAAGGGCCAGAATTTTATTTTCCACCCTTTGCAAAGCAATTCAAGGTCAAGAATCGTAGTAGGGTGTCTGTATTTACAGGTATGAAAGGTTTTGGAGAATATATATTCATCATTTGGAGGCAAAGGGATCAAAGGAGATTAACTGATTGTGGAATTGTTTTGTGTTTGAAAACAATTGCTTTAAAAGAGTCCAAATTATTGCTGTGATACAAAAATTCAAAATCAAAATGCTCAGTACAGTAAACTCCCAAATGTTGGCAAACATATTCAGCACATTGCCATACATGCTACAATCTTATTTGGCCATTTCTATTTGCAACTGACAGTACTGTCAGAGTTTATTATGTGTAACATCAACAAATTATTTAATGTCATGGTATAATTTATAATCTAGTCCAAAACAATTAATGGATGAACTTATTAGGAAGAGAGATGTATGTTTTTTAATAGAAAATGGGTAATTTTGGGACTAACATATGTTATATTTTTATTTGAATAAATCACATGCGTGGAGAGGCCTTCAGCGGTGGGAGCAAAGAACCAATTTATGAAAATGACCCTATTCCTAGTCATGTAAAACAGTGGGATCGAAACCATGAGAGACACACACACTAGGCCAACCAACCTGTTTATAGATTGTAATGGGATTTAATATGTGAGAAATTTTGGTGTTATTTTATCAAAACTATTTGTTGATCGTAAACAAGAAAACTAATAATAACTGATTATAATTATTTCCTATTAATGTTATGTTGTACTAAATAGTAGGGGAAACTATCGATCGGTCGATAACTTTCTTTAAAATAGTGTGGCTGAACGCATCTGGTATGTTACCAATCATTAGTGTCAAATTTATTCTATCATCTTTCCTTACCAATTATACTTATAAACAACAATAGATGTAGTTTAATTACAGTCCAATTACTGTTCATTTTACCTATAATCTTACAATCAATAACAACCTACCTTAAATGAATTGCCCACATCTTCAAACTCAGGTGCTACATACAGAGGTTCGGGCTCTAGAATAAAATAAAAGATTTTTAACCTTTCTTATAGAATTTATCCTTTTCAATATAAAATACAAGGCATTCAGTTATTTTAATTATGGAACAAAATGATGTCTTTTCATATAAATAATAACTATTTTCCTCTATATTGTGCACAAATATATAAGCATAGTACATCAATTTACAAATAAAAGACCAAACATGAAAATTATGGATGGCTGAACGGATTTGCTTTTCAGTGAAGTAAATGCCGTGACTCTGTTAATTCAAGAATAACTGTAGTGAGCTAAGGGCTATAGCAGAATCTTACAATACAGCCATTTAATATACCGGTATATAGATTGTAAAGTCAGTCAACCAAACAAATTGCTTGAGTACAATTCATAACTGAATACAAACTAATACTGTGTAATATTAAAAAGACAGAAATGATATCACTTAAAGTCAATAATATATGAAAAAATGGTTCAAAACAATTCCATGTATAATGCTATTTGTGAACACATTACTTTAAGCTCATTCAACAAAAAAATTATATCAGTATTCATAAATCCAGGTATGTTCACCCCTTTCAAAACACCTGATACCAAGGATTTCACCATGTCAATAAATATTTGTTTTACCATACTGTTGTCTCGATCCATATCTATATGAAGCTTTGTGTGAAGCTCTTCCAACACAAAAGTCTCCAATCAGTGCACAAGCAAAATGTCACCATATTAAATACTAAACACAATCACACACTGCTTGGATATAGATTCCTATTAATTAATGTTGCACATCAAAATTCCTCAATCACAAGCAATGACACTATGTATAAATGTCTATAAATGAGGGTGTGAGAACTTATATATTATTATATAACTGATCACACCTACCATAGTACCTTCTACATCTAGATCTCCTTGATTTGGTGTAAACCTAGCCTAAAGCTAAACTGGAACATAATCCCTAAGATATGACCAGCAATATCTACATCAATAATTCTTATATAACAATCTGCTTGTACAAACACTTATCTACACTAATATCATTTGAAAACAGTTGAAAATAAAACTACATTTGTCATCTTTAATTTTAAACTGATTTTTCCATTCATCATCTAGAGAAGTGTGTATGATGCCCCTGGACAACTTTTTTGATTTGTGGGGAGGTGGAGTGTGGGTAGCTGGTGAGCATTTATGGAGGGGGAGGAGGGGTAAAATTAGCGGGAAATGATGTTTTTGTTAGAGCTTGGTAAAAACATTACTTTTTAATTCTGCTGCACACCTCTATATATGGGTGTAAGATTCCCATTGTATGGGGGAGGGGGGAGGGGGGTGTAATTTTGGGGACAGAAACCACTTGGTTCAAGATTGACCTGAAATGTGTTTTCTCGTTAGCTTTTTGTTCAATCTGATAAAAACACAGATGCTATTTCATTTCGTTTTTTGGGTTCAAAATTTCATTTTACTTGTCTTCACAAGACTAGGATCTGGAAGAGTTGTCATAGAACAGGCGGTCTAGTTGATGTGAGGAATTAGCCAATGAAGCGGTCTGTTACAGCGAGTTCTTGGCGTGCTCTGCACAGAACTGTGGGTAAACCCCCAGAAACATCAACGCTGATTGATTAATCAATGTCTGACGTCATAGGGTCAAAAGCCACACGAAATAGGTACTGAACGAAAAGGCTAACAAGAAACCACTTTTAAACTTGTAAGGTCAATTTTGAACCAAATGATTTCTGTCCACAAAAACACATGTTGCCCCCGCCTCCTCCGGGCACCCTTTCCTCGGCGCCCACCCCACACAATGGGAATCTTATGAACATATTTACAGATGTTTCATCAAGCTCTAAGAAAATCTTCATTTAAATCGACATGAGCTCATTTCACGCTAATTTTATGACCTCCCCCCCCCCCCACCCCACCTCACCACAAATCAAAGCAGTTGTCCAGGGGCATCATAAACACTTATTTAGAGATGGGCAGTGCTAGAAATTTATGTTTTATTAATATATAACATGGTTCGATTTGTTTCACACAATCACATTTTCCACTAATTGTAGACATTGGATCCCCAATATCTCGAAAACGCCTCCTCAAATGCATGATCACCACCCAGATTCGGAATCTACGCAAAAAACTGGTCTAGAAAAACTTGGTCTCATAAATTCACAGCTCGAGTGGCGATTCCCCCCCTTCAGCCACTGGACTATTTCACATCCTACTTTTCTTTCCCAACCTGGCTAATGAAGACAGACATCTCCCAACAGTGCGCTATGGTGGAACTTTTGCCAGGAAAGCAATTGAATATCAAGGTTTCTTTTAGGAATAATGTCTAATTTCTGCCAGACAAAAACATATTTTATTAGACATATGACTAAGTTAGAGTTGTATTATCGAATACTGCCCAACCGTTCTTTACTTCTCCAAATCTTATCACCTTTAAGTCTAGAGCTAGAGACATTATAACTATTTGGTAACGTGTGTTAAGACAAATTAAATCAACCCCTAATACCACTGTGAAATATCCACATGAACATACCTGTTATCAGAACTATCTGAATATTTTCTTAATTGTTTACCCTACCTCAAAAATATCTCAGTTTACAGGTAATTGATATGAATATTAACTGACTTTATTAATATTTTATCCAATATATGAGTTAAAGAATGGATTAAAGCTAACTGAATGTTATGGTCAGTTGCATTGTTAATGAACCATTCTACTATTACAAAAACTAGATATCGTTTACTATTAATACCTTCAATACTATAGTAGATTATCTTAATATATTCATTGATGCAGAAATAGGTAAAAAGAAATAAATAGGTAACTTTAAGATTAATATCCAAAGTAATCCACCATATTAAGGCAGGCACTCAAATTGCACACCCATATTCATGATCACAATTAAAGGCTCACTGAATTTTTACCACATACTGATGTCAATAACCGATTCTGTTTTACACATACAATTCACATGTATTTATATTAACAAAAGAAATCAAATAATCTTAAAGTTACCTATATATCTGTAGCTCAATGATTATCTCTTTGTATGCCTGTGTTTGTATTTCATTATAGAGATTAAATGATTTTAGTAGTTTATGTCATAATGAGTAATTAGTGATTTATTTGGGCAGGTAGACTTGTTAATATGACAACTGATTACAATTAATACATAAATAAAAAAAATATCAAATATACTGTTGGTTTGCACAATAGTAGTAATTAGTAATGTGATGTTTGATTCTCAAAAGTATTTGTCAACATCCATAGGAAATGTATAGGCAGTCTAAATCATTTAAATCATATACAATAATAAACCATTTTATAATAATCTTAACCTTGTGTTGCACTGACATGTTTCTTCTACCGGACACAACACAAATCAATAAGCATAAGACCATTAATTCCTATCTATATCCAAGTAAATACAAACCATTTAATATGAACACAGCAAATCTTGATCAATATATAAGCATGTGATCGGCTCAACTTGTGAATTTGATAAAGGTAAAATATGTCTGTTTGAGTAAATAAAGAGATTTGTGAAGCTTTCCTCTGTTGTCAAGTTTACCACTTTGTTCTGTTTGCTGTTGTATTTGGTTTTGAAAATGTATTCGTAAACTGGCTTTTCTTCAAAGGTTTGGAGTTATTTTTAGCTTCCTAAACGAGTTAGAGAAAAGACGACTATTGTTTGTGTTAATGTATCATAGATTTTTTTTATAATAAATTTGAAACATTTTAGTTGTCAATCCTACCTTTACATATAAGTTTTTGCACCTTTTTTTCACTAATTTATCTTATTACTCATAAAAAAGTTATTTAATTAATTCTTAATTCTTTGCGAGTAATGCTTTTGCAGATGATAGTAAAGTCATCGTTTGACTGAATATTGTAAGTTCATAGGCCTTCTATTAAATAAAATAAAGTACAATTGTTACTTCAAACAGGTTTTCTTCATTTCTAAATATTGTTTAAGTTTTACAAAAATTCAATTTTTGGCTGTAATCAACATTAAAGGAGGCAAGTCTCTAACTCAATATCATCCACAGTCTTCGACATTGCAAACACGGTCAATTTAAATCAACATTGATGTTGTTATCTTACCGTGAAAGGATGGGCTTCTGATATCCAATATTTAAGACAAAATTAAAATTGGCACACGAATCACATGCCAGAATGCTTTCGAGCACCATTTGTAATGAGCAACTCAATGAACGAGGCTAAACATACCCCACAAGAGAATACTACCGGAGTAGACTGGAATAATCAGACACCAAAGACTGCCATTCAATTTGGACCCTTCGTGTATTTCGCCGAACATAACTGACAGTCTTCAAATAACCAATCTGATTAAAACACAGATCCTATTTTGTTTCTTTCTTTTATAGTTTAAAAATTTCTTTTTACTTGTCTTTACTACACTAGGATCTGGAAAAGTTGTTATAACCCGCATTCTGGTTAATGTGATAGATTAGCCATTGAAACAGTCGTTCTTGGCGTGCGATGCACAGTACGTCTGTGGGTATCCTACTAGAAACATCAATTCTGATTGGTTAATCAAATGTCTGATGTTATAGGGTCAAAAGCCGCTCGTATGACCCCTGACACGACTCCCCACTAGAACTGGTCAGATCTTCATGCAGTAGAGGCCATCAAAAGTATAAAAAAAATGAAACAAAATATAGATCTGTATTTTAATCAGATTGTCAAATAACTTTCTAACTTTGTTCATATCCATATCAAATTATCATAATTAGATGCTTACCTCTTGCTAACATACATTTCCATCTTACCGAAAAATTTCTAAAAAGTGCTAACTGATTCACTCATAGCCTTGACAGATATTTGTTGTAACCGACAAAACCGTGACCTTTGATATGTGCAGTTTCAGTAAGTAATGCAGAGTCCCCCTATTATTGACATAAAACATGAAGTGGTTTAAAAACGTTTTAAACAGCTCTTGACTGCCACTCTTTGTTGGGTAATACATTTGAAAAAAAAAAAATATTTCATCAAAGTGGAAGGGTGTCTAAGCTTGTTGAGTGAACCAACTTGTCAATAAAATTAACTTCTTTTAAACATAAACATGCTTTCTATAACAAGATTTCAGGACCCAACATTTGCTAATACATGTTTACATTCATTTACATTTCAGAGCAAAATCAACTGTACACAACAAATAACAACAAATAAAACAAACATACGCCCACAGCAGCTAAATTGTCCGAGCAGTTGACAAGGGTTGTCTCATTCATTATTTTGATAGACTACTCTGTTTAAATAATGCATATAAATTCCATACAGATCAGATTATAACTTTGTCATTTGAGCATTCACAAGGTTTTACAAAGTGAAACAAGGGCCATAACTCTAGAAGAAATCAACGGAAATTGCTGAAATGAAATAGGCTTCTTCATCTCACTATGAATGTTTTGGAACATGAGTCAATAAGGAGTAGGATCCACAAGGACGTTGGCACTTTGTGTACTTTTTTCTGGTAAACTAAAATTGATGTAGATGTGTTAATTGCATTTACTTTTTCCGGGGCAAGCTTTATATTTTCTCACTAAAATTGTCTCCTGCGTATACTTATTAGAGGTCTCAAGGTGCCCTGAGACACAATCTCATGTGGTGACATACTAATTCAATCAAATGTTTTGAGATCTTGGCAAAAGCAGAAACATTTATGCTAAATATGGCATTTAGGAAAAAGGATATTAATGTTTCTATTTCTATTTCAAATCTATAAATAAAATGTTACCACTAGCCACAAACAAACATGTCACCCTATTGATAGTCTAATCCAATTACCAGGTAAACAGATTAAATAATGTCAACATGGCAGAACACATTATTAATTTGTTGAAACAGAACACAAACCATGCTTCATTAAAAGTCTATATGTAACCCATGTAAGTTAAGGTAAACTGAAGCTCTGCCTTTTGTGTTGACTTGTAACATTGTTCAATAATGATATGAGGGGCTAACCTAGTCATCTGAGCTCATACAAAAATAAGTGTACCAATCTCAGCGTTGCATCACAAACACTTAGTGTTCGAGACTCACTGATCCTGTGATCTGCACTAGTTCGAGCAAGGGGTTCTATCTTGTATTACACCGGTTGCGTGAACCACGCAGTTCCATCATGATTCTTTAAAAACCATCTGATTTATTCCCAAAGTCACAAAACATTTGTAGAATCAGTGAGACAAGATCGACTTATATTAAAAAAGCTTTCCAAGAAAAAGTCTTACAATTCAAATCATAACAAAAATATAAACAGTGGCCACCACAGCAGATACACTCCCTCCTGATAGGTGTCGTTAAACAAGTACTATTTGAATAAGCATTCACAAGCTTATTCTGGTGTATTCACTTGTTACATGTATATTTGTTGTATTGTATTAATGTTATTTTTGTAATTGTAAGCTGCTCCTCATGGGCATTTTTATGCAATAAATTTACTTACTTACTTACTTACAACTAAGTCATTGGTGATAATTGACAAATCTTGTTAAAATTAGAAAATGTTTGAGACCATCATGAATGAAAAGCTACATAGCAAGTTCCATTGGAAACAGATCAAAACTGTAGAGGCTGGTTACCTTTCATGTTAACTCCATGAATAATTGCTAAATCAGTCACTTTCAAATTTGAACTCATTTGAGATCTAATGGATATAAAGTCACATACCAAGATTCATCAAATTGTAGACTCCAATGTGTTCACATGCTATTTTGACATATTTTTACTATGTTGAAGATGACAACTCCATGAAAAATTGATGAAGCACATTATTAAAATTCAAACACGTCTGAGATCACATTGTTTTAAGATTACATATCAAGTTTTATGAATGTTGTTCAACAAAAATAAGTACCATATGAAAACGTGAAACCATGATACAAAACTGATGTTTTTTCACTAAAATCCCATGTGCAAGGAACTGAGGCAAACAGACTCCAAGTCAAACATTGAAAATGGTACTATTGATGAAAGATTTTATGCATCAAAATTTCTTGAATACCGTATTCATGTATACATGTATCAACTATATAAGACTTACCT